>NC_059133.1:74887568-75487568 GCF_020740605.2 Lemur catta | reverse complement strand
TTGAGCCTGGGAGTTCAAGGCTGTAGTAAGCTCTGAATGTGCCACTGCATTCCAGCCTGGGCAACAGAGCAAGACCTTGTCTCTACTAAAAAAACAAAAAAAACCCACAAGACTCTAAGAACTTCCACAGTCTTATCAAAGTTCAGGGCTGGTTTATAGCTACTACACTGACTGAGCATAAAAGGGTGGGGTTGGTAACCATAAAGTACAAAGTGTTGATAGCAAATCTTTTAAAAGTACAATGGGCTAGAAACCTTTTAAACACAGTCCCTCCCACACGGGCAGAACACTGGACACAGGTTTCACCAAGGAGGAAACTGTCTTTGTCCTTCTTCAAATACCAAATAGTCTCATTTGCCATATGTTCTCTTAGAACACAACATCAGGGGACCTCCTTGTGCTGGTTTAAAAAAAAAAAGTTCATGTTCACCTTTTTTTTTTTTTCAAAGAGAAACAGTATTTGTGTGTCTCAGTAGACGAAAACAGAAATTTTGCTTTGATTGCTCTTTCAAACTACACTCAGCAGTGGCTTATTGCCCTCTTCTCATCTGGTACCATCTGGAGAGAAACCATAATTCTGCTAAAGTTAATTCAAGTTGGACTTGAGTTTCTTTCAGTCTGAGTTTCCTGTTTGGGAATCCAATCTTCCAACAACATTGGTTCAACCTGGTCTTTTTCTATAGAACGTGGTCTTGCTGTATCACATTAAATCTTTTGTGGTTTCATTGATATGAAGACAGTGGTCTTAGAAGGTAACTTTCAATTCCAGTACCACTTCCTCCTCCAATATATACTAAAAATTAAGCTTTTCATGGTGAAATGTGCATCATCAGGGAATTTCATATCTATGGAATGTACAGTTTTTCAGAACTGATGAAAAGCCAAAGGACTGGCTTTGGATTGTTTTTCATGCAGTTATTCATTTTCCCACAGTGACTTGGATATGCCATTTGCCAAATGGACCAAGGAACAAGTGTGCAGTTGGCTCGTGGAACAGGGCTTGGGCTTCTACCTGAATTCTGGCAAGCACTGGATTACATCTGGCCAAACGCTTTTGCAGGCTTCTCAACAAGATCTAGAGAAGGTGACTGCTTCACTATTTTGTTTACAAAGTGGATACTGAGGGGAAGCGAATATGAATGTAGGATTGTTTTATACTCCAGAAAGGGATGTGGGTGAAGCCAGTAAGTCCTCTTGAAAAAGTTTGGGTTTTCAAACTGCTCCGTGCTTGTTTTATATCATGGACTTAAAAGGAAGTACCTGGTCTTGATGGAACACTTAACCCACTGGGTGTTTTAATGAAAAATAATTATATAGGCATAATAATGAGCGTTAAGCTCATATTTCTCAAAATCATGTTGTGCCTTTATCGATGGCCTATCTTCTCAATCTAATAGATGCAATCCAACTTTACTTCGCAAAAGGATCAAAAAGCACCCTACATTTTATGTCCGGTTATTTAACATTTTATTTAACATTTTGTACAAAATCAGAGTAAAATTCCTATTACGCATGCTACAGATCCGGTCTTACAAAGAAAAGGAGTCACTAGGGAATGCCTACCACAACACTAAACTAATTGTGGTGGTCTTCGCTTTCTGGCGACCCTTTGTTCAACATTTTACTGGCCCAAGTTACTATTCTGATTTAATGAAGAACTGGGTCTTTAATGTTAGCTTTATTTTGGAGTGATTTGCATTCTTTGTCAGTGCCATCCAGCCTGTATAGGAAGCATTATAAATTCAGTGTTTCTGTTCATTGTTTTAGGAACTTGGAATCAAGCATTCCCTTCATCGAAAGAAACTCCAGCTGGCACTGCAAGCCCTGGGATCCGAAGAAGAAACCAATCATGGGAAGCTAGATTTCAACTGGGTCACTAGTAAGAAGTTTTATTGTTTTTTAAAAAATAATATTATAGATAGCTGCATCTTCTTTTTAATCCTAAGAAGAGGTGTTTGGTGGCCTGGTAACGACCCTGTTTTCTCTCTCTCAGGATGGCTGGATGACATTGGCCTCCCCCAGTACAAGACTCAGTTTGATGAAGGACGGGTAGATGGTCGAATGCTCCATTACATGACTGTTGTAAGTGATTCCCCTTGAGGGGCTTGGGGGAGTAAAACTTTTTTTCTCTGAAAAACACAGAAATAATATAAGCAAAATATAATGTTTTCACAATGATTCCACCAGAGTTTGAAGGTGTTGCTGAAGAGAGAGGTGCGAATATTTCCTGTGAAGCTTAAATTGTAACATTTGGTGATTGCAATGGCCTTGGGATAATTTGAAACCCTAATTTAATCTAAGTGAAACCTAATTGAAACCAAGCTCTCCAGAAAGTTAATTTTATGTATATTCAACAGTGTAAACATTGGAGTGTACACTTTGTCTTGTGTGTGCCTTTTTTTTGAAGTATATACTTTGAATGAGTGCCTTTTATGGTATGTGAATTATATCTCATAAACATATTTAAAAATAGAGAGAATGTATAGTGTTGAAGCCCTGGCCGTTTCTAACTTGTGTGTGTGCAGTGACCACTCAGAAGAGGCTGCTCTTTGACCTGACATCCACAGGGACTTGTCTTCTCTTTTCTCCCTTCCCCTCCGCTTTGGACAATGGTTAGGTGAAAACTTCTGATCCTTCTCCCTTCAGCCCAGTTCTGCTAGGGCAGAAGTTACTGGGGGTAAAGAAGGAGGGAAGAAGGCTGGACTCACTCTGGTTCCTTCCTTATTGTCCATTTCTAGCCTACCAGCCACTGAGTAGGAGGACTATTCCCTACTTTATAACAGTGGGAGAGATGGGTTCCAGCAGAACTTTGCTTTAGATTCCATGATATTAGTGTTGTATTTAAGTTATTTTTATTTAGATAGCCTTTTGCAAACTAGGCTATGGACCCAACTACCACAAGTATCTTCTTTAAATAAATGGAAAGTTTTGAACTGCCAGGGTAAGTAGGAATTTCTCAATATCAGCGAAATTTGGAGTTCAGCTCATGAGATTTGTTTTCTTCTCTATCATTGAGCCCAAGTCCTTACCTTGGTGGGCCCATCATGGAAACCTGCATATGTGTAGAATGTTGCACATTTACTCTGTGTCAGGCACTCTTTTAAGCATTTTACTCCATAGTCAATTATTAATTGAGTTATTACCATTATAACCCTCATTTTTTTGGATGCGTAAACAAAGGAATCGAGAGATTGGGTAACTTGGTGGCCAAGTTTCCAAAGTTGGAAAGTGACAGAAAGCCATTGAACTCAGGCTGTTTCCAGATCCCTGCTTTTAATAGCTCCCTGTTCTGCCTGGAACAAATTCAGTAAATATTTGCCTACCAATCTGACTGTGAATATATTCTCCTGGGAATGTGAGCGAATGCAGGCTTAAAATTATAAGAAGCATATGTATAACTTTAATGGCTATAAAAGAGTAACTTACTTTGGGAAATTTAACCCCAGAAGTTCTAGGTCACAAAAAGTCTGCTTTAATGTGATATCCTGGATTGCATCCTAGAGCAGAAAAAGGACTGTATTGGAAAAACTGGTGAAATCTGAATAAAGTGTGTCGTTTAGTTGATTGTACTATTGTGTATATTAATTTCTTAGTTTTGATTCATGTATCATGCTTATATAAAATGTTAATGTTACGGTAAGCCGGGTAACAGGTATATAGAATACTATCTCTGTCAACTCTTCCATAAATCTAAAATTATTTAAAAATAAAAAGTTTTTGAAAATCCAAAAATTTCAAAAAAAATCACAAAAAATTCTGTTTTGATTTAAAAGAAAACAGTCTTTCCTTTTAAGATCCTTTAAAAAATAATTTCAAAAATAATTAACATTTTGGTTACATTATAAACGTTATACATTTTTTTAGTCTGATAGACTTTAGTTAGATGAAAATAGTTTACACTGAAATGTTTGCAATGGATATCCCAATCTTAGATTAAAATATATTAAATATTGGCCAGGTACAGTGGCTCATGCCAGTAATCTCAGCCCTTTAGGGGAGAACAAGATGGGAAGATGGCTTGAGGCCAGGTGTTCAAGACCAACTTGGGCAATGTAGTGAGATGCCCCCTCTACAAAAAATAAGAAAAATTAGGCAGTTGTGGTAGTACCCACCTGTAGTCGAAGCTACTCAGGAGGCTGAGGCAGGAAGATTGAGCTTAGGAGTTTGAGGCTGCAGTGAGCTAATGATCAAGCCATTGCACTCTGGCCTGAGAAACCGAGCAAGACCCTGCCTCAAAAAAAAAAAAAAAAAGTAAATACTAAATATCTTTCCTAACTTATGAGACACTACTTTTAAGAAATTAATCCAGAAAAAATTAGGAAATACTTTTTGCTCAGTTAGTAGCCTCAAGAATTTAATCTGAGCCAGGCACCGTGGCTCACGCCTATAATCCTAGCACTCTGGGAGGCCAGGGTGGGAGGAACGCTTGAGCTCAGGAGTTTGAGACCAGCCTGAGCTAGAGTAACACAGCATCTCTACTAAAAACAGAAAAATTAGCCAGTGGCATGGTGGCAAGTGCCTATAGTACCATAGTCCCAGCTACTTAAAAGGCTGAAGCAGAAGGATTGCTTGAGCCCAGGAGTTTTAGGTTGCAGTGAACTATAATGCCACTGCACTCTACCTGGGGCAACAGAGCAAGACTCTGCCTCAAAAAAAAAAAAAAAAAAATTAAACTGATCGTCTAATATTTTTATTTTAAATGTATTTCTGTGGTAGACTTTTTCCTTTTTATTTGTTTTATTTATTTATTTATTTATTTTTGAGACAGAGTCTCGCTTTGTTGCCTGGGCTAGAGTGAGTGCCATGGCGTCAGCCTAGCTCACAGCAACCTCAAACTCCTGGGCTTAAGCGATCCTCCTGCCTCAGCCTCCCGAGTAGCTGGGACTACAGGCATGCGCCACCATGGCCGGCTAATTTTTTCTATATATATTTTTAGTTGGGCAGCTAATTTCTTTCTATTTTTAGTAGAGACGGGGTCTTGCTCTTGCTCATGCTGGTCTCGAACTCCTGACCTCGAGCGATCCACCCGCCTCGGCCTCCCAGAGTGCTAGGATTACAGGCGTGAGCCACCACGCCCGGCCTTCCTTTTTATTTTTCATAAGAAATGTGTTATCAGTAAGGTGTGTCTAAAATGGTTGTTTTCCTTGTTTATTTTCTGGGTGCATTTAGAAGTAGACTGGTGCTTATCTTGACACAGGACCCCAAATCACCTTCTTCTGAAACAATTTGTTTTGGTGTGTTTGGTGTATTTGAAAATGTTCCCAATAGCCACAGACTGGTGAAAGTTTTTCAGGGTTAATTGCTCATATATGTGATAAGTATAACTTCATTTCTCTTCTCCTCCTTAACTCTCACCAAAACCTTTGCACTGATTGACATAGTTTTTCCAAAATTGTTCACAATGTCTGCTAGATAAAGCATGATACTCTAGAACTAGAGAATTTTTAGGGCCAGAGAATAGTATAATAAGAGCAACTATTGTGATTTTCCCCAAAACTATGATGTGCCTTAGTTCAGAAAAACCAAGCCTTGATCACCAATGGGCATTGCTTGCTCTCACCTGTCTGCTGAAAGGAAAAAGAGAGGGCAGTTTGTCCAGTGCCCAAGGATGTGCTTTATCTGCAGATAAAGTTCTCAAAGCTCCTCAAAGCTCAGGAGGAAACATAGGAATTCCAGAGCGTGTCTGGAGGAGAGAGAAACCACTGGGAGTCAGCTTCATTGGGAACAGCATTCATTTGGGGTGCTGGAGAGGATTTTGTTCAGAACAGGAAAAAGGGTTCTGTTACTAAATAAAAGCTTTGAAAATACAGACAAGCCCTTGGGGCATGTTGGTTTGAGGGGCTCTTCTACTTCTATTGCAGTTTTCTGGGATTCCCTAAGAAAGTCCCCTGCCATAGGCCGGCACAATGAGCTCCTCCCTCTGTTCTTTTTTACAGGATGACCTGCTGTCTTTGAAGGTGGTGAGTGTGCTACACCAGCTCAGCATCAAAAGGGCCATCCAGGTCCTGAGGATCAATAACTTTGAACCAAACTGTCTCCGGAGGCGCCCATCTGACGAGGTAGCATTTAAGATCGAGGCTTACAGGCTGCACTTCCACACATGTGTCTGTCCATGTGTGTCAAATTCAGACCTGTTTCTTCTTGGAGCCTGCAGGAGAAGCTGGCCTCGCAGCCTCCAATCCAGCCGCATTTATTCTTAGACTTTGTTTTTCTGTACTCCTTCCTCCCCACTCCCGCGTGGTGGTGCCACTTGTGCAACTAAAGCCAAAGATGGTTTTTCAGTGGTGCTTCCTCTTTTCCTTGGGTGCATTTTTTTTCCTGCCTCCTTAATCCACAGACATAAATATCACAGTAATGAGTTCCTTTCCTAAAGCAATAGTTTATTAGTGTGAAGGAAAGCTTGAAACCTTGTGACATGAAATCTTTAAAAGAGAATTCAAATTAGCAAACACTTTTTCTCCTTCCTTTAAGCACTGAGTGAGATGTCGAGTCACTGTGCTCCATGGGGCAGACCTTTTAGACAGAACATGCAGCTTAATATTTAGGATCCTGTGGTCAAAAACTTATGCTCTTGGTGGCTGTTTGTTCCCATAGAATAGCATCGCCCCATCAGAGGTTCAGCAGTGGACCAACCATCGAGTGATGGAGTGGCTACGCTCCGTGGACTTGGCCGAATACGCCCCCAACCTCAGAGGCAGTGGTGTCCATGGTGGGCTCATGGTAAAACTCTGTTTCAATTTAATAATGATTCATTTTGTTTCCTTTGGTCTAATGTGTAGGATATTACCAGTTTGCATGTCATGATCCTAAAATCATCTGGCCCAACCCCTCCTGCATTATTTCTAGGGGATCTTTCCTTTCAGAGTATTTTTATTTATGGCACATAACTCTAGATTGCATTTAAGCCCAGTTCTCTTTTGTCGTCTTTCTTGCTGAATAACATGTAGCCACTGTGTCTCATACGATCATGTTTTAAAACCCCTGCAAAGATACAGATTGTATTTCTGCGTATTGATGTTGCTTGCATAAGGAGCTGGCTTCCAAACGCAGCACCCCAGAGAGACAGAAGCACTGACGTTGTAATGCCTGAAGCCTGGATTTCAAGACCAGCTCTACCACTTATTAACTCAGGCAAAATGAAGAAAAGATATGTAAATTAAAGGTCATAGTCCATACCCTGACTACCTCACTGGGCTGTTGACAGGGTCATTGGAGATAATCGAAATGAAAGAGCTTTACTAATTGTACAGCACAATACAAACACATATGACCTATGGTGCCTTTTAACAATCTGAATTTTTTTTTCTTTTATAGGTTCTAGAACCTCGTTTTAATGTAGAAACAATGGCTCAGTTATTGAACATCCCACCAAATAAGACTTTGTTGCGAAGGCATTTAGCCACTCATTTCAACCTTCTGATCGGTACTGAGGCCCAACGCCAGAAGCGAGATGCCATGGAGTTACCAGACTATGTACTACTAACAGCTACTGCCAAAGTGAAGGTTGGTTCAAGCCCATACCGTTTAGTAATTGCCTGAAACAATGACTCAGTTTTGACCATTACCTGGTTATTCTATCTTCTGAGGTTTACTAAGTGTTATAGATAAGTTGAAGGTATATGTATCTTTAAGAGTAATTGCGAAAATGCATTTTGAAGGTTTCTGCTAAGTCATTTATTTTATTAGGGTTAATAGTAATGAAGGGCATGATGTTGGTTTCTGTGATCCATGTATTGCTAATGCAGAAAGCAATGACTTGGGTCCAGATACTGCAGTTGTCCTGTTTCCCTACTGATAAGTCAAATATAAGAGGAAGATTTCTCCTTGCACAGATTCAGCTTGTCTGGCTTATAATTGACCAGCATTTCAAGTCAGGAAAAGACACTTAAGAAATGGTTGAAGGATGATCAGCAGAGACTGGATATTTCCTAATTTACCTGGATTTGTGGATCTTACCAAATTCAGACTGTTATTTCTTCTTTGAAATCATTCCTACATGTTATCTCAGCGAACTTAATGTGGAGATAGGATTTACAGCTCCTCCAGATATATGTACTAGTTTCTTTTTTTTTAAGCCCCTCTATCTGCCTGAGAATCTTGTCTTTGGATCCTTTTCTCCTTTAAGAGAGCTGCCAGGTTTGAAACCTCAGCAAGAGTCTGTTAAATCTCAGTCATTAGCCTGATCACCATTTCCTTAACAGGATAATCTCAGGGACAGGATAATCTTAGTCAATGGATATTGACTAAGATGGAATTTCTCTTTTAAGCATCACTGGAGTTTTCTCTCCAAAGAGTGAGAATTCTTTTAGCAGGCACTAGTACTGTATGGAAGCAAAACAGGCATACAAGATAAGCATAGCCTCACCCAGAGAGAAAATATGGTAAGGACCCTTTCCTTTTGCTGATCTTAGATTGGAAAATCTTGCAAAATTGTATTCAGCCCTGAGAAATCTCATTGCTTTAAGTCCTGTCTAATCAAAACTAAGATTCTTGGCATATTTCGTTTATCAGAATGACTATCCAGCTAGTTGGTGTGGATAAGAATAAGGTTAATCTTCTGAGATTTGGAACAAGGATCATTTAGCATATTTTAATGCATCACTTATATGGCTAGGATGCTGTTGTTTTTATTATACGAATTAACTCATCCAATTGCTTTTCTCTATATTACAGAGTGAATAATTATACATGTAGGGGAGGGGAGGTACAAAAAAATTACATGTTATCTATCCTTTGTCATATGAATTTTATTAAAATCCCTGGATGTTTTTGTTTGCTTTTCTTTTAAAGCCAAAGAAACTTACCTTCAGCAATTTTGGGAATCTGAGAAAGAAGAAACAAGAAGATGGTGAAGAATATGTTTGTCCAATGGAATTGGGACAGGCATCAGGAAGCGCATCTAAGAAAGGATTTAAAGCTGGTTTGGACATGCGCCTATATGATGAAGATGATTTGGACCGATTAGAGCAGGTAAATACAAGCCTATATGCCTCTTTGAATGTGCTTCCAGCACTCAAACACTAAATGGAAACTTTGTGCACTGTGTCTGCTAATCAAAGATGTTTTCTTCAAATAACTAAACATGAAGATAATAAAATAATAATGAACACTTTCAGATCACTTACTACATTCCGGTACTATCCTAAGCACTTACTATATGTTAATATTAATGTTCATGGTAATCTTAAGACATAGGGAGTATTGTTATCCTCATTTTAAAGATAAGAAAACTGAGGCATGAAGAAATAAGTGACTTGCCCAAGGTCTCCAACCTGTCAGGCTGGCTCCAAAGCCTGTGCTATTTACCTATCTTATACCATCTCAGTATTAGGGAAATCTATGTATTAAAACAAGTCAGGAATAGACAGGTCATACTATCTAATCTTTTCAGAGTAAAGTCACAGGACTGCATAGAGCTTTGGTACTGTTACCAAAGTCATTAGACTAGATGTGTCAGTAAAATAAATGTTTCTTATTTTTCACTTCCAACGGCATTAACAAGAAGAGATTATCATCAAAAGTGTTCTGTTGCTCCTACCTCATTCAGTACCATTTCCATTATTTCTTCTTGGACTTTTGTTCATTTTGCTGCGCTCTCCCTGAAATTATGAAAATGAATATGTCATGTTGTGGTTTGTTCTTTGCAGATGGAAGATTCAGAAGGGACAGTGAGACAGATAGGTGCATTCTCTGAAGGCATCAACAATCTGACGGTAAGTTAGTAAAATGAATTGAAAATGTTATTTTAAAAATGTCTTTCAGAATAACCCCAAAGGACTGCGTGCATTTTGGAGAATGCATAGTTCTGAGCTCTTGGTTCTCAGTGTGTGACTCCCTGTCTCCTTGTTTTCCAGCACATGTTAAAAGAAGACGACATGTTTAAAGACTTTGCTGCCCGTTCCCCCAGTGCCAGCATCACAGACGAAGACTCAAATGTTTGACCCTAGCACCTGGGTGAACATGAGGAGCTCTTAGTCTTTCCTCCACTTTCTTCTCCAAACTCTCACAGTATATATACAAGCAACAGTCTGTATATTGTTTATCCATCCAGCTTCTGCTTACTGAGAAGCAGGGGAGACGTGCCAATTCTGAAGGTGCCACGCAAAATGAGACACTGGCAAATGAGAGTATAATTGTTTTTCCTCTATTTAATGTAAAAATATGTGATATATTTTATTTAAAGTGTTGCATTTAAGATGAGTCCTTTACCACAGTGTTTTCATTCATACCCACAGTACGGAGGATTTGGGGAGCAGGAACCAAAACCAATGTGATTTTGTCACATCCGTGTTCACTGCAGCCATCTAAGTAGGACGTTGTGTGCTTTCGAAATGAGTACGTGGAATTCCTTTAAAAAGCATTCAGTGCACACACTAAATGCCAGCCATACCTCTACTTGCCTCTTACTGTCTTTTTCTATATTTTTCTAAATATATGTATATATACAGTACATAGAAAATAGAACTTTTATTTTGTGACATAAGGAAGATGGTGAAGAGGTCACATTTTTAAAAAAATATGGTGATCAAAATTTCCATATGCCAGCTGGTTCCTGAAGAGGTCAGAATGGTCTTTCTTTCACCACAACTGAATTTTAACAATGTTGATCATTGAGGCTAAATTAATATATAAGAAATAACCCCTTTTTGATGATGCACGACAAAGTTGTTGGACAGTTTAAGAATATCAGCGTTAATCTTGGATCCTTTTACCTCATAAGGAAGAACTCGAGGGACATTAATATAAGTATACTATTAACTTGAATACATCCAGAAGCCCTTCCCCCACAAAATTTGTAGAAATAATTTCTGAAGAATCCAAAAACAAAACAAAAGCCTTTACAGTGTTAAGTTTCTTATTTTTCTCCTTTTTTAAATACATCATCACATCAAAATACTAACAGTCTGCCTAAACATATTGTATATTTCTCAGGCTTTCAATGAATGGAGCTTTTTAAAAAGCTGAATATTTGTCTGAACATTTTGTTTCAGCATTCAAAAAAACTGAGCCTGCAAGGCCGGGCGCGGTGGCTCACGCCTGTAATCCTAGCCCTCTGGGAGGCCGAGGCCGGTGGATCGCTTGAGGTCAGGAGTTCGAGACCAGCCTGAGTGAGACCTTGTCTCTACTAAAAATAGAAATAAATTGTCTGGACAACTAAAAGTATATATAGAAAAAATTAGCCGGGCATGGTGGCGCATGCCTGTAGTCCCAGCTACTCGGGAGGCTGAGGCAGGAGGATCGCTTAAGCCCAGGAGTTGGAGGTTGCTGTGAGCTAGGCTGACGCCACGGCACTCACTCTAGCCCGGGCAACAGAGTGAGACTCTGTCTCAAAAAAAAAAAAAAAAACCTGAGGCTGCAAAATTAGTTTTATAATGGCTATTTTGCGATGATAAAATATAGGTCATGTTTTCCTGGAGCTAGCAATGGGCCCAAAAATTCTTTGTAAAGAAAACAGAAAGCTGCAACAAAAAAACTTACTGTTTAATGTTTTTTTAGGAATATTAGAAAAAATATTCTGTTTTTTATTCAGTGCTACATAATTACTCATGGTAGCCAACTCTGGAAAAGACAGGTTTTCACCAATTAGAATGGAAGTGGGCAGTTCAGGATATGCCAGTGGACTTGGTTTTAAACTATATTTGAATATCAGTGGTATTATCTTTTAAGTTACCAGCAAGTTACCAAGCTATTCATCAAGGAACTTCTAATACTAGATTACTATTTATTCATAACTAAAATGATTTGATGCTATAATAATAATTTTCTTTGAATCCTACCATTTGGTAACTGTATTGGCCTCTTACTGTATTTGGGTTTTATTTTAATATGACTATATGTCAATTTGTTGTTAGAACCTGATTGCAAATACCAGGAGACTGTTACAGATGCCAAATATTTTTTATTCCGGACAATATAACATAACTGATGATCTGTAATAAGGTTAAAAAATTGATGATGTATTTTATCTACAAAATATCATATACTGCTGGGATTACCATATGAAAGGAAATAAAGTCAACTGATAAAATTGCCTCATTTTTATTGTGGTTACTTCGTTTTCCTTTGTTTCTGTTATAGGAGACAATAACACAGACTCTTTATAATTTATAAGTGGCCATAGATTCATTTGAGTAGGGTTTATAACATGTATCAATAGATAGAGTTTGAGGGCTTTCTTTGAGAAACTTTTATAGGAAAGGAAATGGGCAGCTGAGCTGGGGAATTAAGGAATCATGGCACAAGGGCTACAGGGAAAGTAAACAAATGATTCACCTCTACAAATCTGAAGAAAGCAATTGTAGAAAGAGGTGTATGGGTCTTTAAAGAACCAGCACACTATATTTAATTTAACTAAAATTGGGAAAAAGGAAACATCTCTTGGAAGAGATTACCAAAGATTAAAAGTAGGGACTATAACCTAGATAGAACAGATGTTTTGTGTGAAATTTAATATCTCTAAGCCAGCAGGAATCTATGAATACAACACACCCAGTTGACAAACAGGGACACCTAATATGTTTGCTTAGCTGCATGTATATATGCTCAGCTACACCAGGTCAGCTGTAGAGTTAGAAAACTGGGACCGTATTAATAAATGTGACTTCATGGCAGAACTTTTGCTTTGAAAAAGCTAATTCTGAACCAAGTTCACATGTTTGATATTTGGGTACAGTATTAATTGGGTGCAGAGAAAATGGGGCAAAAAGCATCACAACAATTGGCTCTGAAGGACAGCAATGAGGTCGTCAGCATCTGTGAGGTGGTCAGTGGAGCCATAGTCCACGCAGCTCAGAAACTGAAGGAGTATCTTGGATTTGAATATCCTCTGAGCAAACTCTGCCCAGCCGCAAATACTCTGAATGAGATCTTCTTAATCCACTTCATCACTTTCTGCCAAGAAAAGGGAGTGGATGAGTGGCTTACCACCACGAAGATGACCAAGAACCAAGCCTTACTGTTTGGAGCAGACTGGATTTGGACCTTTTGGGGATCTGATAAGCAAATAAAGCTTCAGCTGGCAGTGCAGACTCTGCAGATGTCTTCGCTTCCTCTCGTGGACTCTAAGTCTTGTGACCTCTCCAACCCAGAGCCAAGGGTAAAGCAGTCTTCCTGGAAGGAAAGTAGATTTGATAAGCTGGAAGAATTCTGTAGCTTGATAGGAGAGGATTGTCTGGGCCTGTTTATCATCTTTGGTGTGCCGGGAAAGCCTAAAGACATCAGAGGAGTTGTCCTGGACAGTGTCAAAAGTCAGACGGTGAGGAACCATCTGCCAGGAGGGAAGGCTGTGGCTCAGTTTGTCCTGGAAACTGAAGATTGTGTCTCTATCAAAGAGTTGCTTGGGAACTGTCTGAGTAAGAAAAATGGGCTAAGAGAGGTGGGCCAGGTTTATATTAGCATCCTCTGAACTAGACATGTGTGATGTGACTGGCCTATAAGATGAAAAGAAATTTTATTCTAATAAGCTCATCTACTTGCATCATTCCACTGTGGGACATTTTTTTTCTTTTGTCATTGATTGAAAGTGATTACCAGGGTTAAAGCATATTAGTGTCACAATTGTGGACAGAAAAAAAGACCCTGGCTGTATTTCAAACTTATAAGCTTGTCTTCATTTTTTCAGTAATAAAAATGGGAGGAGAGAATAATAAAGTCATACTTAAAGTTTGATTTGCAAACAACCAGTGTCTTTGAAATAAGTCTGGCACTCAAAAGTATAAAGTGTATTTTGGTGGGAGGTGGGTAGGGTGAGGTGTGGTGGGTAAGGCTACAGAGCAGGTTTAATTACTTTCATAGTACCACCATAGTTCGGGACTCTGGTGTAAAACTCACATCAATCCTCTCCTCTAACCCTTGCTCTAAGCCCTTACTTGCTCCAGCCCCTCCCTAGCTGCTTCCTCTGCACAGAGAGGACTTGGGTGGAATTTACTTTGGGATTCACTTGAGTGTTAGCTTTACCTATGATTTAAAAAGTCATTCATATAACAATTCCTTATAGTATTATAATAATTAGGTTACTGGTTGCAGTAAGGAAAGTGCATTCACATATAATAACCATTTATACTTAAAACCCAATGTGGGATTATAACAGTACAAAGTGGAATCACCATTATTGTACTCATATGCCTGGCCAGATGCTTCACATCTATTAGTGGCATTTACATATCTCTTCCACGACTCTAAGAGGTTTCTATTTGACAAATCAAAGAGGTTAACTCTCAAGGTCCTAAATCCATTTAAAAAAGTGGCCCATAACAAGAAAAAGTGAAGTCTGTCCAGTTACAAAGCCCATAATCTTTTCTAGAGTCTTGTAAAGAAAATACTTTGACTAAACTACTGGGATTGCGGAGAACGCAAAGATGTTCGCCTGCGAAGATGCCAGCTGGGTGCTGCTGCTCACGTCTTCTCCGCTTCCTGGCCTTAATCTGCTCCTGTTGCTGAACAACCTGTTCGCTGACAGGCAGCACTTTGGAAACATGGGCTGAATCCTGTCAACTGCAACCAAACGCTTAAAACATTTTCTGTTTGTGACAGTCTTCCCATGACCGTGGCCCTTTCTGTGTTTGGGAATTTAGGGCACATTCCTGTGAGGCTGAATTAAGATACAGGAGGGCAATATGGTATCGGGCAGTGTATTTCAAAGTAAGAAATACATTCATTGTGGTCTGTAGGATGGAAACATGCTGAGGTGCACTCTGATAGTTTGTTGTATGTCATTTTTTAAAATGCTGATTCCAAGTCACTAAACTGATATATGACCAGTAATACATCACGACCCAGAGTTGTAAAGATTCTGTCATAGTGGAAGGGTTGAGAACTTTTGAGTTTGGAGTGCTCAAGATCAGAGAGCAGCGAGGTTGGGAATGTATTACCCCACTCTCCCTGCCTCCTGGCTCTTGGTTCCAGACACTCTATTCCACTGGCCCTCCCTCCTCCAAGACTCCGGCTCCCTTCCCTTGTCAGTTCCCTGGGTGCTCCACCATCCTTTGTCAGTCCCCTGCCCCCTGTCCCCACCTCAGTAGAAGTCCTCTTTCTTCAGCTAAACCTTCTGAGTGTGCCATTCATTTTCTTCTGGAACCTTAATGCCTCCTGATTCTCTCATCTAAAAACTGGAGATGACAATACCTACCTCATAGGACTGCTATTAGTTATCTAAGATTAAGAGTATTCGAAGTGCTTAGTACAAGAAAACAAATCCACTCTTTGATTCTTTATCCAGCACAATAAACAGGGTTCACGGAGAACACAGAGCTGCATCGTTAACTTCAGTCTAGAATTAGCCTCAAGAGCCTGCTACCGTTTTCTCTGAGCCTGGTATTCTTCAAATTAGAAGAAGCCTTGCAACATTAGGGAACACCTGCCTCCAAATCCCTCCTCCTCAGCTCTATGACCCAAAGAAGTCCTGGAGGAAAGGGAGGAAGGGAAGGTTCATGACCCTGTGACACCTCCTGCTACAGAGGGGGTGTGGCCTCTTCAGCCTCCAAGAAATGGCTTTGTTTCCCCTCCTCTCAGTGCTTATTCTCCCCCATAGAAACTGGAATGAGGAAGAGCACATCTGCAGCTCTGTGGTTGTCCTGCACTGGAAATTAGCATAAAAGGTAGGGTTTAATATTGTAATAAAGATGAAATATTAATATACACAATTATTTGTCAATTAAAATAATTATTTTGGCCAGGTGTGGTGGCTCATCCCTGAAATCCTAGCACTCTGGGGGGCTAAAGCGGGTGGATTGCTTGAGGTCAGGAGTTCGAAAACAGCCCGAGCAAGAGCGAGACCCCATCTCTACAAAAAAATAGAAAAAAGAAGCCAGGTGTGGTGGTGTGTGCCTGTAGTCCCAGCTTCTCAGAAGGCTGAGGCATGAGAATCACTTGAGCCCAGGAGTCTGAGGTTGCAGTGAGCTACACTGACACCACTGCACTCTAGCCCGGGCGATAGACGGAGACTCTGTCCCAAATAATAATTACTTTCTCAAAAGATGATGTGGTGTTGATGGAGAAGTCCATTTCTTCTTTCTGTCGGCGAGGTCTCCAATAGCATAGAGTCAAGCTCACCCTTTGCCATTGGGTTAATACATTGCAAAAAAAATAAAAGACTTAAAAGTATAAATGGAAGATAGATTCATTCACCCATAATTGCTAAACATATGCACATATATTTAAATGCGTATTTTAAAAATGTCAGAGATGCTGCAAAGAAAGCATGATTCAGGGGATAGAGAGTGCAGGAGGGGCGGGCTAGGCGTGGTGGCTCACACCTGTAATCCTAGCACTCTGGGAGGCCGAGGCAGGAGGATCACTCAAGGTCAGGAGTTCGAGACCAGCCTGAGCAAGAGCGAGACCCTGTCTCTACTAAAAAATAGAAAGAAATTAACTGGACAACTAAAAATATTTAGAAAAAATTAGCCAGGCATGGTGGCGCATGCCTGTAGTCCCAGCTACTCGAGAGGCTGAGGCAGGAGGATCACTTGAGCCCAGGAGTTTGAGGTTGCTGTGAGCTAGGCTGACGCCACGACACTCTAGCCTGGGCAACCGAGTGAAATTCTGCCTCAAAAAAAACAAACAAACAAAAAATATATATGTATATGTGTGTGTATATATATATATGTGTGTGTGTGTGGGTGTGTGTATATATATATATAAGAGAGTGCAGGAGGTACTATTTTGTATATGCTGGGTGGTAAAGGAAGACCTCGGCAAGGAGGGAGCAATTGGCCAGAGATCTGAGTGCAGAGAGTGAGCATCAGTGCAGATATCTGGGAAAGTGTTCTAGGCACAGAGAACTGCAAATGCAAAGGGCCTGGGGTGGGGGTGGGTGTGATATGTGAATAGCAGAGGAGACTAGTGTGGACGGAACAGAGTGAGCCCAGGGGGAGACTGGTAGGAGATGGGTTTGGAGAAGTAGCCAGAAAATTGGTCAAGCTGATCAAACTTGTAAGCCAAAGCAAGGACTCCAGACTTGATTCCATATGGGGAGAGGAATGCCTTAACTGACCTACACTTTGAAAATGTCACTTGAATGCTGGGTGGAGACCTGATGGTAGGGAGAAAAAGAGAAGCAGAGCCCAGACAGGCAAGTAGGAAGCTGTTACAGTAATCGAATGAGAGAAAAGGTGGCCTGGACCAAGGTGGTAGAGAAGGGGTGAAGAGGTCAGATTTAGGACATCGTTGAAAGTAAAGCACAGAGCAATTGCCGATGATTGGATGAGGGATATGAAACATGCCACAATTAGATACTTTACTTCCAAAGGCCTTAAATAATAAGAATACATGCAAGGGTAGAAATAATTTGTCTTTAACATTTTTGTATCCCAAGAAACCAAAAAATCAAGAAAAGCATTTTAGCCCTCACCGTCAGTAAATTGGACATGAATAGACCCAGGCAGCATCTCTTGACATTGTTAAGCAACGATTATTCCCACTTTGAATGCTTCTGGAAGGTTACAGTACCCAGTCAATGTTTTCTTGGTGTACAGTGACCCCTGTCTGCGGAAATGCTGTGTAGCATAAGCTATCAAGAAGGTGGTGATGTACAGTAAAAGAACATTCAACTTGGAATCAGATGTGGATTTGAGTCTCAATTCTCCTAAGAGCAGAGTCAAGTGGCTTAACTCTTTGTTTTCTTATCTGGAAAATAGGAATAAATCCAACTACATTTATGCCTTGCTTAACAATGGGGATGTGTTCTGAGAAATATTATACATTGTTAGGTGATTTTGTCCTTGTGCTAACATCATAGAGTACTTACATAAACCTAGGTGGTATAGCTTCCTATACATCTAGGCTATACGGTACAGCCTATCACTTCTAGACTACAGACCTGTACAACATGTTACTGTGCTGAGTACTGTAGGCAGGTGTAACACATATTAAGTGTGCATCTAAACATATCTAAACACAAAAAAGGCATAGTAAAACTACTGTGTAAAAGAAAAAAAACAGTGTATCTGCATAGGGCACTTATACTTACCATAAATAGAGCTTATAGGGCTGAAAGTTGCTCTGGGTGAGTCAGTGAGTGAGTGGTGAGTGAATGTGAAGGCCTAGGACATTACTGTGCACCACTGTAGAGTTTTAAACATTGTACACTTAGGCTACAGTAAATTTATTCAAAAATTAAATAATTGCACTACAATGTTACAACGGCTGCATCGTTAGGCAATAGGAATTTTTTAGTTCCATCATAATCTTATGTGATCACTGTCATGTGTGGTTGGTGACTGAATGAAATGTCACTATATGGCATGTGACTATTTCAAAGGGGACAAAGGTTGTGAAAATATTTTATATAGTAAAGTTTCAATTTACCAAAATTTCAGTGAACCTGGTACAAATTCTAAATATTCATGTTATAAATAGCTGGAAGGCATAAATCAAAGACATATCACATTTTTTTCCTAAGTGAAAATAAAAATGTGAAGCTTTTACTGACTTTAAAAATACTGCATTCTCATTTAATTTTTTTAAAAGCTGCATTCTTGGTGTAAAAATACAAGTACAAACATGTGGAAAGTGTAGTCTTTAGGAGTCTCACCTCTATCCCCATATCCACTTCTTAAAATTTACTGTTTACCCTTCCAGAACTTGTATTGCATATAAAAAATATTTTACACAAATGGGATTAAATAACCCATAAGTGCCTTATAACCTGCATTTCAAAAAACCATATATTGTGGACAATTTTCTGTGCTAATAGATTTATATCCACTTAATCCTTTTTAAGGCTGATATCAGTGGTTCTTAATCCTGCCTGAATATTCAACTCACTTGTGGAACTTAAGAAGTAAACAAAAAACAAAACAAGCAAACAAACAACCCCCCCCCCAAGCCAAAGCTCCAAACACACCTAGACCAATGGTTCAATTTCTCAATTAGGGAGAAGGTCTAGACAATTGTTTTTAAAAATCTCCTGAGATGATTCTAATGTTCAACCAGGATTAAAACCCATGTACCTTAGTACTCTATATTAATACACAGTAATATGTCTAACCAATATTGTTTTTTTTCTTTTTTATCTTTTTTTTTTCTGGAAGCCCTCTTTAGATTCTAGAAACCAATACTGTTTTGAGGGACATTTAGGTTGCAAGGTCAATCCTCAGACCTGATATTTGCATGCTGCCTACCATACTCGTGAATAGACATAATTTGTTCACCCACTTTTTATAAAGATGTTAGTTCTGATTAAAAGTACCTCTCTGCCAGGCACGGTGGCTCACACCTGTAATCCCAGCACTTCAGAAGGCCAAGGCGGGAGGATCACTTGAGGCTAGGAGTTTGAGCCCAGCCTAGGCAACAGAAGGAGACCCCATCTCTACAAAAAGAAAAAAAATTAAAGAAAAAGTAGATTTCATTGGATTAATCCTGGTTTTAAATATAGTAAAAGCCTACTGTAAAAAAGCTTAATCTTTAAAATTGTTCTACATAGGATTGGCTACATAATTTGTAAGATTCAGGGCAAACTGAAAATGCAGAACTCCTCATTCAAAAATTATTAAGAATTTTTAGCCAGGAATAGTGACGCAAGCCTGTGGTACCAGCTACTTGGGAGGCTGAGGTGGGAGGACAGCTTCAGCCCAGGAGTTCAAGGCTGCAATGGGCTATGATCATTCCACTGCACTTTAGCTTGGACAACAGAGCAAAACACCATCTCTAAAAAAAAAAAAAAAAAAAAAATTATTAAGAATTTTAAGACAGGGACAGCAGAGCATTAAGCCAAGCACAAGGCCTTCTAAAGTGTAGATAGCCTGGCTTCTATGATATGTTGCATTATTTGGTCATTAAGCTTGAATAAATGATTTTTATCATGAATGAATGAATGATTGCACCTCTAAGGTCCTTCCCAATTTAAAATATATGTAATTCTCAGCAACCCCTATGTGCAAGATTGTAAGTGCTTTACTCTTTACACAGCACAAAACAGATATCATTGCCTATTGATAGCATTGCAAATGAGTTTTTAACTTTTAATATAGAATAAAATTTACTGTGTAGGATGTCAGGGAAAACAATAAGAAGTATTTTTCTGGCTCCTCTACCTCGGGCCATCTATCCACTTTAGTCTTAGGGAGAGAGTAAAACAAAAGACAGAAACCATAACAAAGTAGAATGGAAACTTAAGTCTCTTAACATCTTGCTCAGAAATTAAGAAGTCTCTGAATATAATCATATTCCTTTTGCCCCTAAATTTCTATGGTATAGGGCTTGCCCTTTACTAAAATATACAGACTTGACAGAGAAAAAGAGGTTATTGCATTGACCCTTAGCTTAATTCTAATGACCACCATTTATATTATGCCTTCTGAAACATGTTTAATTAATTATACATGCTTAATTATAACTGTCCTGAGAAAGATATTGTTCCCATTTTCCTTGAAATTGAAATTCAGAGGGGTTAGGTGGATTTGCCCAACATCACAAAGAAGCAGATCCTGGATTCAACCCCATATTCATCTGACCAAAAAGGCTATGATTTTAATCTTAAGAATAGTTAGAAGAAAGGAGAAAACACCATGTGAGGACGGAAGCAGAAGTTGATGTGATGCATCTACTAGCCAAGGAACACCAAGGATTGGCAGCAACCATCAAAAGCTAGAAGAGAGGCATGGAACAGATTCTCCCTCAGAACCTCTAGAAGGAACTAACACTGCAGTCACCTGAATTTGACTTCTAGACTCTGGAACTATAAGAGAATAAATTTCTGTTGTTTTAAGTCACCCATTCTGTGGAACTTGTTACAGCAGCCCTAGGAAACTAATACACAATGCTTCTGCTTTGGAGACATAATGGGATGGGAAGAGTCCAGAAAAGGTGAGGATGGTGATTATTACAAATTCTTGTTCATCTCATGCCATTTATCCCCCTCCTTACTGAATGATGCCCAAGGCACACTGAATACTCACAGCTAGAATACTCTGGGACACCTGCGTACCTCTGCTCTACTAGTTGTATGCTTACTGAAAGTCAGTTGTGTTTATTCCCAGTTGTTCTTGTTAGTATAATTTTGTACTCTGATTTAAAAAATAGGGATAATTTTATTAACAGTTGTATGTTAATCCATTCTAGGGTAGAAAATAAGAGAAGAGAGTTCATTAAAGGATAAACATTATTTTCTAGCTCCTGATGAGTTCTGACTTTTTGTAATTCTAACCTAACCATGAACAAGCTAACCAAATCATTAAGTTATAGGCTACGTGCACACAATGTTCACTGTATGTCTATGCAGTACCCAGAGTTTTGTGGGTTTTTTGGTTTTTTTGGACACAGAGTCTTGCTCTGTCACCCTGGGTAGAGTGCAGTGGCATCATTGTAGCTCACTGCAACCTCAAACTACTGAGCTCAAGCTATCCTCTTGCCTCAGTCTCCTGAGTGGCTGGGATGACAGGTGCGCCCCCAGCTAATTTTTCTGTTTTTATTATAGTAGAGGCGGGGGTCTCGCTCTGGCTCTGGCTCAGGCTCAGGCTCAGGCTCAGGCTCAGGCTCAGGCTCAGGCTCAGGCTGGTCTTGGACTCCTGAGCTCAAGCGATCCTCCCGCCTCGGCCTCCCAGAGTGCTAGGATTACAGGCATTGACTTGCTTAAGATCACACATTCTGGAAATGGTGAAGTTTCAAACGTTAGCAGTCTGGCTCAAGGGACTATCCTTTTAACTACTACAGGAATACTGCGTCTCTCCCCTTGGTGTATATCATTTGTACCAGTTTAGGATTTCTTTAATCCAAATAAACGTAGAAAAGTAGCAATCGCAAAGAATCAGGGCCCTGGGGTAGACGGCCTAACTCCTCGGCCACGTGAGGTTGGACGCAGACCTCTGTGAGCCACATTTCCCCCATCCCTTATGGTCCTCCTTTGCAATTGTCTTGGAACTCACTGATTCAATTTCTAAAGGTCCTTTTTGTTTTCGTGTCATTATTTTTTCCTATTTTGGGGGTAGCTTCCTGCACATTAGATTCCGCGCTCAGTTTGCAGACCCACGTGGTTCCTGTTTCTCCATCCTAGGGGCGGGGCGAGAGCCGGTGAGCCCGCGCCCCCAGCCCCGCCCCCTTGGCGCCGAACACGTTTGTCCCCCGCGGCTCGCCGTCCGCGCAGCCATGGCGGCCGCCGCTCTCGTGGCGTGGCTGGCCTTGCAGCCGGGAGCCAGGACCCTGCGTGCGTTCTCCACCACCGTGTCCGCGGCCACTCGTAGCCCGCGTGAGTGTCTGTCTCGTCGCCTCCGGGCTGTGGGGGCGGTGCGAGGGCGGAAGACCGGCCCCACGATGGCTGCGGCGGTGGCTGAGCCAGCGCCGCCCTGGGGAGGCCGGTACGTCCTCTGGCAGCTTGTTGCTGGCCCGCCAGTAGGAAAGCTGCGGATGTCGCTCTGTCCTGTGCACCCGCGTCCCCTTGCTGCCAGTCGCTGGTTTCCCCTCTGGGCCCTCTGGGCCCTTGCTCAGAAAGCTTGCCCCTTCCCTCCCCCGGGAACTGCTCCTGCTGGGGTTCTCTCAGTTGCTGGCGCTCAGTAGTGATTATCGGGCAGTGTTGAACCATGGATTTTCGTGAACATTGAAAGAGGCACGTGGCTGTGCCAGAACAACCTGCAGCTCTGAATTCTGAGCCGGCAAATGGGGTGACCTTCATGTAACAGGTTATGGGGATGCTTGATAGTGTGTTTGCCACGGAGAAGTCTAGTGGAAAAGACAGATTTTTCAACGGTGAAGTACTGTGTAGAGTGAGAGGCGCTGTAATAGAAGTGTGAAGAGTGACAGGGCAGCGTTGAGGAGCTGGCAAGAGTGTGGAAAGGCTCAGCCAAGGGGTGGGCACCTCAGTGTATCAGCAGGTCCTGTCTGTGCTGCTTCCTGTAATATCTCCAACTTACTCTCTTCATACTATCAGCAGCCCAGTCTAGGCCACCATCCCTCATTTCTGCAATAGTTTCCTGTTTCCTATTTCCCCCTTGCTCTCCTGAATTGAATTCTCACAACAGCCAGAATGAGGTGTTCAAGATGCAGATCTTGTCTTGCTACTCCCTTGTTCAAAATCTGTAAATGGTTTCCACTGTTTTAAGATAAATTATAAATTCCTTAAAGGTTCATAGTGGCTCTTCCTAGTCTTAACACTTGTTTATTTTTTATTTTTCATTCATTCTTTCATCCTACAAATGCTTAACTCTCACTATATGCTAGGCAGTGTAGACACTAAGGATATACAGCAAGGTCTCTAATCTCATGAGGTTTCCATTCTTTTAGGAAACCAGAGTATAAACAAGTGAAGAACTAAACAAAATGTCAGGTAGTGTTTAGTGCTATGAAGAAAAATAAAACAGAGTATTGAGAATGATGGATTGGGGGAGTAGTGGCCATAGGGTAGGATAAGATAAGGTAGTCAGGAAAGATCTCTCTGAGGAAGTGACATTTGAGCAGAGCCCAGAGCCCTGCAAAGATCTAGGGGAAGAGCACTGTTGTCATAGGGAACTGCAAGTGCAAAGGCCCAAAAGTGAGAACAAGCTTAGGGGTGTGATCAAGGAACAGAAAGAAGGCCAGCGTGGCTAGAGCTGAGCAAAGGAGAGAGTAATAGTATAAGACGTCATAGAGTTAAGTCATGGCCTGATTTTATAAGGGCTTGTAGGCATTCTGTTTGGATTTTTGGCTTGGATTTTATTCTGAGTTTGGGATCACATTGGAAGGCTTTGAACAGGGCATGGAAGTGATATAAGGTGATTTACACTTTCAAAAGATCACTGGCTAGTATGTGGAGAACTAACTTTATTGGGGTAAGAGTGGAACCAGAGAAGCGTGTGGAGGCTGTTGCAGGAGTCCAAATGAGGTGATGGTGACTTGGATTGGGTGAATAGCGGAGAAGGTGGTGTGGTTGGATTTGGGATATATTTTGAAGGTAGAGATGATAGGACTTACTGATGGATTTGATGTGGGGCCTGAGGACAAGTCTCAAAAAAGCCTATGAGATTTTTGTCCGAAGCAGTTGGATGAATGGCAATACCATTTACAGGGATTGGGAAGACTGGAAGAAGGAAATCAAGAGCTCTGCCAAGGATGTAGTATAGTTGAGAAGCCTATTAAGTATTGTTTGCCTCTTGTTTCAGTGACTCTGTGTTCTACTCTTAAATTTCAGCCATAGGGAATTTGTGCATTTACTTTGATTTTCTGTGTTCTCTTGCTCTCCTGAAACTCTTTTTCTTACCTACCTGTCTCCATGGCTCGGTAAGGTAGGTGCTCATCCTTCAGGTTTTAGCTTAAGGTTAATATCTTCAGGAGATTTCCCCCCCACTGTATTAGTCAGGGTTCTCCAGACAGACAGAACCAGTAGAATAGATACAGATGTAGATAGAGATACACAAATATATCAGAGGGCATTTATTAGGAGAATTGGTTCACATGATTATGGAAGCTGAGAAGTCCCTTGATAAGTCATCTGTAAGTGAGAGACCCAGAGATTCTGTTGCATGGTTGACTTCAAGTCTGAAGCCTTCAGAACCAAGGAAGCTGATGGTGTAACTCTCAGTCCCTAGGCCGAAGGCCTGAGAGCCCCAGTGCCCAGTGGGGAAGTCAGGAGTGGGTGGGGTGGGTTGTGGTGCTAGTGTAAATCCTAGAGTCCAAAGGCTGGAGAACCTGGAGTTCTGGTGTCCAAGGGTAGAAGAAGAGTGTCCCCACTCCAGGAGAAAGAGAGTGAATTCTCCTTTCCTCTGCCTTTTGTTCTATCTGGGCCCCCAACTGATTGGACAGTGCCCATCCACAATGAGAGCAGGTCTTCCCCACTCAGTCTGCCAACTCATACAGCATTCTCCTTTGGAAACACCCTCACAGACATACCCAGAAGTAATGCTTTACCAGCTACGGAGGTATCCTTTAATCCAGTCAAGTTGACACCTAAGATAAACTGTCACATCAACTAGTTGACGAGGTTCAGTTCCCTGCTCTATGTGTCCATAATACGTATCACCGTTTATTGAAATTACTTGTTAAAAACTTGTCTTATTTGACAGACTCTACATTCTGTCAAAGTAAAGATTATGTCTGGTTCATTGCTGCCTTCTTATTTTCTGGTATGCAGTATCAAATGACTTTTTAATGAATGAATGAATATTGCAGGATAAATAGGAATTTGTCAGATGAAGAAATGGTATGTATGTGGGGGGCAGGAGCTAGGCAGATGGGAGGAAAGCACATTCCAAGCAGAGAGAACAGAAAGTTCAGAGAAAGACTAAAACGCCTGGTACTGGAAGTTCAGTGTAACAGCGGAGCCTTTTAAAGGGAGGTGAAGGTAGAGATAGTGGTTTCCAGTATGATGAGCTGTGTACACTATGCTAATGTCACCTTAATCCTTGCTTCTTAGTTTTCTTGACTGTAACTGACTTCTAAATAAGGATAATAATAGTACTTATATTCGTTGTAATGAATAAGATTAGATGAGGTAATAACAAAAAACATTTAGCACAGTATCTGCATGTGAAAGTGCTCAGTAAATGTATCTCTTGTTATTTTAGTATAGTAAAGCGTTTATTTAGAAAGGCATAAGGTTATATAATATTTTAAAACGTATTTACTGGTAAGTAATCTACCCTCTTCTACAGTAGTGTGTGATTTATTAGGAATGGCTGTGATTTTTGTTATTTATATTACTGTCGCATTGGCAATTCTAATATGCAATAGGGAAGGAAAAACTGAAGGAGTTTTTTTGGTAGAAAGAATAGAGCAATTCCAGATATGAACAAGTGTATGTATAGTTAGAACATTTCAAACCAAGTATCTTTAAAGATTCAAGATACTTCATTTCTAACTAGATATTTTAACTTGGGAGAGTGAGTTTATTTAAGTGAACCTTAAAATTTATTGAAAATATTTCTTTAGATAATGAGTTCATTATATCAGCAATCACAATAAACTTTATATTTAAATAACTAGAGAATTCTCTTAGCTACTTCTAATTTTTTGTTTTCCTTAAGATGGTTTTACTCCTTGAGCTTACACGAAATGGGTTACTGTTTCATTTTTGTGTCACCAAATACCTTAAGTTGTATTAATACTAGAATAATGGGATCATGAATGGTTTTGAAGAACTATATGTTGTAAAATTCTCTATAACTAACATGTTGTCTTTTGGGTACAACAGAAAGAACATCCAAAACTGAAAGGCAGTCGAAAAGAAAGGTAAACAATATTTATACTTCACTATATACTACCTTAATGGTTCCTGAAGTTCTAACGTGAGGCACGTGTTCATTATGAGGCAAAAGGGTGCTGTCAGAGAAAGCTTTACAAGGTCATGTTTACAGGCTCCAGCCCTGGCAGGGGTTAATCTTTAACTGTTTTTTTTTGGTGAATACTCAAAGAATAGATCATCTTTGAGAAAGTGGGCTCACTCACATACTCCCAGGAAACAGGTGTATAAATCAGAATATAGAACTATTTTTGATGATGGCTTTAAAAGCCTTGCAGCCTGGGATGTATGCATGAATCTAACCAGTTTAGTCTCACCCTGTGGGCATCTCTATGGAGAAATCCAAATTATAAGGTCAGTTGGTGAGCATGGAGTCAGAACAAAGCCATATTAGTTGGAAGTTAAATGATACCAAATTATAATCATTTAGACCAATCATTTTCACAGGAATATTACCTGCTTCTAAGACATATACAATACTGGTTTTGATATTGCTCAGATGGGCATTGCTGAATGTTGCTACTTTAAACCCTACTTTTGTATGCTGGTCTTCCCTTCCTATTTATTACAATTAAAAAAATGATTGACTAAACTATCAAGTACCAGTTTGTCTCTGAGCCTAGGAGACATATAATTTCTCATTATGTATTTATTCAATCAGTTTAGCCCTAATTTACTTATTTCCATGTTCCTATGCTTTATTTTCCATATTCCTATTTCCAAGTTTTTAATGTCCTCTCATATATTGACTTCCATCAAAGCAGTTTTAGAGATTATTTCAAAAATATATTAACTCACTCCTTCATAAATAAAATGTAAAAATTTTGCTAAAAGTCTAGTTAAATAAATAGCGAAATTTTTAGCGAAGGAGATGTAAAAGGAAAGGGGATCCTTGCCAGAGGGTCTGAGGAGAGCATGCAGAGATATTTACATAGATTTAGTGTTTTTTCATTTTAACAACAGCAGCTTTGTGAGAGGTTAGATTCGACATAAGTTGCAGTTCTGCTTTAACTTCTTGTAATTGCTTTTTTGCATCAAAATTAAAGAATATTTCCATTTAAAGTATGAAACTATTTTATGTTTTTTAGGCACTACCTCCTAGGACAGAAAAAATGGCTGTTGACCAGGACTGGCCTAGCGTTTACCCTGCCGCAGCGCCATTTAAACCTTCTGCAGTCCCTCTTCCTGTTAGAATGGGTTATCCAGTAAAACAGGGTGTGCCCATGGCAAAGGAGGGAAACCTAGAACTCTTAAAGGTAAGATAAGTTGTTGATTCATTGGCTAAATAAATGCTGATCTTCCCCCCCTTCCACTCTCCTTTACTTCAAGGCTTGGTATCTAGCAGCTTATCCTATTTTAACTTAAAAATTTGTCCAGGTCACAATGAATATTGTATTTTGATTATCCATGGTAAAGAAGACTCGAAGAATCCTAAGCATTTAAGAATGTAATTAGTGAGTCCTGTGTGTATCTTTCCAGTAGAACTAAGAAAAGTGAAATCACCTAATTTGAGAATGAGAATTGGGAGGTGAAAAGGAATTTTAAAACTTTCTGTCCAGAAAGATAGGTTATTTAGTAGTATCATTATAATCCACCAAATTTTCCTTCTTTATATTTCTTGAAGCAAAATAGGTTACAGTAAACGCTTCATTTGATAGAATCTACAGTGATTTATGAACTATAGGTTTTAAAAAGAAAATATAAATGCTGAGTCTGGGAACGCATATCTTAGATGGTGTTCTTTAACACTGTGGTCCCCAACCTAGCAGTCTGTGGCTTGTTAGGAACTGGGCTACTCAGCAGGAGGTGAGCAGCAGGGAGCAAGTGAAGCTTCATCTGTATTTACAGCCGCTCCCTATCGCTCGCATCACTGCCTGAGCTCTGCCTCCTGTCAGATCAGCGTTGACATTAGGTTCTCATAGGAGCCCGAACCCTACTGTAAACTGTGCATGTGAGAGATCTAGGTCTCGTGCTCCTTAAGAGAATAATGCCTGATGATTTGAGGTGGAGCTGAGGCAGTGATGCTAGCACTGGGGAGTGGCTACAAATACAGATCATCATTAGCAGAGAGGTCTGACTGCACAGAGACCATAATAAATCAATTGCTTGCAGACTCATATCAAAACCCTATCAGTGACTGGCAAGTGACAATTAAGCTGCATCTGGTGGCAGGCTTTAAGTCAGAATCTGACACTTATTTTAGTCCATGTATGGCCCTCCCCCCTGCCCCCATTATTTTATTTACCACTTCCATCCTCGCCACTTTTCTGCACTCCGCTCTTATTTCAGTCACAGTTTTGGTAAGCCCACAAGCTAACCAAAGCAAAAATGTGTAAATAACAAATGTCGCTGGAGAGCTTCTTTGAAAAGGGGGAAAGACCTAATGATGAGACAGCAGAAGACTCTAAGACTGCCAACAAAATGAAAGTTGCATTTATTAATAAAAGAAAATACCAAGAGTCCTACTTAAATTACGGGTTCATTGCAACAGGTGATTCACATTCTCCAAGCCCGCTTTATATGATATGTGGTGACCGGCTATTCAACGAAGCCATGAAACCTTCAAAACTGCTTTGCCACCTGGAGACCAACCACCCTGCATTAAAAGACGTGCCTTTGAAGTTTTTCAAAAGAAAAAAATGTGATCATGAAGAACAGAAGCAATTATTGAAGGGCATCACTTCATCAATGTGTCTGTACTGAGAGCATCATTCTTAGTGGCTAACTGCATTGCTAGAGCTAAGAAGCCCTTTACTATTAGTGAAGAGTTGATCCTGCCTACTGCCAAAAACATTTGCCGTGAACTTTTAGGAGAGACTGCAGTTCAAAAGGTGGCACGTGTTCCTCTTCCAACTAGCACCATAGCTAAACAAATTGATAAAACAGTAGAGGATATTGAGACACAATTGTTAGAGAGGATTAATAAGTCACTGTGGTATGCAATCCAGGTTGGCGAGTCTACTGATGTTGACAACAAGGCAACAATGCTTGTTTTTTTTTTTGTTTTTTTTTTTTGTGATACATTTGTCAAGAGGATGTGCATGAGGATATGTTATGTGCACTTTTGTTGCCAACCAACACCACAGCTGCAGAACTATTCAAGTCTCTGAATGATTACACATCAGGAAAACTGAAGCGGTCTTTTTGTGTTGGTATATGCGGCTGCCATGACTGGATGGCTTTCTGGTTTCACTCTTTGGGTCAAAGAGGCCACTTCTGAATGTGAGTCTATGCACTGTGTTGTCCGTGGAGAAATGCTGGCTAGCTGAAAAATGTCACCTGAACTAAAAACAACGTTTTGCAGGATGTGTTTAAAATTATCAACCAGGCTAAAGTACATGCTCTTAACATGTGTTTGCACAGCTCTGTGAGGAGATGGACGCAGGGCACACATGTCTTCTCTTATACACAGAAGTGAGATGGCTTTATAGAGGTAGATCACTGGCCAGAGTTTTGGAGTTACAAAGCCACTCCAGAGGTTTATTTTAGAAAAACAGTCACCACTGGCAGCACATTTCAGTGATATAGAATGGGTCACAAAACTTGCTTACTTGTGTGACATATTCAACCTGCTCAACAAACTCAATCTGTCACCTCAGGGGAGAATGACAAGTGTATTCAAGCCAGCAGAAAAAGTGGCTGCATTCAAAGCCAAACTGGAATTATGGGCACAACGAGTGAACATTGGGATTTTTGACATGTTTCAAACATTAGCAGAGATTTTGAAAGAGACTGAGCCAAGGGCTTCTTTCCCCCAGCTGGTACATGATCACCTATCTCAGCTTTCAAAACAGTTTAAGCATTACTTCTCAACTACAAAAGACCCCTGAACTGGGAAGGAATGGATCCGTGATCCATTTGTGAATAAGCCAGGTGAATCGACTTTGTCCGTGCTAGAAGAGGATCAACTGCTTGAGATCGCAAATGACACTGGCCTTAAAAGTATGTTGGAGACAACTTCAAATCTCCATGTGTTCTGGGTTAAAGTCACGGGATATCCTGAGATTGCCACAAAAGCACTGAAAAGCCTGCTTCCATTTCCAGCATCTCATCTTTGTGAGGCAGGGTTTTCTGCAGTGACAGCAGCTAAAACAAGATTACGGAGTAGAGTGGATGTAAGCAACACACTTCGGATGTCACTGTTTCCCATCACCCCCAGATGGGCCTGTCTAGTTTCAGGAAAACAAGCTCAGGGCTTCCACTGATTCTGCATTATGGTGAGTTGTATAATTGTTTCATCATATATTACAGTGTAATAATAATAGACATAAAGTGCACAATAAATGTAATGGGCTTGAATCATCCTGAAACCGTCCCCCTCTCCCTGGTCCATGGAAAAAGTATCTTCCATGAAACTGGTTCCTGGTGCCAAAAAGGTTGGGGACCACTGCTTAAACATATAGTGAAAGTTGTGCAATGAAAAATGAACCGTGTTTTCCCCTAGATGAGAGTCTTCTTGTCCTTAAGTCCTTTCAGTTTTATAAGAGATATATATGTACATCTGTAGATTCATGGCAGGAAGAATACCATAAAAATGATGTTTATTTTTCCAATATGATTGTCACCATAAGATACTAAGTAAAAGGTGAAAGATTTTATAATCTGAAGACACATCAGAACATCAGAGTATCATCACAAGTTACATGATACTGAATCTATATTTGAAGAAATTCATTTCTTGAATTGACAATATCTGTGACATAGAATTAATATTGTAAAAAACCTATCATGTTTTATTTACTACATGGTTTGCTGGGCCTGTGATTTAGTTTTATGAGAAAATTATCTTCTTTATATTTTTAATACATTTAGCTAATTTGTCCTTTAAATTTCTCTATTTTAGATCCCCAATTTTCTGCATTTGACTCCTGTAGCAATTAAAAGGCACTGTGAAGCTCTTAAAGGTAAGTGGTTGTTTTCTTATATGAACTTTATATTGACTTTGACCATAAATTAAGAATCTCAGTTTTAATATACTATATAGCCTTATATTCTGAGTCATTGTCAGTTTCTCCTTTTCTGAAGGATTTTTCAAGTTGTTTTCAGTGAATTCTTGGATGTCAACTCTGCAAATTGCTTTTGCCCACCCTTCTGCAAGGTGCTATGAATAATAAATAGAATTAGAAGCCATAACCCTTGCTCACAAATAGGTTTGAGATTTACCTTTGAGTTATAGAAAGCATATACATAAAAAGACTGAAGAAAATACTACAGAGTTTTGCCAACAGATACAATTCAGTGTTATCCAAACTGAAGTGTTAAAGCATGCTGACTAGCAGAATAGTCAGTAAGTTCAGTAATGAGGGACTTCACAGAGAAGAGTTATCTTGAAGAAATTGTTAACATTTTTTAAAAAATTAAGTGATTACATACATGTGTAAATCAAATAGATGTTATAGAGAAAACCCCATCCCAGAAATGTTCTCTTTTAATCATTATTTAGTTATAATAATTACTTCCAGAGAGAGAGAGAATAGAGAATGTATTATGTTTACTTATATTTATAATATATACTCTATGTAGTATGTGTATATATATTATATATTTTATATATAAAAGAAGTAATCACTAGAATATGATTATACGTCCAGTTCTGGATTTATTGATTTTGAACAGTATCTATTGATTCCTAGATAGAAACATAGATTTCATGCACTTATACTGCTACCACTTCTCCTTCCGATATGCATGGAGGTAAAGGGAAATAACATTTTTTGGTTCATAATTCTATGTATGTTTTCATAATTATGTACATATTTCAAGTTCTGGTCTGATTTGCACTAGACTGTATATAGGATAAGCACATCTGAATTGTTTCAAGTTCACAGATACTAGTGATTGATTATGTAGTTTAATTCAAAAGTTAATACCTTTGGATAAAGTCTTAATATATTCGTGCTTATTTCAAGGTGTTGTATAAATGCTCAGTATACTTTTTAAAGCTTTTCAGGAAATAAAGTGAAAGCTAGAAACACTTCACAGGTAGCCTGATTATGTTGGAAGGAGAAATAGGATAGTGAACATAATTAGGAATAAATTTGAGCTTTTGGAAAGGCCTTCCATTTAAAATATAAAGAGGTCCTAACATATAGGAATAATAACTGGAGGAAAATATATTTCTTTTCATTTATGCGGTTTTTTATTTTGGGATGCTTTTCTGTGCCTTTAGAGTGTATGCTTCTGTATTCATTTGTGTCCAGAATTGGACTAAAACTGATCAGTGTTCTAAATTTGTATCTTATTTGGCACAAATCATATATCACTGTTCGATCCTTTGTAAAGCCAGTTAACAGATGCATTACACTGTGATAAATTCCATTTTTCTTCTTTTTAAACATTATTTTTAAATGTGTTTATAATCTAGAAACTGTGTTTTAATGAAATATTGCTATAATACTTCCTAATTTCTAAATGAAAGGCTTTCACACAGCACATTCAGAAGAGTAGCAATGTATTTTATAATACTTAAATGAGTATTTTAATCTTTCCTTAATTATGCCTTTACACTTCTGCCAGCCTCTGGATTTAGATTGTATCCTCCAAATAACTCAAAGGCTTTTCGAATATTTCTTCTCAGTTTTCTTTCAAAGTAGGTCAGTTCAGATTTTATATCTAACTTGCAAATGGAAAATCTGAAGCGCAGGAAAAGTTAGGTAATTTACCAAAACCTTAATAATCAGCGGCAGAAGTTAAATAAAAACCAAAGTCTTCCAAAGTCTAGTCTATTGCTCTACCTATCAGATGAGTAAAGGCTAATAGGAGTTTATTATGTGCTTTCCAGTTGGCTGCATTTTTTAGACATATAACTTAGGTAATTTAAGTTAAAAACTGTAATTATCATCTAGTGATTGAAATGACTTATTCACAGTTAAAAAAAAAAATTCGGTGCAAACCCAAGAGCTCATAAAGTTCCCCAAACTAATTTCTCTCATAAAGTGCTTGGCAGTGTTTGCATCTCATAGTGTAGGATTTTGGAATTAGTATGTGTTGGGAATGAAATTTAACCTCAATAATCTTGCTCTGTTCATTTTTTAATGTCGAAATGTTCTTCATTGCAAAGATACTTCTTTCCCCTCAAAGTGACTGAGTACTGATCTTTTAAACAGAGTATTTAGGGAATGGTGTGAGCTATACTTAATTTGCTAATATGTATTTTAGTCAGATATCACAGAGTCTTTGTAACCCAGAGTGACATTTTGCTGACTCTGATTTTAAAGCCTAAATGGGAGCTAAATATATTACCTACTATAAGAAAAATGGTTAGCTTGGGGAAATGTTATTGGCAAAGTACCTCTGTCTATCTCTTAGATTATCACCTAGCACTCCCACATCTGCCTGTGATTATGCTGTTTTGGAGGAAGCGTGGATCCATGAGGTCCAACATGTTTGACCTAAGAAACCAGTTACTTTCAGCTGTTCTTAGACTGAGGCTATTTAGGGAATGAAATTTCCATTGAGGGGAGCCTGGGAGTACTAGAGTTTTCTTTTTTTTTTTTGAGACAGAGTCTCACTTTGTTGCCCGGGCTAGAGTGAGTGCTGTGGCATCAGCCTAGCTCACAGCAACCTCAGACTCCTGGGCTTAAGCGATCCTACTGCCTCAGCCTCCCCAGTAGCTGGGACTACAGGCATGAGCCACCATGCCCAGCTAATTTTTTTGTATATATATTTTTAGTTGGCCAGATAATTTCTTTCTATTTTTAGTAGAGACGGGGTCTCACTCTTGCTGAGGCCGGTCTCGAACTCCTGACCTCGAGCGATCCACCCGCCTCGGCCTCCCAGAGCTAGGATTACAGGCGTGAGCCACCGCACCCAGCCAGTACTGGAGTTTTCATCCCAAGTCAGCAGCCCTCTACCATACTAACTTGGTAGGAACAGGGAGAGATGAAATCAGCTGCTGATACCTGGGGGAGGCTGTCAGCTACCTCTTTTCCATTAAGTTGTTTTTTTCCCCCCAACTTGGGTCCTGAGTTTATACTTCTGTGCTATGGAGGTAGAGAGCCATGTTCACACTGCTTAGAGTTTCCTGTTGTGTCCTAGGTCTCAGACCTAATCCCACCTCCTCTCTAGGCTGGCTTGCCCGAATATGAGGACAAGAAATACCTCTTTCCATTTAGCCCCTTTGGAACATAGAAGTCACATAGAAGAAATACATATTATCATAAGGATGCATTTAGGGATGAACTAGGCTTTTGTACCTGTTTGAGTCGAGGCTCTGTTCAGCTCAATTTCTGGAAGATTGTTGAACACTTCTCAGTTCCCTCTTAGAGCCTTTCTAGAAGCTTCTTTTAATTCCCTTCAGCTGATCTTTAGTAACCTTCGTTTGGAAGTGAATTGATATTATCTGTTGCCTGTTCAAAACCAATAATGCTCTGGGCAATATGAACTGTTTGCTTTTAGTTGGTAAGGAAGAACTAAACTGTCCATAACAGGTCTGTACAAAGCTATAATAAGCCTTCATCAAGGTACAGTTCCCTTTTAACTGAACATACTACTCCCCACCAAACCTGCAGTGTCCCTTCTTTAAATCATCTAAATCATTCCCTTCTTTAAATTCCCTAATTAGGATGCACCTAATAAGAAAAGGGATGAGGGATGATGGTATATATGTAAAGTGCAGAAGACAATCTGTTCTTTCATTTCATGTGACCTGAAAGTGATCCTCAGTAACTTGCTATTTGTCTGGTAGTATGCATTACAATGAGAATGTACTTGCAAAACTGTAATAGAGATCATGTTTTTTAATTCTCAGATTTTTGCACTGAGTGGCCAGCTGCACTAGACAGTGATGAGAAATGTGAAAAGCATTTTCCAATTGAAATTGACACTGCTGACTATGTTTCATCAGGAACATCTATTCGAAACCCCAAAGCACGAGTAGTAACCTTAAGGGTAAGAGATTATTTTTAAAAATAAGAATCAGGCTGGGCGTGGTGGCTCATGCCTGGCACTCTGGGAGGCCGAGGTGGGAGGATTGCTTGAGCTCAGGAGTTCGAGACCAGCCTAAGCAAGAGTGAGACCCCGTCTCTACTAAATATAGAAAAATGAGCGTGGTGGTGCGTATCTGTAGTCCCAGCTACTTGGGAGGCTGAGGCAGGAGGATTGTGTGAGCCCAGGAATTTGAGGTTGTTGTGAGCCAGGCTGATGCCAGGGCACTCTAGCCTGGGCAACAGAATGAGACTCTCTTAAAAAAAATAAATAAATAAAAATTAGAATCACTATAATACATTGTTTTAAAATGCATTTGGTATGTGCGATTATAAAATTATAGTATGTATATGTATTTATAGAAAATTTGGAAAATATAAAAGTTTTAAATTACAAAATAAAATTGGCCTTTAAGAACTTTATTAATTGGCTCTTTGGTTCCTTTGCCATGCCCACATGGTTTGTTTTTTGAACACTTCCTTATTTTCTAGCACTACAAAATGCTCCAGGCTAATCTTACATAGTCTCCGTCCCAGTCCTAGATTCCACCATTTCTCCAAAGAGCCCCGACTAATGTATTTGATTTGTCTGGAAGATGACTGCCCACCTCTTTGAGGTGCCTTCTAGGACCCTCAAAAAATGAATTTTTGTACTCTGTGTAGCCTATATTTTAAGCCAGAACATTCTAAGTATACTGCAAAAATATGTTGAAAATCTATGCAGCCATTTTTACATTATGTGCTAATGAATAGACAATCTTTAATTTCGAGAATTTTCTTCAGTGATATAGCTGTGATTGATTTGTAATTTTCTTTCTTTGCTAGGTTTTGGTATCATGGTTATGCCATCTTTATGAAATGAATTCATGAATCTTTCCAGCCTTTTTTTATTAGAACAATTTAAATACCATCGCAATATATTCATGTTTTTAGATTGAAAATATTTTAAAATCACGAAGACAATACATGTTTACTGTATAAACTTTAGGAAATCCAGACAAAAGGAAAAAAGAAAAGAACTTAAAATTCTACAATGCTATGATTACCTGATATATTTTTAAGAACATGCTAAACGTTACCTGTTTTTCATGATCATGGTAACCACCACCAACAGTTGTTGAGTTCTGTTTTGTGTTGAAAAAGCTCTGAACAGGGAGTCGGGAAACCTAGATTCTAATTCACGCTGTTTGCCTCACTTACTGTGGGCCACAGTCTTCGGTACTAGGGTAGACATCTGGAGTCCCTGCCAGTTCTAAGTTTGCTTATTTTATTTCACACAAAAATAATCTCACTGCTTTATTTGTAGTATGGCACCAGATACCACTCACAACATCATGCTTTCCCTCTTGTCTCCTTTTTGTGTCTCATGCCACCATGTGATACCTTCATTGCTCTTTCTGTCCCCCCTGCTGCTGACTCATGTCAGCCCTACCAGGCTCTTTTTGCTACTCGCTGACTGTTGAGGCTCAGTGTTGTTGTCCTTGGTGGTGTGTAGTTCAAGTGTAAAAGTAGGTAAAACAGTTGGGCCAAAGCATGTGCAGTTCAGCATGATTAAAGCAACATTGTGAAGATAGTCAAATATTGTAAAATACTATTTAGAGATACTCAATTTTTAATTTCAGAGAAATAAAGGTATCATGTTTTCCTTGATAGTCATAAAAGCAGTTTAGAATTAACAACTTATATTTGTATAGGACTTTACTTTAAAAGTGCTTTCTTCTATTAATCTCATTTATTCCTGACAAAAGTCCTGTGAATTAAGTGGTTCTGAGGAAACTGAGTCTCAGGGAGGTAAAATGATTCATTTAAGGTCACATAGCAAGTGGCAAATGTAGAAATCAAACCCAGTTCTTAAGTGTGATACCAGAATTCTTTAACCACACTATACTTGCATATAGAGCAAATATTTCACATATTTAGACACTTCTCAATTTATGTAGCTCTTGTTTTAAAATATAGGCATTTGAAGATACACATATCATAGGAGTATGATTTGAAATGTCAACATTATTTTGGGGATAATGTTAACAGCACATTCTTTGTAATATAGCTTCCTGGGGAAAAAAGTCTAAGGATTCTTTTGAATTTTGATAAAAGACAATGAATGCCACTCAACTTTGAAAGTCTGAGTATTAGTCCAGTTTAAAGACTACAATTTTGCAATGCCTTTGAGTGCTAGCAGGTGGCGTGAGTGTACCATGCATGTGTTTCTGAAATATTTATGATTTTTGGCATGAACTCCGTGTAGTTTTGAACAGTAAAACATTAATGTGAATGTGAATTTTAAAGCATTTGTTACCGTAATGATCAGCATTGCTGCCATTTTTTGAGCCCCTCTTACATAAAAAGCTAGAATATATAAGTTTAAAAATTTTTTAAATTTATTGTTAAACACTATTATGAGTTCATTAAAGGGAGTTTTAAAAGAAAAAAATCACTACATTCTCACTATCCTAATGTAAAAACTTCATGTCTTTCTGTACTGCCTCTGTATACATGCATGTGTACATATATTTGCATAATTATAATAATAATGTAGATATATTTTATTATTTTCTTACAAGTAATTCTCCATATTGTCAGTAATAGGAGTTATCATAAAATGGCTTGTTTTGTCTATCAGGCCGATAACCTGGTTGTTGATACATATTCTTCCGAGGGCACTATGGTGTTTTACATTGTCTACAACTCATAAACATTCTCTTGGATTAATACTTAATAGTCAATATTCATACTACTTGAGTTCTTTTTAGAAGTCCATTTATATTTATTTATTTTCTGTTTTCTCTACTTCAGATAAAAAATACACAGTGTATTATTAAAAAACAATGTATCTTCCCTTTTTAAAATTTATGTATTCACTCAGCAAATATTTGTTGCATGCCTTTTAAGTGCTTGTCCATTGCCAAGAACAAGATAGACATCATTCTTATCCTCAAGGGTTTTGATTCAGTGGGAAAATAAATAGATACTATACTATGGTGTCCTGAAGGAAGTGCAGGGTTATTGAAGCTAGAGAGAAAAACCAAATGGAATTTCAAAATCCTGTTTAGTCTTTTTTTTCTCTATATGGTTACAGCTCTTTCTTACGCTTAATGCTCTCCATGGAAAATTAATCTATGCTTTACCTTATTTATTAAATAACTGTATTCTAGTGTGTAACATAACCTGTTTTCTTAGGTCAAACCTATTCATCTCTAGGTTTGAAGATAGTTTCAAATAAATTTGAAAATCCTTGCATACAAAACTGCTTCTTGACATTTCAAGGTACTCATTAGCATATTTTCATTCTAAACCCTACTAGCTTAAAGAACCCAATTTAACTCAGCATTTCCTAAATGTATTCAACAGAAGGATACTTAAAAAAAAAATTCTTAGCCTGTGGGACTAGTATTAACATTTTGAGAAATGTTCAGCTGAATTGTTTCTGTTGTTTTGACCCTTCCCTGATGTTATATTCCAGCTTCCATGAGATATCTGTAGCTCTTAATGTCCCTATCTAGTTGCAGTGATATAGGTCTCATAATTACATGGTAGGAATTCTTTAAAGCTCTTATGTTTTATCCATTTATTTCTATATTCCAGCTTTACTAACACTAATTGAGTTTAATTCCGTCAGTGCTATTCATAAGCACCATAATTTCATTTATTTAAAAGACATGTCATTAGCTCTTTCAGGGAAGGTACTAGTGCCCAGAACTTTCAAAGAACTTCAAACAGTGTGTTCCCTTCCTTTTTTTTTTTCACGAGTAAGATCAGTCTTCACAATGTGTGCCAACTGCTAACTCCGTATAGAGAGAAATTTTAAAAGGTTTCTTTTTAGTGGGTTTAATGTTAATATAAATAACATTGATACTTTTTTTCATTAAACAAAGTATATGAAATAATTTTTTTCAAATAATTTTTCTTTTGTGTTTTTAAGGTTAAACTTTCCAGTTTGAATTTAGATGACCATGCAAAGAAGAAACTTATTAAACTTGTAGGAGAGCGATACTGCAAGACCACAGATGTGCTTACCATCAAAACAGATAGGTAAAGAAAGAAAAGTTCAGCAGACTGGCCACTGGTGGTCCCTTATTGTCCTCTAATCCCCTGGCAGTTCTTTGTAAAGAAACTACATTGAAGATGGGAGTAGCCCTTTCTTATATCAACTTAGTGGTCAGAATTGTTGTATACTTCGTATTTTTAATATCCTCACACTTGCCTACTGTTGCTGTGATCTTTATATACAAGGGGAGGCTTGCTTAACTAAGTTAAGTTGATGTTATTTTTAATCTTGATTTTAATATATCTGTGTATATAAAACTCAGGGAAGATGTTAAAAGAAGATAGATTTGCTAATGATTAAACAGGCTTTTACAAAGTCAATGTATATAAAAACCTTATAGCCCAAAATTTAAATTATTAAATGATCTATGTGGAAAATTTTCAAGGTACTTTTGTAAATAAGCAGAATTTCAGAGCCAGTTTGTAAAAGCAGTATTCAGTTTTATTGTGTATCCATTTATAAATTAGATCATTTACATTTGAGATAAAGGTTATTGGTATATTTTTACTAAATGGCTGCTCTATTTCTAGAATTATATTTTGGGTGTTTCTAAATTATTTCAAAATATAAAAGACCTGCCTTTAGACAAAAGCAAGTGGGCAGATTGCTCTCTCCCTGCCTATCCTAGTTTCTAAGCGTTTGGAGGTGTCAATATCAATTAGGTCTTATATCACGATTCTTAGTGGTGGGAGGGAGGAGGCTGATAGACATGCAGAGATGGCAACATGTGGAGGCAGGAAAAGCTTGGGAACCATGGTTTTTGATTATTGCCGTATGGGGAAAAATTGATTTGAAATATATTGGGAATAGTCCTTTACTATCTTTAGATAATGTTGTATTTTTAGTTTGTGCAACTTAAAAAATACCTTTAAAATGTTATTGTTTGAAATTCTTTAAGTATACAATGATGTCGCTTCTGTTTCTAAGTTTATAAGTATTAGTGTGTGTGTGTTTTTATAGTAATAACTATTGAGAGTAGAGACATTTTAAATAAACTTAAGTACAGAATAAACAGTATAGTTAGAGTCATTGGTCATATGATGATTTTATTATTTTATATTTCAAGTGATTAGAATTGTTTCCTTTTCTGTATTATTTTATTACCCTAAAAGCTTAACATATCATCTCATATGTATGTAGAAGTTTTACCTAACTTTAGGTTATTAGTTCCATTTTAAATATAGCAGCAACAGTGTAGCATTGTATAGTGTAGTTCATTTTTAAAAGAATCACCTCTGGGGAAATCAAGATTAACATTTAGGTTAGCATCTATCATCTATTTATGTCTACCTTTTAAATGAACTCATCAGATATGTTCATACTGTCTGGTAGATTATTAGCACTGAGATGGTGAAGGAAACTTGGACTGGATTTAATCATATTAAAAATAGCATAAAGCTGTTATCAATACAGATACCTCCATTACTCATATGAAAGCAAAGAGATACTTTAAATTAAGATAAAAGTGAGATACTCTAAATTAAGATAAAAGTAACACCAGTATTCAATATCTTCAAGTAGTGAACTACATAGAATATTTTTATTACAAAAACAGAATTTTCCTGAAGCAGAGAAGGAATACCTGGAAATGTTATTTTCTGTATGTAGTATATTGTATATTTTGCAAATTATTCTATATACTGAGTTTTTAGAATTTTGACTTCCTCCATCTTTCTCTTTAAAGGTGCCCTTTAAGGAGACAGAATTATGATTATGCAATGTATCTACTAACAGTTTTATACCACGAGTCTTGGGTAAGTGTGTGTGAATGTTTAATGATTTTGTTAGTGTAATTTAGATGTCAGCCTTTCAAAATATTCTGTGTGGCAAGTACTCAATTGAGTATTTTATGAATCTAAGCATATATGAAGTGTCATAGGTAGCTTCTACTGATATTAAAGGTGAGAATCTTGAAATAGATTATTCAGTCCACCTGAGGACCTTACTGAAATCCTCTGTGTCTAAGCCAGGCACAGTGACTCACACCTGTAATCCCACACTTTGTGAGGCTGAGGTGGGAGGATCACTTGAAGTCAGGAGTTCGAGACTAGCCTGGGCAATATAGCAAGACCCAGTCTCTACAAAAAAATTTAAAAATTAACCAGGCATGGCGGCGCATACCTGTACTTCCAGCTACTCGAGGGGCTTGAGGCAGGACAATTGCTTGAGCCCAGGAATTTGAGGTTACATTTGAGTTTACAGTGAGCTATGATTGTATCGCTGCACTCCAGCCAGGGTGACAGAGCAAGACCCTGTCTCTTAAAAAAAAATAAATTAAAAAAAAAAAAAATTGTATGCCTAAAAGCCTTTAAAATTCAGAGTTTTTGACTTTGGTTTTTGGTTTGACTTTGGGTGAAAGTTCTCAGTTATGAAGACAGTTGTCATCATCTGTATGATTTAAGAATTTATATTAATAATTCATCCTGTTTTTTAAGTAAACTGTAGAACAAAACTCCAAAACTTTATAAAAGGTATTTTAAATGTTTACTAAAATTTTTAGTTAACATATAGCCTTTTATGTGAACATTTGTTAGGGATAATTAAAGGAAATTAATGACAGGTTGATATCCCTTATCTAAAATGCTTGGGACCAGAAATATTTTGAATGTTGGAATTTTCCAGATTTTGGAATATTTGCATATACCTAATGAGCTATCTTGGGGATGAAACCCAAGTCTCAACATGGAATTTATTTATGTTTCATATATACTTTATAAACACAGCCTGAAGGTAACTTTATACAATATTTTTAATCATTTTTGCATGAAATAAAGTTTTGACTGCAACTCATCACATGATGTCAGGTGTGGAATTTTCCACTTGTGGCATCATGTCCGTGCCCAAAACGTTTTGGATTTTTGAGCATTTCAGATTTTGGGTTTTCAGATTGGGGATGCGCAACCTATATTTAAATAGTACTAAAAATAGTCTTGTATCTGAATTTATTGGGTTTTAGTTTAAGTATATACATTTATAAGCAAGATTTTGCTATGCTTGAGCATTAACTCATCTGATTTAAAATTGGTAACTAACATGTTTAGGTAACTCAAAGTTTTAAATATTAATTTTAAAAATTAAAACTTTTAGATACACATACAAATTAAATTTTTTATAGCTTGCCCAACATAGACAGTGAACTCAGGACAGTGAACTCAGTAGCATTTCATATTAGGAACATTTGAAGGAGTAGAAATAGCTGGAGAAGGGGGTCACTCTCTTTAGATGTTCAATGGACTTCATACGAAATAGAGCTTAGATTGATTCTTTTATGACTCTTAGAGATACAACAAGGTGGAAATAATAGTGAGACAGATTGCAATTCAATAAGTGAGAACTTCCTGAGAGAGCCATGGAAGATGCAGGGGGCTACTTTGATAGGTAGAAAATGTTCTATTCATTAGCCACTTAGTGGAGATAGATAAAAGAAACATGCTCCTTGGATAGGTAGTGGATAGGTAGTTAGGTTACAAAGCCTTTGGAACCTCCTTTCAGCCCTGAGATACTGTGATTCTGTGAACACATGCAGCTATTCACTAAACCACTCACAGCATTTCATTGGTATTAATAATAGAACAGTTTTAACGCAAGAGGATAAGTGGGAAGTGAAAGGAAAAAACCTTATTGTGAAATTAGTGAAGAATAAAAAGTAGCTGGTAGCCCTTCTCTTCTTTTGAGGTGTTCTCATTATCATAATTCTTCTGGATTTTCTAGTTCCTGGCTTTAGAAGCAACATCATAATAGCAGTTAATCTCTGTTTCCTGTACAATTGATTTTAGAAATGCTTTTGGCTTAAAATGATTAAGTTCCCTTTTGAACCAGCAGTATGGCTGAAGTAGCTACAACTTGATGGCTGCCGCTTAAGGAATTAATAACAAACAATAAAAACCAACCAGTTTTGAGTCTCTTATTTTGCCAGCAGCCTGTAAAATGAATGTGCCCCAAAGGAAATGACAGGCATAAATAAATTCAGTGAAAGTCGATTTATTGGATTCTTTCTGTGGTTCCATGACATAAAATCCAAACAAGCTTGTATTCTGGATTCACTCAAGAAGCCTTTGATCTTTAATGCTAATTACATTGATGCCAGGATAAGTAAGTATATACAACTGTCCAAAGCAGATAAAATTAAAGAATTCCTATATTAAAATTGGCTCTTGGTCCTTTCTAAACAAGTACCATCAGAAAGAAGCTTTAAGAGAACGTAGATGAGCCGTGAAATTTTGCAGAGCTGGTGGAACAGAATTTTTATTGAATTGAAATTCTTTTTTTCTTCACCAACATGGAATTCATACTTGAAATTGATATTACCACCTGGTATTTAATCAAATATTTAGAGAGCCCCTTTTTAATCTATTGCTTTATTTTTCATAGGCTAGCTTCTGAGCATTTAATACCCAAATATGTGCTTCCCTGAGCTTTTTAACTTTCCCTTGGAGGTTACCTCTAAGTAACATTGAAAGGAAAGTAGTTGGTAGTTTTATGTAGCACATAGTTCTGAAACCCCCCTGAATAAATGTTCATCTAAACTTCAGTATGAGGATGCTTCTGTTGTATACTATTTAAAACAATTTAACTAAAGAGGTATCAAAGTAGACTTCAATAAGCATAAACTTCACAAAGCATAGGCTTCAGGCACACAGGCCTAGGTAATGCTTCAAAGAATGATTATTGCAGTGCTAGGAAGGTAACAAAAGACAAATGTTCACTAGACCAGTTATCCTTCAGCAGTTTAAAGAAGCAGAGAGACTTGTAGAAATTTGGTTTACTTTTTCAGTATTACATGTCGTTAGCATAGGAGTGTATTAAGTTTTAGTCTTTGGAGCCATACAGATGTGGATTTGAATCCCAGGTCCCTTACTCAGTCCTTGTGTAACAGTCAACCATTTAATCCTTGAGGCTCAGTTTTCTTCTAACATTTTTTGGGTGGATAAAGGAGAATTTACATAGTGTCTGGCAAATAGTGGGCTCTCAGTAAATGGCTATTAATATCATTAATAATACAAAAATGAAGAAAAAAATGTTTTTTAGAATTTCAAATTCATTTATTCTTAGTTCCTATATACAACTTATATTTAATTTGACAGAGTTTATACAAGTAAAGTCAGATCTGTACCCTGCTGTATTTAAATTTTCGAACATGTATCCTCATAATCTGACATAACCAATAATAAAACTTCCTTAATTTTAACTTTTTTGTGATATTCTTTAATTTAAACCATCCATAAGGGATTAGGTTAAGAAATGATTGATTGAAACATTTTGCATAGTGACTTACACAAAAGATAGACTAAAACACAAACACTGGGGAAAGGAAAAAGCACTTACTTTAGAAAACTTAGAGATCTGAAATACAGTTTCAGAGGTCCTTAGATGATTTTGATATTGAATTACTGATGGTTGCTTTTTTTAATTTTAAATTTTTGGCTCTTTTATTTGGATTTTTTGACAGTCTTATTGCCAAAACTTTATCTAGCTTTGTAATAAAGTGATTCTGAAAAGTCATGTTACAAAAATTTCTAAGATAATTGTACACTCACTAAGAGTCCGTTTTTAAAGGGGACCTTATTATAAATATTTGTGATAAAAATGAATCCTTTTGCAGAGCTATAATCACCGTTTAATCTGTGAGATTTATGAGTTCATTGTGATTGTGTGTATATGCTCATACACACATGCCTTTCCAAGGTCTATTAGAGACCACTTGAGCAACATTTGCTATGTTGTTTATTCTTTCTTGTATTCAACAACTATATAGTTCTTGTGCACAAGGTATGGTGCTAGATGTTGGTAAAACTCTCAAGAGTAACGATGCTTTGCCCTTACGTGCCTTGATTTCTGGAGGGAAATCAATGGTTATAATATAGTCTATTGAGCTAGGTAATGGAAGTGGGCACATACTGTTATGAGAGGCACAGACAAGGATTAATTCTCCCTGAAAGCTTCATAGGAGTGGTGACTGGTTTTGGAAGATGAGTAGGAGTATGCAGTAGAGAAATGGGTGAAGAACTTTCTAGCCTTATAGCAGAAGTTTGGTGTGACCAGGGCATAGGACTCACAGGGCCGAGGCAGCGGATGAGACTGGCATTTTAAGTGAGAGGCAGATTGTGAAAACCATTGTGTAGCTTATTTAGAGTGTAGATTTGTAACCAGAGGGCAACATTGAGCTGATGTAGCATTTTATGAGTTGTTTGACAATGTACCTTTCACTATTTTAGTGCTTAGGAAAAAGTGAACCATCCTATGTCAAATGTCAAGTGTACTTTCATTAAAAATGGCAAATGTTTGTTGATTGCAAATTATTTGCTTGGTGGTGTTGAATATGGGGGTTAATACATAATGGAAAAACATAATCTCTAATTGACGAACACTGTAGTGGAAGTAAGTGGGTTTGGTAATAAATATTGCAAAAGTGTTAAGGGTTGTTGTAGTTCAGGCTACTGTAACAAATGACCATAGATTGGGTGGCTTAAACAACAGAAACTTATTTCTCACAGTTCTAGAGGCTGGGAAGTTGGAGATCAGGGAGCCAACATGGTTGCTTTAGGTTAAGGGCCCTCTTCCTGGTTTCTGGATGGCTGTCTTCTTGCTGTATCCTCACATGGCAGAGGGCAGAGAGAGAGGAAGCAAGCTGTCTCCTATCTCTTATAAAGGCCCTAGTCCCATCATGAGGACTCCATCCTCATGACCTAATTACCTCCCCAAAGCCCCATCTCCAAATACCATCATATTGGGGAATGGGGTTTCAACATATGAATTTGAGGGGAGGGGACACAAACATTTAGTTTTTAGCAAGGGTTGTCTAATTCCCTATATCATTTTTTATTCTTCTCTTATTCATTTCTTTTATATCCTTCAAGGCTTTAACCTGCCTTGAGCCTCTTATTCTTTGTCTAACCCTTACTTTGTATAGGGTTTACAAGTTAAACTACCTTATTTTACTTTCTAATTATTGGTCACTAGAGCACTTGATTATAGGCATTTGTCTTAGTCACTGTTTTCTTCTATGTATGTTTTGTTTTTCTAACTAATTGTAAGGCCCTCATTAATAGGGATCTGACCTTATATTTTGTACTTCATAGTAGCTAGGTCACTGCTAAGTAAGAAGACTAAATGTTTAATAACAGCTATTGAAACATTGCTTATATTTTGAATTTACATAAATAGGCTTTTGAAATAGAAGGTTTTCAGCTCTACATATATTCTAACGTAAGGTGACAAATCAACAGATAAACTCTCTTTTCCGTAATATAAAATGGAGCACACTTGTTAGATGTTAGCAATAATGAACTTACTGGTATAGATTATTAATAATTATTAGTAAAATTATTACTAATGGTCAAAACTTTACTCTCAGTTTTTAAGAAATGTCTTTGCAACAGTTTGAGATGACAGTTTTCATGAATGTATGATTTGGATTATGGGTAGATAAGGTTTGTTTTTCATTTGATTATTTTTAAAAAATATTTAAAAGAGACTGTTGTAATACTACATTGTTTTGGAAGTTGTCCATAAATTTTTGTTGCCATGAGTTTCTTTCATAATGTAATTTACATTTGACAATATTAACAGAATTTCCTTTGACCAGTAACAGTGAAGAGTGATACCATGTTACAGTTTTACTTGATTCCAGACACATACATCTGGCTTTGTTCTAAAAATGGATCTGTGGTGTGGCTCTGAGAGTCAGCTGTCTCTCTCTGTCTGACGACTTTCTGAGGTTCTTTTTGAATTTCTGTGCTGTTTCAAATGATCACCTTGATAAACACAAAAAAGGAAACCAAAAGGGGGTGAGGTGTAGGAGTTGTTCCATCTTTTAAAAGTGCTTCAAAGTAAGTGCTTCAAAATGGTACTTTTTTCTTTGTTTTAACACAAAGCATTTCGTGTGGCCACCCATTTTAAATTAGTACTAACTTTGAAGATCAGGAGTTAAAAAACTTATCTTATTATAACCTCTTCATTTTATACCTCAGGAAATTAAGACTTAGAGGAAAGATTAGGTACTTTGCCCAAGGTTACAGAGCTTTTTAGTGGAGGAACAGAGACCTGAACTGCAGTTTCAGAGCTTCATATTCTTTCCACGGTATCATATTACTTAGTTTTGTTCAACTTTGACTTTCAGAATGTTATGAAATAAGAGATGAAATCAAATCTGCCTTTAACTGCTTAGTTTGCTCTCTTCTAAAACTTACCAATTGACTAATTGAAAATTCGTCTATCTCTATAACCTGTTTTCAGCTTGGAGTTATATCAGCATCACCTGTGAAGCTTTTTAAAATGCAGATGCTTTTGAAAATACAGAATCAGAATCTGTAGCTGTGAGAACTGGGTGTGTATGGTTTGAAGTCTCCACAGGTGATTTTGGTGCTGAGCCCCAATTGTGAATAACTTCCCCAGCCTTTAAGTGTTGTTCATATGGAAACTGAGTAGAAAGTTGGGATATCACTTTAAAAAAAATCCTTTTAGGCATATTGCTTTTAAGCTGGTTTTTGTACACATATAGGTTGAGAATCCCGAATTCGAAAATCCAGAATCTGAAATGCTCCAAAATCTGAAACTTTTTGAGTACCAACATGACGCTCAAAGGAAATGCTCATTGAAGACTTTCAGATTTCATATTTTCAGATTAGGGATGCTCATCCAGTAAATATAATGCAAATATTCCAAAATCCAAAAGATTAGAAGTCCAAAACACTTGTAGTCCCAAGCATTTTGGATAAGGAGTACTTGACCAGCATCTGGTATCAACTGAGAGTGAGGGGTGGGAATTAGGATGAGGGGCAGGAAGAAATGGGGGGATTTGTCTCTCATACGTACAGCGGAGTTTAGACTTATGTGGTGGGCAGTGGACAGCTGTTGTAGACCCTTGGGGTGGGATGATGCTACATTGAAGATGACAGTCTCATGTCTCTTTGCCTTCAGGCAAGACCTCTTTTTATTGTATAAAGACCTTTAAGAAAAACTCGTGTTCTTCTTTCCCACCCAGTGGTCATAAATCTGAGGGTTATTCTGTTTTCCTTCTCTCCTGATACCTGATAAGTTACCAAATCTTTTCAGTTTTTAGTTTTTAGATAATCTGTTAAAACTATTTCCCCCTCTTTATCCCTACTGCTACTGCCCTAGTATAAGGTCTTCATCATCTTTGACCTGCATAACTGTAATGGCCTTCTGATTGATTTCCTTGTCTCATCCACCTTCCATATTACTATCTGTGGTACCACAGTCGTTTATAAAATCCTTCAGTGGTTCCCTGTTCCCTAGAATAAAGTCTATACTCCTCAGTATGCCATTCACAGCAGTTTACTGCCTCATCACCAGCTGCTCAGTAAACAGGTTATGTACCCTTTACCTCAGCCATTATGGATATAATGTGTTCTTTCATAAATTGGCATATGTTATTCTCTTTGCTTGCAATCCTTTTTTCAAATTGATCAGCCTTGTAAATTCATACGAATCATTTAACACACCTCAAATGTAACCTCTCTTACCTGTTTCCTGCCATCCCTTTTCCCTCCTCCAGTTAGCATTCCTTTTATTACTTTTATGGTAATTGCCTGTGCATGAGTCTGCTCTCCCCATTAGACTGTGAGATCACTGAGGGCAAGAACTGTAGGTTTCATTCATCTTTATATTTCCAGCATCTACTGGAAATATTTCCCCCATCCAGTGTCTGGCATATTTGTGTTCAGTAAATGCTTTTAAAAATTGATCTAAACTGAATTGCATTTCTCCACATATTCAGTTAAAAATTTAGCTTTGGTAGCTGAGAGAACTGACAGTATTTTTTTTTCACTTTTTAATGAATATTTGCCTCTTCCCATTTATTATGATTTTCAAATTACTTGGGATTTTTTTTTTAATGGCTAAACTGTTTTCTCTCATATAGCACAAGGCCTTACTTGTAATCATGAGAAGTGGAATATTACTATGATTCATGTCCTAGGCAAAGGGAATTGTAAATAAGATGGTAGGAGTTGACAAATTTGTGTGTTTAGTGGAGCAGATATTTCTTTGCTTTCTATTACATCAGAATACATTGGCCATTGCATGAATGAGCTGTTATGTTTTTCTTTGTATTAAATTTATGTTTACAAGGAGACAAAAAGATGGTAAGTTCAAATTAAGTTATTCTTTTGTTCTTGTGATGTTCTTTTTAACATGTCTCTAGGTTCCTTAGAACATGTTGTTCAGACACTAACAAGCAGTGTGGTTTTGGGCAAATTATTCAATTGCTCTAGGCTTTAATTTCCTGTTCTGCAAAACAGATAATAGTACACATAAGGTTGTTGTGAGAGTTAAATGAGTTAATCCGTGTAAGGCACTCAGAATATGCCTGGCACATGGTGAGTATTCTAATAGCTGTTCAGCCTCATCCTGTGCCACTCCCCTCTTGTTGGCCTTCATTCACTTCCTTCACTGTGCTAAGCTCTTTCCTGCTTCAGAGCCTTTGTGGATGCTTTCTCCTCTACTGGGATCACAGTCTTCATCCGACTGGCTCCTGTCTAACTTCAGGTCTCTTGTTAGACTGGAAGTTCCAGGAGAACGCAGTGCCTGGCACAGTCATTTTGCAATAAACATATACTGAATGAATGAGTAAATGAATAATTGAGCCAACTGCAAAAGAGAACAGGATCTCATGGAATGCAAAGTTGCCCCTTCATTGTTTGTGGTCAGGGCAGGTTCTCTCTTTTCAGGCAGGGAAGAGAAGAAAGAGTGTGTGTGTGTGTGTGTGTGTGTGTGTGTGTGTGTGAGAGAGAGAGAGAGAGATACATAGAAATTAAATGGTGAAATTATAAATGTTTAATGCTTGAAGTATTAAAATAGGAGTCTACAAATTAATCGAGCTCTGCCTGAATGATAATCAATTTGAGCTTAAAATGATATTTTTACTTGCTCCCAGTAATTTGGATATGCTCTTGTTTGTGCTTTAAAATTAATACGTTCCACAGGCTGGGTACAGTGCCCCATGCCTGTAATCCTAGCACTTTGGGAGGCCGGTGCAGGAGGATGGCTTGAGACCAGGAGTTTGAGACCAGCCTGAGCAACATAGCAAGACCCCATCTCTACAAAAAATAGGAAAATTAGCTGGGCATGGTGGTGTATGCCTGTAGTCCCAGGCTGAGGCAGGAGGATCAGGTGAGCCCAGGAGTTTGAGGCTACAGTGAGCTATGATGATGCCACTGCACTCTAGCCTGGGCAGCAGAATGAGACCTGTCTCAAAAAAAAAAAAAAAAGAACAAAAGAAAAAGTCAGTACATTCCATCCATACTTCAAAAAAGAAGCTCTTAAACAAACTGACCACTTCACTGCCGGGTGTGGTTTTAGAAGCTAAAAATTTGAGAGTAAATTATAAGGGCACAAAATTGTAAATAAAATTTCATCATAGCAATGTTTTAAAAAATGCATTTAGGACATACACAAAGTGTTACCAGTATTGGATTGGCTATCTTTGGGTGATAGAATTTTAGATGATTTTTTTTTTCTTCTACTTTTTAGTAATTTCCATCTTTCCTGTAAAGATTTATATAAAATTGCAACTAGGACAATGTGAGGGTTCTTAGGCTCTGGGCTTTGTTACTTCATAGGCAGTTGCCTAATTTTTTTTCTCTCTGTAGACCAATTTCCTCTCCTCCTCCAATCTGTATGTCAGAAAGCATGACCTTGACTATTTCAGAATTTACAGGACTAACCACCCAGAGGCAGGGGACAAGGAGAGAGAGAAAACTAAAAACTAAACTAAGCTGAATTCTCTGTTTGGATTCAAACTCCAAGGAAAGTACTCTGTTTCAGTCAGGTTTTGTCCAGTAGCTGTGGTCAGACAGGCAAAGTGATACATAGCAGGGCAACAGCTGTCAGGAGGCAGCAACCTGCATGTTGGAATTGCTGGGTAATTGATTGTGAATGAATAAACTGACTTAACTTAGGCTCTTGTGCATCAAAATACTACCAAATTAATAATGGGATTACAGGTATTATTTTTTAAACCATCCATATTTTTTTAAAGAAAAATATAACATTATGGATGAAATGATAATGTCTAAGATTTCCTTCAGTATAGTTCAGTGAGGACATGGGAAGGGGCAGTGAGTGGATACAGGCATACATAATATGAAACAAGCTAATTGTTGAAACTGGGTAATGGATATATGGCAGTTGTGCTTTTGTATATGTTTGAAATATTCTTTAATAGACTTTTTAAAATCACAAAACCGTATTTATTTATTTATTTATTTATTTATTTTTGAGACAGAGTCTCACTTTGTTGCCCTGGCTAGAGTGAGTGCCATGGCGTCAGCCTAGCTCACAGCAACCTCAAACTCCTGGGCTTAAGCGATCCTACTGCCTCAGCCTCCCGAGTAGCTGGGACTACAGGCATGTGCCACCATGCCCGGCTAATTTTTTCTATATATATTTTAGTTGGCCAGCTAATTTCTTTCTATTTTTAGTAGAGATGGGGTCTCGCTCAGGCTGGTCTCGAACTCCTGACCTCGAGTGATCCACCCGCCTCGGCCTCCCAGAGTGCTAGGATTACAGGCGTGAGCCACTGCACCCGGCCCAAAACGTATTTAGTAGTATTAATAGCCTCGTGTAAAATGATTGGTTTATAAATGGAATTAATTTTGTTCCAGTATCAGTTGTGTTTGAATAATGAGGTGTTATTTTAGCCAACTCTATTCTTTATTTCAACTGAAGGGAAATTTCAGCAGTTTAATATGAATGAGCAAATGTATCTTTTTCTAAAATATTTGGATATGAAAACATTAGTTTATAGCTAGGGTGCGCCCTAGTGGTGTTCAGTTTCAGCTTCTCCTAGAACTGCCCAAGCACACAGTAGGTTCTCAGTGAATGTTTGTTGAAAGAATGCCCCATAGTGGTCACAAACCAAAAGAGAGGTTTGTGAACTGTTCTCTTGCAATTTATTTGTTGAAGAAATCTTGTTTTGTGGTTTTCTTGAGGGGTTTCTACCATTTTGATTTTGCTGATAGTATCACCATAGTGTAATTTAACATGTTCCACTGTTACCTATATATTTTTAAAATTGATAGTTGGATCTAGAGGCTTAATCAGATTCTGATTAGAATTTTTGGTAAAACTACTTCGTAGTTGATATTGTAGTCTTCCAGCAGGAGAAGTACTGATATCTAATTGTTTCTCTTTTTGTGAACTTAGCATCCTATCTTTTTAAAATGAGAAGTTTCAGAAAAATTATGGGTTTTTGAAGGTGAAAATTACAGATTTTTATCATAGTGATAGCTACTGTAAAATAAATTTAGGAATTGCTGATCCAGACTAAATTCTCCAAAATTTGGTTTTGCAAACTTTTTTAAATTTAAAAGTTTTTTTTGTATAAGACATATAAGAATTGTCTTCTCAGTTTTAGGTTTGTTGAACTTGGTAAATAAAATCATGGTAAACCTTAGAGGGAGTTAATTAGTATAAAAAAGCTTTAGAATGTCATAGTTGTAATCCCATAGTACAGATTTGATAACTATGTTATAAAGTAACTCTGTCATATATATATATCAATGTAGTTTTCAATTGCCGTCTTTGACTTCTGTTGTATCCAGACTACATTTAAACCCATCTAAGATTTATTAATTTTAGATACATTTTTCAATTCTAGATGTTCATTTGATTCATTTTTATAGATATCAATTATGTTGAAAGTCTTCATTTTTAAATCCATGTTGTTTATCTTTTTCTCTATTTTCTTTAATACGTAGTTATTTTAAAGTTTTGCTAGCTTCATTATCTGGATCAGCTAAAAGTCTGCTTATATTGTTTGTTTTTCCCTTGATTATTAATTACATTTTTTTCTCTTCCAATGTCTACTAATTGTTTATTGCATGCCAGACATTGTGTATAAAAGACCCATAGAAGCTCCATTTGATATTGTCCATCAGAAAAGATTTTCTCTCTTTTTTTCTTAGGCAGACAGGATCAGGGGCTTATCCTTTTAGTCCAGTCTGGATTGGGTTGGGCCATTGCAGCTTTTGTAAGATGTAGTCTTATACTACAGGCATAGCCTTCCAGGCTTTTGATTGGGAACTTGATAAGTCTAACTCTACATCTCTGACAGACTGCTGAAGAGTCACTTGGACCCTTGAGAAGTTTTGAGCTTAGCTTGGTAACCTGTAGCCCCCTTACAGCCTCAAAATCTAGCAGATGTCTTGAGAGGGAGATTGGTTGAGTGGTTAAGCGGACATTCTTCCTTTAGCAGGACTTTGTCTCCTAAACACCCAGATGAGATTATAGATTTCACTCTGCTTTTTAGAAGCCTGGTTGTGACTCTCTAGCTTTCCATATGTAGCCCCAGAATAAAACCAGTCATGTTTGGGGCTTCCCAGATTCCAATCTGTCACACGTTTCTCTTTTCCTAAGTAGAGTCCTTCTGCACGGGCCAAATTCTAGTCTTGTCTGCGCAGAATTAGAAAATGCTCTCAAGGAATAAAATGGCTAGGGATTTCCAGAAGGATCCTTTGACTATTCTTGTAGCCTAGAATTAATATTCATCTAGTCCTCATTGACTCCATAGCTCTCTGATATCCTTAGGATTTTTTGTTTTGGTCAGTTACCTGGGTTTTTCCAGTTATAGCAAAAGTACAACCGTGCTGTGACCTACTACATCCTGTTTGAAAGTGGAAGATGTAATGTAAAATTAAAAGAAAAATTTTTTGGAGCTTTTTCCCCCCAAGCATTTTATATTTATACCTCTTAAATGAAAAACATTCCAAAGTGACAAGTTTCATGGAAAATATTATTGCCTTTATGTCATTGACAAAGTCTAGAAGGTGTTTTGGAATAGCTTAAGACATCATTTCCAGAGCAGCAGCTATTCCAATTAGCTCTGTTCTCTTCACTGACAAGACCCATTTGGTTGACACTCATCTGTGAAAACTTACAGATTAATGACTAGAAAAGATTTCTGTCAAAAGGCAAATATAGTGATAATGCTTAGCTTTTATTTTTCCTGCTTGAAAAACTAAGAAATTCTAAAGATGTAAAGATCTTTTCCTACATTTACCATGGGACTTCAGAAAATTAGATGTCTTTATTAATCATAGCAGCAGCCTGGTGCACAGTCTTGAGTCTCATCATCTTTGTAAGAGGGGCATGTTGTCAGTCGTGTGAGAGTGTGTGTCTGTCTATGTGTGTGTTTTCTAATCTAAATTTGTTTGGACATAAAAAACTTTCACCCAAAGGAGACTGTAGGAAAACTGGAGATAACCTAGTTATGTTTAAGAACAAGTGTTGGCCGGGCACGGTGGCTCACGCCTGTAATCCTAGCACTCTGGGCGGCCAAGGCGGGTGGATCGCTGAAGGTCAGGAGTTCAAGACCAGCCTGAGCAAGAGCGAGACCCCGTCTCTACTAAAAATAGAAAGAAATTATCTGGCCAACTGAAAATATATAGAGAAAAAATTAGCCGGGCATGGTGGCGCATGCCTGTAGTCCCAGCTACTCGGGAGGCTGAGGCAGTAGGATCGCTTAAGCCCAGGAGTTTGAGGTTGCTGTGAGCTAGGCTGATGCCACGGCACCCACTCTAGCCCAGGCAACAAAGTGACACTCTGTCTCAAAAAAAAAAAAAAAAAAAATGTTTAAGCCAAGCATGGTGGCTCATTCCCCCAGTCCCCGCGCTTTGGGAGGCTGAGGTGGGAGGATCACTTGAGCCCAGGAGTTCAAGGCTGCGGTAAGCTATGATCATGCCATTGCACTCCAGCCTGGGTGACAGAGTAGGACCCTGTCTCAAAAAAAAAAAAAAAGCCAGGCATGGTGTCCTGTGCCTATAGTGCTGGCTACTCCAGAGGCTGAGGCAGGAGGGTCACTTGAGCCCAGGAGTTTGAGGTTTCTGTGAGCTGTCATTGTGCCATTGCACCCTCCTGTGGGCAACAGAGTGGGACCCTGTCTCCAAAAAATAAAAAAGAAAAAGAAGAAGTGTTTAACTGAGAAAATTAAATCTAATCTGTGATACATTTATCTGCCCTCTAAATATAATTCTAAAACCCAGAAGGTTTGGAAATAACTTATTTGGGGGCAAATGTGACCTGAATGGATGAGAAGCTTATTTATATTTTTTGTTTATCCCATTTAATGTGAATATTCATATATGTTGCTGCAAAAATTGTAATGTATTAGATTAGAGGCTGCTGCTGTGAACCCCTTCTGGAGGTGTTACAAAATATATGTGCACTGCACATTAACTTTCTAGAATACAAAAGGTTATGAAATTTGAAACCCTCCAAGAGATTGTGAACCTCTATTTAACTTCCATAATATTTAGTTTTCTTATCTGTAGAGATGTTAAAATCTATCCCAGTATGTCTTAATAAGAATTATATGAAATAATTAATATATATAAGCATTTGAGGTACCTGGTATATTGTAAGCATTCAATTTGTTGGGAATGTTTTTATCATTATCTTGGAATTTATATTCAGCTGTGCAGAGTTTGGATCCTAAAGCTAGAATATACTTCACCTGTAAGTTAGAATTGTGAAGAAATTGTGGCATTGTTTTGAAACATTTAAAACATTTCCAAGAGTGGATAGGACCAATAATATATTTAATTTGGAGCATTAGATTTTTTTAAGGGGCTGGCATTTATTCTTGCCCCAAATATTACAGTAAAAATCAGGTGGGGTAGGATAATTTTATCAGTTTTTTTTTTTAAATGTATACATTCAGAGTTTGACTGTTAGAAATTATTTGCAACAGTTATTGCTACCTGCCCCCGACCCTGCCACGGCTAAAGTCTCCTTACCAGATAAAAAAGGGACATACAGTTGATTCTCAACTGGGTATTTCTAGAACATGAGCTGGGACACTGTCCCCAGCCATAAATTCAGTATAGGGAGGTAGGGCAAACAGGCAGGAATTTTGAGTACAAATACCCCACTTGGTTCAAGAATTTGGGAGGCAGGGGTAACATACTCTGTATCTTTTTTCTTTTTTCTTTCTCTTCCTCCTCCCGACACCCTGTATCTTACTGGTTTCTCTTGAAGGAAAGGCACTCAGTTTGAAGGATTCCAAGGAGGATTTCTTCTTCTTGGGGGTCTCTGTGGTGTGGGGAGCCTCTTCCTTGAGTCTCAGTGATCTGAATGGGGTTTGCTGATTCAGTGACATCCCCAGTGACCTGTTTGTGGTTGGCGGGGCTCCTCTTTACCCTTTGAGGGACATATTTCCAGTGTTTTCTTCTCTTTTCATGGGCACTTGTAGTTGGGGTGGGAGTGGGAGTGTGGCACGGGTGGAAATTTTACCTGCTTCTTGGTGCTCACTTAGCTCTGAAGAGCCTTGGAGCTGTGTCTGGTGTCTCTCAAGCTGGTGTCTCTTTCAAGGGGACTTTTCAGAGGTAGAATATTGTTTCCGACAGCCTTACAAATATACTTCTCTTTTAATACTTTACCACCTTTAAAAGAAGTTACTCAGAATAATGGACTATTCCAACGTGGCTTATAGCTCAGAATATTGTGATGTGTTAATTTGGAAAGAATGTGGCTAGCATTCAGCACTTCTTTGAACCAGGGCATATTACTTATTGGCTGCATTGCTTGATTTTTCACATAATGTTACATCTCCATTTAAATCGTAGATCTGGATTATGCTGTATTACTATAGAACCTACCTGTGTTCCCTAGAATAGCATGGTAATAATTTTTGTAAGAAAAAACAAGTAGTAACAATACATTGTTTCTATTATGAGAACAGAAAGTAAAGATAGGCCAGCTGTGGAGGCTCATGCCTATAATCCTAGCACTCTGGGAGGCCGAGGAGAGCGGATCGTTTGAGCTCAGGAGTTCGAGACCAGCCTGAGAAAGAGTGAGACCCCCATCTCTACTAAAAAAATTGAAAGAAATTAGCTGGACAACTAAAAATATATATAGAAAAAATTAGCCAGGTAAGGTGGCGCATGCCTGATAAATACATTCTCCTCTCAGCTCTCATTTTTTTTAACCTCAGAAATGTGAAATATTTTTGTGTTGGGGTTTAGGGAACAAGAATTTTTGCCCTGCAAAAAATGGGTTTTCTATATGTTGGAAAACAGTATAGCTTCATAAATGCAATTTGCAGGGCAGGTAAATTGTAAATGACATGGCTGGCGTTAGTGAGTGGTAACAGAGCTTGACAGGCCGGTGTTGGCAGAACAGCGTGCAGCCCAGTGCTGCCCCAGGTGGGTGGCAGTACTCGGTAAGAGGGTCAGCCAGAGTGCACACGCAGGTGTTGGCCAGCGGCTGGCCACATTTTGCCCACTTCTCTACCCCTGAAAACAAACAAACAAAAAACCTTTGTCTTTTGAATATTTCTCAGAATTCAGAAATTATTTTTTCCTTTTCAGAAAACCGAAGAATGGGAAAAATATAAGACTGAAGCAGACATGGAAGAGTATGTATGGAAAAATAGCTCCTCAGAAAAAAATGTCTTGGAAACACTTCTCCAGATTAAAGCTGCCGAGAAAAATCTGGATGTAAATAAAGAAGAACTCCTTGGTACTAAAGAAGTTGAAGATTACAAAAATTGTGTTGTTACTCTGAAGAATGAAGGGGAAAATGAAAATACCCTTTCTCAGTACAAAGAATCAGTGAAGAGACTATTAAATTTGACATGAATTACAAAGTAGAAAACTCTGCTTTATTTGCTAATTTGATGATATATGTAATCAATATCTAATTGGATATAAAATTGAAAATGTTAAAAAAATCATATCAGAGTTAAGATTAATTCCTTTCATACTGCTCACTGGCAGTAATTATTCCAAAGTTTTCTTATTTGTACACTGGCACAGTTAGACTAATTAGATCTCTGATTTCTTCTGATGGTAAAGTATTTTGATTTTATTTCTACACAATAACTTTAGTATGCATATATACATATACTTAATTGTTACTTTGTCACCTGCCACATTTCTTTCCCCAAGCTGGCATTCAGTGGCTGCTTTCGAGTAATGATTTTGGTTATTTGGGAAGGTAGGCTCAGGACCCAGTGCCCTGACTTACAGGTCAGTACCGGTTCACATGGCTGCCGTCTAGCTGATCCGTTTTTCACAGTTGCCAATTCTGGTCAGAAACAGGTCCTCAGGAGTATTTTCTAACTGGAAATGTTTGTTCCATCCCTCCCTTTTGCGGGCACTTTATGTTGATTCAACTCTGTCGAGCATTCTACTTTCTACATTGTGAGGCTCATTTTGCCAGGCCCAAGCTTGCAGAAAAGTAGAAGTGGAGATGAGCTGGTTTTCATCCCTTTGGATGCCCCAGTTAGAGCTGCCACAGCTCAGAAAGAAGTGACATATAGGACCTTGAATTTAATTGGACTAAATGACAAAATAAGAACTACCCTAAGATATAGTCCGTTGAATTTCGCTGTCAGTTCAGTATTAAGTATACCTGTAAGCTTTTTCTTACCACTTCCATAGTTGTTGACAAGTGATTAATTTAAAATCAAAATAAAGGAATTATTGAGAGTTTATTTGCCTAACAGACTTATTTTGCCTAACAGAATTAGAGAATATAAATAAAAGCCAAAAGGAATTTCAAAACAGTTGCTTAAAACATTTGCATAAAATGAAGGTTGAGCTGGGCACACAATGGGTCCTGCCTGTAATCCCAGCAACTCTGAAGGCTAAGGCAAGAGGATCACCTGAGGCCAGGAGTTCGAGACCAGCCTGGGCAACATAGTGAGACACCCCGCCGCATTTCAAAAAAAAAAAAGAAGGTATGATTTGGTATTGGTAAGGCCAAGGCTCTATAGGATATAAAGGACAATAGGGAAGGAGATATATGTTGTATTCCATTTTATGGAAATAGTGAATGAAAAGCAAAATAGGTAAAACAATTTTTAGATCATGTTTGAACACACTTTAAGAAATATATCAGTTCATTTAGAGACTCATGTGCAGTTAAGGAAAACTCAGATGCAGAAACAGGATTGAAGACAGAAACATTTTGAAAAGAGTAGAAGCTAAGAAGAGGTGTCACTTGGGAACATGTGAAGAAGCGGTAGCTTAGGGTGGTCCATCTGTGTAATGATAGTGTAGATGAGACCAGAGGGAGTAATGATCTGTAATAAAGAATTTGACCAAAGAGAGTTCTGGCCTTTGCCCTCTCTGATAGGAGTGTCTTTAGTCAGGGTGGGTGCTGGCCCCAGAAGATCTGAGGATGGGGCCACCCATGCCAGAAAAACCAGCCACGTGATCTAGGATGATGGCTTTGGGTCAGGTTGTATCAGTCCACCTGGCAGCTGAGATCAACTGCCCAGGCAGACAGTCAATCATACCTACATAATGGAACCAAAAGCTCTGAATACTGAAGCTTGGGCAAACTTCTCTGGTTGGCAGTACTCCATGCATATTGTCACACACTGATCCTGGGAGCTAGGCATTTTGACCCTTCCTGAGCTTCAACCTATGTGCTTCTTCCCTTGGGTGATTTTAATTTCTGTCCTTTCCGTGTAATATACCATAATCATAAGAATAATAGCTTTCATTGAGTTATTCTAGTGAATTTTTGAACCTGAGTGTGTTTTTGGGATGACCACCAAACTTATACAGTCGATGTTAGCAGTGAAGGCAATCATGTAGAGCAGCGGTCCCCAACATTTTTGGCACCAGAAACCAGTTTCATGGAAGACAATTGTTCTACAGGCAGGTGGGGCGGGGGGAGGCAGAGCACAGGTGGTGATGCGAGGGATGGGGAATGGCTGTAAATACAGATGCTGCTTCTCACCCACCACTCACCTGCTGTGTGGCCCAGTTCCCAAGTTTTATGGAAGACAGTTTTTCCATAGATGGGAGTGGTGGGGGGAAGTCTGTGGCCTGGTCTGCGGCTTGGGGGCTGGGGACCGCAGGTGTGGAGGACTGTGCCCTCTTACAGTTTGGCCAACTCCAAGCAACTGACCTGAAGGCTCTGGGGTTGCAGTCATTGATGCCTAATGGCAAAATCTTAGAGCTGAAAGATGAACACAAAACGCCTCAAAAATATAACAGGTGCTATCATTGTAATTTCAACAATAATAAAGCAGCACTTTTTTTTTTTTTAAAGGCTGGTCTAGTGAAGCAGTGGAGTGGAGAAGGAACAAAGGAATCTGAACTGGTTGTGATCAATTAGTTGTAAACACCACTCAGACCAACCCAGCAGCACTATTTGTCATTAATTAAATCCTTGTCCTTTAAAATCTTAATTGATCCAGTGTATACAATGAACACTATCATGTTCATCCTTATAATGAGCATTCACAGAACACTGCTGTATTGATAATGTGGTTATTTCTGACTCCAGCCTCAAGTTGTATATAGCTCAGAAGTTGCTTAAACACTTAGGCAACTAAGATATAGATCAAATATCTTTCATTAATTGTAGGGTGCTTTAATTCTTTCTTTACATAATTTCTTTCCAACATTGGTATTTCATAATACTAGACAGTTATAGGGTTTTTATTGTTAGAAAAAAGGATCTTTTTTTCTAACTTTCTTCCAATAGTTACACCATTGGAAAGATTTTATGGTACTACATGGGAGTAACTACCTTAGCTTTAGTTATTGACTGGGCCCTGAGATCTTTGTTTTGTTTTGTTTTTAAAGAGATGGGGTCTAGCTCCGTTGCCCAGACTGGAGTTCAGCAGCACAATCATAACTCACTGCACCTTCGAACTCTTGGCCTCAAGTAATCCTCCTGCCTCAGCCTCCCAAGTTGGTAGGACTACAGGTGTAAGCCACCCTGCCTGGAAATTGTTTCTTTTTTTCTTTCTTTCTTTCCTTTCTTTCTTTCTTTTTCTTTTTCTTTTATTTATTTATTTATTTATTTTTGAGACAGAGTCTCACTCTGTCACCCTGGGTAGAGTACAGTGGCATCATCATAGCTCACTGTAGCCTCAAACTCCTAGGTTCAAGCGACCCTCCTGACTCAGCCTCCTGAGTAGCTACAGGCGCGCACCTCCACCCCTGGCTAGTTTTTCTATTTTTAGTAGAAATGGGGTCTCGCTCTTGCTCAGGCTGGTCTTGAACTCCTGACCTCAAATGATCCTCTTACCTCGATCTCCCAGAGTACTAGGATTATAGGCATGAGCCACTGGGCCAGGCCCTATTTCTTAATAAAATTTTATTCAGAAGTTCTCTTTGGTCCCTTATTCTTCCAGTAAAAGTGTAGTTTCTAGCCCCAGTTGTTTTTGCTTATTGACTGACTGGTCTGTTGTCTCTCTAGTCCAAGTTTACTCAGTTTGTCTGATAGTCAAAAGTAGGGACTGAAGAAGAGAAGGAGTATGTTTGTTTTCTTACAAAGGTAAATACGTTTGCCCTAATTATGGTCATTTCTATGAAACTGCCAACTTTAAGGAACAAGTAAAATTCTGAGAAACTCCAAGGAAGAAAATCTTTTTTTATTCTAGCTGCCCTAGTTTGTTGGAAGACCTCTAAGCAATTCATATATACTTAAAATAAAATAATTTTGTAAAATGTATGTATGAAAATTTATAAAGACAGCTTCCTGAATTATTTATTTAAATATAACTTTAATTCTTGATATCCCTCCCCCCAAATATCATGTTTTTTCCCCAATATATTACAAAAGAAATTAATAAAATTTATAACACCTAAGATAATCATTAGCAAGTTTAGATAAATTGATTATATTTTTAAGTCAGATTTTTATTTGTGGTTATTATTCTATTGATAGAAATTTTTTATATTAAAAGAAAGAGACATTCTCTTTTTCTACCCAGTATCAATACTAGAGAAAGAAAAAGAAATATCTCCTAAGCCAATTTGCTTTAACATCGGAGGGAATAGTAATATTTTGTAAGTCTTGTAGTAGGATTTCCCCTTATCTATTCTTTATTATTATTGGCTGTCTTTTAATATCTGTTCTCAAATGAAAAACAGGTTTCAGGAAGGAGATGAAGGGCCTAAAGTTTAAGTTCTTTAGTGACTTGAATGACAGTATTTTACAGGTAATAATCTAAGATTTAGGGTATAAATCTGGTGAAAGATTTGGACAGAGCTGAAATACCGAGCTGATGTTTACACCTGGGGAAACAGAATGTATACAAATGATAGATATAAACTAAAACTCCCAAGCTTTATTCAACAGAAATCAGTACAGAAAATCCAAAAGAGCTCAGTGCCATTATTATTGAAAGCAGGATAAAGATGGATTGGGACTGAGAGAGATTAATGAACTCAACCTTGAAAGCTAGATAAAAATCAGGAAACATTTTTTTATGGGTTAGTAACGGTAATAATGCTCTTTTGTTCAAACCACTAAATGTTTTTATTAACATACGTGACAATAATTGGACCTTGGCTAATGTGATGATGTTATGGTGTTTTCTTCCTGGTATCTTTTTTTTATGCTTATTGGGAAAACAGAGGTTCTTAGTCTAACTGTGATTTTTGAGCATAGACTTTTGAACCAGATTGCCTATGTTTAATTAAGTCCTGGCTTCACTACTTAATAGCTGTGTAACTTTAGGCAAAGTGCTTAACGTCTCTTCGCCTCAGTTTCCTCATCTATAACATGTGATAATAGTATAATGGTTAATAATGGTATAGCTAACTCACACAGTTGTAAGGATTCAGTAAGTTAATACCCTAAAGCACTGAGAACAAACAGTATCTCTCACTTGGCACTGAATAACGACTGCAAGGGTGAGAATTTTGGAACTTTGGCAAAAGGAACACTACTCAAAAAAATGGAATAGAAGTGGGTATGGTGGCTTATGCCTGTAATCCCAGGCACTCCGGAGAATGAGGCAGGAGGATTGTTTAAAGCCAGAAGTTTGAGACCAGCCTGGGCAACATAGCAAGACCCTTGTCTGTAAAGAAATTTTAAAAAATTGACCAGGTGTGGTGGCGTATACCTGTAGTCCCAGCTACTCAGGAGGCTGAGGCAGGAGGATCACTTGAGCCCAGGAGTTTGAGGCTGCAGTGAGCTGTGATTGCGCCACTGCACTCCAGCCTAGGCAACAGAGGGAGACTCTGTCTCTTAAAAATGGAAATAATCAAAAAAGCAGTTATGTTTATCAAGCACCAACCATTTTTTAGAGATTGGCAGGAGTGGGTATCCTAATGTAGTTTTCTTTAATCAAACTGCCCTTGTCTTGCAGAAAACTAGAAATGATAACCCTTGAAAGCTTACAATCTCACTACAACTTTTAAGAGTTCTCCTTCAGAGTGTTACATTTTTCAATTTGCCTGAATCCTGACTTTCTCCGTCCTAGCTTATATTGGCCCTGCTGCTTTTGACAGTGTCCAGAAGCAAGGATGGCCACACAACAGCAAAGAAAGATGACAGAGGTACAAAGGGCCACGGGAACCAGCCAGGCCTTTGCAGTCACAGATACCCCATCAGGGGTCTCGTTTCCATTCGCAGACGTGTGGTTTCTGCTGCTGTACCCCTTGGTTTTGTTCAGTAACTGTTTGCTACTGTTGAGTTGGGATAGGATAGGCTTATGGGAAAGTTTGGTGCTTACAGGCATAAAGAAAGGAAAAATAGTCTTGTTATCTGGATTGTTGATGAAATCAGTACTTGGTGACACCATATTTACCTTTGTGGTAATGGAGTCATTCAGGGAAGTGAATCTTGCCAAAAAATCTGTGGTTAACTCCTTGGAATAACCGGTATTGTTTGTATTCACAACCAAATCTTGATGTGTGGTTGATGATGGAGCCTCTATTGATGTCATCATAGGGTTTATCACGGTGGTTTGTTGTTTATCTAAATTCATAGCTTTTAGAATCCTTAGTCTGTCCCACCTATCAGAGGAAGAGCGGGTATTTAGGTATGTAGAAGGTGATTGTCCAAAAACCAGCAAATCTGGATCTATACCTGAAAGATAAAGAAAGCATCAATCATTTTATTTTTAATTTAGAAGAGAAAACCTTAAAGCACAGTTTGGAGAAGTGCTGGATTTTGCTATTATGAGTTACTGAACTAAGCTGAATTCAAGTTCTACCACTGCAGACTTCTGAAAGGCTTGGAAACATACTAGCTACATTGAATTTATCTGAACTTTCTAGGGCACTTTATGTTATGAACAAATGTGGCTACATCCAAGGAGAAGGCTTGGTGTCTGTCAGGGCTTTTGCAAAACAACGGGGAGTGTTAGTGTGAAAGCTGCAGAAACAGTGAACATTTGAGATACAATATCACATTTTTAAATAAAGTTACAGGAAACAGGGCCTGAGAAGGGTGCCCATATTCAAAATCATGAGAAAAGCCTTAAATCTCATCCTCTTTCAGTTTGAGGGTCCTGGTTTGTCTTTAGTATTTTCTCCCTTCTTGTATACTAAGTTCTTTCCCTTGGACTTCAGACGTGCACACAAACTGCTTTGTCTTTCAGCGGAAGAATAAAAACCTCCCAGCAGCTTTCCAGTGGTCCCTGCTGGCGACCATTTCTCTCTCTCTTCCTGCAAACATGCCCACATCCATTGCTTCTGAGGGAATTGTGTCCTCATTTCCTGCTCACTTGAGTCTCGTTGCTTTGGCTTCTTTCTTATCCTTGATACCTCTGGCCATCCTGTCCTTCAGATTCTTCTCCCAGGCCTCCCTGGACCACAGACCCGCCCTGGCATTTTACCCCAGGTTGCCTGCCTCTCCTTTTTACTTTCTTTTGCTAGTTCTATTCTTGTCCTAACTGGTTGTGCGGTTTCCGCAATCTTCACTCCTTGGTCTTCAGCGGTATTTTCTCTTTAATACCCCCTCCCCCTACACACACACAAAGAGATTGTCCTCAACTGTCACCACGACAGTAAAGGCACTGAAATCCATATTGCCAAGTTTTTCACTTTTTCTTGAGCTCTGATCTCATTTCTCCAATGCTCTACTGGAGATTTCCACCTGGGCATCTCACATCATCTCTACCTGAATATGCCCAAAGCCAAAATCATCACGTTGGCCTCCTGTCTCTTTTGTTGGCATCACCATTCTAACATCCCCTGCCGGAGTCTGTGCTGCAGAGTGATTTGGACTCCTCTCTCTCCTTCATTTCCTTCATTCAAAAGGTAACCAAGTCCTATTCGCGCTTTCTTCCCAGTATTCTGGTGATATCCCTCCTCTCTGTTGTAACTACGAGCACCTCGTCCAGACCCTTATGCTTCCCTGGCCAGAGTTTCTACCCTCTGTCCTGCATATAGTTATGCAGACTAAGCTAAGACTTAGTCTATCCCAGACTAAGATAACCAGACATCACTTTATGGTGTTTTCTCGTTAAATGTCTTTGTGGTTCCCTGTTTCTGACAAAGTCAACCCCAAACTCTAACCACAGTGCTTTAGATACCTGGCCTTACCCTACCTTAGCCATATTTTCACTGCAACTGCAAACGTCCCCTTATTGTAGCCAGACCAGTTTTCCTGCTTTCTCACTGTGATGTAGAACGCCTCATCTTGTCTCTGCCTTCCTCCATGAAGCCTCCCCTGAATAATCTAGTTTTCATTGTTCACCGCTTCTTGAGCCTTTGTACTGAGGCAGTTTCACACATTTTTGCATTTAGTTACATGTTTTACACTAATTGTAAGACTTGTCTCATCATCTAGATTATAAGGGAAATTGAGGGCAGAGAGATGACTGCAATCTTCCGCAGTGTGGAGACTAGCCTGGAACATTAGGTGTTCCATAAATACAGACTGTTAAGAAATGTATCTCCTTTGGATTTTGATGGCAAAGTCTATTCTTTTGTGGTGACTAATTTGCACCCTGAGATTACATACATGGGCGAAGGACACTTAAATATGTATTTTTCTAAAATACATTGGCTATCTTGGGACCAAGGATATGCTAATTTCAGTAAGTGGCAGTAAGTTTCCCTGTCCCTGACACCCATCTTTGCAGAATCCTTGGATGCAATGTCCACAGCCCTCAAAACTGCCATTTAGCATTTTCTTTATTTCCTAGTGGCACCCTCAGCCACTGCAGTAGAAATGCCTACTTTGGCTCTTATGGAGGGTTCTTGAGATACATGAAATACAGCGGGTAAGCTCTTGTTTAATCACATACGATTTATCATCTGGAATGAACTCACTGCTGAACATGCCAAACTAAAGGGAATTTTCTTTCAGGTTTCTGCCCTAGTTATCCAAAACTATTCCAGACAGAGTTTACTGGAAAATAATGATTTAGAGACTTATACACGGCTATTGGTGGCCAGTTTCTAGGCTACATGTCTTACTAACATTCTTCAAAAGTCTTTAAATAGAGTCCTTACCGTCTGTTACGTTGTACAAAATGGCACTGGTTCCAGGTTCCAATATGCAGCTCTCCAGCGTCGGGCAGTGGACATGCAGGCAGTTGACATTGTCATGAATTGGATCATGGTAGAAGACAGCCAAGTTACAGGAAACTGTAAGGGAAACAGGCAAAGTACATCTGCAGATGGTTTTGGTTTCCACCGGTGCGATGAGCTCTGAGTAACTTACAAATCTTTTAGGAACACCGGATAACCAATACGTGGCAGGGCTGTGTTCAGACATTTTACAGAATGTTATGGACTACTGTACCTGCTTCTACGAATATGGAAAATGTCTTTTTAAAAGAAAGTATCTACTGATTTCCTCTAAGTAACCTTTCATACCTTCCATTCCACACAGGATATCTGGAAGCACTATTTTCCAGTCGCCGTATTTTATGTTCATGAAAACTTCAACTAGCTACCAAACCCTCTCGGGACTCATGTATCAGGTTTCTAGGTGCCATGCCCTCTCAGAATGCTAAGGGACTGGGGATCACCAGAGAAAGAAGTAGGAAAATAAAGGGATAAATGCAGTAGAAGAAGAGGGAGGAACAGGAAGGGCGAAAGAGTAACTCCTGGGAGAGGCCCCGGTGCTGCAGGGCAGGTGAGCGTCTCTCTCGCTCCAGCTGCAGGTGCAAAACCCCATCCAAGGACAAGCCTAGTCAGTGTCGTCTAAAGAGGCAGTGAGTAGACAGGCAAGGATGTTAGCAGGTGGAATTCTAGGGGATGGGGGCACTCAACTGTCTTGTGCTGTCTCCCCTTTTCTAAGCAAGCTTGCTATTTAAAACATGTTCTCTTATTTATGGGAAACCTGAAGTCACCTTTGCCAAGTGTAGATCTTCAATCTATCCTCCCTAAACGGCAACACAGATTTTACTCCGGCTGCAGTGCAGTAGGACCACGTGATGTGAAATATCCATTGGCCAAAGGTATCGACTTCTTTAATAAACTAAGATTACAGAGGGATGGCGCCCGATTACCAGACCTCAGCACGCCTAAAGCTCTGTGGAATCGCTGCTGGCAGAACCTTTACTGCTTCTGTGTAAGGGAGTTACCTTCGGACATCCTCATGTTTCACACCCTTTATTTTTCCAGAAGGAGAAGAATAGAGCAAAAGCTAGTTAATAATACATTGCTAATACATTATAGTTTACAAATACATTCCCTGAGGATTATACTGTAAAGTTTAAAGGAAAGGAATAATTTTTAAAAATTCAAATTTAAGACGTTTAAATTTCTGATAAAGGAGTAGTTGATTCTGTAGAGAACAAGTTTGAAAGATGTTTTACATTCCTTATATAAATTTCAGAGTGCCAGCTCTGAGCAGGATTGTGGCATTTTAAAGTTATGGCTTCCAATAAAAACTGGGCTGTGCCTTCCTGCCCTTTCTTGTTGTGAAGGAAGAAAGCCACACAACTGGGAAGTTACAGAGGCTCTGAAATCATGGATTGTTCTGGATGATTACATGGGAGTGTCCCTGACAGTCCAGAGGCCACAGCTTCCCTGGTGTAGAGAGTCGGGTAAATTCGTGCCCTGGGGAGACTCAGAAACCGTACCGCCCTTCCCTCAGCTCCCCTCAGTGAAGGCTTTTGGGAGTTCGAAGCATCTAGAAGTTGAAAATCAGAAGAAGATTCCCCCTTATTAAGTTAATTGTTCTCTTTGTGCCTGATAACTTTCGAGGCCTTGGCCTATGATAGCTTCTCACATTGTGGTCTGCTGACAGTCTGTTTATATTCTCCAAGGAGCTCCGATTTTCATCTTGGAAATCTCACATGCATAATTGGAAAAGAGGTGTGGGCAATTAATAAGTTTGTGTCAAGCCATGGACAGAAAGTGTGGCACAACCAAGGGAATTATTTTAAAGTGCTATGTTGCTTTTCTTGTTTCTTTTCAAGTAGCCTTAAAATCTTGGAAAAATGAAAAAGAAATAAAAGAGGTCTTTAGGCAATTGTAACTTGAAATTCTGCAACAGTGAAATGTTTTCCTGATTGCAGCCCTTGATCACATTGTCTGGGGGATGACTACACCCAGATTCTATATGACAGACAAAACATCTATTAGGAAAATCTGAAAATATGATTTTTTTTTTCTTTTTGCTATTTGACATATATTGCCCTATTTCTTTCAAAACATGAATCACACTCTAAATTCCTGTTGAATACATTTCACATTTAGTTAACTCAAGCAAGCACATTTTAAAAATTTGATATGATACTAATATCAACAAAAGGTACTTTAAAAGGGAAATTATTATAAACATTTTTGAAATCATATATGTTATATTTTGGGCTGTAAAAATACTGTTAGTTAACCCTGGAGGAAATATTTTCATTTAGCACTTTGTTGAAGAAAGGATTCTCTGTTTCCTGCAGGTTCTATAGCATTCTGGGTCATTAATAGATTTGTAAATAGAGCCTGGTTGGGTCCAGACTGCAAAGTCAATTTCAATGGCGCCTCTCTCCTCCTCCTTCCCTCCCCTCTTCCTCATATCAGGGCATTTTCTCTAGTCCTTTTCAACTATTCACTTGCCTCTGCCTAGGACTCCTTACTTAGGTCTTCAGTCTTGGAAGTTTCCTCTTATTTTTGCTCAAGCATATCATTAATACTTACCATCCTTCCTAAGACAGCAGCTCCTGCTGCACTTCTGGCCAGTGTTTTCAGAATAATACTTCAAGAACTGGGCTCCCAGCTTCTGAGACTCCTCCAGATTGATCAGAAGCCCGGGGAAGCGACGGATCCAGCAGTCTCTGTAAAAAATGGTGGGTGAGCAGAGAGAGTCTGATGTCCACCCCATGCTTAGGAGCAATAATATCACATCTGCTGCCACCACTACCGCGTGCATTTCTCTGGTGTGCAGGAAGACTCAGAGATAAGTCTGGTTTCCAGGTAGAAGCTAAACATCAGGAGTTAGGACAGTCTCTGGAACTTCTGGGCTGTTGCTAAGGGAGAACTTCCTTGGGGTTTTTCTGGAGGGACACCGTCTAGAAAAATGAGGCCATTCTTTGCATATTGATTTTTCTTTTCTTTCTTCCCAAATGAGCCGGAGGTGAACATTTGACTTCTTGCCGTTCTTTCTGGACAATTTCCAGGCGATTTCAATACTTTGTCCCTTTGCCTCTTGAAGACGTGGATTCTCTCCTCTGCTTTTCTTCTTTCTCTGAAAGTGAATAGTCACAGACACCTTTTGCTAAGTAAATATAAAGACAAGTGGAAATCCTACTCCAGAGTCTTTCTGAGGAAAACAATAGTGTAGTCACTTGACGTCAGATAAAGGAAGGATCCATTTCACTAGAAACAAGACAACTTTTTGTGAGGGCACTTCTGTATGGATTTTAAAGAACTTGTGACTGCAGATTTTTAAAAAAATTATTTCTTTATTTTTTTGAATTTAAGTTCTGGGATTCAGGTTCCAAGAAAATCAGTTTGTATACTGGTTTAGGTTTTTTTTTTCCTTACTAAAAAAAAGCCCTTGAAAATAAATAAAATCTGATAATGAACTAAAATGTAAAATTTTAATTTTACAGGGATTGAGAAAACATTGAATATAGACCCTAGTTACTTCTTGGGGCCAGGAATTTTTTGTAAAGGACAGTCACAAGTTTCCTTCTTGAAAGAAGAGTAAAGATTCCACCAAAAGAATATGCTAATAATGTAGATAGAATACCCATTAAGGTACATACTGTTCAACCAAGGATAAAAAGTGTAATTTACAGTGAAAATTGTGAATAGGTTCAAGGTGGGTGATTGTCTAATCTGTTTTCTGATGTTCACATTTGCAAGCTATAAAGGAGATTCCTTCATGAATACATAGATAAAGGCATAGCATCTCTGATTGAAACAGAAGTAGTTACTAAGAAATATGCGTTAGGGAAATGGTGAAATGGTTTTAAATTTCTAAATATTAATAAAATCACTTCAACTGCAATGCCAAACATTTGAAAAGGCAGTGAAAAATGTCCTCTTGCTTTTGTGAAGGTTGTGGGTTCCATATCCCATGATGTTCGAGGTAACACATTAGTTCAAAGCATAGTACTGTTGCTTTTCTGTATCCATTTTTATATGAAGCATTAGTGATAATCAGTTTTTGGGATGAAGTACTGTTCCTTTAAAAAAAAAGATGAAACTTTTTCTAACCTGAGATCTGTGTTTCTTTTATACCTTTTTGTACAATGACTCATTCATCTCCTTAACACAAAAATGTTAACATTCTTTGAACTTTCGTCTTTCCACCTGTTTCCTAATAATAGGCAACCTAATTATCACATATCTTTTGATTTTTAGAAACATACAATATTAACAATTGATAATGAAGAGGAAAATATTTATGACTGAATAACTTTAAAAATGAAACATCACTTTTTTCTGAGCAAAAATTATATCATGCACTAATTCCTAAACTTGCATAAACCACATAAAATACACTAAGAATGACAAATATATCATTCTAATGAACTTCTTACAGAAAGCAAGTTTCATTGCTTACCTGCAAAGAGTCAGACTATTCCATCTGTTCTGAAGGGAAGAGAGATTTTCTAATGGCAAAGCATGGGACAGATGAGTAACAAAAAATTACTCTGTTTTTTGTGAGAATCTATAGCTATTTCTATTAGAAAATGCCCTTGAGACATAAACCGGAAAGTCTATTTTCTAATCTAATGACCTCTAAGTCTTTGAGTCAGATTAAATGTAGCTTCTTTTGTGTAATACGTAATTCCTTGAAGTTCTCATGTTCCCTGCAGGAATAATGGAACAATCCACAATTGTTTAACCCTTTTGCTGTCAAATAATATTCAAATGGAGGTCAAAGTTTCATTTTACAGGATCTACAAGTTCCAATATGAAAGCATGCTTCAAAATTTTAAAAACATATTTTTGTGGTGACTGCATAAAGATTAAGTCAAGAAATGGGTAACTTCTTGGGGCTAAGTATTTTGGAAAGGAATGGTAGAAACTGGAATGCAGAGGCAGAGAGAGGAACCCACAACAGTTTCAAACTTGTCCTTGTGAAATGAAATTGCAGAAATCAGGAAGCAACTGCAACTCTAAGTCAAAAGTCAGCATACAGCCTTTGTTACAAATCTTATCAAATACCCAGAACCATTACACTTTGCAATGTGGTGATATATTATTAACATATTTACTTCCAAGAAACTGCTTTTGAGAGGGGTTCAAACATGTGATTCAGACCTTAAAAACCACTTATCTCGTCTGACAGCCTGATTCTGTAGCCCCTGGGGGTGTAAGGGAGGGACCAGGATTCTTATTTTTACAAGTGTCCCAAGTGATTTCTTAATATTTTTGGAAAACACTGATATAGATGACTGAAATAAATGGAAGTCTTGCCTAACAAGTATGCTTAACTTGAATTAAATAGAGCCATTTTTAAGACCTTGTACTACTTTTATTTCACTTAAATCACTTCATAAGCTTTAATGAATGGAAGGCATTTCAGTTTTGCTTGTTAAAAAACAAAAAGAAATAAAGTTGTTTTAGAAATATTGGAGGAACTAAAAAAAACCAAAGATAAATAATTTTTAAGTGGTAGTGAAGTAATAGCATAGGTTTACTAAATTCAAAAGACATTTGGAAAATAGACAATATTTCACCCTTATTTTAAAATTGCAAATTATCTTATTTACTTAACATTTCCATTTCATTTGTGATAAAATTAATGGATATTACTTTTAAAAATGGGGCTTCAAAATTTTAATTATGTCATTAATTTTTGTTTAAAATCTTTTTTGCTCTTATTATAATAATTGGTATATGTTCACTTTAAGAATTCAAACCATAGAGAAAAGTACAAAAAGAAATAAAATAAAAACTATTTAAGCTCTTACAATCTTAACATCTTGGTAAACATTTTTCTGGATATCACTACTAAAAAATATATAAACTGTCAAAAGACAAAAGTATAACAAATTTAGTTTAAAGATCTTAATTGGCTTTTACTTGTGATTTGAGAATTGAGCAACACTTTATTTTATAAAATCCAATAAGCCCAGCAGAGGAGGTGAGCTTTATTGACAGAAAACAGCCAAGAAAGCAGAAACAAAACAAAAAGCAGATTGGTCATTTAAAGTAACTTTTTTGGTAAAAGTTAAAGCAGAGGGCCTTTCCTTACCATCCTGACTAAAACTGGCTGGTTTGGGGTTCTGGCTATTATCTCTCTTCTGATTAGATCTTAGTGTTGGCCAGTGGTGAAGAACTTTAGCATGATTAACCTCATTTTGGTTTGGTCTGTTGGGACTAGTGCAGTAGTCAGTTCAAACCAATGACCTCCTATAAATTTTATTTAACAGTATGTAGTTTTACTTAAATGGAATCATACTGTTCCAGAATCTGTTTTTTAAAAAACAACTTAATATAAAAATTTTCAGGGCCTCAAAAGAAAGATCTACATTAAAAGTTATAATGACTCTATGGTATTTCCTTTTACCATGCCAAAATGTACTCTGCAACTCAGCTTTCTCAGCTGTAAAAAAATTTGTTTTTAAGATAGGGTCTCCTTCTGTAGCCCAGGCTGTTCTCGAACCCCTGACCTCAAGTGATCCTCCCACCTCAGCCTCCCAAAGTGCTGGGATGATAGGTGTGAGCCACCACACCCTGTCATGCTGTAAAATATTATAAAAATAGTATTGTAATCCTTGTAAAGCATGCACAACAGTGCCTGGCACATAGTAAACTCAATAAATATTAGCTATTATACATTATATTGTTTCCTGGTTTTTTATTATTAAAAGCAATACTGTGATAAACATCTTGTACTAAGATTTTTTCCACTTGCCAGGTCAAAAGGTATGTTTCCCAAAAATTCCTTGAAAAATTGCCTGACTCTGTTTGACTATGACTTTAGTCTTTAGTAAAATAGATGGTGATATAAAGTGCTTGATCATAGTACCATGTTTAGTATTCTTTAGTATTCAATGATCAAAGACAGATCTATAAAATTATATCTCCAGTGATATAAAATAATGTTTTCATGAAGTCTGGAAATAATATCGTAGGTCTTTGTAAGTAAAGTAGTTTACATTGTTTTGACTTTACATTTCTAGTTTAATGGAAAAATTACTGTGTAATTTATTAAAATGATTTGATTGTTTAAGATGCTCCCAGGCCTAAGTGACGTTATTGTCATGTCGGGAGCCAAAAAGCTTGCAGGATCAGTACCCAGTATTGTCGGACTAACACCCCAGACTCCCTGTCCAATCTGATCTTGGGCTGATAATATTACTGAGCTTGAATTGCCTTTCTAAAGCACATCATTCTTTGAGCATGATTTTTTGGCCTGTTTTAAAAAGGCAAGAAAATACCAGTCTGAGGCATATCTATGACAGTTGGGAAACAAAAGCAGCCATTAGTAAAAGATTCTAGAGACAGAGAGAGACTAAGAGCCTGTTCTTCATGGCTGACCCTCGGAATCTGGCATTTGTCACTGATTCAGGCACAAACAAATCCCAGGTCCAAGTCTTTCTGATACTGGGGCACCTCCTAGCAAAAGTCCCCCAGCCTAATGCCTAATACTAGATGTTATACTTTACCTTCCCAAAGAGGCTGCTAAATCCATGGTCATTTCCCCTTCCCTCCAAAGCTTATAATGTCTCACTGCACTGTCATTGAGAATGGAAGTGTGAGAGAGGTCCATGTGAAAATGGAGTTTTATCAGTAATAATTTAAAGGCCAGATGGAACAAGGTGAAGAGCTGGACATGTAATTAGACCAGTCATAGATCCATTTTTGTTTCCTTCAATTTTTTCAAGGAGGCCAGAATCTACTAGAATTGTTTCTGTTTTAAATTTTAGTTCTTTATCCCTGGTGTATTATAAGGAAAATAATGGATGACAACACCTTACTGTGAAGCCACTCAATTACATAGTAAGAAGCACAGATGGGGCCGGGTGCAGCTTTGGGAGGCTGGGGCAGGAGAATCACTTCAGCTCAGGAGTTCAAGATCAGCCTAGGTGACACAATGAGATCCTGTCTTTACAAAAAAGTAATAATAAAAAAATTAGCTGGATGTGATGGTGTATGCCTGTAGTCCTAGCTACTCTGGAGGCTGAAATAGGATGAGTACAGGAGTTCATGACTGCAGTGAGCTATGATTGCACCACTGTACTCTAGCCTGGGTGAGCGACACAGACTCCATCTCAAAACAAAACAAAACAAAACAAAAAGCACAAATGTAACCAATGTGTTGTTGAAAGGATTTATGTTTTATCTATATGATTTTCTTTTCCGGTTGTTAACCCTTCCTCCTTCCTAACATAAAATGTTAATCAGCATAGGGGAAATGTACTCATGAAGAAAATATCATTTAACAACTCTTCATTCAAGAAAGCTGAAGCTTATAATTTTTTTTTTTTTTTTTTTTTTTTTTTAGAGAGAGAGTCTTACTCTGCTCCCTGGGCTAGAGTGCCATGGCGTCAGCCTAGCTCACAGCAACCTCAAACTCCTGGGCTCAAGCGATCCTCCTGCCTCAGCCTCCCGAGTAGCTGGGACTACAGGCATGCGCCATCATGCCTGGTTAATTTTTTCTATATACATTTTTTTAGCTGTCCAGATCATTTCTTTCTATTTTTAGTAGAGACGGGGTCTCGCTCTTGCTCAGGCTGGTCTCGAACTCCTGACCTCAAGCGATCCTCCCATCTCAGCCTCCCAGGAGTGCTAGGATTACAGGCGTGAGCCACCGCGCCCAGCCTGAAGCTTATAATTAAAAAAAAAAATCCAAACACATCTCCAAGGACTATTATAGATGGTTCTCAAATCTTCGGTCTGGGGAAGATTTCTTCAAGATTTTTTTTGTAAAATAAGAATGAACACACCCTCTGCTTCCTCCCAGTCTTTGTCTCTCCTACTCAAAGGTAGTCTGACGATATTTTTCTCTCCTGTCTTCTGGGATTAATCCATGAGCAGCACAGGTGCTTCCTATTACTATTTGGGGTGAGCCTTCTAACTGCAATGTTCAGTGAGAGAAGATGGGGAAGGAGCAGTGTCTCCTGGTAGTCCTGACGATGGGGCGAGCAGGTAGAGTTAAGAGGTGGCAAGAAAAAGCCACCTCCGTAGGCAAATACGAGCAAAAGCAGCCACACCTTCGGCCCAAGATAGCATTCCGTAATGGCTAGCCCAACCCAACTGAAGCAGGAAAAGCAATGGCCATTAGAGAATATGATTTTAAAACAGAAAGGCACGTGATCTAACTTCAGTTAGCTGAGCTGTACTTCTGTCTTTCTTTTCATAACAGAGAGCGGACAACGACCCGCAGCAGCAAACGCAAGCTGCCCTGCTTCCCAACCCTGTGCATGGTGCGCTGTGCACCCAGGCGCTGGGCCCTGCAGAACCTGCTGCCATCTGCCTGGACCTTGTGTAAGATGGCTCCTGCACAACGACCTACCGAGGAATCAGCTCTAGGTGCCACCAAAATGCCCAGAGACGGCCTGCGTGCCTCAGCGCACTGAGACAGGATGTCAGGCTGGGCCAGGAGGGCGACCCCAGATTTGATGTCTTTTTGATTCTCTGGTCCCGAGCCTGCCTTTGTCCCTTTCCCCCAACGCTCATTATTTTTTGTTTTGTTTTGTTTTTCCTTTCGCCCCCGTGAAGCAGCGTGGCAGAGAGGACAGGCTGGCTTCCTGCGCCCTCCTGTACCCCGCGAACATCGCCGCAGCCCCTGGCGGGCTGCGGGGCCGGGCGCCCCCGGCGTGCGGAGGGGCTGCGGCCACGCGCGCCCTCCCGCTTCCCGCCGCCCCTCCGCGCGCCCGCAGCCCCGGCGCCGAGGCCTGCAGCCTCCCGGGCCTCCCCGAGAGCCGGATCCGGTCGGCAGGGCTAGCGGGCGGCCGGGGTCCCGCGGGCGGAAGTGCGAAGGGCGGCGGGGGAGGAGGCTGCGGGCTGGGGGTTGGGATTCCCTCCCTGCCTGACGCGGCCCGGGGAGCCCGCGCGAGGACGCCCGGCGCGCCAGCGGCCCTTTTTTGGCGTTGAGGGAGACCAGAAGGGCAGGGCCGCCGCTCTGGCGGAGCGAGGCTGAGCCGCCGCCGCCGCCGGCACCGGGAGGAGGGGCCGCCAGACCGGCCGGGCGAGCGCGGGCGCGGGCGGCCCTTCTCCGCCCCGCTCCTCCCGGGCCGCCATCCCTCCGCGCGCACGGCCGGCGGGAAGCCCCGCGGCCCCGGCCCCCGGCCATGTCGGCCGAGGAGATGGTGCAGATCCGCCTGGAGGACCGCTGCTACCCGGTGAGCAAGAGGAAGCTCATCGAGCAGAGCGACTACTTCCGCGCCCTCTACCGCTCCGGCATGCGCGAGGCCCTGAGCCAGGAGGCCGGCGGCCCGGAGGTGCAGCAGCTGCGCGGCCTCAGCGCGCCGGGCCTGCGGCTGGTGCTGGACTTCATCAACGCCGGCGGGGCCCGCGAAGGCTGGCTCTTGGGCCCGCGGGGAGAGAAGGGCGGGGGCGTGGAGGAGGAGGAGGAGATGGACGAGGTGAGCCTGCTGTCCGAGCTCGTGGAAGTGGCCTCCTTCCTGCAGGTCACGTCCCTGTTGCAGCTGCTGCTGTCCCAAGTGCGGCTCAACAACTGTCTGGAGATGTACCGCCTGGCGCAGGTGTACGGGCTGCCCGACCTGCAGGAGGCCTGCCTGCGCTTCATGGTGGTGCACTTCCACGAGGTGCTGTGCAAGCCCCAGTTCCACCTCCTGGGGTCTCCTCCCCAAGCCCCCGGGGATGTCAGCCTGAAGCAGAGACTGCGGGAGGGCCGGATGACTGGGACTCCTGTCCTTGTGGCCCTGGGGGACTTCCTGGGAGGACCCCTGGCCCCGCACCCCTACCAGGGGGAACCCCCGTCCATGCTCAGGTACGAGGAGATGACTGAGCGTTGGTTCCCGCTGGCTAACAACCTTCCTCCCGACCTGGTGAATGTCAGGGGTTATGGGTCCGCCATCCTGGACAACTACCTCTTCATAGTGGGCGGGTACAGGATCACTAGCCAGGAGATCTCTGCTGCGCATTCCTACAACCCCAGCACCAACGAGTGGCTCCAGGTGGCCTCCATGAACCAGAAGAGGTAAGCACACCTGCAGAGTGCTACTGCTTTCTCATTCATTCACTTGTTCATGAATTCATTCCCCCAGTGTTTCCTGAGCGGTCAGGGAGATTGTGCTGAGGTGGGAATGACATCGTCAGGAGTTTGCTGGCTTTGACCCTGGCAAAGTTCCCGGTGAACTTAGAACTTACAAGGAGGAGGGAGGCCCCAGTGAGGTCAGCTAGCTGAGTGGTTTCCTTGCAGGTACTGTGCCGTTAGCAAAACTGCTTTCTTTGCCTCCATTATCCTAGTGGAAAAAAGATGTTGCAGTTTCCAAGAAGGATACTTTAAAAGAAAACTCCTTAATTTTTTTTATTTTCACTTTTTTCAGTTTTTAGGCTCTGATCCTGATTATGATGGCACGTTGGACAGTGTGTGACACTGACTTTGGGGGATGTTTTTGTTGTCAGTGACTTTGAAGCCTTCCACACTTGGGCAGAAGTCAATGATCAGGAGATATTCATTAGAAAGTGATTAATACTTGCCATGTAGGATTGCCTGTCTTATTTTTTATCTTCTCTTTTGCTTCTCACCTCTTTCCCAGACAGGCATCATCATTGACCCAAAGGTTGAGCCTGGCAGTGGTCAACTGCAGAATTGGAGTATTTCCACCCACCCCAAATTTCTCCCTTCCTACCCTGCAAATCTCTCCGGCCATGAGCATGGGTAACTCTTGAAGAAAGAAAAAGAAAAGGAGAAGCTTGGGGGGTGGGGAAGTAAGGAAAAGAGTCAGGAAAGGAATATGAAAACATGAGCAAAGAACAAATACAAGAAAAGTTGGTAGGAAATAAAGATGGTAGGGCCCAGGAGGCCTGAGAGCCATTCAGAAGTGTGGAGAAGAATCAATGTACCACCCCTCTAAAAAAAAGGCAGGATACCCTTTCTTTCCGTCCACCTGCTTCCATCTCAAGCCCCACCACATGGTCCCTGCCCTGATGTGTGGAGCAAGGAGTTGGGGGACTCAAAGCTAGGCAGAGTCCCAGCGTTAATGGGGAATCCTTTACACATGGTTGCTTGAGGGTCCCCCCAGGCCAGGGATTATTTGGGGAACATTTGCTTCATTTCTACTATAATATAAAATTCATTTTGGAAAGTATGCTTCTTTTTCCGATAAAAATAATACATAGTTATAGAAAACTGGAAAAGAATGGAGAAGCAGAAAGACTTTCACTCTTACTCCCCCCCCCCAGGCAATAACTAGAGGTTGGCACATTATCTTCCAGCCCCTTCTTAATGCATTAATTACATCATTGAGATGATACTGTATGTAAAATTTGGTATCAGAAGTGTTATTATCAAACATATTCTAAGAGCTTTAATTGAAACAACAAAGCAACGTTCAGTAGTTATGCATGGTGCTCAGATTGAGGATGGTGGTCCTGGGTTCTTTGTCTCCTTTTCAACATGTGTCTCCAGTGACATCAGTTGGTACTCAACATGCCACCCTGAGATCCACAACTCTAAACTCCTCACAGAGTTCTTTTTTTTTTCCTTTAGAAATCCTTGGTCATCTTTGTCTTTTTTTTTTCTCTAAGAATGCCCTTTCTGTCCTCTTCATAAAAAACAAAGCTTTCAAGTAATGCATGAATACATGCTTCTTAGAAAAACTACAGATGACACAAAAAACTACAGAATAAAAAGCACAAGTGTATCTACAAACGTATGTTATATTTATGTGTTATGAATGTGCAAACATTTATAAACTGTATGCTTATATAAATACAGTTGACCCTTAAACAATATGAGGGTTAGGGACACTGACCCCCACACCGTCAAAAATCTGCATATAACTTTTGACTCCTCCCTCCAAATTTAACTATTAATAACCTACTGTTGACTGGGAAGCCTTACTGATAACATAAACAATTGATTAACACGTATTTTGTATACGTATTATATATACTGTATTCTTACAATAAAGTAAGCTAGAGAAAAAATGTTATTAAAATCATAAGGAAGAGAAAATATATTTACTCTTAAGTGGAAGTAGGTTATCATAAAGGCCTTCATCCTGGTTGTTTTCATCTTGAGTAGGCTGAGGAGGAGGAAGAGGAGGGATTGGTCCTGCTGTCTCTGGGGTGGCAGAGGTGGAAGAAAATCTGTGTATAAGTGGACCCCTGCAGTTCAAACCCATGTTTTTCAGGGGTTAACTGTATAAGTATGTTGATAGTGCTTAACAACGGGGTAAAAATATATATGTATATTCATGTGCATTTGGGAGTGTGTATCACCTTCTACATACTTATTTTTACTCTAAGATTGACTAGATTATATTAATTATTATGGCACTTGCCATTTCCACTTAACAGCGTATTGTATCTGAAAGTTTTTTCTGTATCAACAAATGTCGATCTGTCTTACTCTAGTTAATGGCTGTGTAGCACTCCAGCCTCTGGATGTACTGTAATTAGCATTTCCCTTATACATGAACATTTAGGTCGCTTCCATTCACCATTATAAATAATGCTATATTGAACATCTTGGTGTGTATGTATCTTAGTAAGTAGGTATATGTGAGTTAGTTCCATATGTCAAATTCCTGTAATTCCTGGGTATGTGAGGCAAAGTGTATGCATGATTAAATTTTGGTAGCTCCTGCCAAATCACCAACCAAAACATTGTTCTAATTTCCTCTACCATCAACGGTGTCTGAGCTTGCCAGTCCCCCATACTCTTGCCAAGACAAGATATTATCATCTTTTTTTCAAATCTAATGGGCAAAAACACTGGTGTGATTTTCCCTGATTAGAAGAGAGACTATTCTTTTCATGTTTATTGGCCATTTGTATTTCTTTTGTTCATGGTCTTCTCCAGTTTTCTGAATATTGGCATATCTTTTTCACATTTATCGTAGAAATTCTAAGTATGATAATTATCAGATATTAATCTCTTATATGTACTTTGCATGTTTTCCTATGCCTCTGTTTTTCTGTAGAGTTCAAAAATGAAGTCTCAAAGTGGCCAGGCAGGTGGAGTCAGTGAGTAGAGGGGTGGGCGGAGTTATGAACCAGAGCGCTACTGCCCCACCGAGAGAGGACGCCACATATCAGCGACAGCTGGTTATTTCGAAGTGAAAGTGAGGAAATGGTGTTGCCATACATCCAAATATCACAATTTTTAAATGTTGGCAGCTTACTCCATTTAAAAAACAAATAATCATCAACAACAAACAAAAACCTGTAGACCAACGGTCCCCAACCTTTTTGTCACCAGGGACTGTTTTCATGGAAGACAAATTTTCCACGGACTGGGGAGTGGGGAGATGGTTTAGGGATGATTCAAATGCATTACATTTATTGTGCACTTTATTTCTATTATTACTACATTGCAATATGTGATGAAATGATTATACAACTCACCATAGGTTGGGGACCCCTGTTGTAGACCAAACAAAATGCAGCCCAGCCCTGGCCTCTTGAGCACCAGTTTTGGAGTTCAGGTTTATAGTATATTCTTGTATGAAGAAGTTTTAATTTTTTTGTAGTCAGATTTGTCATGTGTATTCTATGAATTTTGTCTCTTGTGTAAGAAAGGCTTCTCCAAGCCAAGAATATAAAAATACTCATCTGTATCAAGTTCTATTACGTTTATAATGTTATCTTTTTACATTTAGATCTGGATCCATATGGGATTTATTTTCATGTATAGTGTAAAGGTATAACATTTTTCCTGAACGTTCCAACAGCTGCCAATCCTCACCGTGATTTGCGAAATCAATTGTCCTATGTTAATTTTCCTGTTTACAAATTGGCAGATTGATTATTCCTGCACTAATAACACATTTTAAAATTATTGTAGTAGTTTGGTAATATATTGAATTGTCTGATAGAACCGAGACCCTTTTGTTCTATTTTGTTTTAATTCTCTTGGCTATTTTTTTTTTTTTTTTTTTTTGAGACAGAGTCTCACTCTCTTGCCTGGGCTAGAGTGCCATGGCGTCAGCCTCGCTCATAGCAACCTTAAACTCCTGGGCTCAAGCGATCCTTCTGCCTCAGCCTTCCGAGTAGCTGAGACTATAGGCACGCAGCATGATGTCCGGCTAATTTTTTCTATTTTTAGTTGTTTGGCTAGTTTCTTTCTCTTTTTAGTAGAGACGGGGGTCTCGCTCTTCTTGCTCAGGCTGGTCTCGAACTCCTGACCTCAAGCAATCCTCCTGCTTTGGCCTCCCGGAGTGCTAGGATTACAGGCGTGAGCCACCGTGCCCGGCCTCTCTTGGCTATATTTTTGCACATTTTTCCCTTCAGATAAACTTTAGAATCAGCTTGTTGCTGGGCATGTTGGCTTATGCCTGTGTAATCCTAAGCACTTTTGGGAGGCCAAGGCAGGAAGATTGCTTGAGGTTAGGAGTTCAAGACCAGTCTGAGCAATAAAGCAAGGCTGGAGTTGGAAAAAAATTATAAGTTAGGGTTAGGGTTATCCTACAAAAAGTAGAAAAATTAGCTATGCTTTGTGGCACGTGCCTGTAGTCCCAGCTACTGTGTAGTCCCAGCTACTCTGGAGGCTGAGGCAGGAGGATCACTTGAGCCTAGAAGTTTGAGGTTGTAGTGAACTGTGATGATGCCACTGCACGCTAGTCCAGGTTACAGAGTGTGACTCTGTATCAAAAAAAAAAAAAGTTAGGTTGTGAAGTCCTGTTGGGAATTCGAGTGGGATTACATTGTATTTGTGGCTTAATTTAGGTGAGGACAGTTTTATAATACTTTGTAGCCAGAAAAATGGTGTGTGCGTGTGTGTGTGTGTGTGTGTGTGTGTGTGTGTATTTAGGATTTTTGATCCTTTAGGAAAGGTTTCCTTTATTATCTTCATATAGTCTGTATATTTTTTGTTAGAATTATTCTTAGATATTTTATAGTTATTTTTTCCTATCCAGATACTTTTTCCATAATATTTTCTAATTGATTATTGGTGGTGTTGGAAATTGTACCTTTCTTTATCTTCCTCATGCTTTGCCTCACATCTGACATCATCCTTCCCAGGAGTTCCTTCCTGAGCTCACATTTGGGCTAAATGTTCAACGCTGTGCTAACCTCTCGTGCATACTTCCCACCTTGAATTGAAATTCTCTGTTTATGTTGTCTGTCTGCCTTCTGATCAGTGGGGAACTAGGACTTATTCAATGCCTATGTGTATGCCTACTGCTAACAAGGAGTAGGTGCTTAAAATACATGGGCGTTTTTTTTAAATTATGGAATATATTTTTATATTATTGTAATAAAAGTGAATATATAATAATTTTACATTCTTCTTTGTAACATTCTAGTGAACATTTTTACCTGGAACACTCATTATATTTATTTATAGTAGCTGAGAAATAACAATGGATAGCATTTAATTGAACACTGAGCTCTGCACTAGGTGTAGTTTCTAGTGCTTTGCATGTATTATCTCACTTATTCTTCACAAGGGCTCTTTTAGTCAGGTTCCGGTTTTACAGAGACAGCAAGTGAGGCACAGGAAAGTTAAGTAAATTGCTCAAGGATGTGGAATAAATACAGTAACCAGAATGTCAATATCCATTGACTAATTATAACCATTTAAATTATTTACAAGTTTTGGCTTATCAACTTGCAGCAACCATCTTCATACCAAACATTTTATCTCTTTTTTTATTTTTACTGTTTTGTAGAGACAGGGTCTTGCTATGTTGCCCAGGCTGGTCTTGAACGGGCCTCAAAGTGTTCCTCCTATCTCAACCTCCCCATATGCTGGGATTACAGGTATAAGCCACCGTGTTGATCTCCCACTTTTTTAGAAAATGATTTCCTTCCAAGAAGTAGAGCCCAGATAGTTTGTGGTACTGTTCTGCTTTTCAAAATTTCACCGTGTCTGCCTCGGCCTCACCAGAGCCTTTAAGTCCACATTTTTCTAGTCACTATTGGATATACAGAAACCCATGACACAGTTGCTGCCTTCAAGGAGTTTAAGTTTAGATGAGACAAATAAACATAAAACCTGGAATGGGATTGTTCCTGGACAATGCATCCAATACAGGTTCCTTGAAACTTGGAACCTTGAGTAAGAAAGGCAGGTTTTGGCCTCTGGCTGTACAGAATTTTATATCTACTTCGATTCACCTTTATCAGGGACTGCCTTTGGGATGTGTCAGTCCTTTTATTTTGGTAAAGGGGCCCAATGTAGAGCAGCTGACTTGCCCCGGGAGCTGAACAGCACAGTGATCCAGAATCTTACGAAGCAGGAGCTCTAGAATTGAGAAGTTTTATGAAGCCTTTTGCACCCTGGAGAAAACGGTGCTATATGACCAGCGGTGGGTGAAAAACAAATGTTTTGTGCTGTGCCCATGTCCTTAAAGATGGCAGCATGAGTACATAGCCTTCTTCGAGAGGGCACTTTGACGTCCCAGTGTCCTGAGGGCCTGAATGGGGATTTGATCTCACCAGTTTTCAGGATGTGTCTCTTCACATGTAAAAGCTTGTGTGACCACAAAATCGCTTGCCTTCCTGCCTCATTCTAATCAGTGATAATTTGCAGGAACTGGCCACTGTTGTGGCAGTTGGTTCATTAATGCTTTCCCGTTTCTAAAGTTGTTGCTGCTAGTTTCTTCCATTGCCCTGCACTTTTGTTCTGAAAATGGAGTTGGGGTGAGTCCTATTCTGTGTGTGAATATAGCAAGGCTGAGAGAGTGTCTCCTGGCAGAGATGGGGTTATGGTTGTCAGACGTAGCATTTCCTGAGCTGTTGCTTATCCTCCCAGCCAAAATTTAACATTTTCAGAGCATTTCTAGATTTGGGAAAGCCCTGAGAGGTTTTGTGCTCTCTGGTTAATGTTGCAGTGGAGCCCGGGAATGATTTGTGCAAAGCAAAGAAAACTGTACATCTATTCATCCCATCTCCCCCAACTTAATTTTGGCCAACAATTTAAATTGCTTTTTGCGTTTTTGATTTTTGAATTTCCAAGAGGTGGTAGTAGGGGTAGTAGGTAGCAACAATGCCTACTTCTGTTTTCTAATCTCCCCCCTCTCCTTGTCCCCAGGGGAGGTTAATACTCAGGGAAATGGCAGAAGGCAAGCAGACAAAGGGGAAGGAGGAAACAGAAAGACCTAGATGGTCCGCAGACTGTACAGTCACCTTGTGAGTGGTTGAGAAAGGACCAGTGGAAGGATCCTAGTATTGCACTCTAATTTTTGCTCTGATGGTAACAAACTTCTCTGTGTAGTGAGTTGTAACGATAGTTACGTTTCTTGCGTTCTTACCCTGGGTCAGGTACTGTGGTTACTACTTTAGGTGTCACTTATGTTTCATGCTCACAACATCTCTACAAGATACGTATTTTTATCGGCCCCATTTCCCCAAAGAGCACCGTGAGTTTGATTACCTCCCACATAATCGCGGCTACGCTCTAAGCCACTCAGACTTCTGTGTTATCCTGCCTGCCTACAGTTGTGTACGCTACTTTTAATCATTAGTACCTATGGACTGATACTTAGCATGTTTCCTGTTACTTAGGTTTTTTTTTTTTTTTTTTTTTTTTTTTTTTAGAGACAGGGTCTTGCTCTTTCTTGGCCAGGCTGGAGTGCAGTGGCATCATCGTAGCTCACTGTAGCCTTGAATTCCTGGGCTGGAGTGATCCTCCTGCCTCAACCTCCTGAGCAGCTGGGATTACAGGTGTGCACAACAATGCCCAGCTAATTTTTTTAAATCTTGTTTTTAATAGAGATAGGGTCTTGCTATGTTGCCCAGGCTGGTCTTCAACTCTTGGCCTCAAGCAATCCTCCCGCCTTGGCCTCCCAAAGTGCTGGGATTACAGGCATGAGACTTATCATGTTACTTATCTTTTAAGTATTTAAAGAACTTTTTATTTCTTTTAAGTGAAATTGAAATTAAGTTGCTGTTTTATCTAATTTTTCCTCACTCGTATTTCTATTTATTGCAAGTAAATCAAGTATATAGCTATGGCAAATGGCTTGTTACTTGGTTTTAAAATTCGTTTTCCCTCCTGAATGTAGAAAGTCAGGGATCAATATTAAGAAAACACTGTGGAGATAATAAATTTAAAAAGTGGTTGATAGCGTGGATTTATATCTTTACCATTCAGGAGGTGAAGAGTGGAAGAGTTATTTTCAGAAAGTTGGAAATGAGGCGCTAAGTGCCAAGAATTTGTGGATGAGAGAGCACTGTGTACAGAGTTCCAGAGTACATCATGGCCAGTGACTGTTGCAGTTGACAAATGAGAAACTGACCCTCCTGAGGTTAAGAAACTTAGACTTATGACACATAGAGAAGCATTCCCTAGAATGCCAACAGGGAATGACTTCTTTCTGCAAATGCTGTCCTTTTTAACTCCTACTGGATTGAAGAGATTTTGCTTTTTTTATCCCCACTTCACAGATGGGAAAACTGAGGCACAGATGAACAGATTCATTAATTTGTCCAAGATCACACAGCTATTGAACCATGGGTCTGAGATTTCTCTGTGCAAGCCTGGGCTTATAGCCTTTAGTAGTATGCCTTTTTTTTTTTTTTGAGGCAGAGTCGTCTCACTCTGTTGCCCAGGCTAGAGTGCAGTGGCATCAGCCTAGCTCACAGCAACCTCAAACTCCTGGGCTCAAGCAATCCTCCTGCCTCAGCCTCCTGAGTAGCTGGGACTACAGGTGTTTACCACCATGCATGGCTAATTTTTTTCTATTTTTAGTTGCCTGGCTAATATTTTCTATTTTTAGTAGAGACAGGGTCTCGCTCTTGCTCAGGCTGGTCTCGAACTCCTGAGCTCAAGCGATCCTCCCGCCTCGGCCTCCCAGAGTGCTAGGATTGCAGGCATGAGCCACTGCACCTGGCCAGCAATATGCCTTTTTAATAAATGATCTGTTTTTAGGTGGCAATTTCATCTTAAAATAAATTCAGCATTAAAAAGTGTTTCTCTTCAAGTGAATTTGAGCATGCTGGGGTCTAGAGAGATGGAATTTTTTTACTTTTAACTGCCTATTCATTCAGCATCAAAAAGAAGCCCCTTATATATTTGCTTAGGACAAATGATTATGCTGGATAAATACTAAATACTGTTTTGATCTCACAAAATTTACTATCTGTGTACTTTTGGGGAGCAAAAGCAAATTGTGGGCTGGTAAAATTTAGTGCTTATTTACAAGCTTTATTTCCTTTGGTTCCCCAAATTTGCACACATGGAGAGGGCATCATGGTCGGATTGTAAGGACCATTGGCAGTAGGAAGGTAAGCAACATGAATCAGGGACCCCCAGTAACTGCCACCCTGGCGGAGTCTGTTGGCTTGAAAAACTGAATGACTGGCTGGGTTTAATGGACAGGATGAGGCTATTGATGAAGAATACTCTATTTGCTCTGATTTGAAAAACAAAACAAAACTAAAACACATTTCAATATAAACATTATAGGAACCTTTTAAAAATCTTAATTTTTTAGGAAGTGGCCGTAACTAATATATTTGCTATGTGTACCAGATTGCATCAGTGTTTATTGAACACCTGTTAGGGAAATCAAGCATGGGCTGCTTGTTCATGGCTTCTTCTTAACTACTCTCTTATGTAATTTTTGTTTGTTTGTAGCCTCTACCTCCATTCTTTCTTAGGATATTGTTATTTTTGAAGACATCATTGTGTTGCAGTTAGATGTGGCCTCGAAATTCACTTGGTCTAGCAGCTTTATTTCAAATACTCGAAAATGAGAAACTTCAGTGATAGTGTCTTATCTCTGTGTAGTATTTTCCGATAAAGTATTTGATTTAATCCTCTCGACCACCTTGTGGTGGCTGTTATCGCCATTTTAGAGATGAGGAAGTGAAGCGGTTGGGCCAGGGTCAGATAGCAGGTGATCAGCAGAGCTGGGCCTAGGACTGACTGGGGTCTCCTGATTTGTGCTCAGGTCTTTTCCTGTTGCGTCTTGCAGCTGCTCATACTCCTGTGGATTGCGACTGTGGCACTTATCACAGCAGACTCGCCCAACACCCCCAAATGTTTAGCCTCCTGGCTTTCAAAAGACCAATTAATTCCTTGTATGCTTCATCAGAACAATTTAATTTCGGCCTACTTTTCAATTCAGAAGTCATGAGACTTATTTAGTGTCGGAAGCTGATAAGCAGCATTTAAGTCTAGACTGACTATGGGGCTTGAAACCAATGTATTGCTCTTTTTAAAGTTATTTACTATTATGACAGATGAGTGTCTGTTGATATAAGTATTTGTTAAGTTAAATATTCATGAGTGCCCTAAGAATGCTGGATCACAATATTTTCAACTGTCTTGTATGCTGTGAAGCAATAGGTTAAGATGCCCTGGGGGAAAGAGGCAGGGCCCGTGGAAAAGGGGTCTCCCAAACCACCCTTCAGGAACCAGCCTTTGCATTTGCCTATCTGTGTAGGCAGCACCAGTGTGCCCCTAAGATGGAACCTTCCCACTCAGTAGGAAGAGTGAGATAACCATTCTGAGAGGAGAAAGATGGAGGTGGGGGTTCAGGGGGCTGAGGTGGGTGCTTTCCTCCCTTGCCATTTGCACCTGCCCCTGAAAGAAGGTACCGAGTTTAGTGTATACAGTTGTCTTTGGTTCCTGGCCTAAGGCAGAGCAAGATTGCTTCTTGTTATAGTGAACTGCTTATCTTCAGCTGCTCATGTTTGGACGATGCACCATTCGGGGACAGGAGTGAAATGTGAGAAGCCATCCTTTCATCCCTTTGTCCTCAGGCAGAATGGCCCCCAACTTGAAGAGCTAATTGTCTTCAGCTATCCAGCAGGGTCCGCACTATAGTCGTTCATGCCATCCTCATACTTCTTCATGACCAGAGGAACTAACTTTGTGGGCCCTTGTGTCTCTCTTTCAGGTCTAACTTCAAACTTGTGGCTGTTAATTCAAAACTCTATGCCATTGGTGGGCAGGCCGTTTCTAACGTTGAGTGTTACAATCCCGAGCAGGATGCGTGGAATTTTGTGGCACCCTTACCAAATCCTCTGGCTGAGTTCTCTGCGTGTGAGTGTAAGGGGAAAATTTATGTCATTGGAGGATATACCACCAGAGGTAAGTGAACGGCCGAGTAAGCCGTCTGCTCGTGTGTAGGCTTCCGGAGCCTGGGAAGGGCGGGAGGGTGCCAGAGGAAGCTCTCTGGTGTACACAAGTGTCATTTTATGCATTAAATCCTATATATTTACACATCTGGAAGGAAGAGAGTCCTGCGTGACAGGAGGGGTTTGGACAGGTGGGGCCCCTGGTGACCTTGCGTGAGCATGAAAATTGAGTGGGTAGGGAGAGCTGTGAAGAAAACATGTATTTTCTTTCTGCTTCTGGAAACCCAGCCGTGTGGTCGGCCACCTTGTGACTGGGCCGGGCCTGGTGTGTGAGGTTTGCTCGGGTCTCCCGGCTGCTCTCTGAGGTTGGTAGGTCTCCAGAGCAGTGTTATCCAGGTAACTCCCATCCTCCCAACACACACCAGATCCGCCCCCATCCACCACTGTGGAATTGGTGCCAGAGCATCCTTGCAGGTCCCCGTTTTCATTTTCTCCCTTTGTGAGCACAAACGCAACAGATAGAGGTTCCAGAAACCCAGCTCCAGGGCGTTGTTCACATATCATAGAAGGAGCAAGAACATGAATACAAGAGAATTCTTTCCTGACCAGCAGTGGGAGGGGGATGTGTTAATTATTCAACTGCACAGGTGTGGGCATTTTATAGTTAATAATTTGGAAATAAAAACTTTCTCCAGCACGTTTTAAACTACTGTTCTTGGTAGGGAATCATCTCAGGTAATGGTGATAGAAACAGCATGGTTGTGGGAAGACAGCCAGTGGTCGACAGCCAAGCAGAGGGGTGACTTCCTCATTTCGTTTCCACATTACCTCTTAGCCAAGGAAATGTATTTCTGCATTCAGTCTGTCTGACTGTAAGCCTAGGACTTACAGAAAAAGTGTAGCGGGACTCTTTTTGGACTTTTAGCCACACTAAAGTGTTAGAGTTGCCCTCATATTTGACAGTATGAAGTAACCTAACACTCCCTTATGGTACAATATGGGCAGGACAGAGCATTCCAACCCTGGCTGATACAAGTGTGAAGAAAACTCTATTAAGCCGCAAGTGACCATATGTAACTTCATAAAGGACAGAAGTCTACATGCAGAGATAGTGTTCAATAGGTGACAAAAATTCTTTTCATCATATCCAAATATGTCCTGTTTTGGGTTTTAAAAAAATTATTATGGGTACATAATAATTGTGTGTCTTTATAGGGTACATGCGATGTTTTGATACAGGTATATAATGTGAGTTAATGTTTCGGGGATTTTTGTTAGAGAAAGAAGTTAAACGTAAAATATTTTATAAGCATCTGATTTTTTTTTTTTTATGTAACAGCAAAAGATTTTGATTAACACTTCTTGGAGTACCTTTTATGGTGGGCAGTGTATTCATTTCCTGTGGCTGCTGTAACAAATTAGTATAAATTGGTGTTCCAAAATGCCAGAAATGTATTCTCCCACAGTGCTGGAGACCGGAAGTCAGAAATCCAGGTGTCATCAGGATTGTGCTCCTTCTGAGGGTTCTAGGGGAGAATTCTTTCTTGCCCCTTTCGGTTTCTGGCTCCAGGTGTTCTTGGCTAGTGGCTGCATAATGCCAGTCTCTGCCTCCATCTTCACATGGCCTCCTCCTCTGGTCTGTGTCTTCTTCTATTCTGTCTCTTGTAGGGACACTTGTCATTGGATTTGGGATGGTCTCATCTCAAGATCCTTAATTACATCTAGAGACTCCTTTTCCAAATAAGGTCACGCTCACAGGTTCCAGGGATTAGGAGGTGGACATATCTCTTTGGGGGCCACCACTCAACCCACCACAGGTGATGTGTGTATTTATGTGCGTAAGGAGAGGCAGTGATGAAGAGGAGTACACTGAAAGCAATGAGCCTTCCTCCCACCCCACTCAAGTTTTCATCACTTGTGGAGCTATTCCAGTGTCCTTCTCTAGTGATTCTCCACTGAAGATAATTGCCACTTTTTTTTTTTAAACAAATAATTGAAAAAGTTATGAGCCTTAGCAGTCATTTCTTTTACCTGCAACATTGGTGTTCAGGTTGTAGTGACCAACTTTGTATTCTTAGACTAAGGCATAGAGCCCCCTCTCCCCTAGAACTCCTATGTGTGTATGTACTTCCCCTCTCCTGTGTGTGTGTGTTTTCTCCTAGGAAATTAAATACAGCCATTTACCTATGCACATTTCTAAAAATTCTGATTCCCCCCTAGTTTGAGTAACATAGAATGCATCCTGGGCTTGACGCACATATGTCTCTCGACTTCTCTTTTAACCAGGAGCTATAAAGCACCGGCAGGCAGCACTGTAACCTGAAGAGTACTCTGCTGGTAGATTTCCTAGTTTTTCCATGACCCTGGCTGAGCAAACGTTCTTTAGATTTGACCTAGAAAACCCTTCTTGTGTGTTTTGTAGCTTCACAAGCCACTGCTAATGTACCTTCTCCACTTGGGCCACCCACTGTGATTTCTCTCCTGGACTCCCTGAGCCAAATGCCCACGATGGGACGGTTAGGTGATGTGGATGGATGGCTGTTTGTGTAAGGGCTGAAAACTAGTTTTCCAAGATGACAGAGCAGGGCAGGTCCTTGTACGCTGAAGGCCTCTTCCTGCTCTCCTGGGGCTTTTCCCAGCATTTTCTAATAGTTCCCTGTATTTTAAAACGTGTCATCATGATTGCTAAGAAAAAAGAAATTAAGACTTAAAGTGGTGTTTTTAGCCTCCTGACTTAAGTTAGGTGAGACTCTTAAAATTCAGTAAATATTCATGATTTTTATGATTGTCATTTGATTATTTTAATTCTTTGGCAGGCACTGAAGAAATTCAAAGAAATTCAATAGAAAGTAATAGTAACCATCAAGGGAAGAAGGGTGATTTGTCAAACTTGAGAATCAACTTTAAATGTGAAAACAAAAAGATCATTCCACCAGCTCAAACCACCTCATCATGGTCTGAGCCCTTGTTGAGTGAGGAGAGAAAACATTTACAGGAGACCTGGAAAGACCTTCGGTCCTGGAACTGAGAAATATGTGAAAGCTTCACCAGAATGAGTCCTTTGTTCATTCGGTGGAAAGCCAGGTTACCAAGGAGCACTTTTTGATAGATTAGTAACCAAACTCTCCTTAGGCTATCTCCTAGGATGGTCTTTACCACGACAGCTGCAGTAAAAAGAAATATGGAAAGGCATTAATGTGGGTGGAAATCAGAGGGACAGTTTTCTAAAGCTATAACACTTCTGAAATTTCGACAGGCATAGTGACATGTGCACACACAGGGCTTGGTCTCTTGGACCTCTTAGGAGGTACGTTAGTCGGTACCAGCTCTGGCTGTGAAGCTCCTTATGCATTGCTAACTATGTGTGGGTCCTTCTGTCTCAGGCAGAAGTACTGAAGGAGGCATAAGCCTTTCTAGAAAATGAGCCGTCTTCTCTAACCAGCTTCTGCAGCAATCGAAATGCTGAAGTCTTTAGTCGTATGCCAGTTCCCAAGCTGAGCTGTCTCCTGCACTGATAGATTTGTTGTTTGTTTAAAAAACGATGACAAACAGAAAGTTCATTCTATGTATAACTCAGAGCATTTTTTTTTCATGCTGAGGCTAAACTACTTATTTATTCTTTCCTAGAGAAGAAAAGAAAAAAAAAAAAGAACAATTAAAGAAAAAGAAAAACTAGATATTCTAAATTTCACAAGCATTTTTCAAAAAGAGACTAAGCAGCATTTTTCCTTAAAGATAATTGCTATTGGCCAGGCACGGTGGCTCATGCCTGTAATCCCAGCACATTGGGACGCTGAGGCAGGAGGATGGCTTGGGCCCAGGAGTTTGATACCAGCCAGGGCAGCATGGGGAGACCTCTGTCTTGACAAAATATATTTAAAAAATTAGCTGAACATAGTGGTGTGGACCTGTAGTCCCAGCTACTCAGGAGAATGAGGCAAGAGGATCACTTGGACGTAGGCGTTCAAGGAATGAACTATGATTGTGCCACTGCACTCTAGCCTGGATGAGAGAGAGACTCTGCCTCTTAAAAATGTAAAAATAAAAAAAGATAATTGCTATTAATTAAAAACATCTGAGTGGCTGTTCATCTAGTCTTTGGTTCTGTTCACACAACAACTAACCATCTGTTGTGAAATGGGCAAGCGGAGAGGGACTTTTTTAAGTGCCTCTTGGGTGCTAACAATTGGGAAACAGAATTGCCAACTGATTCCATGGTTTGTTGGAAGGCCTGAGGTGAGACTTTCTTGCATTTCTCCCGACTTGTAACTTTGTGTCCTTCTCTCTAGATAGCCCCTGGAAATCCTACTTTTGAAATTGCTACTTGTCATGGTTTTTAGGATCAGCTGTCAAGAATAGATCCGCTCTAGGCATAGTCTGTTTTCTGTATTAAGTAGTCAGGAATTCTGTAGCTATTGATGCGGGTTCTGCAGCTCTTGTTCTTTTACATTGACCTGGTGGTTCGGAGGTGTGAGAGTACCACGTGCCGCTCACAGCTGCTTTACTGATTCTTAAGTCTCCCAAGGAGGGGACACGCCTAGGTGGGTGGGGATGAATCTAAATGTTTCTCCAACTTCTGCTTTTCTGAAATAATTTTGCCTCTTTGTTAGGAAATGATCCATGTAGAGCTAAATGTTTACCTGCAGCCCGGCAGTCAGTGGTGTTACTGGTGGCTGTGTCATTGTTCGGCTTCTTTGTTTCAGACCGGAACATGAACATTTTGCAGTACTGCCCCTCTGCTGACATCTGGACCCTCTTTGAAACTTGTGACGTCCACATTCGCAAGCAACAAATGGTGTCTGTGGAGGAGACCATCTACATCGTCGGGGGGTGTCTCCACGAACCGGGCCCCAACCGGCGGAGCAGCCAGAGCGAGGACACGCTCACCGTGCAGTCCTACAACACCATCACCCGGCAGTGGCTCTACCTCAAGGAGAACACGTCCAAATCGGGTCTTAACCTGACTTGCGCGCTCCATAACGACGGCATCTACATCATGAGCAGAGATGTTACCCTGTCCACCAGCTTGGAGCATCGAGTGTTCCTCAAGTACAACATCTTTGCAGATAGTTGGGAAGCATTTAGGCGTTTTCCAGCCTTTGGACATAACCTGCTGGTTTCTTCTCTTTATCTGCCCAATAAAACAGAAACATGACTGAGTTGACTTCGTATTTGAAAGAAACCTGGTTTGAGATAAAAACCAAAAAACATGATGCCCCATTTCAAGGGAGACTGATTTCTAAAGGGAAAATATGGGTTAAAGTACATCACATACATACACTAGTAGCTGTAAATAAGCTTACTTGAACTAATTACTTGAAAACTCGTGGAAAAAAGAGACCAACTTTGTCATTTTTTAAATTATGGGAGCAAATCCATGATGATGTTTTCTCCAAATGTGACACTCCTGGGCCAATGACTAAAACTGATCGTCAAAAAGTAGATTTATTTTGTCTGCTTGGTAAAGGGCCAAAGTCAATAATTGGAATGAATGATAAGATGATTTTAAATTATTTAGGTCCCTTGAAAAATATCATTAGTACCTTAAGTGAGAGATTTTCTTTTATCAGTTTACTTGATAAAAATGACATTGTCATTCTCCCTCCTTTCTCTCAACATATCGAAGTATGTATTTCTGTACATACTTCCAGCATATTTAAAATAGGGTTCTATGTTCAGATATTTTATTTGCACACTACTTTTCAGGAAACTTACAGTGATGGAAGCATACAGTGAATCCTTGCAAGATTCAATTCTCCCAAAAACTTGCATAAAAACATTATCAGCTATTCTTTCAGTCTGTTTTGTGATTATGAATGCTGGTTGAATAGACTGATATAACCTCTTATTTATGTGGCAGATTACGTATTTATGTGGTCACAGGTTGCATTGCTAAGCCTTCTGTATAAAAGAGAATTTGTTTAAAAGAGAGGACATACTGTGTAAAAGGACGGATGTGTGTATATTTTAAAAATTTAAGTCTTAAAATTTAAATGGAAAGGGAAGGAAATACCAAATAAGAAAAAAATTGCCTTTAAGAGTTACTTTTTTGAATGTATTTGACTTAGTTCTTATTTAAGACTGAAAAAACAACTTTATCATATTTACGTCTGGCAGTTTTTTAATTTAATCTTAGCTTTGTAATTCATGTTTTGCTTTTGTGGGCTAAGGTGAGGACAGCTGTAAAAAACGTTTGTGCTGGAGAGAGGAAGAAGCTCTTACAGAAGTAGAGTGGCCTCTGGTAGTATTTCTGAAGTTAGGTAAAGCGCTTTACTTGCCTTGGTTATTAACTTAAATAGAACTCAGCTCATGCAGTTATTTGCTTTCTCTAAGTCAGTTAACAATGAATAAAACCTTCTGCCAATCATAGATCAGCATCTCCTAAAAATATTTATACTCATACTTATGGCAATTTTATTTTGATTGAAACACACTTTCTGAAATTACCTGATGTTTTGTAATGGAATCAGTTTAAACTGTGAGCTGGATTCCGCCTTTCTGCACGAACAGCAGGCAGAACCACGTCAGTTATGGCGTGCCTCCCTAAGAAAGTCCCATAGCAAAACAACAATGCGTAGCAGATTCATGCCTTCAACAAACACGTACTGAGTGCCTGCAGTATGCCATTCACTGTGCAATTGGAGGACAGAGGAGCTAATACCGAACTGAGTTCTCAGTTTATTAGAGGAGTCACTACAGGGTTTCTTGGCAACTATAGCCTCTAATATATTTAAAATAAGGGTCCAGTTATAAAAATCCTATTTGCATAACTTTGCAGATATGTTTGTATTAGGTACAATGAGGTAAGCCTTTATTTTGGACATAGAAACAGATCTTTGTATCTTGTCACCAAATAACCTCACCAGTAGTCAACTTATAACAATTTTTAAGGGTTTCTAAGCTGTGCCCATTTATTCCCAAATATTATGCTTTTTTTAAAAAAAAAAGTCTGAACTAAAATCTTCCCAGGAATAGTACTTAAATAATAGATTTATATTTATGTTCATTGTAGAATTGAATTTCCAGTAACCTATAATTTCATTACATATATTTAAAAATCTAATTTATTTTAGATGGTGTTAACTTCTGTTGCTGTAGAGCTTAACTTTTTAAAGGTCTAATCCTATGTATTCGGAAGACTCCAGATAGTTGAATTAGTACTGGACAAACACTTGGATATTAGTTTGTAAATAACCCTATTGTATAAACTATGTGTTATTATTCCTGCCAACCAGTTCTCTTCCTGATGACAGTCTTTGGGTCTGTTTTCCTAATGCTGAGAATTAGATTCTTGGACCAAGTGAAGGTATACTCTGATCCACAAAGCTTTTTTATAAACCAGGTTTGCTGTGTGTGTGTATCTGTGTGCATATGTATGTGTGTGTGTGTATGTGTACATGCTTGCATATTGTAGCTCTCTCTAAGATACAGAGACTTCTAACAAGATTTTGTTGTTCTGGGCTGCCAGCAGTGCTTGGGAAAGGTGGAATGTGCAGTAGGAACAGATCTGTGCGTTTTGTGACATCGTCAGCTGTGTTGACATTTTAGGGTAGTTCTAATTTAGCTCTGTTCTCTTGTTGGTGCCAGTGTTACAGTGAAGACTCTACCTATGATGATGAAGGCAATGTTTATTTGAACGTCTCCCTTCATTCCCCAAGACTGTCTCTTACGTTTTGAGAATATCTTTCTATTTTATTCTTAGTCCCCTTCTCTAAATGCTTTATCCTTTTTTTTTTCTAAGATGCTTCTGAGGGACACTGACTTCCCACTCTGGGGAAGGGAGTTGCCGGGAGGACCCCGGTGGCAGCCCCCTGGCCCGAATCACCCTGTTGTACAGAGAATGGTCTCAGTGGCAGAGAGGGAGACCTGTGTGTGAGCTGGTAGAAAGAGGTTGCTGGTTCTTCCTGTCATTCTTTCTGGCTTTCCTTTCAACTCCCTTAGTTTCAGAGGCCTCTCCCCTTAGCATCTTTTAAAAGGTTTTCTGATGAATATGAGGGTTATTTCAACAGCATTGGTTAAGTCATACAATGAAGTACTGAGAAGGTTATGGATACTAGTAAGAAACAAATAAAAGGCATAAGATTAAGCATGAAAACCAAAGAGAATTTAACTCTGCCATTGTTTTTTTTTTAAACAACCAAGATCCCAAGTAATTTCAAATGCCTTAGATGATTAAAGCTATACAGTACCGAGATAGAGAAACTTCTTTCTCTCTAAAGGGAGTAATCAAGTAAATGCCTGTGCTCTTTCAACACACAATGCTTATTGAGCGCTGTGGATGCAGTGTTTTCAGATTTCTAGGTAAAGTGACGACCCTACCTGTTTGGCCAAAGAGTTAAATTGAGAAGAAAGGCTTTGGTCTTCCTGATCAACCAGCATTTAAGGAACAGTGGCTTAATGCAGATCTCTTGAGAGAGAGTGTAGCAACATAAAGGGAATACCAGTGAGTGTTGGATGCCTTTTTCCTAGACCAGGGATAGGGCGTATAGAACCTCTGTGCACCATTCTTTCAGGGTGGCATTATGAAAGAGTGTAGCACTCCTTTCCTCTGTGCCAGGAGTTTGGTCTTAGAATTCCTGTCAAATCAATGCTTCTAGACATCCATTGCCAATCCATCAGAGCAAAATGTAGCCTATTTGTCACCCTTGCCTCCGATACAGGAGTGGAGGACCTAGGTGGGTATACGTTGAGCGGATTCAGCTCAGCTCCCTGTTTACCGGAAATGCTTACTGAGAGCCTGTCATGTGCAAGACAGTGCTAAGAACTGGGAATACAGACCGAAATAAGCCACAGTCCATGACCTTGAAGAGTTTACAGCCTTGTAAAAATGTTCAGTGTCATTGTCTTTACCAGGGCATCCTTCTCAAAGATGCCTACTTTTGTCAGGCACGTTGGAGCTGTCTGGTCTGGTGGCCTCTTCAGCGTTGGCCAAATCTGTCTTTTGCTTCCATGATTTATTAACAATCATCACGAACCAGTTTTTTGTTTGTTTGCTTTTTAAATTTGAACACTACATCCTATGTTTAGTTTTTTACTGTATGCTTTTTCCCCCTCACTACTTTTCATAGTCTTGTCTACTTCATTTTTGTGAAAAAATGAAAATTACACGTAATCTGCTTTATTTAAAAATACTCACCAGGCACCACAGCTTTTGCAGCCAAGGGCACAGTTGAGCTAAGGGCTCAGCAGTTTGAAAAGTGCTGAGTGAAAAGGCGGAGGGGAGGAGGAAACAGAAAGAAATGTTCACTCCGACCCTGGTCCCCACTACGCATCAGTTGAGTTTGCCTTTGTGATGATCATGAAGGGTGTGGTTTTCCATCTTTATGTTTCATTCACATAAGAGTATTTGTTTTGTATTTTCTTGTGTTAACTTAGGAACACAATTAAAGTTCACAGTGACACATGCTGACTTCTGTACTTGACATAACCATTTTTATTCATTCCTACAGGAAACACTAAATATAAAAGATGGTCAGTTCTGAAGAGCAGAAGGGTGCTGAAATGACCTGTAGTGTTGGCTGGTGCTTTCTCAAATGGATGCCATCGCTTACTACTAGCAAAGAAAAGGAAGATGTGATTTGTATTATTGTGTCATTTTTTAAAATAAAAAAACCTTAAGAATAGGGCACTTTAGCTGTCACTACAATGTTTTCGTATCTAGTAGTCATGTTAGGGAAGATGATAATCTGTAGAATGAATAGTTACGTTTTGTTATGACTGATACTTTGTTCAAAGGTTGTATTGAGTCTTTAATTTCAAGTGTAGCTTAAAAATGTAAACATTACCGTATGATTCATTTGAATACAATGACGCCTGTGAAGCACTCGCTATAACAGCATTCATTTTGTGTTTATAACTACAACTATAGAAGAAAATCTCTTCAAATAAAATAGTTCTAAATCCGTTTTTGTTGTGTGTTCTGTGTACCAGCTGTGTGTTCAGGGCTGTGTAGGGGAAGCATGAGATGAGTCCTGCTGGTGAAGAGCTCTTGGTTCACACGGGATGGGAGACTAACGCCTACGAGCCAGGGAGGGAGGGAGCAACGCTGTTGGAAGGAAGAGCCAGACTGGGTGGTGCAGGTAATAAGAGCTGTTTGGAAGAGAGAGATCTGCAAGGAATAGATGTGTTGGGAAGACTAGTTGGGGTCCTTAGCATCCCTGGATCTTTCTTTAGCCGTGTCATATAGTCTTTGAGTCCTTATAATTCTAAATAAAAGAATAGAGCCCAAATCCCACAGGTTAGCAATTATGGTCCACCACTATCTGCTCCTGTTTTCAAACTTTTCCCACCTTTTAAGCACCCTTCACTGCAAGAACACAGAAACACAGGACTCCTTGCCTTTGTGTTGTTAGTTACAACTCTGGCCATGAGCCTGGGAGGGGGATGTGGGGAACAGTGCTACAAAGTTAAGGTTTAGTTACTAGGTGATGTTCCACAGATGTTCATTTCTTTCCAGTCTTTGATTGCCCAACCTGTGGGAACACACATTTGTGTGTGCACACACATTCTTTTCTTATACATACAATTTTAACAGTGATCCCACTGTTAAATAATGCTACTACCCCATAAAAAAACAAAGACATATCCGACTTTCTCACCAAGGGACACAATTAAAAATCTGATCCAGCTACTGTATCTAAAGGTGATATGGCTCACTGACTCCCAAGGCCAAGGTTATTAGGGGATATTCACCCCTGCTAAGTCCATGGGTGGCCACTCAGTTCTGACAATCCATGAATCAATAATCATTTCCCACACACCTAGGACATGGTGGAGAAGGACGATGGCTGGCCCAGAAAAACAACACCCAATGCTAGTTGAGCACTTATTCTATGCCAGGAATAGCATCTAGCATTTTGTATTTAACTTATTTAAGTCTCGCATCAATCCCATGTGGTAAATGTAAATATTATCCCCACTTTACAGTTGAGGAAACTGAGGCACTGTAAGTAACACGTGGCCATTTGGGAAAAGAGAAAACTATGGACAGTGCTCACTGGTCCAAAAAGTATACTTCTCCCTCCTGGTTGGGGCTAGCAGGGACCCTCCCTTTCCAGTAGAGGAGTGGGCTTTGGGGCCAGCCAATCTGGAAGGCCTTGGTTCTGCTTTGCAACAGGGTGTTCCATGGCTGTGCCTGAGTGGGGTGTACCTATGTGGTAGCCACCTTCCTGTTGGCATGGTTCTAGGAGGGAAGCCCGGAAATTTCTGTAGAGGCTAAGGAATCCCAGGCTCCTGTTTGCGGTCCATAAACATTTCCTTGGCAATAAAACCCCTTTAAAAACCCAGCTAGATGCTGGTAGATATGATCTCTGGCCACTCTGGGCTAAAAGCCAAGATGTAGTGGAGCCCAGCGTCTTGAATTTAGGGCCCACCTTTATGATTTCTGTCTCTTAGCCACAGGCTTCCTGCTCGTACCTTCACCCTCAGCCCGATGGCATCAATCTCTCCCTCAGCTTTGGGACATCTGGAACAGTAGGGGTCTGCCCTGGCCAGACGACATCCCAGGCAAGGCTGCTTTAGTGGGAATGATTACCTCTGTGTGGCAGGAGGGCTTTGGGAGGGGCTTGGAGAATGAAATTCCCACCCTATTTCTTTGCTTCCTGCAAGGGCCCAGTCCAAGGTGTTTATGTGAGCACCTTTGTTTGACAAGCGGAGAACCCGGCTCCTATAGTTCTGCAAGGCACATGCTGTCTGTCCCTCTGCAGTCTGCTGGCTGCAGGCAGAAAGGTTAAAAGCATGGACGCGAGAGCAAGACTTTGCTTCCCAATTCTGCCACTTTCTCAGCTATGTAGCTCTGCTCAGGCTACTTCTCTCTGGGCCTCAGTTTGTCTATAAAATAGAGATAACAATAGTATCCACTCTCTAGAATTCTTGCAAAAATTGTATGAGGAAATCCATGTGAAATGCTCAGAGTGGCATCTGGCACGTAGGTAATGAACATGAGCTGTTGTCATTACCAAAGCTGATGGCTGTTTCCTTTACACTTTCACATGGGCCAGTTGGGCTGGAAGCTTATGCCTTTCCTAAAACACCTTACTGAAGTCGTTAAGAGGTAGCTAACAAATTCCAGGATCCTGGCATGTTTCTATCACTTTTCCCAAAGAGCTGGCTTGAATGGTCTGAATCCTAAGATATGTCAGTATTGTCAGTTGGTTTGCTTCCAACATGAGGATAGGGATGGGAGAATCCTGCCTAGATTTAGCTTGTTGCATATTTCAGCTTTAGATATTTGCAACATCCCATCCCAAGTATCAAACCCTATATTAAGACTTTGATTGGACCAGCTCAGGTCCTGTGGCCGGGGGGATGGAGGAGAAGCTCCAGCTCCACCACGTGGAATGAATTCAGCTCAGATAACAGGGGTTCTGCTTCCCAGAAGAAAAGGGTGTTGACTGCTGACTTGCCAAAGCACCAGCTGAACATCCTGTTGATCAAACAAAGCTAATTTCTTTTGCTTATTGTGGTAAGGGAGGACACCACCTTGAAAAAGCCTTGGCAGGATCTCAGAAGGGGGAAGGTCAGGTTTTTGGGCCCAGGTTGGGTAATTTTAAAGTAGGTCTTAAGACTGGGCAGAGTTCGTGACTTTGGGCACAGGACTGTGTGGGCACAGTGCAGTGAAAGTCTTGAAGCTGGTCTTTAGGAATCAGCTGCTAGCCTTGGTAAGTGAGCTAATTAGTTGGTTCGTAGTGTTACGGAAGATAAGTCTTATGAAAAACCTTGTTGTTTCTCTCTCAGGGCACATGTATTTGTCTTACAGAACAGTTCTTATGTGCCTATCTTATTTTTGTTCTAGATTGTTTGTAGACAGTGTTTTCCTTAATGGTAGAGAAAGTGTTTCTTTTCTTTTCTTTTCTTTTTTTTTGAGACAGGGTCTTGCTGTGTCTCCCAGGCTAGAGTGCCATGGCATCATCACAGCTCATTGCAGCCTCAAACTCCTGAGCTCAAGCCGATCCTCCTGCCTCAGCTTCCCGAGGAACTGGGACTACAGGTGTGTGTCACTATGCCCGGCTAATTTTTCTATATTTTGTAGAGCTGGCGTCTCACTCTTGCTCAGGCTGATCTCAAACTCCTGGCCTCAAGTGATCCTCCTGCTTCAGGTTCTCAGAGTGCTAGGATTATATGCATGAGCCACCCCGCTCATCTAAAAGTGCTTCATTTATCTTTTTGTCATCTTATGTCAGGGGATACACAACAGGGTTTCATACACAGCAGATTCTTAACATTTGTTGAATTTGAAAGGTTTTAAAGTCTCCTCAAGTTTTCTTTCTTTCTTTTATTTTTTTTTTTTGAGACAGAGTCTCGTTCTGTTGCCCAGACGAGAGTGAGTGCCATGGCATCAGCCTAGCTCATAACAACCTCAAACTCCTGGGCTTAAGCGATCCTCCTGCCTCAGCCTCCCACGTAGCTGGGACTACAGGCACGTGCCACCATGTCCAGCTAATTTTTTCTCTCTATATATATTTTAGTTGGCCAGATAATTTCTTTCTATTTTCAGTAGAGATGGGGTCTCGCTCTTGCTCAGGCTGGTCTCAAACTCCTGAGCTCAAACGATCCACCCGCCTCAGCCTCCCAGAGTGCTAGGATTACAGGCGTGAGCCACCGTGCCTGGCCTCCTCAAGTTTTCTAGAAAGAAATATATAGGTTTTTGGTTTATACAGCCCTAAAATTTCGTTATGGGAAATAACATAGTGCTTTCTTGATGAACAACTTTTATTAGGAAAACAGTGTACTTTTCTACCAATGTATATAACCCTTCTAGCAGACGGGAGAAGTTTCAGCATCTGGCTGGGGCTACAAAGGAAACCCGCCCACTAACAATAGTGAAGCTAATGTCTAGGAGCTCAGGGGCACTGCAGGGAAATGGCAATTGAGCCATTATTTTCTTGTCAATGGAATCAATAGTAGGGCTTGCGTGATATTCCTGTAATTTAGAGAACCATTTTTTCCTAAAATCTGAACTGAATGTCACAAATACAGTTTCCAGAATGTGGATGCTAGCGGGAAAGAGATGTAGAAAAGGCAGGGGAAGTTGTCACAGCCAGTGTGTGGGTCTGTGACAGATGGCCGGCTTCCCGCCTGCGGGCCGGGCCCCTGAAGGGCTTCCTGAGGGGAAGGAAGTCTGGGGGCAGAGATAATTCTGCTCGTGTCACTTCCAGTCCTGGTGGATTCTGGGGTGGTTCTAGGTGGAAGGACAAGAAGTCAGAGAAAAAGACTCCATGTGTTTTCCCAGCTCTGTTTTCAGAGAGGCGAGATGTTTTCTAGTGGTGCTGATGTTTATTTGTTCTGAAGTCTTTTCTGTTCTGTTGTGGGTCTCACACTTCACCAATCTTCAGAGGCAGCTTTGGAAAGCAGCGCTTTAATGTCTCCTACTCCTGGATTGGTTGCCTTGCTTCAAAATATAATACTTCCCATCATGGTGCCTGCCCAGGGGTCTCCGTAAAGCGTGGTGGGTATTGTTTCTCTGGCACCATCACCCTTCTGTTTCCTTCTGAGCTTTGTAAAGTTATTCAGGCTCTACCATGTGAGGAGCAGGGTAAATCCTACTGGCAGGAGGCTACCATGAAACGGCAGCAGCTGCGAATGTGGTGTAAAGTAAAACCTGGTGCCATACACCCCCTATCTGCTTAGATCCAAATGCATTCAACACAGAAAAATCCAAGTGAAGAAAATTTCCACGTTGAAAGAGAAAACTGGAGAAAATTACCATAGGGTTAGGTTTGGTTGCATGGGACAGAAATCCTAAAATAACAGAACCTTAAGATAGAAGTTAATTTTTCCCCAAGGACAAAGAAGCATGGAGGCAAGCCCTCAGGAGCTGGGATGGCCGGTGGTGTGCTGTGGGTGGCGCATTGTGACCGTGAGAACCCACTGCTGGCATCTGGTCCCAGCCCTAGGGTCAGTGATGTCACACTGGTAACCTGAAATCGGCCATGGTGGAATATTTACATACAGACATCAGCAAATGCTACAAATAGGGCTTTCCCTACCAGAGAGCCAGTTGTTTACCACTTACCAGCATACCACTGGGGCTGGCTCTCTAACGGGGTTAGGGACTCCAGGTCCTGCTCCACCATCCTAGTATGTGACTCCCACTTTTATCATTATTTCATATCCCAAGTTGATGCAAGAGTTCCAGCCACTAAATTATACACTCAGGTGGCAAGAAGGAATCAAAATATAATGGGACAAATATTGAACACCAGCAGTATTTTTAAGGAGGTTTCTTGGAAGCTGTGATATAACATTTCTTTGGCAATATTAATACTTACATACATGGCTGCACCTAGCTATCGGGAGGCTGGGAAATGCTGACTTCATTAGGGCACCCAATAGGTTGAGCTAAAATGTGGGGGTCTGTGGTAGACAGAGCTCTAAGATATCTCCAGTGATCTTTACCTTGTATAATCTCCTCCCCTTGAGTGTGGGTGGAACTTGTGAATATAACGATATATCACTCTTGTGATTATGTTATGTACCAAATTAGTTGACCTTAAGAGAGGGAAATTATCCAGGTAGGCTTGACCTAATCAAAGAAGCCCTTTGAATCCAGTCTAGTGATCAGAGATGGAGGAAGCCAGAGATTAGGAGCATGAGAATGATTGGACATGCCGTTGCTGGCTTGAACATAAAGGGGCCCTGTGGCAAGGAGTGCGGACACCCTCTAGGAGCTGAGAATGGCCCCACTGACAGCCAGCAAGAAAATGAACTCCAGCCTACAGCCATGAACCAGATTCTGCCAACAATAAAAATGCTGAACTTGGAAGTGAATTTTCCTCCAAAGTCTGCAGATAAGAACTCAGGCTGGCTAACACCTGGATTTTAGCCTTGGGATGCTCTGAATAGACAACCCAATCATGCCATGCCAAACTTTTGACCTACATAACTGTGAGTTAACTAAACGGTGTTGTCTTAAGCTGCTAAATTTGTGGTAAATTGTTACATAGCAAATGAAAACAGATATAGGATCTATTCCTAAGGAAGAAAGAAAAAAGAAGATATTGGAGTATACAACTTGAAGTCATTGATTCATCAATGCAGTAAAACCCCCAAGCATGTTAAATTTGAAGGAAATGGAGGTCGGTGAGCCCTACCCCTACTCCCATTGAGAGCTCTGCCGTTGGTATGCCTTTGCTATATGGCCTTCTTCCTGTTGGAATGAAGAGAAATGGTATGGCCAAAAGAAGTCTCTGTATTTCTTTTCTTTTCTTTTCTTTTTTTTTTTTTGAGACAGAGTCTTGCTCTGTCACCTAGGCTAGAGTGCAGTGGCATCATCATAGATCACAGCAACCTCAAACTCTTGGGCTCAGCTCCAGCATATCTTCTTGGGGAACCCAAGCAGTTGGTGAGAAAATAGTGTGTTTTATCATTTTGTGAAGAAAGTCCTGCCCCCCTCTCCATTTAGACACTTAAATGATATTAAAGCTGTCAGTGTCTTAACTGCTAGCATATTTTGTGCTAATTTGAACATGTAAATTCTTAATCCACAAATATTAAGCAACTATACTATATCATGGCTGCCACTGGAATACAAAATACAGTTGACCCTTGAACAACATGGGATTGAACTGTGAGGGTCCACTTCTATGCAGATTTTCTTTCACCTCTGCCACCCTTGGGACACCAAGATCAACTTCATCCCTTTTTTCCTCCTCCTCAGCCTACTCAATGTTGCTGTGATTGCCACTGGGGTCTTTTTCATAAATTCTTTGCCTAGGCTGATATCTAGAGGAGTTTTTCCTATATTTTCCTCTAGAAATTTTATGGTTTCATGCTTTAGAGCTAAGTCTTTTATCCATCTTGAATTAATTTTTGTGAGTGGTGAGAGCTAGGAGTCCTGTTTCATTCTTCTGCACATAGCTATCCAATTTTCCCAGCACCATTTATTGAGTAGAGCTTCTGTTCCCCAGTGTATGTTGCTGTCTGCTTTGTCAAAGAACAGTTGGTTGTAGGTAGATGGTTTTATGTCTGGGTTTTCTGTTCTGTTCTATTGGTCTATGTCTCTTTTTTTGTACCAATACCATGCTGTTTTGGTTACTATAGCCTTCTAGAATAGTTTGAAGTCTGGTAACGTGATGCCTCCAGGTTTGTTCTTTTTACTTAAGATTGCTTTGGCTATCTTTTGCCTATCTTGCTGTTTTCTGGTTTCAAACAAAGCATAGAATTACTTTTTCTAGATCTGTGAAGTATGACTTTGGTAGTTTGATGAGGATTGCACTGAATTTGTAAATCACTTTGGGTACTATGGACATTTTAACAACATTGATTCTACCTATCCATGAGCATGATATGTTTTTCCATTTGTTTGTATCCTCTGTGATTTCTTTCCTCAGAGTTTCATAGTTCTCCTTGTAGACTTCTTTCACCTCCTTGGTTAACTATATTCCTAAGTATTTTATTTTCCTTGTAGCTATTGTGAATGGTATTGAGGCTTTGATTTGATTTTTGCTTTTGTTGTTATTAGTATATAGAAATGCTACTGATTCATGTACATTGATTTTGTATCCTGAGATTTTGCTAAATTTATTTATCAATTCCAGGAGACTCATGTTGGAATCTTTGGGTTTTTCTAGACACAAGATCATATCATCAGAGAAGAGCAATAGTTTAACCTCTTCTTTCCTGATTTGGATGCCCTTAATATTCTTCTCTTGCCTGATTGCTCTGGCTAGGACTTCCAGGACTATGTTGAATAGAGTTGGTGACAGTGGGCATTCTTGTCTTGTTCCAGCTGTTAGGGGGAATGCTTTCAACTTTTCCCCATTCCGTATGATGTTGGCTATAGGTTTGTCATATATGGCTTTTATAATTCTGAGATGTTCCTTCTACGCCTAGTTTATTGAGGGTTTTTATCATGAAAGGGTGCTGGATTTTGTTGAATGCTTTTTCTGCATCTAGTGAGATAATTGTTTGGTCTTTGTTTTTTTTTTTTTTGATGTGGTGAATCACATTTATTGACTTACGTATGTTGAACCATCCTTGCATCCTTAGGATGAAGCCCACTTTGTCCTGGTGGATTATTTTTTTGATGTGCTGTTGAATGTGCTTTGCTAGAATTTTATTGAGGATTTTTGCATCTATATTCATAAGGGATATTGGTCTATAGTTTTCTTTTTTTTGTTGTGTCCTTTCCTGGCTTTGGTATCAAGGTGATACTGGCTTTGTAGAATGAGTTGGGGAGGATTCCTTCCTTTTCAATGTTATGGAATAATTTCTATATTATGGGTACCAGATCTTCTTTGTAGGTCTATTACAATTCAGCTGTGAATTCTTCTGGTCCAGGGCTTTTATTATTCGGAGGTTTTTTTATTGCTGATTTCTTCTCACTGGTTGTTATTGATCTGTTCAGGAGTTCTATTTCTTCTTGGTTGAGTCTTGGGAGATTGTGTGTTTCCAGAAACTTGTCCATTTCCTCTTTGTTCTCTAGTTTATGTGTGTAGAGATTTATGTAATATTCATAGATGATGTTTTGTATTTCTGTGGTGTCAGTTGTGATGTTATCTTTTTCATTTCTGATTGAGCTTGTTTGGGTCCTTTCTCTTCTATTCTTTGTTAATCTAGAAAAAGGCCTGTCAATTTTGTCTATCTTTTCAAAGAACCAACTTTTTGTTTCATTAATCCTTTGTATTGTTTTATGTTTTCCAATTCATTTAGTTCTGCTCTGATCTTCATTATTTCTTTCTTCTTCTGGCTTTGGGTTTGGTTGATTCTTCCTTTTCTAATTCTTTGAGGTATGATATTAGGTTATCAATTTGTGATCTTTCTGTCTTTTTGATGTGGGTATTTAAGGCTATGAATTTTCCCCTGAGGAATGCTTTTGCTGTGTCCCAAAGATTTTAATAGCTTATGTCCCCTTTGTCATTCAGCTCAAAGAATTTTTTCATTTCCATCTGTATTTCATTCTTGACCCAATAATCATTCAGCAACAGGTTGTTTAATTTTCATGACTTTGTGTAGGTTTGAGTGTTTCTGTTGTGATTGATTTCTAGTCTTATTCTGCTGTGGTCTGAGAAGATATATGGTATGATTTTGATTTTTTGGAATTTGTTGAGATCTGTTTTGTGGCCTAAGATATGATTGATCTTGGAGAATGTCCTGTGTGCTGCTGAGAAGAATGTGTGTTCTGTAGTTTTGGGGTAGAATGTTCTAGAAATGTCTGTTAGGTACATTTGATTTAGAATGTAGTTTAAGTCCATTATTTATTTATTTTCTGCTTAGATGACTTATCAGGCTCTGACAGTGCGGTGTTGAGGTCCCTAGCAATTACAATGGTACTATTTATTTCTTTTCTTAGCTCTAGTAAAATTTGCTTTATGTGTCTGAGAGTTCCTGTTTTAGGCACATGTATGTTTAGGATTATTATGTCTATTTGTTGGATAGCTCCCTTTATCATTATATAATGACCCTCTTTATCTTTCTTTACGTTTGTTGGCTTAAAGTCACTTTTATCTGATATGAGAATGGCTATACCTGCTCTCTTTTGATTTCCATTTGTGTGAAATGTTTTTTTTTTCCATCCTTTCGTGATGAGTCTGTGTGCATCTTGTGGCTTAGATGTGTTTCCTGGAGATACTTGGGTTGTGTTTCTTCATCCTTTCAGCTAGCCTATGTCTTTTGAGAGGAACATTCAGTCCATTCACATTGATTGATAGCATTGAAATGTGGGATGTTGTTCTGTTCATCCTATTGGATAGTCCCTTATTGCTTTGTTTTACCTCTTGTAATACTGTTTTATAGGAGTTGTGTGTTTTGGGTTTTTTTTTTAGGTGAATATACACTGGTTGGTATCTGTTTTGCTGATTTGTACATAGTGCTGTTCTGAGTATTTGGTGTAGAGCAGGTCTGGTCATGACAAATTCCCTCAGTGTTTGCTTGTCTGGAAAGGACTTAATTTCTCCATATTGTGAAACTTAGTTTTGCAGGATTCAAAATTCTAGGCTGGCAGTTGTTCAGTTTAAGTCAATTGAAGGTGGGGCCTCAATCCCTCTGGTTTCCGCTAAGAAGTCTGCAGTTAGCCTGATGGGTTTTCCTTTGTAGGTTGTATGATACTTTTATCTTACTGCTTGCAGAATTTTCTCCTTCATTTTGACTTTGGCCAGGTTGATTATTATGTGTCTTGGAGATGACCTATTTGCTATGAATCTTCCCAGTGTTCGATGTCCATCTTGTGTCTGTATGTCTGAATTTCTGGTGATGTGTGGGAAGTTTTCCTCAATAATTTCCTCAGATAGGTTTTCCATGCTTTTGGCTCTTTCTTCTTTACCCTCAGATATAATTCAAATGTTAGTATACTTCGCATAGTGCCATATCTCTCTCAGTGATTGCCTGGACTTTTTTATACTCTTCTCTGCCTCTTTGACTGACTGGGTTATCTCGAGAGCCTTGTCTTCAAGCTCTGAGGTTCTTTCTTCTCCTGGGTTTAGCCTGTTGTTAAAGCTTTCAACTGCATTTTGAAATTCCCTGAATGACTCTTTCATTTCTTTAAGTTCTATTATATCCTTCCTTACGTTGTCTAGCTCCCTAGTGACGTTTTCATTTTTTTCATTGATTTCCTGAAATTTTTTTGGCTTCTTTTTGTTGGTTTTCAATTTTCTCTTTAATTCCAGTCATCTTATTTGCCATCCATATTCTGAATTCCATTTGACAATTTCCTCATGGGTGGAGTCCACTACCGTAACCCCATTGTGTTCTTTTGTGGGTATCGAACTATTTTGTTTTTCATGTTGCCAGTTTTTTTTTGTTTGTTTTTGTTTTTTGCTGATTTCTTCTCATCTGTCTTCTTTTCTCTTGTGCCTGGGTTAATAGGTATGCAGGGCACCTGTTCTCCTTTGCTGGGGACTCTTGAACCAAGTCCAGGAGTGACAGCTGCTCAGGGCTGGAGGTTCCTGAATGAAATGTTGGACCTCAGAGAAGTCCTGCAGGCCCAGTGGTAGTGGTGGGGACTCAGTTGTGGGGTCTTGGGGCTCCAGGCAGAACTCTGGAGTGTCAGGGGTGGAGTTGTGAGCCTGGTGAGGGCCCTAGCGCTACAGGGGCAGAGCCTCGGACTTTGGCACAGCGAGAGCTTCAGAGCTGGCTCTGAGGATTTCAGGAGCAGAGTTGCCCATATAGAGGGCTGTTCCACCAGCCCAGGAAGTGCTGGTGCTCAGTCACGCAGGCAGGGCTTTCTGTCAGCAGCCTAGGTTCCACAGAGGCGGGCTGGAGCTCCTCGTTGGCCAAGGGTCTCCTGCTACACCTAGGATCCACTGAGGCTGTCACCTGTGGCATCTGAGGCTCCCCGCTCTGTTTGCCTTCCATGCCAGGGAGGAGGCATGCTCAACTCCCAGTCACAGGGCTCAACACAGGGCGGAGTGTCTGTTTCCTCCCCAGCCTGGTGGGGGTGATGCTAAGGTTACTGCTGCATGGCTGAGTCCTGAGCGGAGCTGGCTCTGTGCACCAGAGTGATCAGGCTGTCGTCAGTTGCAGAAGCCTGGTGTTGGCAGGCACTGGATCTCTACCGCACCTGCTCTCTGGCAGAGTGTCTCTGCACAGACTCTGAGCAGCTCCCCAGTCAGCCCAGAGGTCTGCAGTGGAAGAGGGAGACCCCTCACAGCTTGAGCTGCCCATAACTTTTGTTTCTCTCCTAATAAACAGTGTCCCCTTAGACTGTGTCTATCCTGCTGTCTTCACCTCTTCCTAGCAGTGTGAATTATACTGGGTCCCTCAGCTTAATCTCCAAAATGGTGTGTGGTACTTGTGAGTGAGAATCAGGCACACCTGCTTAATTGAGTCGGTAGACGCTGTGAGGACCTATAGAGCTGTTCTCCTTGTCAGTGGTTGATGTTTGTATGAAAGAGCCAACTGCCAAGAAGTTCTTTTGTGCCTGTGGTAAACTCCAGTTGCTCGGGTGGCACATGGTAAGTACTCAGTAAAAGTCTGATGAACTGAACTGCAGTATGCCCTGGGCAGAAAATGCCAAGTGACATTATGGGATTGGAGCGTAAGAGCATGTGTGTGCATGCACATATGTGAGTGTGTAGGAGGTGGTAATGGGGGACAGTAGGGGATAGACTGTGGGAGGCTTTGCACACTACGCTAGGGTTCTTGACGTTGATTTTATAAGCAACAAAGAAATAAATGTGTTTTATTCATAGATGTAATTGGGGCCAGGGTTGGTAAACTAATTTGCAAGCTTCTATAATACATAGTTCAGAAAATAAATAACACATAGCTGAACTAGGGTGATAGCAGTAGAATTAGAAAGGAGGACTGGCTCGCAAGAGCTTATTGTTAAAATTTAACAATAAGTTATTTTGTAAGCCAGGTGTTAAACCTTTGGTAGCTTGAAAGTAGCTGTAGTGGGAATATTTACACCACAGAAATTGGCAAACATTACGAATTAGAGCTTTTAAAAATTTCATGTTTTGAAAAACCATTTTCCCAGTATATGACTGAGAAAGATGGCAGAGAGACATTTGGGTAGAACTGAGAGGGCTTCATGATTGGTTGGGTGGGGGTGAGTTTGGAAAGTTCTTTTTTTTTTTTTTTTTTTTTTTAAGAATATATAAGTTTATTTCTCTCATTCGCAACAGTTCCAAAAGAAGGAATCTATGTTGATAGGGAAGTTCTGTTCCATGCTATCTGTCATGAACCCAGGTTCCTTCCACATTATTACTCCCCTCATCGCTATTGCAGGCATTGGCAAACTATGGCTGGCCAAATTTGGCCTGCTACATGTTTTTGTTTGTTTTTTTTAATTTCAGCTCATCATGGGGATACATAAGTTTAGGTCATATACATTGTCCATGTCCCGCCCATCCCCCTGAGTCAGAGTCCCAAGCGCGTCCGTTCTCGTTCTCCAGACAGTGCGCCTGGCACTCATCATGTAGTCATACCTCCATCCCCTCCCCCCCCACCTCCCCGGGTCTGCACCTTCAAGCATGACCATTCCCCAGAGGGTGTGCAACGCACTCATTATGTAGGCATACACCCATCCCCTCCCCCCACCCCACATCCCAGTCTGATATCCAATTGGTATCCTTCCCCGATGTACATTTAGGTGATGATCAGGGAAACCAGTTTTCTGGTGAGTACATGTGATGCTTGTTTTTCCATTCTTTGGATACTTCACTTAGTATAATGGGTTCCAGCTCTCTCCAGGAGAACCAAAGAGATGTCGTATCATCGTTATTTCTTATAGCTGAGTAGTACTCCATGGTATACATATACCACAGTTTACTAATCCATTCGTGGATTGATGGGCACTTGGGTTGTTTCCACATCTTTGCGATTGTGAATTGTGCTGCTATAAACATTCGGGTACAGGTGTCTTTGTTAAAGAATGACTTTTGTTCTTCTGGGTATATGCCCAATAATGGGATTGCTGGATCAAATGGTAGGTCTACTTGAATCTGTTTAAGGTATCTCCATATTGCTTTCCATAGGGGTTGCACTAGTTTGCATTCCCACCAGCAGTGTATGAGTGTTCCTGTCTCTCCGCATCCACGCCAACATGTGTTGTTTTGGGATTTTTTGATAAAGGCCATTCTCACCGGAGTTAAGTGGTATCTCATTGTGGTTTTGATTTGCATTTCCCTGATGATTAGGGATGTTGAGCATTTTTTGATACGTTTTTTGGCCGTTCTTATGTCTTCTTTTGAAAAATTTCTATTCATGTCCTTTGCCCATTTTTTGATAGGATTGTTTGATTTTTTCTTGCTGATTTTCCTGAGTTCTAAATAGATTCTTGTTATCAGTCTTTTATCTGATGTGTAGTATGCGAAAATTTTTTCCCATTCTGTAGGCTGTCTGTTTATTTTCATGACTGTTTCTTTGGCTGTGCAGAAGCTTTTTAATTTAATCAGGTCCCATTCGTTTATTTTTGTTGTTGCTGCGATTGCCTTAGGGGTTTTCTTCATAAATTCTTTGCCTAGACCAATGTCTGTGAGAGTCTTTCCTACATTTTCTTCTAGAATTCTAATCGTTTCCCATTTAAGGTTTAAATCTGTTATCCACCGTGATTTGATTTTTGTGAGAGGTGAAATCTGTGGGTCCTGTTCCAGTCTTCTACATGTGGCTATCCAGTTTTCCCAGCACCATTTATTGAATAGGGACTCTTGTCCCCAGAGTATGTTTTTGTCTATTTTGTCAAAGATTAGATGGTTATATGAGGATGATTTTATATTTGGGTTTTCTGTTCTGTTCCACTAGTCTGTGTCCCTGCCCTTGTGCCAATACCAAGCAGTTTTAAGAACCACAGCTTTGTAGTATAGTTTGAAGTCTGGCAAATCAATACCTCCCATTTTGTTTTTATTGCTTAAGATTGCTTTTGCTATATGGGGTCTTCTCTGATTCCATACAAAGTGTATAATTATTTTTTCTAAATCTGTGAAAAATGATGTTGGTAATTTAATAGGAATTGCATTGAATCTATAGATTACTTTGGGTAGTATAGACAATTTAACGATGTTAATTCTTCCAATCCATGAGCATGGTATGGATTTCCACTTATTTACGTGTTCTGCAATTTCCTTCCTTAGCATTTCATAGTTCTCTTTATAGAGGTCCTTTACCTCTTTAGTTAAATATATTCCTAGATATTTTATTTTCTTTGTTGCTATTTTGAAAGGTATTGAGTCCTTAATTTGGTTCTCTGATTGAATGGTATTGGCATATATGAATGCCTCTGATTTGTGTGTATTGACTTTGTAACCTGAGACATTACTGAATTCGTTAATTAATTCCAGGAGTCTCTTGGTTGAGTCCTTGGGGTTTTCCAGATACAACATCATGTCATCAGCGAAGAGTGAGAGTTTGATCTCTTCTGTCCCTATTTGGACACCTTTGATTCTGCTCTCTTGTCTGATAGCTCTCACAAGGACTTCCAATACTATGTTGAAAAGTAATGGGGACAGTGGGCAGCCTTGTCTGGTTCCAGTTCTGAGTGGGAATGCTTTCAGTTTTTCCCCATTCAGTATGATGTTGGCTGTGGGTTTGTCATATATGGCTTGTATTATTTTTAGGTAGGTCCCATTTATGCCTATGTTGTTAAGTGTTTTTATCATAAAAGGGTGTTGAATTTTGTCAAATGCTTTTTCTGCTCTATTGAGAGGATCATATGGTCTTTATTTTTGCTTCTATTTATGTGGTTAATTACATTTATAGATTTTCGTATGTTGAACCACCCCTGCATCACTGGGATGAAGCCTACTTGGTCGTGATGAATTATTTTTTTAATCAGCACTTGGATACGATTTGCTAGGATTTTATTGAGAATTTTTGCATCTACGTTCATGAGAGAAATTGGTCTGTAGTTTTCTTTTTTTGTTGCATCCTTTCCTGGTTTTGGTATCAATGTTATATTGGCTTGGTAGAATGTGTTGGGGAGAATTCCATCCTTCTCAATATTGAAGAATAGTTTATGTAGGATGGGCACCAGTTCATCTTTGTATGTATGGTAAAATTCAGGTGTGAACCTATCTGGACCAGGGCTTTTCTTTTTGGGAAGGTTTTTTATTGCTGTTTCAATTTCAGTTCTTGATATTGGTCTATTCAGGAATTCTATTTCTTCCTGATTGAGCTTGGGAAGGCTGTGTGTTTCTAAAAATTTGTCCATTTCCTCCTCATTTTCCAATTTGTGTGCATAAAGATTTTTGTAATATTCATAGATAATGTCATGTATCTCTGTGGCTTTGGTTGTGATTTCTCCTTTCATGTTCCTGATGGAAGTTATTAAAGATTTTTCTTTTCTGCTCTTGGTTAGTCTAGCCAGTGGTGTGTCTATTTTATTTATCTTTTCAAAGAACCAACTTTTTGTTTTATTAATTTCCCTTATAGTATTTTTGTTGTCTTTTTCATTTAATTCTGATTTGATCTTAACAATTTCTCGCCTTCTGCTGGGTTTGGGGTCAGTCTGTTCTTCTTTCTCCAGCTCTTTGAGTCTATTCATTAAGTTGTCTATTTGTAAGTTGTCTGTGTTTTTGAAATAGGCATTTATGGAAATGAATTTTCCTCTCAGGACTGCTTTAGCTGCATCCCATAGATTTTGATAAGTTGTGTCACCTTTGTCATTTAATTCAAAGAATGTTTTGATTTCTGACTTAATTTCTTCCTTTACAAAATTGTTATTCAGAAGAAGGTTGTTTAGCTTCCATGACTTTAAGTAGGAATGAGAGTTCCTGTTAGGGTTCATGATTACTTTTATTCCCTTGTGATCTGAGAAGATGCAGGGTATGATTTCTATTTTTTTAATTTTTTTAAGACTTGCTTTATGACCTAGGATATGGTCAATCTTAGAGAATGTTCCGTGAGCCGATGAGAAGAATGTATATTCAGTGGATTTCGGGTAGAATGTCCTATAGATGTCAGTCAGGCCCATTTGTTCTAGCATTCTGTTTAAGTCTACTATGTCTTTGCTTATTTTCTGCTTGGAGGATCTGTCCTGTGCTGTCAGTGGGGTGTTAAAGTCTCCAACTATTAAAGTGTTGTTGTCTATCATTTGGTTTAGATTGAGTAGGATTTGCTTTATGAATCTGGGTGCACCTAGATTGGGTGCATATATATTAAGTATGGTTATGTCTTCTTGTTGAATTGTGCCTTTCACCAGTATGTAGTAACCGTCTTTGTCTTTTATTACTTTTGTTGGTTTAAAGACTAAGTTATTGGAAATTAAAACTGCCATACCAGCTTTCTTTTGGCTACCATTTGCTTGAAATATCAAGTTCCATCCTTTTATTTTCAGTCTAAATGCATCTTTGCCGGTTAAGTGAGTTTCCTGAAGGCAGCAGATACTTGGTTTGTGTTTTTTTATCCATTGGCCCAGTCTATGTCTCTTGAGTGAGGAATTCAGGCCATTGACATTTAGTGAGAGAACTGATAATTGGGACAGATTTCTGTTTATCTTATTGGGTAGAACTTCTTTGCTATGTTTTCTCTCTTGAGCCATTGTGGTGGCTAGAATTTGATCTTTAGCTCTTGGGTGGTTTTACATTCGTGGGTCTTTGTTGTGATGATCCGTGTGTAACTCTCCTTTGAGTACTTCTTGGAGGGGTGGTCTTGTCTTGGTGAATTCCCTCAGTCCTTGTTTATCTGAGAATGTCTTAATTTCTCCTTCATATAGAAAGCTGAGCTTAGCTGGGGGTACAAGATTCTAGGCTGGGCATTATTCTGTTTCAGAAGAGTGAGAATGGGGCCCCAGCTTCTTCTTGCTTGTAAAGTTTCAGTTGAGAAATCTGGCGTAATTCTAATGGGTCTCCCTTTGTATGTTACTTGTTTCTTTCTCCTTACAGCTCGAAGAAGGGTCTCTTTAGTGGATATTTTGGTCAGTCTGATGACTACGTGGCGTGGTGTTTTCCTATTTGCTATGAATCTGCCAGGGGTTCTTTGAGCTTCTTGAACCTGTATATCTAAAGTTTTAGCAAGGCCTGGGAAATTTTCTTCTATTATGTCTTCAAATAGTTTATCCAGCCCTTGCTTATTATCTTCTTCGCCTTCAGGGATGCCTATAACTCTCACGTTAGGTTTCTTGACATAATCCCACATTTCTTGAAGACACATTTTCTTATTTCTTTGCTCTATCTCTGTGACTGTCTTATTTAATTGGAAAGAGTTATGTTCGATCTCTGAGATTCTGTCTTCTATTTGATCTACCCTGTTCTTGAGACTTTCCACTGTGTTTTGTAGCTCCCTGAATAAATCCCTCATTTCTAGGAGTTCAGTTTGGTTTTTCTTCAATATTTCTATTTCTTTAGTGAATTTTTCTTCCAAATCCTGGAATTTTTTTGCGGTTTCTTTGCGTTGGATATAAATTTTTTCTTGTATATCATTCAGCTTACTTATAACCCAAGACTGAAATTCTTCTGGCAACATGTTGGTATTCTGAAACTGGCTGGTGCCAATTGGAGGAGAGTTGGTATTTCTCTTTGGGGGCGAGGTTTCCGTTTGGTTTTTTGTGCTCCCCATATTTTTCCGCTGAGCCCTTCCCATCTGGCTCTATTGTTAGATCTTTTCTCACAGCTTTAGTCTAGTTAACAGCACGTCTTGTACTCTGTTCTTAGGCTGTGAAACAGTCTAGGTATGTTGCTTCCTTTATCTAGAGGGGGAGACTGTTGTGTGTTGTTTAGAGTTTTTTTTTTCTATCTCAGTTGGGGGACTGCTTCTGATGGGTCCACCCCCAGAGGGTTGGCTTGACCTAAGACCAGTTTGGCAAGTTAAATCACTGTGTTGTGGACTTTCAGTTAGTAGGCAGGATTCACACTATTTGCAAGCAGAAAGCCTCTTCTCCCTCTCTTTTTCTTTTTCTTTTTTTTTTTTTTCCCCCCTGACTTTTGGTTCTTCCTCTGGATGTGTGGTTTCTGTCTCTTTCTGCAGGAAAGACACTGGCTAGGCGGAGGAGGCGGTGCCCTCACTCCCTCAGTGCCCCAGCTGCTGCAGCTCCCACGGACAAAGGTCTACCCTGTCCCAGTGTTCCCAAGGTCCGGGCTCCACACTCTTGCGTCTGGGGAAGCACTCAGTGTTCACACCTGTGAAGGGGACCTGGAGAGGGTCTATGGATCAGGGGATGGAGCCTCCTGGGGAGCCACCTGGCACCCTATGGCTCTGCAGCAGTTAGACCTTGGCCCGCACAATTGCTGCTGCCCACCCGCAGATCACTGGCACTGGGGGGCAATTTTCAGGCTCCGATAGGAATCAGAGCTGGGGGTCTGGAGCACTCAGGGGTGTACAGTAGCTCCAGGGCTGGAGGGCCACCGGAAAGGAGAAAAGAAAAAGAAAGGAAAAAAGAAAAAAAAAAAAAGAAAAAAAAAGAGAGAAACAATATGAATAACAAGGAGAAGAAAGAGAAAACAAGAAAGAAAAGAGAAAGAAGGAAAGAAAGAGAGAAATTAAAAAAAAAAAAAATCCCGCTTTAATATTTCACGCTCCCGGCCCCTCGCCTCGGTGCAGGTCCGCGTCTGTCCCTTTAAGAGATAGGGCACCGGAAACCCGCCAGAGTCCAAGGTTCTTTCCGCTTAGCTGTGGGAACCAAGATGGCGACCGCGCGTCAGCCGGTTGGAGGCGCTGGGGGAGAGTGTTCAGAGCTCGGCAGGCGCCAGGGCCCACAGCAGCTCCCCGGCCGGAGAACTGCCGTAGGGGCAGAAAAGAGCAAAAAAGTCCCGCTTTAATATTTCACGCTCGCGGCCCCTCGCCTCGGTGCAGGTCCGTGTCTGTCCCTCTAAGAGATAGGGCACCAAGGAGAGCCGCCCGAGTCCAAGCTCTCGCCCGCCTATGTCACCTGTCCTCGGAGCTCCACGTCTCCCGCGGTGATTCTGCACCAATTTCAGCCAGATCCCTGACCGAGTGGATGTGGGGGTCAGTGGGGAGATCAAGCCGCTTTGCTGTGGGGCTGAGCCCGCCCCACTCGCCGGTGAGGCAGGTACGGCCGTCCCGCACTCCGCTGTCTGTTTTCCGTCCCGCGCACTCCAAACTATCTCGGTCTGATTTCCCACTCGCCTCTGTTTTTTCCTGTTCCCCGTGTCCCACGGTGATTCTCCGTGGGTTCACCCCACCCTTCCTGTGGAGGAGCAATCCTCTAGCGTTGTGGCAGGTCGAGATCCACGCCTTCCTCTCCGGGAGCACAAATCCAGGAGGTCACCTCCACTCCGCCATCTTGCTATCTCCCCTGGAAAGTTCTTAAAGATGATTCTAAAGTTTCTTATCTAAGATTTTAACGCTGGGTGACTTGGAAGATAAGGATGTCTGTTGGTGGGAACCCCAGGAGACTAGGTTTTTGGGGAAAAGAGGATGAATGTGATTCCCCACGTGAATTTGGAGGATTTAATGTGCATGTGTTTTATCAAAAAAAAAACAAAATTGAAGCCTGTGTTTGGTGCTCCGATCATTCAGACCTGGAGTGGAGATTTGGAATCAGCTGTACAGAGATGGTGGTGGAAAATTTATGAACAGGTACAGTTTCCAAGGATGAGGATCCTAGTGAGAGAACAGGCAACAGAGAAGCTCTGGGGACACCTGCATGTAGGGGGCTGGCAGGGGAAGAGGCTTCTGAAGGAGACGAGACTCCAAGAAGTCAAGAACCGTCTCTCCACAAAACAGAAACACACCCACCTTTTCAAATCCTCATTCTAGTGTTTCTTCCAGACATATTGGCTTGGTCTTTTTCTCCGCTTCTGGCACTTAGGTTCCAAGGAAATTATCTGTCCAGTAGTTTCAACTCTATCAGATTCCATATTTCCTTTTTATTATGTTTTCAAATGTTTCCTTTACATTAATTGTTTAACATGCAATCTATAAATAATATAGCCTCCCTACATACGTAATTAAAAATCAATATTTTGCCCTGATGGTAAGAGAAAGGAGAAATAAAAGGAAAATAATTTATAATTAAATAATATGTAAATGTTTGGGTGCAACTACCCTAAAAGAGCCATTGAAGTAGTGAGATAATTTTAACTAGACACCGAATTATTGCCCGTGTGACAGTTACAAATGCAGAGTGATAATGTGTTGTACCAGTGACTCAAGTATGTACAGTGGCTTTGCCATAAATGACATGGATTTCCACAGTTGTAAACAACTCTTGGCAAAATTTTGAGTACAAAAAAGTACAAACGTCTCTTGATTTGTGCAGTTGCTGTATTCCTGGAAAACTCAGTATGTGTTCATACTATGCAAAAAAAGCCCTTGATGCCTATATGTTAAACGGACTTAGGTTCTCGGTAGGAAAATTATAAACAGATTTTTTTCACCTATGTACTTGGACCACACAGAGGTTGCATGGGATGCTGGACAATTCTTTGTATAGGACTGTTCTGTTTATTGCAGAATATCTAACATTTGACTCCTGTGCAATAATGTGTTGGAAGTGTTAACAATCAAAACACCCTGCCAGTTCCCTAAATCCCCACTAGGGGGCAGTACTGTCTGCATCGAAAACGTCTGGTCCTACTCAGTGCTCAGTGCTTTTGGTGATTTAAAAAAACCGGTGGAACTGAGATCAGATTGCAGAGTAACCATAGTGTATAGACACCTCCCATTCCTGGGGAACTTGGGGCAGATGGATCTGCAAGTCAGTCTGGCCAAAAGGAATAGACAAAGGATCATAACCAGGGAGGTGGTTTGCTTCCTATTAGAAAACATTCTTTAAAAAAGTTATAATAATGTAGTAATAACAACCCAAGCTGATTGTTTAAAATCCAACCACACACATATGTGCACACACACACACATACACACACTCTTCAAGTCACTTATTGCAGTTGTCTCTCCTCTGCATTTTGTTTCCTTCCTTTAACAAGATTTGAGAATATCAAAAAACATATATTAACTCTAATTCCTGGCATTAATTTTCTTACATTTGTTTTAAATTTTAAGACAGAGCAACAAAGAGGGATGCCAGAACGACATTGTCTGGAATAGGTATTCAAGACGTCCATGTCGCTATCCGTAGTGTAGGGGAGAGGCTGGAAATACCTGCACAAGTCCCATGCACTTCACTCCTCTCTCACTCTCTTCCTGCCAGTGACCTCCCTGCCTTCTCCTGAGGTTCAAAAGTGTCAGCCCCGACTTGGCAGCAAGTCTGGAGGGCAGCAGGAGCCAGGGTGGCAGCAGCTGTAACCTCTTGCAAAATCACTTCTTTCTCCAAGTCTTAATTTCACAAACACATAGTTCAGCAGTTGCTAAAAACACTCATTGGCTCTTGGCACCTAAAGAAGGCATTTCAGGACTCCTCAATTCTAATTAACTATCTCAAATATGAAAGCAGTTTGCTGAGTCTGGTGATGAGCCACATCCAGATGCTCAAGTGAGTCTCTCTGCAATTCCCGCCCTCACATCCCACATTTCCAGACGAAGCCTTCGGGTGTGGAGGGGAGATGTTCACAGAGACAAATGCCACTCATGATACGTGACCATTTACGAACACTTCCTGTTTCATTTAGTATGAATTAACCTCACAAGGGGAGACAGCTGAATAACTTTGAATAGGTATCTTTGAAAATAGATTGCTGATGTGCAATATTTGCCCATAGGATCAAATATTTCTGGTTTTCTGATATTAGTGTTAGGTTTTCCTTTGTATACGGGCAAGGAGATTTACTTTACCCCCAAGACCAAAAAAGAATGGCCCTACCATAACTACTTATTAACTACTTAACTACCTTAACTACTTATTACTCATTGTGGAGAAGTATATTTCCTCTTTAGTGTACTAGGAATGTTTAATTAATGGCCCCGTTAGAGTGCTAATTTGGCACTCTCGTGTCACTTATTGACTTCTTCTGGCCTTGCCACCACAGTCACTCCCACTGCCTGACTTCTTAATCACACAATCATTTTCCCAGACAGACATATTGGGAAAGGCAGCACTTCCCAAATGAGAGTGTGTATACAGTTCTCCTGGGCATCTTGTTAAAATGCACATTCTGATTCAGTAGCTTGGGAGGAAGCCCCTGGTTCTGCTTTTCCAACAAGCTCGTTCTTCATGCAGATGCTGCTGGTTAGAGAACCATGCTCTTGAGTAGCAAGGTATAGTGGAGAGACAACAGGTGGTACTAAAAGGGCAGATCACCTTTCAGAAACCCCCAAGTCACCTGGGAAAATAGTATACCAGGAAGAGGTGAGAATAGATGGGTATACATGATTATGTATTTATGTATAAGATATGTATAAATATATATTTTAAAAATAGCACCATTGAATGGATGTTTTTCAAAAACATTTGAAAAGGAGGCATGGAGCTGTTTAGGGATGTTTTATAGATAATCTTTAATATTTGGTATGTTGTAGCTTAAAATGAGTTATGTATTTACATATATATATAAAACACTTCGTATTAATATAGTGACTGGTTTATCTTAAGTGCAATGTGTTCCTTATATTTATTATTATTATAGTTTTATGCTGGTTCTAGGATTTAATGGTCTAGGAATTAGAATGGAAAGGAGTTTCTTGCAGAAAGAAATGATTGGCAAAGGACAGTTATGGGGATAGTCAGAGGAAGTGGAACAAATCAAAGAGCCACCTATTTCTTGCCTAAAAAAGGCTTCCATCACACAATAACCATTCTAGACTGCAGAAGGACTGGGAAGTCAGATCTTTCCAGGAATGTGCAGCATATGCATTAGCTGTAGCATGAGAAGCTGTTGTAGCTTTTAACTTCAGTCACATTTGCAGTCTGAGACTCTCCTGACAACTTATAAAAAAAAAGGAAACAGGAAAAAAAATTTAAAGTTTCCCTCTTAAAAATAGAAAAAGTAAAACCAAGATTAGATTCAGGAATAACCAGTAGTAATTGAATTATAGTGAGAAAAGCACCAAATTATAGCAATTTGAAAAAGGTTTCTCTTTGTCCAAAATCAGATTAGTTAATTGTTATGCTTTTGAAAGAAAGAGGTTATTTTTACAAAAGAGCATAATTAAGTTGGGATTTTGTGTTATAAATTAAACTGTTTATACCACATGTTTTTATTGTTCTCTCACCTCATTTAAATTATAAGGTCTTGTTTTTCAGTGGAGCTTATAGTCTTTAATTAAAGATGGTATAACCGTCCTTATAAATTTGAATGTTTATTGGTTGCTGGGGAAAGCTTACTAGTTATTCAGCAAAACCATTAATATACAAAGCACTACCATCCACCTAGTGGTAAAAATCCAAATTGCAAGCATTGCACCTAAATTGAGAGGCTCCAAACCGCTTTTGAGGAGTTAGCCAGACAAATTCCAGCCTACCCAACCGCAGGGGCCACGTGTGGTCACCCGTGGCTCTATCATTCCTATGGGGGTTCAGCGGACCCAAAGAAACATGGGCTACTCAGGCACTGCCTTTGAGGCTGGAGTTCATACACCTCCTGAAAAAGTGGGCTCTTCATTTCCCTCTTGATTCACTAATATGTGTTAGACCTGTCTGTATGTGGGAGAAAAGTAGATAATACTCTAATTATCATAACTGTACTCAAGATTGTGTGGTAGATACTTTCCCAACTTTGCGAATAGAATGGAAGAAATGAAATAAGTATTTAAAAGCTCTGTTACTACTGCTAGAGCTTATCTATTAATAAACTGAAGTGACAATGACCATACTAAAAATTATGACTAGGAGGCTCACAGAAGGCTTTGTACTATTTAAATTCCTGCTTACTGCTTCTCATTGGGAGACAGGGTAATATATATAATGTGTAATACTAATAGAGCACTGGTAATGTACAAAGTTGGCTGTGGGACTTTGGCAAGCTCTCTGAGCCTCAGTTTCATTATCTTAAAAATGGGGTAATAATTTGGGACACATACTATTATAAGATTAAGTAATATGGGCAAAGCAATTATTACAATATGACCGCAGAGCCTGGTTTATGGAGCAGGGGCAAAGGTCGTAAGTTTTTCCTTAGTTTCTGTCTATTTGTGAGACGTTCAGCACCTCCAGGAACACAGTATCCTCGACACCACCTGGGCTCATGAGCTCAGTATTGAGTCAGAGGAAAGGAGGTCTCTTTCTGATTCACAGTTCCACTTCCTGAGGTCCCTTAGTCATCTGAGCTGGTCCAGACGAGGCTGCCCCTACTGAGAAATGTTCATGTTCTGTTTTGAGTCAAGTTACATTATTTACTGATAGTCTTGCCTGGATGTCAATGCTGTTTGTGTATGGGTCCATGATGTGGCCAAGGTAACACATATGTTCTTCTGAAACTGGCGTTTATTCTTTTGGAGAAAGTTATGAATAGCCACAGAGAACTGGAAACTGTCTTTCAGCGCGGGGGAACAGCGGAAGTCGGCAGTAGGTGGAGCAGAGGCTGACTAACTTGCAGGGTAACCTCCGGGGAGGTGTTACATAATCTCTGGGTTTGCCACCTGTCCAGTGAAAGCCATGACTCCAGGGTCGCTCCCCTGCTGCCGGTGAGGGGTAACTTACTAGAGTGGTCTCCAAGCACTTTTTTTAAACGTTAGCATTTCAATAATAATGATCATCACACGTGTGGCTGTCAGCACTATCTGATTGTGGTGGTAAGTAATTTCAATTATGTGAATTTTGCTTTATGATTTGAAGGAAAAGAATAGACGTCCAAGAGAGTTAGAACTACAGGTTTCTTTCTTAAAAAAAAAAATGGTACACAATGCTGTCCCTCTGCTTCTTAAAGTAAAACATACTCAAGGCAGAATATTTGATATACAAATGCTCCTTAAGTTACAATGGGCTTATGTCTGGATAAACTCATTGTAAGTTGAAAATATCTTAAGTCAAAAATGCATTGAATACACCTGATCTAGCAAACATCATAGCTTGGCCTAGCCTACCTTAAACATGCTCAGAACACTTACAGTAGCCTACCGTTGGCCAAATTCATCTAACACAAGGCCTATTTTGTAATAAAGTATAGAATATCTCACGTGATTTATTGAATACTGTACCACAGATGGGCATCTTGTAGACATGATGGGATGTGAAAACACGAAACACAATGTCCAGAAAACACTGGCAACCGTGCGCTGGAGTCTTGCTTGTACCTGCGTGATTGCATGGCTGACTGGCAGCTGTGGCTCGCTGTCCCTAACCAGCATCGTGTAGAGTAGCCTACCGCATGTCGCGAGCTGTGGAAAAGATCAAAAATTCAAAATCTGAAGTTACAGTTTCTACTGAATGAGTATCACTTTTGCACCATCAAGTTGGAAAATTGTAAGATGAACTGTCACAAATTGGGAACTGTCTGTACATAGCATGATGAAAACAGTCACCCACAATCGGACTGTTCATCCTAGTGCACCCAGGACAGTTCCAGCCCACTTGGCACCACTTTCACTCTCAGAAGTGTCCCAGTTTGGGTGATAGGTTATGTACTCACTCTATTACTAGCGTGTCTCTAGTTCTGCCTCCCAGGAGTAACTGCCATGCACATATTGGCTAGAGAATCCTTTTTCTGACAATATGGTGAGGAAGAGCTATGCTGGGGAGATGGGCAAACCAGGCTCTGGAGTTTGGCTGAGTCACTTACTAGCTCTCTGACTTTAGGCAAATGCTTTTTTTTTATAAAGCAATTATTTTCTTGTCACGTATTGTCAAATGGCTGAAAATAATATATGCCTGTGATAAAAAATTTCTAACAGTATAAAAGGGGACAAGATCCCTTTCGCTGAACCCCTCCCTACTCCCCAGAGGTAGTCGTCAGCTGGGTTGGTTCTGTCACCTCTTTGTATCTCATTCTCTCATCTGAAAGTTGGGGATTCCAATACCCATCTTATATACTCATCTGTACTGACCTTATACACTCAGCACAGGTCCTGATGTATAGTAGATGCTAAAAAATGGTTATTAAGATTACTGGCGAGGTCTTTAGTAGCTTGCCTCTTTTCACTTAGCAAGTATATAGAATGGTTTCTCAACTTCATTGGTAATAAACAAAAATCCCCCAGTAAATATGGAAATGTGAGTTTTCTGAGGGGCCTCTATTCAAATGTTGTTCTTAAGCAAATATTGCCAGGCTCAATGAGCATAGAAATGGAGCCATCATCCCCCTGCTAGAAGCTGGTCCTTCCAGGTGGGGTTTGGGGCAGTCTGGGTGTGTGGGAGGCGGTGGGGTGGAACATTTACTCTGCTGTTTGTGGTGTACCTGTTCAGTCACAAACACAGAGCTTTAGTGTCCATCTGGCCCCTCTTACTGGCACTAAACTCACATTCAGAAGAAAGAGAGAGAGCAATGAAAAAGAAAGACATCTAAACTGCTCCTTGGAGAGGGTCAAAATAACTCTGGTCCAATGACCCCAGGTTCTAATGTGGTCAGAATGAAGCAGGAGATGGAGTTTTCTGAAATAAAAGAACCCAAGGAGTTGTATTTTGACTATGAAGAAGACGAGTTCTTGTCAGATCTGAGTGACGAGTGCTCCTTACTCTGTAGTCAAAACATCCCGCTGAAACGGAGGATTGCTGACAAGAACGTCCTCCCTTTCCTGTTGCTTTATTTAGTTGCAGTCAGTTCCAGCTTGTTTTGTCACAGTCAGACGCCGGGGAGATGCCTCAGTTATCCTCAATATCATGGAAACTTTGGTTCACAGAATTCACTCTTTTTAGGTTCTTCCAGCCCCCTGTCTCTGCTCTCCCGGGCTCCACCCTGACTGTTCTGGGTTTGAAAATCCTTTCTCGAGGTTGGGGATCCAATATTTGAGTTATGGTAATTCAAATGCCCGAACCCTGTACTCCTATGTCTTTTTAGGCTCTTTTAAGTGGATGAAAATCCAGTACCTCCTTACTCCTAGGTGGGGAGCATGTGAAATAATAAACACTAGCATCTTCCTCCAATTATAGAGCTGTTCTGGCACCCAATGTATATCAGTAGGAGTTTATTCAAGACACATTCTTGGCACGCCATCAAAAGCAAAAGATTTTTACCTCTCTGACGAATAATAAGTTATAGGTCTGTTTTCCTTTCTCCAGTAGCAACACCTTGACTCTTGAAAACATTTTCTGTATGTTGATGTCCTTTACATGTATATGGTGACATGTGACAAACAGGCCTTAATTATCACCCTCCATGTCTGTTATTAAAATTCATCTTTAGATTAAAAATATACACACTTTTAACCACACAGACATTTGCTGTTTTTAACCACATTAATGTAACACTTTAAAGAAGTTTTTCTATATCAGCTATATGTATTCGTGACCTAGTGCTAGGTAACAAATTACCCTGAGACTTAGCTTAACAAATATTTACTATTCATATACTTTCTAAGCGTCAGGAACCAGGAGCAACCTCGTTGAGTGATTTTGGGCTCAGAGTCTCTTGTGTGGTTTCAGTCACGATGTTGGCTGGGGCTGCAGTTGTCTGAAGACTTGGCTGGTCTGGAGACTCTACCTCTGGGCTCATTCACGTGGCTATTGGCTGGAGGCTCCAGTTTTCCACCATGCGAGCCTTTGCGTAGGGCTGCTCAGGACATGGCAGTTGGCTTCCTCCAGAATGAGTGATCCGAGAGAGAGAACGAGATGGAAGGCACAGTGCCTTTTATAACCCAATCTCCGGAGTGTGGTAACACCACTTCTACCATATTGGGGGGTCACACAGACCAATTCTGGTATGATGTAGGAGGGGGTTCAAGAGAGGTGTGAATCACAGGGGGCCATCTTGGAGGCTGGCCACTACAGTCCATCCTTTCGGTCCTAATGATCCACATCATTTTCACATGCAAAGTACACTCAACCCCTCATAAGTTCCCCCAAAGTCTCATCCCATTATGATGGCATAAGCTCAAAGTCTAGAATATTGTCATCTTATTCAGGTCTGGGTGCAGATGAAGCTTGTCAGATCTGGTGTCCTATGCACAGTTCCTCGAGTGCTGTTCCTCTCTATAGACCTGTGGGCGACAAAGACAATCATCTGCCCCACACACTCACCATACGATGTTTTGATGGGCACAGGATAGTCCTGCCAAAAGATGGGCAGAGTGGGAGGCACACAGATATCCCTACCAGCTCTGAAATCCACCTGGGCAAACCTGGAAGTTCCCTGATGGGGTCTCCGTCGTACTTCTGACTACAAGTTGTTCTAGATCACTCTTGGCTCTGCCTTCTGGATTCTTGGTTCTGTCCTCTGACTCATCCTTCTTCTTTCATGAAAATTAGTGTGTGTTTGTAGCTGAGCGTTTTTCTCAATCTGCTTCTCATCTATAGAATTTTTGGAGTCCAGTGGCTCTTTTCATTTTGTCTTTTTCTCTGTGCCTTTCCATCAAAGCTAGGTGTGTTTCTGCTGATCTCATTCTTTTAAAAATTTTATGAATCCTATTGGGGTTTACTTATTCTATTAGATAAAAATATGTAAATATCTTCAAAAGAAGCCCCCTTTTTACTATAAGCTTCTTCTGAGGAACAATGTCCTTAAACTTCTTAAAAGTCTTATTGTTTAATTGAATGACTCTGTGATTCAAACCCTTAAAATCTTTATAGGGTCTTTAGTCTGAGGCACAGTGTCTTCCTGACAGTGTCCTGATTCTATTTTTGCTTGAAACTCCTTTCTAAAATTTATTTGTGTGTGTCATCTGAAGGTGCTGAGAATTTTCAGAACCCTTGTATTTAATGGTTTTAATGGTTTCTTGGCTTGTTCAGTTTAAGTCTTTTATATTACAGTCTTATCTCTTACAAGCAGCAAGAAGAAACCAGGTGGCGCTTTAATACTCTGGCTGGAAATATCCTCAGCTAGATCATCCAGTTCATTGGGTGCATTTTCTACTTTCTGCATAATTACAAGTGACAGTGTCACTAAACTTTCTACCGCTACATAACCAGGATCTCCTTTCTTGTAGTTTCCAATAAGATTTTTCCTCAATTTCCTTTAAATCTTCACCAATAGCTAAAGCTCAGAATTAGATAACCCATGTGTTCAACGCATTTTAATCTTTCAGTGACATTCTCCTCAAAGTCCTTACAGTTTTCTGTCTGTTTCTATTAGTTCTAACAGTTTCTATCCAGTGCTCAGTCCTAAAGCAATTCCCCCGTTTTAGATTTTTGTTACAATATTCCACTTACAAGAGCCAAAATCTTTACAATAATTCTTCCAGATAAACATGTTCATTCCCAATTTATTCCCAGTTCCAGATTGGGAAAGGGAGGTGCAGAGGGCTTGTGACTCAGGGGCACAGCCAGTGTGTGGAAGAACCATGACTCAAATCTAAGAATGCCTGACACCAAAAGGCCTCTTCTTTTCATCACACCATGCTGTCTCCGGAGGAGAAAAGGCAAACAGAATTTATTCACAATTTGGAATCACACTGAAGTCTTGGCAGGAACATTAAGTCGCACAGTTCCAAATGGCACCATTTACGTCGTATTCGATTGTTTTGTATTGTGCAGTGCAGAGGTCCGAGCCTTTAGATGATCCCTCCACTTTAAAATAAACAAACTGAGATTTCTCAGGATCACACAGCTAAGAAGTGTTGGAGTCAGGATTTCAGCAAGGTCCAACTGACTCCAAAACACCTTATCTTCCGAGTGTTCACATACGCACAACGCATCTTATTCACTGGCATTCAGACGGGTGTCAAAGGCATTATGTTTACTGAGGAGGGACCTTAAATCCTCTGTACTTGGTGTCCCTCATGTCTAAAAAAGGGAAATGGTAGGTTTCTCATGGGGACATTGTCATGACTGAATGAGGCGACGCCTGCAAGAGTTAGCAGGGCCTCCGCCTCGCCTGTTGTAAGCTTCCCGTCACTGTCCTCGCGTAGCCGGTGCCCAGGAGGTTGGCATCCTAGCTCCAGTCCTCGCTGGCCCCCTGAGTTATTCAAGGCCCTGCTTCGGATCTGCTTGAAAACAAAGATGGAAATGATCTATCCTGGATGTCACTAGGATTTGATGCGAGAAAATGAAGTGACAAGCACTGAGGCGCTCCGCAGAAAGTTATTCCAGAAGTCTGGCCCCCTATATGGCCATGTCCGAGGGTATGAAAGAGCCTCATTCTGCGTCTGTAATGCCCCTTTGGCTCCAGCCGGGAGCCCACGCTTCATTAAAAACTGCGGGCTGTGCCAATTTGTCTGGGGCTTTATGAGGTGGATGAAAGGGGGCCTCGGAAGAGACTATCGGTTCCACCCTGGCCCAGGCTGGTGTTTGCCCCCAGACTCATGTGGTGAGCTGAGAGCCCCAGCTCACCCACTTCGCCTGGGCCGGACTGCTCGCAGGGCCAGGGCATTGATCTCGCCCCCGGGCTTGGAATGCGGCTCCGGCCTCCTCCCCCGTCCTCTTGAGGCTCCACAGTCGGCCTCACACTTTCACAGGTTTATTCTTGGTGGCAACTGGTCTCACAAGGTAGGAAAGTATGAATTTGGAGCTTTGCGGTCATTTTTATGTAACAATGTTTTAATACATAAGATGTTAGAGTCAAGCTTTCTATGCTTTCCAAACGGTGTCTGTATTTTGATTTTTAATGTGCTCCTGCACGAGGCTGTCTGCCAGCACCGGCCGAACCTGGTTAAGAAGGGCTCCTGTACCTGGAAAGGGTCCCTGGAGAAAGCACTTCAAGTCATTTATCCAGTGCTGGCCGCTTGTGCTCTTGGCTTGGAGACTGTCAACTTTCCACCAGACCTGCCGCATAGTAGAGCACATCCTCTTGGAGAGGGCAGGAGAGCCAGGCGAGAGCAGGTTGCAGGAATGATGGCTATAAAGCAGATGTTATTAGTGAGCGCTGGGTGAGGTTGCGAGGCTGAGTACAGTAGCTTTATTTCAGCCTCCAAGGTGGGCCACAAGACTGTGGTCTAGAAGGAAAGCTGCTCCCATTTGGCCGAGCCTGGCGTCCTGAGAATCCCCAGGCGGAGAAACACTTCTGCCTGGTGTGTAAATTCGGAGCTTGGGTCTGGAAGGAGCGATGTGGACGACATGCAGCATTTGGGGCACAGCCTTGAAAGCTGTCAGAAAGACACCAGTGGGGAACTAGAAGTGAGGAGTTGAAATGTCTCATGACCACCCAGTTTTCATTTTGCTTTGATTTTTCTTAAAGTAATAAACCTGATTTAAAAAAAAAAAAAAAAGGACAAGAGAAAAATCAGAATCATCAGAATTGCAGCAGGGTGGAAACTGGTTTGCCCTCATGAAGTGGGGCTTAACTGTGTGAGTTATACATGTTGCTGGGTCTGGCGACAAGAAGCTCGTATGTAATTTAGGCTAGGATATATGCCCCACATTTACTGCATGGAACTCTGGGTGATCTTTCTGTCACTCTGATTTTCTCACTCTGAAAGGGAATCTGGGTCAGTGCAGTGTCCTTCCCCTACCAGCCCTCTTGTTGTCCACAGCGATTCCCTCGTCACATGGTGAGGAATTGGACTACTCACTGCACAACTGAACACTTGCCTGGTAGTTAATGTTTGCATTTTTTTTCCCTCCCAGAGAATTGACATAAGGATAATTCTTTGTCTCTGAATTTGATTTGGCTTTAGAAAAGATTACCCTACATCATCTGGGGGTCTATAGTAGCTCTGAGCACTTTATGACCAACCCCCTGGGATAAAGCCTTCCCTGATACGTACCTTGCCATGGTCTCTCTCCCACCTCTCTTATTCATGTATTTCCTTAGGAAGAATCTAGTAAGTCTAGAATTGGAATCACACAATGAGATGGAATGAAATATGCCAAGACTGAACTTGACTCACTGAGTCGTGTTTGAGGATTCCAAACTCAAATGATATGACTGTCTGTATATAATGAACAACAAATCAATGATCTCAGAAAGATTTATGCATAGTACTGCATAGAATATACCATAGATGGAGATGTTGTTCCCCGTGGATTTGTCTGTTGTACAAAATTACCTTTTCAAAAATTAATTATATTTATAATTTTTGCCCCATTTCTTGATCTCATGGAAATCAGGGCCAGTTCTTGATGTTCCTTTTTATCTTTAAGGCTAGTACACAGGAGTGCTCTCTGTGTAGTGGTATCACTAATTAGGCTGCCCTGGTTATTTAATCTGGAGAAAGTTAATAGGAAGTAAGTCTCACTTTCCATACCTCCTCAAAGAGAAGTCTGGAGCCGTTGGGGGCCAAGGCCTAAATGTACAAAACTGAAAGCAGTAAGACAAACTGGAAGCACTGGGCACATACATGAGAATCATTTTTAACCTCCCAGACATCAAGTGTGTAGTGCCAAACCATTAATTCACTGCTCTGCGCATTCATTCATTCTGTAGTCCTTTCCTTGCACTCAGCATGGTTCAGCTTCAGTCTTCTAAGGTGGCTTCTCTTTCCCGCTGTGATTAGTGATGTGGCTGCATTAACTTCACAGTTGTGTTGGTGCACAGTTAGGAGTGGGCAGTTGACCTTTCCAAATATAAACAGAGTGGAGATTAACTCAGCATAAATAGGATTGAGGTTTAATGTAGAGAGAAGCATTGAACTAAGAAAGAGATGAAGCTGGGCTCAGGGAAAGATCTGAAGGCTGGGAGAGATGCTCTTTGATCTCAGCACTCAGCCTTTCCACGGTGTTCCTTTCCCACCGAGTGCAGTTCTGTGCTCCTGCCTCGTGCTCTCATGCTGCCCGTCCTGCCAGCCTCTGACCCTGGAGTCCATGCAAAAGTAATAGTGACTGAGGCCTCCCTTCCCTGGGGGCCCATAGGTGTAAAGTGTATTGAGTGCAGAGGAGAAGGCTTAACTCTAAGAGCAAATGCCTAATGATGGGCTTGGATTCTTGTGACAGACGATTAACACAGGCACTTTGGAGGGCAGGCCTTTCCAGTGAGCCCGAAAATCTACTGGGGAATTGTCTGCTCAGATCATTCGTGCACCATCCTGCTCAAGGAGCTTCACGTTTTCTATTTTTCAGTATGACATGAAGGTAGACAATAAGTTGACATGTTTCCCACTGTTTAGCCCACAGGAAATCGAGGAACAGAGATCTTAGAGAAACTAAGAGAATGGTCTAGAAACCATTGCTGTTTTTGTAAGCTAATCTCTTCTTGCTGTGTAGCCTCAACACATACTTGGCAATTTCCAGGAAACAGATCTCTTAGGCTCTTGTAGATGAAGGCTTTTAGTAATATGCTGGCAAATTAATATTAGATAATTACTGGCAAAACCACCTTTCTGTATGCTCACTATGGTTATAAGAATTTTGAATTACTGAATGCTTTCCCTAAGAAATTGTGATCAGGCAATAACCATACATTTTTTTTCTCTTTCAATATGTATATTTATTGTGAGAATTTATGATTATGTTGGATATCAGTGTCTGTACAAATGGATATTTGTAAATTAGCTTTTGGAAAGTTATTGTATTAGGGATAAAGGTGAATGGTTCAATATTTTTAAATTTATAAACTGAAAGCCAGCATACAGAACTCTTTAGAATTTTCTTTATACCAGGGATTACATGATCCGTTTTCAGTATTCCAGTATTTTGGTGTACTGTACTGTTTTCAAGTATCAAACAATCCCATTTTACTTGATGGGGTACTGTTATTTATTATTTTAAAAAGCTGAAATCTGACTCCATTACAGGCATACCTCATTTTTATTGTGCTTTGCTTTATCATGCTTTACAGATACTGCATTTTTTACAAATTGAAGGTTTCTGGCAACCCTGTGTTGAGCAAATCTATTTGGATCATTTTCCCAACAGTATATGCTCACTTTGTGTCTCTGTGTCACATTGTGGTAACTCTCACAATATTTCAAACTTTTTCATTATCATTATATCTGTTATGGTGATCCCCTGTGATCAGTGATCTTTGATATTACTATTGTAATTGTTTGGGGGCACCACAAACCATGCCCATATGAGACTGTGAACTTAATTGATAAATATTGTATGTGTGTTCTGACTGCTACACTGACTGGCCATTCCGCTATCTCTTTCTCTCTCTTTGGGCCTCCTTATTCCCTAAGACGCATTATTGAAATTAGGCCAGTTAATAACCCTACAAGATTCTCTACGGGTTAAAGTGAAAGGAAGAGTCACATGTCTTTCACTTTAAAATCAAAAGCTAGAAGTGATTCAGATTAGTGAGGAAGGCATGTCAAAAGCTGAGACAGGCTGAAAGTTAGGCCTCTTCTGCCAAACAGTTAGCCAAGTTATGAATGCAAAGGAATAGTTCTTGAAGGAAATTAGAAGTGCTACTCCATTGAACACACAGATGATAAGAAAGTGAAACAACCTTATTGCTGTATGGAGAAAGTTTGAATGGTTTGGATAGAAGGTCAAAATGGCCACAACGTTCCCTTAAGCCAAAGCCTAATGCAGAACAAGAACCTAACTCACTCAATTCTATGAAGGCTGAGAGAAGTGAGGAAGCTGCAGAAGAAAAGTTTGAAGCTAGCAAGTGTTGGTTCATCAGTTTTAAATAAAGACGATGTCTTTGTCATGTAAAAGTGTACGGTAAAGTAGCAAGTGCTGATGTAGAAGCTGTAGCAAATTATCCAGAAGCTCTAGCTAAAATCACTGATGAATGTGGCTACACTAAACAACAGATTTTCAATGTAGATGAAACAGCTTTATATCGGAAGAAGATGCTATCTAGGATTTTCATAGCCAGAGAGAAGTCAATGCCTGGCTTCAAAGCTTCAAAGGACAGGCTGACTCTCTTGTTAGGGGCTAATGCAGCTGGTGACTTTAAATTGAAGCCAATGATCATTTACCATTTTGAAAATCCTAGGGCCCTTAAGAATTATGCTAAATCTACTCTGCCTGTGCTCTATAAATGGGACAGCAAAGTATGGATGACAGCACATCTGTTTACAGTGTGGTTTACTAAATATTTTAAGCCCACTGTTGAGACCTACTACTTAGAAAAAAAAATTCATGTTGAAATACTACTGCTCATTGACAAAGTACCTGGTCACCCAAGAGCTCTGATGGAGATGTACAAGGAAGTTAATATTGTTTTCATGCATTTATTCTGTAGCCCATGGATCAAAGAGTACTTTTTGTAATGCTATCGTTGCCGTAGAGAGTGATTCCTCTGACGAGTCTAGACAAAGTAAATTGAAAACCTTTTGGAAAGGCTTTACTGTTCCAGATGCCAATAAGAACATTCATGATTTATGGGAGGAGGTCTAAATATCAATGTTAACAGGAGTTTGGAAGAAGTTGATTCCAACCCTCATGGATGAGGCTGAGGGGTTCAAGACTTCAGTGGAGGAAGGAACTGCATATGTGGTAGAAATAGCAAGAGAACTAGAATTAGAAGTGGAGCCTGAAGATGTGACTGAATTGCTGCAATCTCATGATAAAACTTGAATGAGTGAGGAATTTCTTCTTATGGATGAGCAAAGAAAGTCGTTTCTTGAGATGGAATCTACTCCTGGTGAAGATGCTGTGAACATTGTTGAAATGACTACAAAGGATTTAGAAGACTACATAAACTTGGTGGATAAAGCAGTGGCAGGGTTTGAAAAGATTGACTCCAATTTTGGAAGAAGTTCTGTTGTGGGTAAAATGCTATCAAACAGCATTGCATGCTACAGAGGACTCTTTCGTAAAAGGAAAAGTCAATCCATGTAGCAGACTTCATTGTAGTTTTATTTTAAGAAATTGCCACAACCAATCTAACCTTTAGCAAGCACCACCTTGCTCAGTCAACAGCCATTGACACTCAGGCAAGATACTGTACCAGCAATAAGATGACAACTTCCTAGAGGCTCAGATGATTTTTAGCATTTTTTAGCAATAAAGTATTTTTTAAATAAGTTACGTACATTGTTTTTTTTCAGACATGATGCTATTGTACGCCTAATAGACTGTAGTATAGTGTAAAATGAAACTTTTATATGCACTGGGAAACCAAAAAATTTGTATGATTCACTTTATTGCAATCTTAGTTCTATTGCAATGGTCTAGAACCAAACCTACAATATCTGTGAGATATGCCTATATATCTCAAGATTAAGAACAATGACTCATTTTTTTAAATCAAAATGAAAAGACAATCTGCTACACAGTCTACAAGTACAGACAGATCTGTTCTATGCAAGATATGATAATTGTATTGTGGTACTGCAAGCTTCTGTTGCAAGAATATTTCTCATCCTTGTTCAAAGTGTTTTCAATCCAGTGGAATATGAACATAATAATAATGTATTGTATATACTGTATGTAGATAGTATACTTTCCATATATAGAGTATTGAACTCTAAGCATGATAAAACAAAGAAGACGAAATAAATGATAAATGTATTCTTTGAAACAAAAACTACAGATTGCTATCAATAGAAGACACAACTTTTGCAAAAAAAAAAATAATGTTCAAAAAGATATCCTTAAAATTGTTAAATAAGAGATGGTATAATTTGAAGCTCTGAGAACCAAATGAAAATATCTGCAGTTGGTTCATAATTATTTCCTTACTAGTCCGCAGACTATTATAGTCATAAAAAGCTTTCTTCAGTGGCTGGAATATTTGTGTGAAAATTTATGTATGATTTAAAGATGACACACTTTGGTTTTTTTTTTTTAATAAAAAAGAGAGCATTTTCCTTATTAACTTTTCACTGTTCATTACATATGTATCTTTTGGCATTAACCCTGTATTTCAATCTTTTGTTTTACCAATTTTATACATTATATATTGACTTCCTCTTCTCCAGTCCGCAATTTCTACTCAACTATAATATTCAGTCTTTCCATTGTTATGACTGTGCTAATATTTTCCCACTAAGCAAAGTAGTATGCTAAGATTATTTTTCCTGTTGTACAGCTTTTTCTTCTTCCTGGAGGCAATATTATTATAGTGACTTCGTTTCTTTATCCATTTAGTTTTCCAAGATCATATGATGAAGTCGTCCCATACTTTCCAACAACTTCACAAAAACCTTGTCAATACATTTGCTTGTACAGTCAAAGCTGTTGAACATTTTTCTTACTTCTATTCCCTCTACCTTCAGGGAAGGGAAGGGTCTGAAGGCATAATCTGTTTATTCTGTGGAACATCACCCCCACCTTTCTCTGTGCCTCATGGCTGGAGTCTCTGGTTCAGTTTCTCCAGGGGAAACACTGTTAGAGAGAAGACCCCTGTCTCCTGCAGGGGTTGGAGAGGGAGAGTTCCTGACAGTGTAGGGTTGGGCAGGACTAGGATCTCAGACAGACTTTCCTTATAAAGACTTCCACACAGGCCTTTTCAGTGCCTTGGCCTCATCCCTAACACAGATGCCTTGAATTCTGAATTTCCCAGGGTTTGCTTCTCAAAGTCATATCTTCCCTCATCCCTGCACCCCACCATTTCAGCACTGAGTTTGACCTTCCTCCTCTCAGCTAAGTAACCTATAGTTCTATCCACTTTTACCATTTTGATTCAGGACTATAGATCAGTGGTCCCCAGCCTTTTTGACAGGAGACTGGTTTCTTGGAAGACAATTTTTCCATGGTTGGGCCTGGGGTCAAGGAGAGGCAGAGCTCAGGCGATGACCCAGCAATGGGGAGTAGCTGTAAATACAGATGAAGCTTTGCTGGCTTGCCCACCACTCACCTCCTGCGGTGCAGCCCCCAACCCCTGTTTCATGGAAGACAATTTTTCCGCGATGGGGATGGGGACCACAGCTATAGATGATTATAGTATCATCAAAAATAGGCCAGGCGTGGTGGCTCACACCTGTAATCCTAGCACTCTGGGAGGCCAAGGCGGGTGGATCGCTCAAGGTCAGGAGTTCGAGACCAACCTGAGCAAGAGCGAGACCCCGTCTCTACTAAAAATAGAAACAAATTAGCTGGCCAACTAAAATATATATAGAAAAAATTAGCCGAACATGGTGGCGCATGCCTGTAGTCCCAGCTGAGGCAGTAGGATTGCTTGAGCCCAGGAGTTTGAGGTTGCTGTGAGCTAGGCTGATACCATGGCACTCACTCTAGCCAGGGCAACAAAGTGACACTCTGTCTCAAAAAAAAAAAAAAAAAAAATATATATATATATATATATATACACAGTATTGTTCCGCATATATATATATATATATACAGTATTGTTTCTGTTCCCTATTTTCCTTGTTTTGAGATGATTTTTGAGAAGAGATTGGAAATATCTTTGTTTTTCCAACCTGGAACTAGATGCCTCTTATAGACTTTTGTCTTTTCAAGGCTTTGTTTTTCTTTTCTGGCCAGCAGTGTATGTGTGACAATTCAAGCTATCTTTCACCCATAAGGATTCAAAGAATTTTTTTGTATTCAGGAAAAGTTTCTGTTAGGGCGCTTTGGTAACAAACAACAGAAACCATCTCTGGTTAACTTAAGCTTATAAAATCCAAGGGCAAGCTGAGTGCCCAAGTCTCAGAAAGGGCAGAGACCAGGGAAGCTCCCAGGATCTAAGCTGCAGGAATAATGGGGAGTTTCTTTACTGGGATGTTTTGAAAGGATTGCCCCCCAACCACTCCTGTCCTTTTGTCACTTCACGGAAGGCTCAAATTGCAGGAGAGAAAATATGATTGTCCAAACTAGGATCCCATGTGCATTGCTTGAGCATTCTTAGCCAAAAGAAAGGGGAAGTGATGTTGGCAGGCAAAACAAAGCAAACAAATAAACAGATGTCCACCCAGGTGATAATTTTATAGGGTTGGAGAGGTTAATGGAAGCTGGGTTTGCCTTTTTGAGATCTTCAGGCAAAATTCTCCTTGGGACGTGCCAGTGCTATTGGCAGGTCACTTTTTATTACAATGTGCCTGGCTGGAAGAGGCTGTACACATTAGAGAAGCACAGTGCACTTGCCACCAAAAACTCCTGAATTCTCTTAAGTAGGACTCCCTCGAAAGGGTTTCCATAGGATATTTGGGCTAGGATTCTTTGGAGTGGAATTAAGAAATGTTTCTAGGGAGGAAGTCCTTTTTTTTTTTTTTTTCCCCACTTGAGTTTGAGCCGTTTCTTTCTAGGAAGGGTCCCTGAGATAATCACGCAGTTGTCAGTGAGAAAAAAGTTTAGTTCTTGACTCCAGGTTTCTGGAGGGTCATGCATCTGAAATCACAGGGCAGTCAACAGAGTGATTTATGACCCATAGCTTCAGGAGACAGCTCGACTTGAGCCTTTAAGAGAGGAAAGAACAATCGAATGTGTTTTCCTAAGTCCTTCTCTTTGCAGATCAAATGGTAATCTTTGTAGCCAAGCACCCATCTAAAATAACAACAATATTTCAGTCTCAAGGGGCAAGCCAGTCTCAAAAGCTTGTGAACTGTCAGCACACTTAAACCAAGACTCTGGCATGGCACAAAGACATTTCCCAGAAACCTTAGGCCCCAAAGAAGACTTATGTCAAACATCTGATAGAATAGTTTCAGATTTCTCAAGAAAAGGAAAATTACAGTAATATTTATAAGGGGAATCGGTACAAATCCAATGTTTTTCTAAAGTCATCAGTTCTCAGCATGAGAGTTTTTTTGAATAAATAATGTGGAGTTAGTGTGAGTTTTTGGTGTTTGGAAAATTTATTAGCAAAATTAACCTCAGGAACCTTGCCCTCTTCTGGAAGTCCTTTTAAATATCTTTTCTGCAGAGAGATGTAATCATGCAATATGAATTTAATGAGGAACATATACATACCAGGTCTTTTTTCTAAACCTCGCCAATCAAACATACATATTTCAGTCCTTTCCAGTTGCAATACAAATGGAAATGTCACATTTCAAATGCTGCTAACATTAGAGTCTGAGAATTGTAATGCATGCAGATTATTTTTGCTGTTTTCAAAAGACTTGGCATTTAGCAAATTAGTGTGTAACATCATTTATCTTTGTTAGCTTAAGCAATCTATATATAATTCTCATTTTCTAGAAGAGGAAGTGGAACAAGTAAAATAATATGAGAGACAAATATTGAAACTATAGAAGGATTGAATGAGGCAGATACCAAAATGACTTCAGTTTTTGTTCCCATTGGCTTTGATAGTGGAACACAAGCTCTGCTTATATGAAGCCAGAAATTGTTTAGGATAATGTGGCCTGAAAGTAGTAGACCGAATTGGGCAAGAAACAAAAGTGGATTGAGGGTTGGGGAGATTATCCAGTTAGCAAACTAAGTCTTACACAGTTACAATAAGATAGGAAATGATGTTTTTTTTCTTGCTAGACTTTTAAAAGACATGGCACTGAAAGGGCTTTTGGACAACCTTGTCAGCTAAGTGACCTAAAAGAGTGGAAATACCACGGGCTGCAACAGCTGAAACAGAGCACTTTGCCGTGCTGAGATGTAAGAGGTCTAAGCAAGGAATTTGTCCCACTCTAATGGCAGCCTCAATCATCCCATGAGGATAGGATGAAGTCTGACAAATTATGGATAAAACCAAATGCAATTGAATTTTCACTCTGATGCCCTCATGCTGTTTTGCTTAATGTGCTGCAATTCAGTTCAGTGAACATTTTTGAGCACCTCCAATTTTTTTTTAATGAACCCTAGTGCTACTATCAATGCTTCTAGAATATTTATAGTAATGAATTTCTTGTGCAACATAGCAGCAGGTCATTAATCTCTTTAAAGTACAATTTAATGCAATGCTTCATGACAGGAAGCAAGCAAGATAATAAAAACCTTTACTGCTTAAAACCACACTTAATATTTTTATAGCCCAGCCAGCTTGACAAAATATTCTTTGTGAGTCATCACTTCAAAGTGAAGCCCTGGGGACTTATTAAAGGCCTAACAGCAGGCCTCATGACCATTGTAGAAGGCCCCCCAAATGTGAACTGCTCAGGCAAGACCTTTTAAGCAAGAAGAAATACATCAGAGGGACCCTGCAGAATGCCCTTGCGTATCCCATGGTCTAGGAAGCCATGTGACCAGATGCATTTATTTTAAAACTTTCAATCATATGTTTGACAGCTTAGCTTTTGTATGGTTTTACCTTTCCTTATAACTGATCACATTCTACTGACTAAAGAGATTATAAAGCCTTACATCTGCAGTCCCCGACTTCCAGGCTGTGGACCTATACCCGCCTGTGGCTTGTTAGGAACCGGGCCACACTGCAGGAGGTGAGAAATGGGTGAACAAGGGAAGCTTCATCTGTGTTTACAGCTGCTCCCATCACTTGTATCACCGCAGAAGCTCCACCTCCTGTCAGATCAGAGGCATTAGATTCTCACAGGAGCAGGAACCCTACTATAAACTGCGCATGCGAGGGATCTAGGTTGCACGCTTCTTATGAGAATCTAATGCCTGATAATCTGAGGTGGAGCTGAGGTGGTGATGCTAGCACTGGGGAGCACCTGCAAATACATATTATCATTAGCAGAGAGGTCAGACTGCCTGATAAATGTACTGCACTTGAATCATCCCGAAACCATCCCCACACCACAGTCCATAGAAAAATTGTTTTCCATGAAACTGGTCCCTGGTGCCAAAAAGGTTGGGGACTGCTGCCTTACATGGTCCTATCTAGTTTGTTTAGAATGTAAAAAATTTTGTCAAGTTCATTAAGATAAAGATTTAACTTGGAGCTATTTGCAAAGCATGGGCTGAGAAGAGAAACAATTTGTAATGAACCAGCCATTGCCTTAGTCTTTGGGCAACAGCCAGGACAGCCTTAGCACTGATTGTAAACAAAAATAAGAGCAAATAAGGGAATATAGAAATCTCTTTGGCTTGTATATAGAACTTAATAACCTTACTATCACAAATATATCGATGATCTTTTTCTAGGAGTTAGAAATTCTGTAGCTTATATTGAAACTCTTAATACGGTCAGAAATATTTTCTATCTACATCTTATCTAAGTCTTACAATTTGTTGTTTGAAAGCCATTTCCCCTTCTCTTTAGATTTCAAAGGGAAGGGAGTCACTCCTCACTTACAAATTATTTATTGAACATGTTCCACGCACCAGATGCTATTGTCGACACAGGCCATTTAGCAGGGAGCAAACAGAGTCCTGCCCTTGTGGTGTTTTCATTCTGGTGAATGTTGTCTTACGTGGTGTGAACCTTCTTACATGTGAACGTGACCCACCAAGCTCTTCTGTTGCCCAACAGGAACCTTCCACGTTCCTCAAAGGAAGCCACTTATTAAAACGAAGTGGTTATCATCTGGCTTTCATCCCCTTTCTCTACAACTTTCCAATTTCTTTTTCCCCACTCTCTGCTTTCCCTACTGTGTAAATTACCTCTTGGGTTTCATTCTTCAAATACCCTCAAAAGGAAAAGAAAGTAGAAAGTAAACAAACACAATACCCCCATATAAACAGATGCTTGGGGATTGTTGTTCTCCACCTTATCTCTTCAGGAAAAAAAAGCATTTGGAAAACAGGAGCTAAACCTATTTCCAAGTAGACTTACTTGGGTTCACTTATTCACTCATTTATTTATTCATTCAGTAAGCATTTAAAATTATGTATTTATTTTTAGAAATGTCTATACTGTGGAAACCTACAAGGAGAAAGTAACGCACGCTCATATTCCCACCATCCAGAATCAACCACAGTTAACATCTTGGCATAATTGTTTCCAGTCTTGTGAGTATTTAACGTGGAATTGTAAGAACAACCCTAAACCTAATAATAAATACTTACCCTGTTCAACAGCACTTAGTAACAGTATCCATTAGGTGCTTAATTATACTCATTTACTAAGAAGAGTGAATGATTTTCGTGGAATCTTCTCAAAATGTTATTTCTTGAGATGCAGCTGAATGACTCGCTGTAGCTCTTCTTGCAAAGTCTTCATGTCCCGACTCCCACTTCAGGGTCCTCACCACACTGCCACAAGGCTTGTCTGTGTACATATGAGCACAACCCGGCAATGGCTCTTCTGTTATCTACAAAATATTTGGGTGTGGGTTTGGCGGTTGGACGCTCCTGAACTCAAAGACTCTTGTGAACTCAGACTTAACCGCAAATGATTAAAAACACACACACACACACACACTCCTCTCTCTCTCTCTCTCTGTAGCGCACACACACATACACACCCCATTGGCTAAAATAATTAAAAAATGTTTAAAATAAATCATTTTTGACAGTGATTGCCCCTGGGGGAGGGGTAGCAAGTTACACTGGGAACTGCCCCAGTTTCTTCCCAAGTCATGTATCCACTGGCTGGGAGGAATTTCCCAGCAAGCCTCTCCCACCCATTTGATCCTCTGGCAGCCTTATTTCAGGGGTTGAGTATGTCTGAGTTCAGTTCTGATAAGTGACAGAGAGAGAGGATTTCAGTGCTTCTCATGATTCTTGCAGGGAAAGGGATTTTTTTTCTGTCTTGGTTGGGGTTATGATGGGGTGTTAATATGGGCAGATTAGCTCCAGGTGCAGCCTGTTTCATTCCTTATCTTTCCTTCTCCCTTCACCCCTGAACCAAGTATAGGATCAGACAGGTTTGGTTGGCCCTTCCCCCTGCCCAAGAGGGAGACCGTGCTCACAGAAGGCAGCGAGAGCCCTGATCTGAAGCCCTTGTTTGACTCCAGGCCAAGTGTTTCAAACAGCAGGTCTTTCATAGCTGGGAAAACCCCAGCTAGACCTGCCGGACACACCACACAACCACATACGGCTCAGCTCATGTCAACAGAACTGATAACCAAATTGGGCTTCTTGGCTTCCTGTCCCGGGCAGCCTTGCCAGCCCGCTACCCTCCAAGTCCCAATTAACACGCGGCTACGCTATAACCATAAGGCAGGAGCCGAGGGTTTGTTTACCACATAGTTAACAGGCAAATACAACTTAATCACAAGGAAAACAGCTTTTATGAGAATCATCTTGAAGTCCTTCTACAGCCCTATTAAACTATCCGGAAAGCCAAAACCTAGCGTTCCCTCCGATTTCATCCCTGTTAGAGGAGAGGCCAGCGGGGACAGGTGGAGAGGCCCATGGTCTTGCTTCTTGACTATTCCAGCTGCCAGGCTACGTGAACCTCTCTCCCCACGCTGAAGGCCTCTCCAAGTGCACAAGTATGCTACAGGACCCTTCTGTGATGGGCTGTGGGTGACTTTGGAAAGAACCCCAGGTTGGTAAGGAATCTATCTTTTAAGCAGATCCTGCTTTTGCACACAATCTCTGTGTGGAAGACCCTTGTGTTACCCGCTTTTAAAAAGGAGAAAACCAAGGCTGTGTAAGGTTGAGTAACTTTAGAAGATTACACAGATTTAGTGCAAAAACTGGGATTTGAACACAGGTCAGATGGACTCCAAAGGCCATTTCTTTCTATTCCACTTCTTCTTCTATCAGACTGTCTTGATTCTATGAGAGGTGAAAGACGAGATCGGGCGCGTTCAGGGTGGTGTGGCCCTGGACTGTCTTGATTCTAGCTTCGGGCCTCATGGTGGTTGGTCACTGGATGCTGAGCAAATCCGTTAATAGCTTAGCACCGATTTCTTCATCAATAAAATGTGGTTGTGGGAGAATCAGGTTTGATAATGTATACTCGGAAGGTCTTAACGCCAAGCCCAGTGGTATCACTTGCATTGAAGAAAGAAGCACTTCCGGGCCACATAGTGGCCTCTCAGAATCACAGTTTATTAAGGCTTGTTGGTTGAAAATGAAGAGAGTGGATATTTTACTTGAAATTCTGATTTTTAAAAATTAGTAGACATTTATACAACATCCACAGCATGTTTTAAGCCATAGAATACTTATGAATAGAAATGATGTCTGTCCTTCAGGTTTATAATCTAGCCATGGGAACTCAAACTTAAGTGCTCAAAAGAATCAGTTGCATTGGGGAAGGGCTTTGCAGACATCCTTAGTTACTAACCCAGCATCCATTTGCCCGTTTCTCTTTCCTAACAGGGTTTTGATTTTGTCCATCAATTCTCCCTCCTGCATACTGACCTCATCCCTAGCTCCAGGTACAAAGGTAATGTGGGGGGAAATTTGCTGAGCCTCTGGGAAAAGTTCTTTAGGGAGAATTGGAATTTCAGACCAGGTTAGGAGGATTCATCATTTCTCAAACTGTGATCTACGCTTACTGAAGTTTTGCAGAGAGGTTTAAATCATCTTCCCATGTGAAAATTTTTTTTTGCTCCTTTTCACATATATAAATATGATTGTATTGATACTGTCATTTATTTAACCTAACTTTTAGCATTACCAAGACATGAAAAAATACAGGGAAGGAAAAGTTGTGGTCTTGCAATTCAATTTTCTGGTTGTAATGCGGTGGTAGCATGCATGACCCAAGTGCTGAATGATTTACAATGCTGAAGGTCTATGTGATTCAGGGCAAAATGGGTGGAATTAGATATTATTGCTACAGGAATTCTAAGAAGAAAGAGAGACTGGTAAAGTTGGAAAGGAGAAAAGTCTTAACTGGGGTCTTGAAGGGTAATTAGAGTTTATATATTTAAAGAGGCAAGGTGGGTCTTTTCAAACATGGGGAAGGAAAATAGCTTAAGTAAAATCACAGAGATAGCAACAAGGAAGGCATTTCTGGAGAAGAGTGTCCACTCTTCACTAAAGCTGGCTATGTAGGCCTTGAATACGGCAGTAAGGAATATGGCTTTTATTCTCTGGCATTGGTGAGCCATTAAAAGTTCCTGGGTGGGGAATTGCATGATGAAACCTTTGTTTTAGAGAAAATAATCTGAGGGCATTAGGAATTCGTAGTCCCCAAAAGTACCATATAGGTGCTATGGCCTATTATTAATTATCAACATGATAATTTCTTTTAGGTTTTCAATGATTTTTTTCTACGTCACTTGGGCTTTTGGAGCTGTGTTGATATACAGTATGCTAGCTGAGTCTAGTTTTTGTTGGCTCTTTTCAGTTTCTTTCCTTTTCTTTGTCTCTACCTCTGCCCACCTCTCTGTAGCACCCACCAACACACACACAGATATATGCATGCCCCCTCCTTCTCTCCCCCATCCCTAGTCAGGCAGACTTGCTTCTGTTACCGTCTACACTCTTCATCCTTGATTCTTCATTTCCCTGGTCAAGTCTTTTTTATAAAAGGTCATAAGAAAACCCTGGAATTAATTTACCTCTTTACTATTTCATCTATTCTACATTTATTGAGATCCTATTGGGTGCCAGGTACTGAGGTAGCTTCTGGAGACACCAACTTAAGACATATGTCGATACAGTGGGAAAGATGAATATACAGTGGGTACTCACTTAAGGTCATTGATAGGTTCTTAGAAATTGTGCCTTTAAGTGAAATGTGGTAGAGCTGGCCCTTGAATAATGTTGTCATTTCATTCAAAGTCATTTAGTAACAAGGTTGATGAGGAAAAAACACTGATTCCATTGTATGTTGTTTTGGTGCAGGGGAATTTGGGTCTTATTGGACTAAAAGTAGTAAAAAAAACCCAGAATATAAAGGCTGATAAACTGCAGTTCATGCAATACATAGAGAAATAACTAATTAAATTATGGTTTGTAATAATTTGGAATAAAGTGTGCCTTGAAAGCCATTGCTATAGACCAAGGTGAAGGGCATGAGAGCATCAATAGCCACGGGGTTAGTGTGCTGCTTCTAGTGGCCCTGAAAAGCTTAAAGAAAGAGAATGTGAAGTTCGAGTGTCTGAATTATTGGCCCCGAAACACAGCCTGAAATTCAGGGAGTTTCTATGATTGTGCTAAAATAATTCCTCGTCTCTTGCAGCTACAGAACTGAGGTTGCTGCAAACTGGAGTTTTATCCTGTGTGTTGTTAAATTACAATATCAGTTGGATTTGCAACCTTACCAGATCTCTTATTTGGTAATAAGGATGTATATTGGGAAATAATGGACTCCGGAGACTTGAAAGGAAAATTCAGGGTATGTTGAATACCTAACCTTAAATGAAGTTTCATTTTCCAGCTGTGGTAGATAAAATAATACCCCAAAGTTGCCCATGTCCTAATTCCTGGAACCTGTGAATATGTTCACTTACATAGCCAAAGGGCCTATGCAGATGGTTAAGGACCTTAATATGGAGAGACCATCCTTGATTATCTAGGTAGGCCCAATCTAATCACATGAATCCTTAAAGACAAATAATTTTTCCCGTGTATAGTCAGAGGGAACTTGACCTGAAGGAAAGGTCAAAGAGAGATGCAACATTGCTGGCTTTGCAGACGGAGGAAGGGAGCCACAAGCTGAGAAATGAGGGCAGCCTCTAGTTGCTGGAAAAGGCGAGGAAATGGATTCTCCCCTGGAGCCTCTGGAAGTGAGCACAGCCCTGTCGACACCTTGATTTTAGCTCAATGAGAACCACATTGGACTTCTATACTATAGAACTGTAAAATAATAAACTGGTGCTATTTTAAGCAACTACATTTTTGGTAATTTGTTACAGTAACAATAGAAAATACATCACCCAAAGAAGTTTCTTCATTTTCTGGTAAGGCTGTTCTTTCTTAGGTCCCATAACTCTCTCACCTAAGGGATTAACTTGCAAGAAGCCAATTTTATTTATACTCCTCCTTATCTGCTACTGATCTTCTTTAGACCTATAGCCAGAGTTAGATCCCAGCATGACTCAGGGACAAAGTATAAACTCACACTCAAGAGGAGAATGTTACACATCAAAAAAGTAAGATTGTTTCTAAATTATGTCAGCCAAAATCTGTCAAAGGTGTGTGGGTGTGGATTCTAAAGGGGCTAAACTAAGGAGAGAGGAGTATACAGTCGTCCCTTGGTGTCTTCAGGAGATTAGTTCCAGGACCCCCAAAGATACCAAAGTCCAAGGATGCTCAAATTCCTTAAATAAAAAGGGGCAGCATTTGCTTAAAACCTATGCACATCCTCCCATATACTTAAAATCATCTCCAGATTACTTATAATACCTAATAAATTATAAATGCTATGTAACTGGTTACATTATATTTTTGTATATTTTAAAATTGTTGTTATTTTTTCCAAATATTTTTGATCCACGGTTGGTTGAATCCACAGATGTGGAACCCATGGATATGGAGGGCTGACTGTAATTTTAAATCAATCTAAATTTCTTAAGATGGTAAGAGAGTCAAAATCCAATTGGCTAGCTTGAACAGCTAGGTGAATTCTTATTGACTGCTCACTGAGTAAAACTTGGATGCAACAATGTTTTATTTTGGGTGAAATAGAGATGTCATAAATACCTTGGTATAATATCGTGGAAGGAATCTTAAGACTTAGGAAGGGGCCAGACACAGTGGCTCAGGCCTATAATCCTAGTGCTCTGGGAGGTTGAGGAATGCTTGGGCTCAGGAGTTCGAGACCAACCTGAGCAAGAGCGAGTCCCTGTTTCTACCAAAAATAGAAAAAATTAGCTGGATGTGGTGCACACGCCTGTAGTCCCAGCTACTCAGGAAGCTGAGGTAGGAGGATTGCTTGAGCCCAAGAGTTTGAAGTTGTAGTGAGCTGTGATGACGCCACTGCAGTCTACCTAGGGTGACAGAGTGAGACTGTTTCCAAAAAAAAAAAAAAAAAAAAAGAACCACAAAAATGTAGGAAGATAAGGAGTGTTGGAATAGATTTATCATATGCTCCTTTGTTCTCACAGGAGACTCCAAAAGATGCTTCCTTCACCCAGGCCTTAGTAAGCACATGATTGTATTTACCCTGAAAGGTACTTTCCTGAATGTTTTTTACAGGCCAGGAATGCTAGTAGGAGGTTCTATACTTAAAATAAGCTCCTGTGTTTTGGTGAGAATGAGAGGACCTCAGGATGATAGAGGCCAAGTATAGGCACTTAAACCACAGTGAACATGGCCACCAGGACGTTTCTCAGAGTGGCCAATGGATCACATGTTCCCTAGGCCTGAGATAGATGGACAGCCCACTAGTATTCTGCTTGATTTGTATAACAGAAAAAACTCTACCTCTAGTGAGTAGATGAACAGTGACCTGACCTGGCCACCCTGATGGAGATCACTCTGCCTCTCCCAGTCCCAGACCTGGGCCAATTCACAGACCCAGAGCCCCTGGAGTAAAGAGGAGGCTGGTGGTCCTGAAGACAGGTATTAAGAAGAAACAGAAATACATACTGTGAATCTTCCTACTCTCTCTTCTTAAAGGACACTGTGGACATTTACTGGGTAATTGTGAATCAGGGAAAGTGATTATACCAAGGCTGCTTGAAATTATTGGACATGGCTTTGGGCTGACACCAATTTATGTGACCTGTGACCCCATTGCAGTCTCCCAGTCAGAGTGAAATCTTATGGGTGATGAAAAAAAAAAAAAATGGAGCTGGACCTGAATATGCCTAATGTAGGTCTAGGTAGACCTTAAACCACCTCCAGCTTATTTGTCCAGATCATGAATAAATAATTGAAGTAGGTATTTTTAACATCAGGCAGAGTTCTCACATTGACTATTTTGATATGAAGAGCCAGGTAAATAGTAAATCAAAGTAAAATGGTAATAGTAAATAGTAGACCAAAAGGAAAACCACATCCTGGGGGAACATGAATGATATCTCCATCCCTTCACCTTGCCTGTCTGGCTTGTGCAGAATATGGGTGGGTTTTGAAGAAAGCCAGAGGAGTGTTGCAAGCTCATGTAGGTGTTGACTTCAGTTATAGTTGCTGCTACTGGTGAGGTCTCTGCTCAGGTTAATGCCATCCTTAATACCTATTATATAGCTGTTGGGCTGACAAATACTTAATTTTTATTCCACTGAGCTAACAACACCAGAAAGGTTTCTTCTGATTGTCTCAAGCTTTCATCAGCTCTGGCTTTGGGGCACTATTTTGTCCTCAGAGATCTTAATCATCTTACTGTCCTTCAACATCTACTGGGCCACACACTCATTATACCATCTGACCATTTTGAAGGGTAGGAGGTAGCAAGATACATCCCTGTTGCAGGGTGACGGAGTGTGCCCACAGCACAGGGGCTGCCACTCAGTCATTTCTGGAGTCCAGCGATCAGCAGCATGTTAGAATAGCTCCTCCACGGTGAAGCCCAATTGGAGGTATTTTAAGTAAGAGGCACACCATTTGGTAGGCCTCTTTGGATTCTGAGAAAGCATGCACCACATTTGGATGTGTGGCTTGCAACTGGTTACCAAGTGAGCGCCAAAGCTAACAGCTTTGAATGGAGCCCAGAACCAGGAAGGCTCTCTGGTTAGGCCATGGCACAGTTCAAGCAGTTCTGCCACTTGGCCCTTCTCCCAGTGGACATCTGAGTACCAGATGCTGGAATGGAACCCATGGGAAACCTTGTAAAAGGGTGACAGCAAGGACCCAAGAGATTTGGGATAAGCTATGCTTTCTTCAGCAAGTAACTTTATCCTCTTGAGAACTAGCTATAGGCCAGCCCTAGGGTCCTGATAGAGACTGAATGCCTGACCACGGGGAAGCAGATTACCTTGCAGTCTGAGCTGTCCTTTATAAACTAATCTTACTATCAGTTAGATGTCTCTAGAAGCATTCCATCATCAAATGGAGGCTTCAGATGCAGAAATGCGTTTGAGCAGGTCCTGAAGACACAAGTAAGTAGCATTTGCAGGTGCTTATTCCTGTCACACAGCAACTGCTTCCCCAAGCCACACCTGTAGTGTTATAGGGAGTCTCCTGGGACCAGTTGACAGAGGATAAAGTAAGTTATGTTTAGTTTTTAGGTGACTTTGCCTAATGTGCTGGCACCAGGCAGAAGCAGATGACTGTGGCACTGCAGCCCCACTGACACAAAGCTGTTCATAATAGTGGGGAAAAGAGATGCTGAAATCCTCCTTGGGGGCAAAGTGTTGAGCAATGTGCCTCATCCAATTTGTTTGGAACAATGGGTGGCTTAAAAGAAATATACATACAGATCAATAGTCAGGGAAAGAGGAAGGACTGACAGGCACAGATTATTGATTTGACCAGGTGTTTAGAGATTTGGAATGATCAGGTCAGAGATTTAATGATAAATAGATTTGGGGGTTAGGTAGGGGAGATCTAAAAGATATTTAACAACTAGCATAAGATACAGCAGAGGCTTCGGCTCCCATGATCAGCCATGTAACGAAATCCTAGAGGGAAGCTGGTGAGCCATGAGCAGCTGCAGCCTCAGGACGCCCCAAGGCCCCGGTGAGCACAGATATCACCTGCTAAGGTGTCCGTGTCCCACCAGCAGGGCCTGCTCCTGGCATCTGGCCCTACTTTACCTAGGGAGGTATGCAGGTCTGGGACCAGTCTGAGGAGCCCCAGTGAGCTTGCTGGAGGGCCTGCAGGATGGCAGGGGCCAGGGTAAGCTGCTTCGCCTAGTGGAGACCTAGGGTCTCTAGGATGGGGAAACCAGGGTTCAGGGAGTGAGCACGCTGGTGACTTAAGCCACTATTTACCAACCAATATGGAAGCATTTCAGCATTTTAATAACTCATATAGACCTACTGGTATGTACTGGCTGAGTAACAGCCCTGGGAAACAGGATGTGAGTGGATCTTAGAATAGTCCCAGAGGGTCTATTAGTAAAAGAAAGCTTTTAATAAGCAGGTGAACCAAATGATTGATGCTGTGGATATCAGTTGGGCTCTCTTTCCACCTCCCCCAGTGCTAGTCTGAGAGGCTCAGGAGCAAAGTAGCCACAGAGACAATGGTGGAAACTGTGAAGGGCCATGGGTTCAACAAAATGAGCTTTGCTTCTCAAGGCAGACCTGGCTATGCCACTTCTGAGCAGCAGCAGAAAAATGGTTCTCAGCAGCAGAAACTATCCCTGAGCCTCTAAACCAAGGGGCAGCCAACTGGGAGTCTCATTGGACCCTGCTGTTGGCCAAGGCCGTGCCTGCTGCAGTAGAATCTCAAGTAGGCCCAGTGACGTAGCAAGAAGGAAAACTCAGCCATCTGTTACTGTGGTGAAAGAAGATTCTTTCAGGAGAATAACATGGGCCCTTGAATGTTGAATGTGAACTTCCCCCTATGTGAGCTGAACTTTGGGTATGTGCCTTTAAGAAGAATAAGTATCCTCTAGTACCGTGTCTGTGCCCACTGCCCAGGGTCTGCTAGTGCAGTAGAAAAACAAAGTGAAAGTAACACCAGCTGACAGCAAGTTGCTTGTTGATGTTAACCCTGGACCATCTCTGCTAATCTGGCTCAGCTCAGAGAGATTCTGACATAGAAAGGGCAGTGGTTTGTCCTCACTAGAATAGTCACTTATTTTGGATTTGGATTTGCTTTCATTGCCCACCACATTTCTGGCACCAGGGTTGATTTTACTGAATGCCTTACATACTGTCACGGTAGCCCACACAACATTGCTTCTGACCAAGGGAGTCACTTTACAGTGAGAGGAAGACAATGATGACTTGTCTTATTATGTGCCCCGTCCTCCACGCCACAGACTGTACAAACATCTTGTAAGGACAGACTGGAGAGAGAGAGAAAATGGAGGTAGGGGCCAGTTAGGAGGATGCTGAAATAGTTCAGTGACAAATGATGACGGCAAAAAATCACAGTGGCAGAAAAGGTGGAGAGAGTAGTAGGACGGATTAAAAGATATTTGGGAAGTAGACTGTCCAGGAGTTGATGACTAGATTGGCAGAGAACAAGACAGTGAAGAATCAAGATGACTTGAAAGCTTCTAACTTGCGTGAATACATGGATGGTGGCACCATTAATTGAGAAGCTGTGGGTTTTTGAGAGAAGAGAGTTTATGCATGTTGAGTTTATGAAGCTCTTATCCAGGTGGAGATGCCCAGTAAGCAGCTAGAAAAATGGAATTAGGAGACTGAAGAAGCAGATTTGGGAGTCAATGTAGTGTTGGGTAAAGCCCAATAAGTAGAAACCAAATAAGTACAGAAAATTCTCAAGGAGAAGGAACAAAATAGGAACTTCTTCAGGAATTTGAAGACTCTGAATTGATGTGAACCACTTATTGGGTAGGAGTTTTTATTTAATGCTGTAAGTGTTCACAGCGCCTTATGATGACCTTTGTGGACCCAGTTGGCTCTGATGTCTATACACTACCTGCCAACCTCTTGCCACATTTCCTCAGCACTCTCTGTTCCAGTATGCACCTCCTTTGAGCACCTGTGGCTCTCTGCCTCCCAGTCCACAAGGAGGGCAGCCAGAAGTGCCAGGGAGTTAATGTCCCTGGGAGCAGCCCTCAGGCATGAAGGATGAGCATTGGAGGATGAACATCCCAGATTCCTCATGCCTCATGTGGAATGGCTTGGAGGCCAGAGTTACCCAGCAGGACTGACCCTCAGCTGCTCACAGCGCTGAACTGCTCCATTATGCACTGTTGGCTTTCTGCACTACCCTCTCCTCTTCCCATCCCCCAGTGGTACTTCTCAGGATCACCTCCCAAACAAACTACTTGCTCTCAAGTCCCTATCTCAGGATCTGCTTCTGGGAGAATCTGAACTAAGACTGCCTACCTGCTCTTCCCAGTCTTCTGAGGGTGAACCATTGCAAATGCACACACTGCTCATAACATGTCTCATCTGCTGCCATATTTTCTGTCTTATCCTATGCCATCTTCTCTCAGTGTTGCCCCTCTATAATCTCTCCAAACAGACATGATATTATAAATGAGCCCCCTTGATGCAGCAGACACCAAGGGATAATAGACACCTGGATAAAAAGTCCCTCATCTGTTCTAGGAAACAGGTGTAATGATAATCATATTTGTATTTATTAAAATCTTTCCTTCTAAAGAGTTCAAAGTGTTCCGTGGGTATCCCCTGTGGGTAAGAGCAGGGCTGGCTTCTAGCACAACTGTCAATTATGTGAAGTGTAAATTACGTGAAATTGGGCTTTAGAAACCATCCCGTTTCCCCTTCAAGTGGCCTTCTCCCTGTTCCTTTGCACCCTGGCTCCGGGGTTCCTCCCTGCCACCCCGTCTCTGTTGTCATCCCCGCTGCACTCCTTCCCATAGTAACTTGTTCTTAACCATTTTTCAACCAATCTCAGCTTACGGGGTGATTATTAATATTATTAATATGGCATTATTTCCCCCAGGAATATTGGCATTTTAATAGGACACATTTACAAACGGGAAATCCAGTAAAACCCCTGAAATTGAATAGCAAGATCATAGGTAATAAGAACTTACTATAATAAGAACTTAAATATGGTATTAGGCCTGTTGGTAATCTACATGATTCCAAATTGACCAATGGGGAACTTTCAAGAGAAAAAACATGGATTTATGGCACTCTAGCCATTTCTGTTTCAGAGACAAGTTTAAAAATAAAAATGGAACCACAACCTTTTTACACAGAATGCCATGTAGAAAGTTCTGTGCATTTGATTACCCGAAGTGAGTTAAACTTGTGTGTTTTAGATTAAGCTTTACTGAATATTTACTGTGTAGACAGCACTCAGGCAGAAAGTGGAAGGAGAATGCGAAAGAATGGACAGGTTTCCTGTCTTCATGGGGCATACTTGTGACAGCTTCTCTTTAGATCTGGGCTGGGGAGGGATGACTTTAGTTCTCAGGATGGGCTCCAAAATTAGCCTGCAAGAGAGAGGTGGGGACTTCAGATCTGATTGGAATCCAGAAAGTCTGCCTGAGTTAAAGAAAATACTGCATTTCCCGTGAGGATGGTTTTAAAAAGGCATCTCCTTTTCCTTAAACTCAGAACTCGAGATGAAAGAGTGTAGCATACGTAGAGGGCAAAAAGCCTCTTCCTTCTACACCCTCTTTTCAAAAACAATGGTAGTGAGAGGATATAAAATTCTCCCCAAATATGTCTCCCTTAAAAAATATACTCCACCAAAGAAAGATGTTGATTGAAAAATAGCACAAATATATTGTTTGCCTCTCCCCTTCCCAAATATGAAACATCAACTTCAGGAAAAAAAAAATATTGTGCCAGCAACTTAGCAACACAAACAACCAACTTCAAACCAACAGGGAATTTCCCTGCCTAGGGAAGGGGGGTGTGTGTCTTTGCTGGGTACAGCTAAGACTTCCTGTTAGAGACAACTGTTCAATGCTGCTTCTCAAGACTGTGGGACAAATGCTTTGTTAGTCCAATGCCTCAGAATGTACTCAGCAGAAGGTTTATTTTCAAAATGTTTGAAGGCTAGAGAAGCAGCCACCCTGTTTTGGGGCTTTCTTCTCCCCCAAGCCTTCCCTGACCAAATTGATTTGAACTCTGTGAAAAAAAAATATATATATAATTTTTCTTCCAGAGACCATAACAACTATTTCCATAAAGAGGTCCAGATGTTTAATTTTTCCAAAAGAAATTTTAACAAAAACAAAATAAAAGTAACTGAGGAAGGATCATTTTTCCATTGACTTCTTAACCCAAATGGGACTGGTTACGCCAGTCAAAACCACAGATTCACTTCCCCCGAGCACGCATCCCTTCGTCTCTTCTTGTCTGTGCCTGGACACAGGTGCCTTCCCATAATGCCGCTGGCCAGGCGCTCGCTGCATTGAATTTCAACAAGCTGTTTTTCAAAGGCCAGCTGTGGACAGCTGTAGGTTGTCACACTGTCTCCCCAGCACTCTGGGTCTAATAATAAGTACAACATGGTTTCATCAGCTTGAGCTACATTTTCCTAAGTCAGTTAGGAAATCCCCACATCCAGGGGCCTGAAAAAAAAAAAAATAAACAAAAGCAGCCTCAGAAAGAACAGATTTTCAAACAGGCATTGACCCACCCATATCTCCTGTAAGCGAGAGAATTCACTGGGTTAATTAATCAGAGTGGGAAACTAGTCGTTTTAAATAGCATCAACCCAGTCAGAAAGTCATACTCTGGAGTTTTTATTTCTCTCTAAACATGTTGTGAAGCCTGAGCTTAGAAGGAGTTTCTCTTCCTGAAGATTTTAAACTTTCTTATGATTTTTATTAAGATTAATTTCTGTGGAAATAGTGAAGGTTTCAGGCCTCTCTGTGAGCAGTAGGATACCTGGACACCTACCTGGGCCTTCCTGCCATCCAGCGCCATAAAAATAAGAGATGCCTGTGGGTGTCCCATAGCTTGTTTGGTTAATGCAATGGCTCATAACTAAAATGCCAGTTTAACCACCAGTTTGTTTTGCTGGTGTTTGGTTTATACATAAACATGAGTGGGAAGGGACCAACAATTTTTTTTTAAGTACAAATTTTATTTTTATTACTGCTGCTTTGTTTTTTGTTTCAAAGGGATGGCATGGACTCAGGGTACAACAGCTGTACTCAGCCCAGCTGGAAGGCCCCGGATTTTGAACTTCTATTTCTTAAAAAGGGGTTGTGTGTTGAACATTCGAGTGTTGTTAACCATCTCTATTTTATTTTCCCTACAGCTCCTTGTAGAGCAGAATCCAAGACCACCTCCAGCTCAGACAGAGGGAAAGGCTGGGGTGGAGGAACTGGCAGAGGCAATTTAGACCAGGACATCTCATGAGGAATTGAGTGTCTCCCTTTGTCCCTTCTGACGTGCCCTTGTTATTCAGGGCCACGCATTGGTTTTGGCTTTGTTCCTCCCGTTCTCTCCCTAGCTCGGGGATTATGTGGCCCAACTTCTTACTATGTTGTGTCCATCCGTCATGAGTAGAACAATCCGAAACTATAACACATACACAGCAAGCACTCAAGGAATACTGACTGACTTACATACAGGACCACAAAGTGATTAGAGTAATTCATGGGTCTTTCTAAGAAAAAAACTCAATCTTTGCTACTTCTCAAGGCCAATTTGATCTTTTTAAAACGATCAGACACACAGGCCTAACCTTGAGCAAAATGTAATTCCTGAGGTGGGCCTGGAACAAAATAGGTCCCTTTGAAATGGGTTGGGGAGGCAACTGAATTCTCTTCCTTGCTTTGTGTTCACTTAAATTATTTTTATGTCAGCTATTTTATCAAAGCAAAATCCTGAGTATTTTTGAGTGACGGTGGTCATTCAGTGACAAAACAAGGTTTATAAGGATATATTTAAATCTAAATGAAATAATTTAGTAAACCTTAGAAGACTAATTTTTCAAATGATCTTATCATTCTTCCTGGACAAGAGGGAACCCAGGTTCCTGTGTTCTAAAATGGGTTCCTGCGTTCTAAAATGGGTTCCTGCTAAGAATTCTGGCCTGAGCTGAGGATATTCCTTGGCCATAGGTCACTGTATGGGGAATCAAAGGGGTTAATCCAAGAACAGCATCTTAGGAAGCAGATAAAGCTGAGAAAGACTTTCCTAGCCACTTGTCCATTTGAAGGGGCTGAGAAGTCAGGGGAGAAATCTGTGTACACGTGAATGAGATGAAAACTGGGGAGATTTAGCTAGAGTGAAAGTCCAAAACAGTGAATAAGTGACCAAGTCGAGAAATAGCCTGAATGGTGAGAAGGTAATGGAAGCAACAGTTTATGGGGTGGTGGTGGTTTTGGGTGTGGTCCGGGAGAGAGCCATTAAATGCTCCGACATGGTGCGAATGCCTCTTAAGTTTGTTTCTAGGAAAAACATATTAAAAAATCAATTAAATAAGAATAATGGGAAGATGAAAACAATGAGCAGAATCAAAAGAACAGGGGAAATAAGAGGGAATACGGTTAGAAGGTGGCTCATCTCACTGGAATAAAAACATCTCACAGTATGTAAGTGATCTGGAAGGAGTACAATCGAGCTTCTGGAATAAGTTATTTCTATTCTCCTTCCAGTGTGGACAGACTATAAAGTATAATCCTGGGTTATTTTGAGGGAGTAGCAGTATTAGTAGCCTGAAGGTAAGCCATTCAATAATTGCCAGGGAGACGAAAGACTTCAATTTTTATTTTATTTTAAATTTATTTATTTTCAGTTTATACTTTATTTCCTTTTATTTGAGTTTTTGGGTAGACTCATTTATTTATTTGACATGCAAAAGGTACACATTTGATGAGTTTGGAGATAAGTATACACCATAAAGCTATTTCCACAACCTATCCCATAAACATGTCCATCACCTCCAAAAGTTTCCTCCTGCTCTCTTTGTTGTTATTGGTAGTACTAACACATAACATGAGATTTCTCCTCTTCGCAAATTTTTAAGTATGTAATACAGGATTGTTAACTACAGCTACAATGCTTTATAGTAGATCTCTAGGACTTATTCATCTTGTATAACCGAAACTTTCTCCCCTTTGACCAATGTGCCCCCATTTCCCCCACCCCCTGCCTTTGGCAACTACCATTCCACTCTTTGCTTCTACGATTTTAAATATTTTTGATGTATCATTCGTTTTTTTTATTTTTATTTTTCTGAGACAAGGTCTTGCTCTGTCACCATGGCTAGAGTGCAGTGGAGTCATCATAGCTAACTATGACCTCAAATTCCCAGGCTCAACCAATCCTCCTGCCTCAGCCTCCCGAATAGCTGAGACCACAGGCATACGCCACCACACCCAGCTACTTTTTCTACTTTTTTGTCTATTATTTGTTTACTTGACAAGGTCTCACTATGTTATTCAGGCTGATCTTGAACTCCTGACTTCAAGCGATCCTCCTGTCTCAGCCTCCCAGTAAGCCATTTGATAATTGACATGGAGACGAAAGATGTGAGCCACTGCGCCTGGCCTCGAATTTGGTTTTTATAGAGCTTTTTCTCTAAGTACTAAGTAGGAACTCTACTCAAGATAGTGGACAGATCAGGTGGAGACTAAATACCACTTAATCTATTTTACAATGACAGAAGATGCCTTCAAGGCAGGACCAAGAATGTTATTGCTTCATGATTGCATTGATTAGAAGTTTTTATATTTGTAGCATTTTTTTTCTTTGCTATAGACACCTTATTGGTCACTGAGGTGCTCAGATTCTCATGGCTGTGCAGGGATTTAACCGCCACCATGTCTAGTAAAAGGACAAAGGCCAAGACCACAAGAAGCACCCTCAGCATGCAACACCCAATGTATTTGCCATGTTTGATCCGTCATAGGTTCAGGAGTTCAAAGAGGCTTTCAACATGATTGATCAAAACAGAGATGGTTTCATTGGCAAGGAAGATTTGCATGATATGCTTGCCTCACTAGACAGTTGGAAAAATCCAACTGATGGGTATCTGGAAGCCATGGTGAATGAGGCTCTTGGCCCCATCAGTTTCACCACGTTCCTCACCATGTTTGGTGAGAAGTTAAATGGCACAGATCCAGAAGATGTCATGGGAAATGCTTTTGCTTGCTTTGATGAAGCAGCAACTGGCACCATTCAGGACGGTTACCTGAGAGAGCTGCTGACAACAGTGAGAGACTGGTTTACGGATGAGGACGTGCAGGAGCTATACAGAGAAGCCCCTATTGACAAAAAGGGGAATTTCAATTATGTTGAGTTCACGCACATCCTTAAACATGGAGCAAAAGACAAAGATGACTGGAAAGAACTTCAGATTCCAGCCAACTGTTCCTTGTTGTCGCTTTGGGTACTTCTCAGATTTTCTCTTAGAGCCTGTTGCATGCCTTTAGCTTTACAGCTTTTGCTTTTGTTGTATTTATTCTCAGCCATTTTGGGCATATGTATCTCTATAATCAGACTGGAAATGGGACTTTTTATCATTTTCAGAATAGAAAATATGGTAATTTAACTTACCAGCTCCTCCTCCCCAATAACTGCAGTCTACAGAGTCAATATATTTTTTTCAGAGAAAGTTATTCACTCAATTTTTTCTGAACCATAAACTTTATAATAAAAATTAAAAAAAGCTTATTAATTTCAAATTATTTTGTTCACCAGTACCCTTAATATGAATCCAGTTCTATGCCTTAAAGATGCACATTTAACTTATTTCTATATTATTTCATATTAATTTAAATTGAAATGCAGATCTATTTTCTTCTGATTAGAAAATAAATACAGTTATTAAAAAACTGCAAATGATATAAAGGTATATAAATAAAAAGTCTTCACTAATCACTAGGCGATAATAGTTCTTAACAGTTTGAGTCAAGAAATTTTCATGGAGCACCTACAACGTATCATGCTCTGGGACAAGATCTGGGATAAAATATCAAACAGGACACAGCTGCTGCCTTTTAATTTGTTTGCATATTATCTATAGCTGCTTTGCACAACTAGAGCAGAGTTGAGTAGTTGTGACAAAGACTCTGGCCCACAAATCCTCAAATATATACTATCTGGCCCTTTAAAGAAAGAGTTTGAGGCCAAGTATGGGGGCTCATGCCTGTAATCCTAGCACTGCAGAAGGCTGAAGCAGGACGATCACTTGAGGACAGGAGTTTGAGACCAGCCTGAGCAAGAGCAAGATCCTGTCTCTACCAAAAATGAAAAAATTAACTGGGCGCGGTGGTGTGCGCTTGTAGTCTCTGCTATTTGGGAGGCTGAGGTCAGAGTATTGCTTAAGTCCAGGACTTTGAGGTTGCAGTGAGCTATGATGATGCCACTGCACTCTACCCCAGGGAGACAAGAGTGAGACTCTGTCTCAAAAAAAAAAAAAAAAAGAAAGAATTTGACAACCCTTGGACTACCCAAAAGTAGTGGAAATGGGGAGAGAATATAGAAGTGAGAAATATTTAGAAGTTGATGACTGATTGGATGTGGCTTGTACTGCTGGGCGGATGCGCATACTGCCATTTTCCGTGGTTGGTATTGTAGAGTTGGAATGGTGTGTATGTGTTTCTGTGTGTGCATGTGTGGCAGTTCCATCTCCTAGGAGGAAAGTTAGGATTCACAATGTACTTTTGCTGAAAAAATAGCTTTGGTGAGTCTTGGCGTGTGACTATTGTTATGCGCCCAAACCCATGGAAGTCGTTTTTAATATTTCTTCACAACTTCAGAAAGCCTAAGTGTTTATTTTCCATGTTTATTAAAAAGCGTGCATACAGGGGAGGAGGTTTTGATTCACTCTGTCTATGCTCGGTCTGGATATCTGATCTGTGTAACACATTTCCTATTTAATCCCAGAGGACGTGTTTGGGGAACAGGACAATTACATGAAACTGAGGCTCTGTTCCTCTATCTCCTTCTCTGAAACCAACCGGGAGATGGTTTCCTGAACCGGGAAGCATCTCACTTTCCAGCTTGGTGATTTATGATTCTGCTAGTTGCATCTGTTTATTTTGCTTGCAGCCAATTCATGTTGGTTTTAAAGAAATATAAGTGCAGCAAGAGAGGAAACATTGAAATGGCAGAGGAAGGAAGACTTTGGGATATGGTAAGGGTGAGAAGAATTTAGGAAAACATAAGCTCATCTGGATCGGGGCGGTGGGGGGGGGGAGGCTGCTCAAAATACAAAGACCAGAAGGATAAAGAAGTAAGAGGAGAGGGAAATGGAGGAACAAGTTGTGCAAAACCTTGTTGAACCGGGCCTGAATCCAGTCCAAATTGACCCCTGATCTCATCCAAGTACTGTCCGGCCCCTTTACAGTTTGTAAGATTTGATGGAACCGCAGGCCACAGTGGTGTGGCCAGAGGCCATTGGCCTTGGGGAAGCATCTTGCCAGTGGGGTGATGTGGGAAGACAGAGTGCCAAGCTGGCCAGACGCTGGTCTCTAATGCTATGTAACGCAGGCTAAGTGACAGACGGATATCCACTTAACTGCTGATTCCTTCTCTTTACACCCTGTTATCATCTGCAGGCTGCTTTGTAAAAGGCAAATTTTGCCAGAAAATGTATTTTAGGTCACTTGAGTTTTTTGGTTCTTGATCATGAAACAACTTCCCTTTCCCCCTCCACTGATGTCAAGCTACAAGCTTGAGATGGTGCCATTCCAGAGCTGTCCATGTAGTCATTCCCTGGAGATTTCAGATGACATTTGGGAAACCTGCAAAGACGAAGCATTAACTCTGAAGACAGGAAGCAATTTCCATACAGGGAACCCTCTGAAGCCAAAGTGACTCTTGTGGATTATGTGTGTGTGTGTGTGTGTGTGTGTGTGTGAGAGAGAGAGAGAGAGAGAGAGAGAGAGAGAGACATTTCAGAGGGCCTGGGATTGAACGGCTTGTCTGCACAATCACTTGTCTTTGCTTGTGTGTGAGCTGGTGTTGCACTTGTTCCAATCAGTTTGGCATCTGTATTTTTGCTTGCGGGAGCTCAATAAATCCTTAGCCATTGGCATGAGAGACTGAAGAGTTCAAGGAGTGCAGGAAGCAATTGGTAGCTAAGAGGCTAAAAATGAGAAATAAATCCCTTTTTACAAACTCTCTTTTAGAAGTAAGAATCTTTCTTTCCTAAAAACAAAACAGAAAGCAACCCTCCCCTTGCTTCTTTCTGGCTGTTTATTACTTGCTTATGACCTTTTAACATTCAAACTTGGTCTAACCTATGTAAACACAATCAAAATCAGAGAGGACTCTGCAAGTGGAGGCCAGGGTATTCATATGTAGTCTTTAGGTAATTTCAGATAATTGTGAGGGGATTCAACGCTGTCTTAGGAACAACAGAAATAAAAAATGCCCGGAGAGCCTGGAGGGATAGTGGGTTCTCCTGAGAGCTGCAGCTTTGTTTTCCATGTACAGAATAAACAACCCCCATTTCAGTGAGTGGGGTGGAGGTCCTTCTTCAAGGAAGGCAAATGATGGAGATGCTTTTTCTAATTCATAAAGTTCTTGAGCCACAGTTTGAAAAAGGTTCATTTGCCACCACCTTGAGTTCAGCCACTGCGCATCCTTTCTTCCACCCTTCTCTCTGCCCCACTGTTTTCTACGCTTCCTTCTTCCCACAAATGTTTATGGAGTGTCTATGATATGTGCAACATGAGTAGGAGCAGAGAATACAGCTGTGAATCAGGCAGACATGCCTTTATGGAACTCGCTATCGACACTGCCGGGATTTTCTTCATATGTTCTTTTTTTTTTTTTTTCTCTTCATATGTTCTTAATCCTTAAAATGTCTTATATATAAGGTCTTCTAATTAGATTACAAGTCCTTTGAGGACTAGTATTCTTTTTTGTATAGAATGCATCCAAAATAAGTGTTACAGAAACAATAACTGTCATAATAATGCTGATTATTGAACTTTAAGCTCTATGGAGAGTTCATTATGAGCATGAATTGCTGTCATGTCAAGTAAAAAAAGAAATTTTTTTTTAGTGATATATTCTAATATGCCTTCCTTTTAATGGACATACTTTGAGTAGCTTCCAGAATCCTTCCAGGACTGTCCAGGGAGTTTTGTACATGTTTATCTTTAAGGGGTTCCAACAGCAAAGGTGGTTGCACCCAGGGGGAGCTTTCCAAGAAAAGTCCTCCATCTTGGAGAGAGGAAAGCATAATTTTTGGGTGACACCCTGTCTATTTTAAATCACTGGAGAGGGGAAAAATATTTGTCTCTAAGACTGTAATTTTCCAGATGACGCCATATTGTTGCACAGTTGCCATACCATGAGAAAGAGCATTCTTGTGGTTTCTGTACTGGAAATCCTGTAGGAAAGCTATTTCTGGCATCTCTTCATAACGAAGCCCAGTGAGGATGGGGAACAGACAGGCCAACCAGATACAGTCTGTGGTCTGTCAGCTTTTTAGCAAAGTCCCTTCAGTACAGCATTTTTCATAGGACTTCTCCGTCAGCGTATGAGGTGTTGAGTGGGATGGATGATGAGGAGTAGAGGGAGGAAATGTTAGTCCAGATCGAATCCCAAAGCGGTGGTCTGGTCAGACATACAGACTTTCACATGATTATTCTCTCATAAAAATAATTTTGAATCTTCAATTTTGTCTATTTTGATAGACATATCTCTTTTCAAAATTACATTTTGATAGCTAGGGACCACAACTAAGTATGCATTCTCATAAAAGTAAGAGTGACTGGATGAATACACTGATATTCAATACTAATTTTTCAGATGGAGTTTGGTTCCTGTGAAAACCTGCTTTCTGAATCTGAGTTGAATGCATGTTTAAGGAAGTAATGATCTGGTAAAAAAAATTATATGGAACTCTTTTTTGAAATAGGAAAATTATAAATTTTAAAACTCTGGCAACATTTTGCCCAGGTAATATTTTTCTCTTTAACTTAGAAACTTGCCTTCCTAGGCTACCTTGAGTAGCAAATTCCAGAAATACTTCCAAATTGTATGCAGCCTTTCTCCTCTGGGGTGAAGACATTAATAAAGAAGGTACAATATTCAGGAGGGACTGTTTAATGTCTAAGTATAGGTCTAAGTATAGGCATTATTTTGTGAACAACACTATTTTAGAAGACATGTCCTGGGTGTTTCTGGCATCAGAGTGTAGAATTGATCTAACTCAATAGCTGAATTATAAATGAATTAAGCCTCATTCACAGCAGTCTATATGCCTTTTTGCCAAGTGTTCTTCGAATACAACTTCTCTCCTCTCTCTTTCTCTTTCTGCTTCTTTCTCTCTTTCTCTGGCAATTCAATAGCAGAAAAATAGAAACAACCCAAGCTCAGCCCCCAAACTTGCTCTTCCTCTGCCTCTGTGCTTGGGGTACTGTGGGTGGTTGAGGAGATGATAAGGTTGGCCCGAGGGGAGGGTGTGGAGAGACCATATGGTTTCTCTGGCAGCTGTTGACAGGCTTGGGAGCCAGCCGAGCCTGTCTCCACTGCCAGCAGGAGGACCACAGTGACTGACGCAGAGCCCTGTATAGTAGGAGTGAAGCAGGAGCCTTGAGAGGCCCAAGGCTCTGGAAGGTTTGGGTTTAATACCTAGTTAAACTCTCCAAGCAAATAACCTTGAAACGAAAAAAATCCCTCTCTTTGTACTAGGGAGGGTGGTCTCCATCTTTTAGGCAATTCTTTGCAAATGAGAAAACTGATGATTGTTTGTATTAGTATAATTAATGTAACTAAGAAATTTTAAATGTTAGTCTAGGAAGAGATTCCTCGTTGAATCATAACTTTTACTAGACTGAAGGAAGAGAGAAGGTGTGTATAGCTAGATCCTGGTTGTCATTTGAAAAACCTTTCCTGGATTTTCAAGAGAGGGATGGAAAATATTTCTGGAAATTTCTATAACTACGTGGGAAAGATGGTAAATTACAAAAAAAAAAATGGTGTTAAGAAAGTTGGGAAAATGGTGCTTGGAGCTGTACTTTTCAGTTTTCATGAGTTAATTAAGAAAGCAACAAGTGTTTTTGAGAAATGATTAGAGGTAGTGCATAGACAAAAGGAGAGATCTTCTAGTACAGTCCGACCCGAGGCTCTTAGGTAGGCTACTGGTCTGCTGCATTATGACTGGATGATAGAGGAGTCTGCTAGCACCTGTTTCCTTCAGGAAGAAAGTGGGTCTTAGGATGTCCCAAAGCAGAAGGACGTTAGAAGCTGCCCTTCGGTGATGCCATGGTCTGGCTCCAGGACTTCAGAGAGCCAGGGAGAAGAAGAAGCTCTAAGTGGAATTTCAATGGAATATTTTGGTCTCCTCAAGGGCCTCTCAGGTCACACATTACAGCCCATCCAACTGTGAGCCAGCAGAGATAATTTGCTCCACTCTATTTTCTTTTCTTATTTTCATTATGTCACTTTTTCTGCTTCTCTCCTGTTTTTTTTTTTTTTTTAAATAAACATGGAAGACAGATTCTCACTCACAGAAACTCAAGAGAAAGGCAGCAGGGAAAGAGGCAGAGGTGATTGTGTTTAACATTCTGATCAGATTTCTTCAAGCCTCCATCTGATTTCCTTTTGGGTTGCCCTGTTTTCTTTAGTATCCTGACAATATAATTATGTGCATGGCTGGTCAGAAAGAAATGACAGACTTAGACAAAAACATAATTTCAATTAAAGTCACAGAAAGAAAAATAAGTGACTATCACAATTACAAGTCATCTGTTAGCCAGCAGGGCAAGTATATTGTGCCATCTCTGCTGGTTGGCCATCCAAAGAGTTTTCAAGGATTAACAAGGACAGTTAGTGAGAAGATCTGTGGTCACATAAGAATTTGCTACATACCTTGTGGGCTTTTCTGGAACTAGATTTGTTTTAGCGGAAAATGTGAGACTGGATTAATGCCACTTGCGGATCTTGATACCTTGATCTCAGCTACATCTACAGGCCTGAATTGAAACCTATGTTGGATTGGATGGCCCTTCTGATGACAGCTTGACCAAAATATTATGAAATAATGGAAGAAAAAGTACAACTTAATGATGGAGAATTGGCCTGTGAATTTCTGGTTTGCTCCTCAAAATGGCAAAACTAAGTATAATAGTTAATGATCTTTTTGTAGCTTGTGGGAACAAAATTGTGAATGCATTTTTACTCATTGCAATTGTCAGGCTTGATGAAAAGATTTAAAAAGTTATAATTAGAGAAACGATGAAAACTGTATGTATCACAGATAATCTTTGATTCTTAGAAGTATGGATATAGTCTTGGAGCATATGATATTTTCTTGACACTACTAAATAACCTTCCAGGAAAGAATCATCTCTTTCTGGGAAGGCCTTGTGCTGTATAATGTGGGTTTTGACAAGGGTAGATCAAGCTTCTTAAGATTTAATAATTTTTTCACATTTAACAAGTCAGGGCAAACAAAAAAAATGGCAAATTAGGCTGAGTTTTCATTATGATGAATTAAGAGAGTCAAAAAGCACTCCCGTTTTGTACCCATGCACTGATTTTTTTCTTACTAGGCAGCCAATATGTTTGTTTCCAAACAAAATGATTTGATTCATTTTATTAATTTAACTTCACCCCCCCCATTTAAAAATTTAGCTTCTCCATGTGACCTTTCACAAACTGAAGAACATACAAGGATGTAATTATAATGAACTGGTATGTGTGAGGGAATCAAGCCCTTTTTCTGTTATGGTCAATTAAGTACCTGTCAAACTCAGGCAACCCTTAATTTTCCTTGAGTGAAAGCAGTTGATGAACTTAAAACTAATCCTACCCTTAAGGTTCTCTTTATGAAAGCCCTATAATTAGAAATAAAGGTTCATCCAAACTTAAAAGTTTTTTCTCTTTTTTCTTGGAAAGGTTTTTACTTTGACAAAAGCTGTAAGATTTTGTACTTAGTGTTGCTGGGCAGAGCAACCAGCACCTGAGGAACGGACGTGTGTGGAGTGTAACTGAAAGAGATGTGAGGGGATGTACCTGCCGTTGCTGTCTGTGACATTGCTGCTCAAAGTGTGGTCCAGGGACCAGCAACGCCAGCCTCTCTTGGTGGCTTGATAAAAAAAGCAGAAGTTCAGGTCATTTCCAGACCCACTGAAATCAGCAGTTACAATTTGTTAAGAATCCCACATACCTTGAATGCACATTAATGCTTATGAAACACTGTTTTATAAAACTGATTGGTTTGTTGAGGAAAAGGTGAATGTTAAAGGAAATAATTAGTTGATTCTGTTCTTAGGGGAAGAAAAGTTTGCAAATTAAGGAGGAATCAAATTTATTTCTGGAATATCTTTAATTTTTCCCAATATGGATAAGAAGTAAAATCTGTGGTCCAGAGGGCAGATCTAGCTCTTGGTTATTTTTCTCACAGGAAATGTAATTTCCATTCAAGTGTGTCTGGCTGAAAGTAGTTAGTTGCTCAGTAAGTACTTTTAGAATGAATTGACAATTATACTCAGGTCACAGGAAGTTTCATAAAGTGAAATGCGTGTAAGGGACTCCATCCTTGACTCGTTTTTCATCCCTGAGCTGCCAAAGCATCTGTGATTATCTCCATTATGGTGCCTATTGTTTTATGATAATTTATCTCTTTCTCTCTCTCTCTCATCATACTATGAGTTATCTGAGGGTGTCTTTGTTTCCCAGAGTCTTGTACAGGGCTGGGAATGTTTGGTTACTCAATGACGTGTTTTTTTTCAATTGTGCTAAAATATACATAACAAAATTTATTATCTTAACCATTTTCAAGTGTACAGTTCAGTGGCATTAAGTACATTCACATTGTTCTGCAACCATTAGCACTATCCATCCACAGAACTCTTTCATCTCACAAAACTGAAATGCTATGCCCATTAGACATTAACTCCCTGTTCCCTCTTCCCCCTGCCCCTGGCAACCACTCTTCTATTAATACTATCTGTCTCTGTGATTTTGACTACTTTAGGTACTTTATATAAATAGAATTATACAGTATTTGTCTTTTTGTGACTGTTTTTTTTTTCCTTAACATAATGTCCTCAAGGTTCATTTATGTTGTAGTATGTGTCAGGATTTCCCTCCATTATAAGGCTGAATAGTATTCTGTTATACATATATGTCACATTTTATTTATCTGTACATCTGTCACTGACGCTTGGGTCGATTCCACTTTTTAGCAATTGTGAATAATGCTGTTATGAATGTGGTATACAAGTATTCATTTGAGTCCCTGCTTTCAATTCTTCCTAGAGTGAAATTGCTGGATATGGTAATTCTATTTTTAATTCTTTGAGGAACTGTCATACTGTTTTTCATGGAAGCTGTACTATTTTATATTTCTATCAGCAGTGCACGAGTGTTGCAATTTCTCTGCATTCTTCCTTACACTTGTTATTTTCTTTGTGTGTGTGTTTGTGTTTGTAATCCTAATGGGTATGAGGTGATATCTCATAGTGGTTTTGATTTCCCTTTCCTTAATGATTAGTGATATTGAACATCTTTAATGTACTTATTGATAATTTGCATATCTCCTTTGCAGAAATGTCTACTCAAGTCCTTTGCCCATTTTTATATCACTTTTATAAGTTCTTTATATATTCTAGATATTAACTCCTTATCAGATATATGATTTGCAAATACTTTCTCCCATTCTGTAGGTTGCTTTTTCATTCTCTTGATTGTGTCCTTTGATGCATAGAAGTTTTAAATTTTGATATAGCCCAATTTATTTTTCTTTTATTGTCTATGCATTTGGTGTCATACCCAAGAAATTATTGGAAAATCCAATATCATGAAGTTTTTCCCCTGTGTTTTTTTCTGAGAGTCTTGTAGTTTTAGATCTTATGTTTAAATCCATAATTCATTTTGACTTCATTTTTGTGTATGGTGTAAGGTAAGGGTCCAATTTCATTCATCCAGTTTTCTCAGCACCATTTGCTGGAAAGACTGTCCTTTCTCATTGAATGGTCTTTGCATCTTTGTTGAAAATCATTTGAGCATGAATACGTGGGTTTATTTCTGGGCTCTTGATTCTGTTCCATTGGTCTATATGTCTGTCTTTATGCCAGTACCTCACTGTTTTGATCACTGTAGCTTTGTAGTAAGTTTTGAAATGAGGAAGTGTAAGACCTTCAACTTTGTTCTTCTTTCTTTCTTTCTTTCTTTTTTTTTTTTTTTACTTTGGAGATAGGGTCTTGCCCTGTTGCCCAGGCTGGAGTGCGATGGCATCATCATAGCTTTCTGCAGGCTCAAACTCCTGGACTCAAGCAATCCTTCTGCCTCAGCCTCCTAAGCAACTGGGACTACAGGTGCATACCACCATGCCTGGCTAAATTTTAAATTTTTTGTAGAAATGGAGTCTCACTATGTTGTCTGTTCTGGTCTTGAACTCCTGGGCTCAAACAATCCTCCCACCTCACCTCCCAGAATGCTAGGATTATAGGCTTGAGTCACCACACTCAGTTTTGTTCTTCTTTTTCAAGTTTGTTTTTGGCTAATTGTGGTCCCTTTGAGATTCTATATGAATTTTAGTATGGATTTTCTATATCTTTAAAAAACTTTGTTTGGGATTTTGATTGGTCAACAGTGTTTTTTGTATGCATAAATGAATGAACAAAAGATCAAATGTTAAAAGCTGGCTTATGCCTATGGTTATAGAAAACATGTTAACTACAAAAATCTTTAACACCAGTGTCCTAAATATGGAAGATTTTTCCATACAAGAGAAATTGAATGAAATTTATTATACTTTTTTCATTATAAATAAAGTTTTGTTTGATTTTACTTATCTTGATATTTCTATTTTTCAAAAGGATTTGACACAAGTCACAATTAAAAGAAAGATAAGAGAATAAAATTCAAGGAATTAAAAAGGTAGTAGAAATGGGAATAGGAAGTGAGATGAGAGAAAGAGACAGCCCTTCTTTGTGCATCAGCTTGGTTTTATGTTTCCTGGCAACTGAGCAAGAGGGAAACATAGCAAGGCAATTCAGCATCTCAGTACCTAATAAGAGGAAATAGTTTCTCTTGTTTATCAAGAAAGAAATTGTAAGCACCTGCCTTTCAACCTACCCCTACCTGTGCCTACCCCAGTGGCTATTGAGCTCCTCAACTGCAGGCTTGGTCTTTTATTGATACTGGGAACTGGCCCCTATTCATACAGCAATAAGGATTTCAGAATGGGAGCAGTTAAATAATCTCAAACCACACTATGACAACTAACACTGCTTAAAAGCTAACTTTTTTCCAGTGCTTACCATGGCCCACCACTGAACTTAACTCCAAATGATATCCCTACCAGATAAGTATGGAATCATGTTCTTCACATTTCCAACCAAGGATGCCGGGCTCTGGTGCTGGGCATAGGGCTTGAATCCCAGCTTCCATCCGCTTTGTGGCGCCCTCACTCTGTGCCTGGGTTGCTATGTCTGCCCAGGAGTGTAATTGGCCTTCTGCCTTGCCCACTCTTTCTCGGTTTATGTTGGCACCCTAGCTGCTCTTCCAAATCCAAATCTATCCTAAGACCAGGCCTTGTCTTGCTTTTGCTTTACCCCATCCTGGGCCATAATCCCAGCACTTGGTGGACCCTCTTCCCCTTGGGCTGGCATCCCCATCAATTCTACTCCATGGCTGTCATCACTGTGGAATATAATTTATTAGATGTATTTCTATTCTCGGCCTCTGGTGCTGACCATTTGCCTGAACCATAATGGGTACTAGGTCTCTTTACAAAAACTCTGCTGCCAGAGCTTGTCCTCTTAGGTGCTAGTCTTGCCCTGTCTATCTTGTCTTGCCTTGAGAAAGCTGCCATGGTTCATCAATGAGTTACAAAAAAATGACAGATGCATTCTTGATCCTTTCTTGTAATAGGCATTGATAAAACAAAGGGATAATGCTAAATTGATTTCTGGTGACATAACTTTTTTCTATTTTAAGGGGTTATTGGAAGGTTTAAATGAGCTAATGAAGGCAGAAGGCTCAGCACGATGGAATGACTTCATAAATGCTGCCCATGTTGATCATCAATGGTGCCCTGCAACCCAGGGCCATAAAGGAAGTTCTAGGGGCAGAGAACTCATATGCTCTTCACTCTCTCCTCCTCCCTACCTCACTGCTCTATCCCAAAAGGTGTCTCCCCTCATGTCCCCGTCATTCTGATTTACTAAAACTACAAACCCAGATATCATCCTGGATTTCTCTCTCTAGGAAGATATTTGGCTTTCTCACACAGTGACCCAATTTGGGTTTTCTAGGAAGCAGACTCTGGGACAGTGTAGTGTTGAGAATGTTTATTGGGTGTGCCCTTAGGATGAGCATCTGTGGATGGAAAGGGATGGAAGTAAGATTGGGCTGATGGAGAAGGTGAACTGTGATGCAAACCCAACAGCCACAGCCAATCCCCTTGGGGAGTTCTAGAGTTAAAAAGGCTTATTAAGAATGGTCAGGATTTTATCCTCCTGCCTCAATCAGTCATGGTAGTGGGCTGCTCCTGAAACGGTATGATGGTAGACCAGGTTGTGGCCTACAGCTGAGACAATCCCTGAAAACTAATAGCAGGAAGCTGTCTGCTGATCGTTCACCCAGCAGCTGGGCAGCAAGACCTTCCTTGAAGGAGGATCTGGGCAGTGTATCTGGGTGTCTACTATGCTCTAGAAGGAACTGGCACTATATTGTAGAAGTAAAACAAGGATTGGATTTGGCATAGAGATGGAATTTAGATAAATTGACCAGAGAAATATCCTTTAATCAATCCTAGAATATAGATTATCTCAGAGGAGCTCTTGACTGGCGCTGAACAACAACAAAAAATTAGAGATTGAACTTGCTGTGGAATGTGAAAATGAAGACATTCTTCATGATAAATGCAAAGAAGCTTCCTATGCTTAGATATCAGGCATGTATTAATAGTTAAAGGAGTTATAGTTAGCTATTATATAAAAATCAGGATTTTTTTGGTATGAAAATTTTATTTATTTTTTTAATTCATAAGTAAAAATTGTATAAGTTTGTGGTGTACAACACAATATTTTGATATATGTATATAGTATGGAATGGCTAAAAGATCAAGCTATTTAACATATGCATTACTTCACATACTTGTCATTTTTTATGATGAGAACACTTAAAATCTATTCTTTTAGCAATTTTCAAGTACACAAGATATTGTTTTTAACTGTAGTCACTATCACCATGATGTGTAATAGATCTCTTGAACTTATTCCTCTTGCCTAACTGAAATTTTGTATCCTTTGACCAACATCTCCCCAATCACCCCACCCCCATCCTCTGTTAACCACCATTTTATTCTCTGTTTCTATGAGTTCCACCTTTTTACACTCCACATATAAGTGATCATGTGCTATTTGTCTTTCTGTGCCTGGCTTAGTTCACTTAACATAATGTCCTCCAGGTTCATCCAATGTTGTTGAAAATGACAAGGTTTCTTTCCTTTTTAAGGCTGAATAGTGTTTCATTGTGTTCATGTACCACATTTTTAATATCCACTTATCCGTGATTGGAAACTTAGGTTAATTCCATATCTTGGCTAGTGTGAATAATACTTCAAAAAACATGGGAGTGCAGATATCTCTTTGACATATTGGTTTTATATCCTTTGAATATATACCCAGTGGTGGGATTGCTGGATCATATGGTAGTTCTGTTTTTAATTTTTTGAGGTTTCCCATATTTTCCATACTAACTTACATTCCCATCAATAGTGTACAAGGGTTCCTATTTCTCCATATTCTTGCCAACACTTATTATCTTTTGTCTTTTCCATAATGGCCATTCTAATAGGTGTGAGGTGATATGTTATTGCAGTTTTAATTTGCAATTTCCAGATGATTAGTGATATATGAACATTTTTCATATACCTCTTGGCCATTTGTATGTCTTCTTTTTAGAAATGTCTATTCAGGTCCTTGTCCATTTTCCATTGGGTTATTTGTTTTCTTACTATTGAGTCATGTGAGTTCCTTATTTTTTTGGCTATTAACCCCTTATCAGATGTATGATTTGCAAATATATTTTCCCATTCCATAAATTTTCTCTTTGCTCTGTTGATTATTTCCTTTGCTGTGCGGAATCTTTTAGTTTGATGTAATCTCATTTGTCTATTTTTGCTTTTGTTACCTGGGGTTTTGGAGACATTTCTAAAAAATCTTTGCCCAGACCAATGTTGTGGAGATTTTTCCGTCTTTTCTTCCAGATCTTTTATAGTTTCAGGTCTTACATTTAAGTCTTTAATCCATTTTAAGTTGGTGTTTTGTATATAGTAGGATAAAAGAGTCTAATTTCATTCTTCTGCAGGGGGATATCTAATGTTCTGGACACCATTTATTGAAGAGACTGTCCTTTCTTCATTGTGTGTTCTTAGCGTCTTTGTTGAAAATCAAATGTGGGGATTTATTTCTGGGCTCTCTTTTGTGTTCCATTGATCTATTTGTGTATTTAAATGCTTGTACCATGCTATTTTCATTACTATAGTTTGTAGTAGGTTTTCACATCAGGTAGTACGATGCTTCCAGTTTTTATTTTCTCTCAAGGTTGTTTTGGCTATTTTGGTGTTTTTGTGGTTTCATATGAATTTTCAGGTTTTTTTCTATTTCTGTGAAAAATGTCACTGAAATTTTGACAGAGATTGCATTGAATCTGTAGATTGGTTTGGGTAGTATGGACATTTTAACAATATTAATTCTTTCAATCCATGAACATGGGTATTTTCCATTTATTTGTGTTTTCTTCAATTTCTTTAATCAATATTTCATAGTTTTAGTATATAGATTTTTCATCTCCTTGGTTAAATTTATTCCTAAGCATTTAATTTTTCTGTATCTATTGTGAATGTGATTGTTTTCTTGATTTCTTTTTTTGGATCAGTTGTTAGTGTATAAAAATGCTACTGATTTCTGTATGTTGATTTTGCATCCTGTAACTTTATTGAATGTTATTAGTTCTAACACTTTTTTGGTAGAGTCTTTTGGGTTTTCTATATATAAGATTACGTCATCTGTGAACAGAGACAATTTGACTTTTTTCCCAATTTGAATGCGTTTTATTTTTCTCTTGCTTAATTTCTCTGGCTAGAGCTTCCAGTACTATGTTGAATAGAAGTGATGAGAGTAAGCATCCCTGTCTTGTTCCAGATCTTAGAGGAAAAGCTTTCAACTTTTCACGATTGAGTATGATGTTAATTATGGGCTTGTTGTATACGGCCTTTAATTGTGTTGAGGTACATTTCTTCTATATCTAATTTGTTAAGAATCTTCATCATGAAATGATGTTGAATTTTGACAAATGTTTTTTTATGCATCTATTGAGATAATTGTATGGTTTTTGTTCTTCATTATGTTAATGTGGTGTGTAACATTTATGGATTTTCCTATGTTGAACCATCATTGCATCCTACGAATAAATCCCACTTGATCATAGTGAATGATTCTTTTAACATGCTATTTAATTCAGTTTGCTAGTATTTTGCTGAGGATTTTTGTTCATCAGGGATATTTGCCTGTAATTTTCTTTTATTGTGCTGGCTTTGGTATCAGAGTAACACTGGCCTCATAAAATGGGTTTGGAAGTTTTCCTTCCTCTTCAATTTTTTGGAAGAGTTTGAGAAGGATTGATATTAGTTCTTCTTTAAATATTTGGTAGAATTCAGCAGTGAAGCCTTCAAATCCTGGGTTTTTCTTTTATGGGAAAATCTTTATTGCTGAATCAATCTTCTTACTCATTATCATTCTGTTCATATTTTCTATTACTTAATGATTCAGTCTTGGTAGGTTGTATGTGTCTAGGAATTTTTCCATCTCTTCTACATTTTCCAATTTGTTGGTGTATAATTGTTCATAGTAGATTCTTATGATCTTTTGTATGTCTGTGGTATTGGTTGCACTGTCTCTTCTGTCATTTCTGATTGTATTTATTTGAGTCTTCTCTTTTTTTCTTAGTCTAGCTGTAACTTTGTCAATTCTGTTTGTCTTTTCAAAAGAGCCACACTTCATTTCATTGATCTTTTCTATTGTTTTTCTAGTCTCTATTTCCTTTATCTCTGCTCTTACTTTTATGATTTCCTTCCTTCTACTAACTTTTAGGCTTAGTCTTCTTTCTCTAGTTCTTTGAGGTGTAATGTTAGGTTGTTTATTTGGGATCTTTCTTCTATTTTGATGTAGGCATTTATTGCTATAAACTTCCCTCTTAGAACTACTTTTGCTGCATCCCATAAGTTTTGGTATGTTGTGTTTCCATTTTTGTATATCTCAAGATATTTAAAAATTTTCATTTTAATTTCTTATTTGAGTAGGAGTATGTTGTTTAATTTTCACATATTTGTGAATTTTCTAAAATTCCTTCTATTATTTATTTCTGGTTTTATACCATCAATGGTCAGAAAGGATACTTAACATGATTTTAATCTTGTTAATTTTTTTAAGACTTGTGTTGTGACCAAACATATGACTTATCCTGAAGAATGTTCTGTGTGAGCTTGAGAAGAATGTGTATTTTCCTGACATTGGATGGAATGTTCTGTGTGTCTGTTAGGTCCATGTGGTCTAAAGTGTAGTTCAACTCCAATGTTTCCTTATTGATTTTCTGTCTAGATGTTCTGTCCATTGTTGAAGGTGGGGTATTGAAGTCCCCTCCCATTATTGTGTTGTAGGCTATCTCTCTCTTCAAATCTATTAATATTTTCTTTACATATTTAGGTTCTCTGATCTTGGATGCATATATATTTACAGCTGTCATATCCTCTTGATCAATTGATCTTTTTGTCATTATATAATGTCCTTCTTTTTCTTTTCTTTTTTTTTCTATAGTTTTTGAATTAAAGTCTATTTTATCTCATGTAAATATAGCTATACCTGCTCTCCTTTGGTATTTATTGGCATAATTTTTCCCCTATTCTTTTATGTTTAATCTCTGTGTGTCCTTAAATGTGAACTGAGTTTCTTGTAGGTATCATACAGTTAGATCTTTTTAAAAAGAAATCCACTCCATTTTGACTGGATAATTTAATTCATTTATATTCAAAGTAATTATTGATAGGTAAGGATTTATTGTTGCCATTTTGTTAATTGTTTTCTGGTTGCTTATAGATACTTTGTTCCTTTTTTCTCTTGCTGTCTACCTTTGTGATGAAATAATTTTCTCTAGTGGAATGCTTTGATTCCTTACTTTTATCTTTTGTGCATCTACTATAGTTTTTTGCTTTGTGGTTACCATGAATCTTATATAAAACATAATTTAGTTAAAGCAGGCTATTTTATGCTGATAGCAACTTACCTCTGATTGCATACAAAATCTCTACACTTTTACTTCACTCCCTGGCATTTAAAATCTTTGATATCACAATTTAAATATTTTTATATTTTGTATTCCTTAACAAATTATTATATCTATTGTTATTTTTTCGAACTCCTGACCTCGAGTGATCCTCCCGCCTCAGCCTCCCAGAGTGCTAGGATTACAGGTGTGAGCCACTGCACCTGGCCTATTGTTATTTTTTAATAGTTTTGTCTTTTAATCTTCATACTAAAGACATAAGTTACATACCACCATTACAGTATTACAGCATTCTGAATTAGAATATGTGCTTACTTTTACCAGTGTATTTTATACTTTCATATATTTTTGTCCTACTAATTAATGTCTTTTCTTTTAGCTTGATGAATTCCATTTAACATTTGTAAGACAGGTCTGGTAGTGATAAACTTCCTCAGCATTTGTTTGTTTGGGAAAGTAATTATCTCTCCTTCACTTCTGAAGAACAGTTTTTTTCAGATAAAGTATTCTTTGGTAGTTTTTTCCTTCAGCACTTTGAATATATCATCCTTCTCTCTTCTGGATTATAAGATTTCTGCTGAGAAACCTGCTGCTAACCTTATCAGAACTCCTTTGTAGGTAAGATGCTTTTATTTTCTTGCTGCTTTCAGGATTCTTTTTTGTCTTTGAATTTGGACAGTTTAATTAAAATATGTCTTGATATAGTCTTGTCTCTACTGGATTTGATTAGAGACTTTCACTTTCCTGTACCTGGATATACTCTTTTGCATTTTTCATTGCATTCATTGTATTTTTTAGCTTCAGAATTTCTTTTCTTTTCTTTTTTTTTTTAAGTTTTTATCTTTCTCTTAAATTTCTAATTTTGGTCATTTATTGTTTTTCTGATTTTGTTGAATTGTTTCTCTGCATTTCTTTGAAGGTTGCTGAGCTTTCTTAAAATAATTATTTTGAATTCTTCATCAGGCTCTTCATATAGCTCTATTTCTTTGGGGTCAAATACTGAGAAATTATTGTATTCTTTTGGTGATGTTATATCTCCTTAGTTTTTCATGTTTCTTATTGCTTTATGTTGATGCCTGCATATTTGGCGGAGCAGTCACTTCCTGCAGACTTCATGAGCCAGTTTCATGGTGGAAAGACCTTCCCTTATGGGCTTGGGGGTTGCAAGGCCAATTTCTTGGCAGGGGATGCAGCAGTTCTGGCACCAGTAAGGGTTCGTCTGTGTTGTCTCTGTGCAGCTCTGTCAGCTGAGGTTGATGTTGACAAAGACTGGAGAGCTCCTCAGTTGCAAATGCTGTGGATGTCTGCAGTGATAGTGAGAATTGTTGGCTTTTTTGGTGGTAATGGCTCTTAAGGTTCTCTCAATCTCTTTTTCTCCCACTGGAGAAGTTGTGACTGAAGGGATCATTCTTGGCACTGGTTCTGCCTTACATGCTCATTTTAGGTGGTGATGGCTCCAGTGTCTGATGAGTAGCACTTGTGTCTGATGGGCAGCCACAGAGCTGAGGCCTGAAATCATGGGCATGTATGGAGGACTAAGGCTCTGGTATTCAGACTAGTAATGGTACTTGTGCCCAGGGGGCAGACACCCCCACTGCCATGTTAGTAACAGTATGTGAGGTATAGATGCTTATGAAGCAGCCAGGTTGATTAGAAGGGGAGCACAGTTATGTGCAGAGTTACACCAGCTCTGGGTTTGGGGCAGGGTCTGGCTCTCTATGATGGCTGAACTGGTGCCTGGAGAATGAGCATGCTCACACAGACCTTGACTCTGGGGCCTGAAGTGTGAACTAGTTTGCTATGGCAATGACCCCAGGGTCTGTGTTGTGGGCAGGTGTAGTGAAGCCACACAGCTTAGGTCTGGAATGTGGGCACTCAAGGGGTGCCTGAGGCTTGGGGATCAGGGCATGCATGAGTTTGGGAGAGGTGGTGGCTGTTTTCTTGAAGTGGTTCAACAGCAGCTGCTTCTTGAGGGAAGAGGTATGTGTAGCCAACATCTATTGTTTTTTACATTTTTTTGTTTTTGTTTTTTTGAGACAAGGTCTTGCTCTGTTGCCCTGCAACCTCAAACTCCTGGGCTCGAGTGATCCTCCTGCATCAACCTCCTACGGGGGACTACAGGTGTACAGTACTACAATCCTAATTTTTTTCTATTTTTTGTAAAGATGGGGTCTCACTCTTGCTCAGGCTGGTCTCCAACTCCTGGCCTCAAGCAATCTTCCTGCCTCAGCTTCCCAAAGTGCTACGATTACAGCAACCATGCCTGGCCTGATTTTGGACTTTTAAATTATTACATTCTGATAGGGGTAAGGTGGTATTTCATTGTGGTTTTAATTTGAATTTCCCTGATGACTGGTGATGGTGAGCATTTTTTAATGTTTGTTGGCTACTTGTAGCTCTTCTTTTGAAAATGTCTGTTCATATCTTTTGTCCACTTTTTAATGGGTTTATTTGTTTTTTTCTTGCTGATTTGTTTGAGTTTCTTATAGATTCTATATATTAGTCCTTTGTCAGATGTGTAATTTGTGAATATTTTCTCCCATTCCTTATCTTGTCTATTTATTCTGTTGATTATTTCTTCTGCTGTACAGAAACTTTTTAGTTCAGTTAAGTCACATTTATCTCTTTTTATTTTTGCTGTATTTGCTTTGGGGTCTTAGTCATAAATTCTTTGCTCAGGCCAATGTCAAGAAGAGTTTTTCCTAAGTTTTTATGTATAATTTTGATGGTGTCAGGTCTTACATTTAAGTCTTTAATCCATCCTCAGTTAATATTTGTGTGTGCTGAGAGATAGGGATTCAGTTTAATTCTCTGCATGTGGCTCTTTAATTTTCCTGGCACCATTTGTTGAATAGGTTATCCTTTACCCAGTGTATGCTTTGTCAAATATTAGTTGGTTGTAGGTGTATGGTTTTACTTCTGGGTTCTCTATTTTTTTCTATTGATCTATGTGACTGCTTTTATACCAGTACCATGCTGTTTTGGTTACCATAGCCTTGCAGTATAATTTGAAGTCAGGTAATATGATGTTTGTGTCATCAATGGTTTCTTTCATTGGTGTTTTGTAGTTCACCTTGTACAGATCTTTTGCCTCATTGGTTATGTTCCTAGGTACTTTTTTTTGCAGCTATTATAAATGGTATTGAGTTCTTGATTTGATTCTCAGCTTGACTGTTATTGGTATATAGAGTTGCTACTGATTTGTGTACATTAATTTTGTACCTTGAGAATTTACTGAATTTATTTATCAATTCTAGGAGTCTTTTGGAGGAGTATTTAGGGTTTTCTAGATATAAGATAATGTTATTGGCAAACAGGGATAGTTTGACCTCCTCTTTTATGATTTGAATGCTCTGTATTTCTTTCTTTTGCCTGTTTTCTCTGGTTAGGACTTCCAATACTATGTTGAGTAGACGTGGCAAAAGTGGACATCCTTGTTGTGTTTCAGTTCTTAGGGAGAATGTTTTCAATTTTATTCTGTTCAGTATGGTGTTGGCTGTGGATTTGTCATATATGCCTTTTATTATTTCCTTCTATGTTCCTTTTATGCCTAGTTTTTTAAAGGGTTTTTTAAATCTTGAAGCATTGCTGGATTTTATTGAGTGTTTTTCTGTATCTATGAAAATGATCATATGGTTTTTGTTTTAAATTCTGCTTATGTGGTGAATCCCATTTATTGATGTGCAATGTTGAATCAGCCTTGCATCCCTGGGATGAAACCCAGTTGATTGTGGTAAATTATTTTTTGATGTGTTATTGGATGCGGTTTGCTAGTATTTTGTTGGGGATTTTTGCATCTGTGTTCATGAGGGATATTGGTCTGTAGTTTTCTTTTTGTGTTATTTTCTTTCCAGGCTTTGGTATCAGGGTGATATTGGGTTTGTAGAACGAGTTAGTGAGGATTCCCTCCTTCTCAATGTTATGGAACAGTTTTAGTAGGATGGGTGCCAGTTCTTCTTTGTAGGTCTGGTAGAATTTGGCTGTGAATCTGTCTGGTCCTGGGCTTCTTTTATGATTGGGAGATTTTTTTTGATGATTGATTCAACCTCACCACTTGATATTGGTCTATTCAGGATTTCTATTTCTTCCTGATTCAAGCTTGGGAGGTGGTGTTTCCAAGAAATCATCCATTTCCTCTAGATTTTCTAATTTGTGTGTATAGAGGTGTTCATAGTAGTTTTAGAATTTTTTTTTTTTTGTATTTCTGTGGCATAAGTTGTAATGTCTCCTTTATCATTTGTGATTGAGCTTATTCGAATCCTCTCTTTTCTTTTCTTGGTTAATCTGTCTAGTGGTCTGTTGATTTTGTTTATCTTTTCAAAGAATCAACTTTGTTTCATTCATCTTTTGTATTTTTTTTCAGTTTCAATTTCTTTTAGTTTGGCTTTGATCTTTGCTATTTCTTATGTTCTGCTAGGTCTGGGTATGAATTGTTCTTGTTTTTCTAATTCCCTGAAATGTGACATGAGATTGTTAATTTGTGATCTTTCTGTCTTTTTGATGTAGGCACTTTTATTTCCTCTTAGTGCTTCTTATGCTGTATCCCAGAGATTTTGGTAGCCTGTGTCACCATTATTATTCAATTAAAATTTTTTTTTCAAAATATTAAGGGAGTACAAGTGTTTTTGTTACATGGGTGAATTGTAAAATGCTGAAGTCAGGGTTTTTAGTGTGCCCATCACTAGAGTAGTGTACATCATACCTGATAGCTACACTTTTATCCCACATTCCCATCCCACCCTGAGATACTTCACTTAAGGTAATGGTCTCCAGTTCCATCCAGGTGCTGCAAAAGACATTATTTCTTTCCTTTTTATGGCTGAAAAATACCCATTTTTTTTGTGTGTGATATTTTCTTTATCCATTCATCAATTAATGGGCACTTAGGTTGATTCCATATCTTTGCAATTCTGAATCCTGCTGCAATAAACATTGAAGTGCAGGTGTCTTTTTGATATAATGACTTACTTTCCTTGGGTAGATACTCACTGGTATCAAATCATGGTCTGGATCAAATCATGGGTCTACTTTTAGTTCCTTAAAGAATCTCCATATGGTTTTCCATAGAGATTGTACTAATTTACAGTCCTACTAACAGTAAGCATTCCTTTTTCACCATATCCATGCAACATCTTTTGTTTTTTTGATTTTCTATTAATGTTCATTCTGAGAGAGGTAAGGTGGTATCTCATTGTGGTTTTAAGTTGTATTTCATGATGATTAGTTATGTTGAGCATTCTTTCATATGTTTGTTTGCCATTTGTCTATATTCTTCTGAAAAAACTCCGTCTTTTGCCCACTTTTAATAGGTTATTTATTTTATTTTATTTTTGCTTATTTGTTTGAATTCTTTGCAGATTCTGGATATTAGTCCTTTGTCAGATGTGTAGTTTGTGAATATTTTCTATTTACTCTGTTGATTATTTCCCTTGCTGTGCAGAAACTTTTATTTAAGTTCCATTTATGTATTTTTATTGTTACTGTATTTGCCATTTGGATCTTACTCATAAATTCTTTGCCTTGGCCAAAGTATTAAGGAGTTTTTCCTACAATTTCTTCTAGAATTTTTATGGTTTGAAGTTTTACATTTAAGTCTTCAATCCATCTTGAGGTAATTTTTTTATATAGTGAGAGATAAGGATCCTGTTTCATTCTTCTGCATTGGCTATCATTTCTGAAGGACAGCTTTGCTGGATATAATATTCTTGCTGAAAGTTTTTTCTTTCAGCACTTTGAATATATCAACCCATTCTCTCCAGAGTTTCTGCTGAAATATCTGCTGATAGCCTAATGGATATTCTGTTATATGTGACTTGGTGCTTTTCTCTTGCTCCTTTTTAAATTTGCAATTTGTCTTTGACTTTTGATAATTTAATTATAATGTGCCTCTGTGAGGACTTCTTTGGGCTGAGTCTGTTTGGAGATTTTTTTTTTTTTTTTCCAGACAGAGTCTCGCTCTGTTGCCTGGGCTAGAGTGAGTGCCGTGGCGTCAGCCTAGCTCACAGCAACCTCAAACTCCTGGGCTTAAGCGATCCTACTGCCTCAGCCTCCCGAGTAGCTGGGACTACAGGCATGCGCCACCATGCCTGGCTAATTTTTTCTATATATATTTTTGGTTGGCCACATAATTTCTTTCTATGTTTAGTAGAGACGAGGTCTCGCTCTTGCTCAGGCTGGTCTCGAACTCCTGACCTTGAGCGATCCACCCGCCTTGGCCTCCCAGAGTGCTAGGATTACAGGCATGAGCCACCGTGCCCAGCCCTGTTTGGGGATCTTTAAGCTTCATGTATCTGGATGTCCATATCTGTTCCAAGAGTTGGGAGGTTCTTGGCAATTATTTCGTTAAATAAGCTTTCTCTCCCTATCTTTGTGTCTTCTCCCTCTACATGTCCCATCATGCAAATATTTGTTTGCCTAATGGTGTACCATAAGTCCTGTAGACTGTCTTCACTCTTTCATTCTTGTTTTTTTTTTTTCTCTCTGACTGGGTAATTTCAAAAGACCTACCTTCAAGTTCAGACATTCTCTTTTTCTGCTGGATCTAATCTTCTGTTGAAGCTCTCTGTAACAACAAGAAAAAGTTTAAAGTTTTCCTTATTTATTGTTTGGGTAGTTTACTTTTTTCTGTCTCTCCTCTGGCCATTTTGAAACTCCTTATCACTGAAAAGAAAAAATGGCATTCTGATTAGTTATTTTTGTTACTTTATTTAAAAAGTTCATTTGGGGAGATATTATAAAAGGGAACACTTTGGAATGTGTGTGGATTCCAATTTTTCATGCCATTTCATTGTCCCTTTATTATGGATTGTTGGTTGAATTCTTGTTCATTTTGAAGTTATTTTTAAAATAAACCTTAGGACCTAAGATATTGTGTTCCAAAGTTGTGACTTGGGCATCTAGAGAAATTTAATTCAACACAGAATTTATCACATTGCAATTGTTTAGCTGCAGCTTCTATTGTACAAGGTAAATAATAATTGACGATTATAACTAAATAATATATTGTTTAGTATTTATTATGCCTTATTTCTAGAGGAAGAACTTTTAAAAAGTAATTCTTAGTGCTATATTGAGACATATTTGTGAATTGTTTGGTTTTTCTCTTTTTAAAAAAGAGAAAATTGATATGAAGGTAAATAATAGTAAAGAGGGATAAGTAAGAATACCATGAAAGATATTCGGTCCAATCTCTGCTGGTGTTTGCATCACTGATTAAATGATGAATATGAAAAGTGAAGAAAGGTAATGAAGACACAGAGCACCAACCTTGTGCTGGACACTCTGTCAGGCATTTGAGATGATCATATTTAGCTTTTACAACAACCCTGTAAGGGATTTATTGTCCCCACCTTTTAGATAAAATTCCATATCTAATATCATACAACTAATAAATAATAGGACCCAGATCTATTTCCAAAATACACAAAACTTTCTTTCCACTCGGTGGCCCTCCCAGATGGTAAGGCTATAAAATTGAAAAACATTTTAAAAAATCAATTGAACAAATAAGACTATACATCATGGTTATTACTGGGATTCAAAAAAATACATACACATTACATACTATATATTACCTACAATGTATATGTTATATTTTCTATACATTATATATACATATATGTGTGTATAATGTGTATATACATATATATGTACACAAACATTTTTTTGCTTCAAAGAGCTCACTAAAAAAAAAGTGGTTTCATTTCCACAGCCAGTGAATACCACTTAGAAATTTGCAAATGCATAATTCCCCTTAAGGACATAGAAGAGACCTTGAAAGAACTGGGGATTTTCCTTTTCAACTGTCACAGATTCCTTTTTTTGGACAGTGACATGATGTTCTTCCTATATGACCTCTACTTCCATAAATGTGCTCATTTGACTTTTTATGAAAACTGAATATATCTTTCTTTTTTTTATAAGCTAGTGAAAATGTTGCTTCTCCTGTTTTGCCCTCAAGCTTCCTAATTTTGGAATGATTTCATCTAGCCGGTGTTAAAACATTTTGTACATGCTGACTATGCCTTACCTTTATAAAATTCCTCACCCTTCAATCAATAGGATTTTGGTGTTTTGTCTATAGTCAGGCATAAAAAATGACTTTTATGTTGTAAGTAAAAATCCTGGTGTGATGTTTTAGCACTTTTTCATCAATGCTGAATAATTTAAACTAATCTGTTTAATGGAATTTATAATTTTTTTTTTTAAGAAAAAAAACCCCAAAATATCAATATCAGATTTTTTTCTGGGTTAGTTATGAAAAGGAAGGAAGTGACATGGAAAATTTTTAGAAGACCCAAGAGAGTTGAATAATTAACACTTAATTAATAAGTCAGCATTAAATGACAGTCCCTGGTATTCTGTGCTATTTGTGATACTGTAAACCTTATAGATTTTAGCCAAATTATTTAAGTGAAGGTATTTGTGCATGCAATGCTTTTTAACAGACCTGTTGGTATTGTTAACTTTCTCTAGGCAAGTTTGGAAATTGAGAAACCCAAAAGCTGTTTTAAAAGCCAGTGACAAAGCCAGAATTACAATTTTCCAACCCTGCATTTGAATCTTTGCCATGAAAATATTCAAAGGTTTTCAGGTGTTACAGAATCATAGAATTTCAAACTGGAATGAGTTTCAGAAGTCATCTAATTCAATTTCTTCATTTTGTAGGAAATGGAACTGAGGCTCAAAGAAAAGTTGAGCTGGTTTTCCCAAGGCAGAACAGAATGAAGGCTGAAACACGTTTCTCCACGAACATGTTTCTTCAGCCTGGGGCTCTGTGGCCTGGTCCACTGTCCCTGAGATGTTCTGAATTAGCAGCAAAACTCTATGGTGATGGGGTCAGATAAAATGAACGATAGACATTAAAATCTGTACCCATTAGTAGGAAATGTTTATTTCCCCACCCCCAGAGTTATAGTATCGTATTTCCAGTGGAAAAAGTTCTTTTAAAGGAGTAAGTCTTGAAATCTAAATAAAGAATGGACTTTAGTTAATAATAACATATCAACATGGGTTGATTAGTTGTGACAAATGTATACTAATACAAGAGCTTGACAACAGGGAAACTGGGCCCAGGGTAGAAGAGAACCCTCTGTACCATCTGAACAACTTTTCTGTAAATCTAAAACTCGTATAAAATTAAACCTTTATTTACAAAAAGTAAGTCTTGATGCTTTGTTGAAATATTAGTGTAAAATCTTTATTTTTCTTTAAGGAGTTTTCTGAGGAAGCACTTCAGATGAATGTGAAAATGACCAGTAAAGGGAGGTTAAGAAGGCAAATATTGAAAGTACTCATTTTTCTTCTCCTCTCATAGAGTGTGCAGTCACAAGGGGTCCAGGGGATAGAATGAAAAATATTAGAGCAGGAGAACCTTAACAACCCAAGTCAAATAGGCATTTTGCTATTAAGCAGCACAATATTGATTTTTTTGTTGTTGTTATTAAAACGTAGAGGTTGGGGAAATTCCAAGGTACAATTTCTTCTGTAACAGTCATTTGCTTGCAGAGATTACACTGATGTAGATTATGGTATCTGATTTATAGATGATAACATCTAAAATTTTTTATTCCCCTTTTCAATTTTTCTCCCCCTAAAGCTTAGGAAGAGTCCCTTCAATAGTCTAAGATTTTGGGTTGGCTCTAGTGATGTGAGGAAGTGGTTAAAGTGACAGGGACAGATCCCCCTCTCTGAATGGCAATGGTTTGTGCTACAAATATTGCCAGGAGGGATGGTCTGTTTGTAAGATCATTTATAATACTCTTCATGTTTATCCCCACCTCTTCCCCTGCTCAAAGTTGTATTCTATGTAACAACTTTAAAAACACATTTTAAATCATGGACTAATACACATGTAGAATTCAAAATAAATCTCAGAGTGAGCCTAGGTTTCTCTGTGCAGGGCTTAATTTGTTTTTAACTGGTCGGAGCCCCTAGCTGTGCCAAGTAACATGACAGCTAGCCCACTTGTTTATCTTCTTGAATGATCTTGCTACTCCAGCACCCGCTGTTCCAAGCTATAGCGTTACATGGGTGTTGTTTTTTCATGTGAAATCATCTGTCAGCATTGACTCTGAAGTCAGCGGGACCAACTTCCCGCTTCGTGTTCTCACAAAGGAAAATGTGAGCTGAGGGAGTGGGCTTGGATTTTCAGTCGCTTGCTCAGATGTTGTCACCGTGATGACTCTTCGTCCACGCATGTTATGGCTTGAGAGGCTGAAAACACAAGCCAGGCCTTGTCAACATTGTCAACCATGTGCGTGTGTGTGTGTGTGTGTTTGTGTGTTATGGAATAGGGGAGGAATTCGCCTTCCGCCTCTCTGTACAGCCCTGTCCAAAATACCTTGCTTCCTGATTATGGTACCCTTGGGGATGGGCCTTATTTTCAGATGACAGTTTAAACTTAACTTTAAACTATGGGATGGCTCCACCTCCTATAATTGATTTATTTGTCATACATATTCTGGAAAAGGCAGGATATGCATAAAGGAACCAGAATCTGATTCATAATTTATCCAACCATTTAAAAAATATCTCTTGAGCACCCATCGCATGCTAGACACTGCCTTAGGCACACAGTAATGACTGAGCTTGGTTGTTTAACATTGCAGCCTCAAATATGCTGTATTTCTGCTAATATCTTCTACTTGCCACTCCACCCTTCTTCCTCCTGGTCTGAGCCCCAGGAGGCTGGTGGTATAGTCTACATGGAAGGATGTTTTTATCCTCTGGCTTTCTGTTGTGTTGGCCAAAGAAATGTACCGCCAGGAGACTGGAGGGAGGGAGGAGAGTGAGGTTGGAGTGTTTATTCTCTGGCCTCTTCTTTGGGGGGAAGTTGCAGCTCCCGTTAGCCTTCTCCACACGGTCTTCCCTCTGCAGGTTCCTCCAGGCTGCTCTGAGGTCTGTACTATCCCCCACGCTTCCCCTACACCCGGCCCTACTGCCTTGGGGAAATGTCCCTTTGTTAGAGTCTTCTCAAGTAGCCCCTCTGTGTCCTGCAGGAACCTTGACTGATGCAGTAATCGTGACTAATACTGAGCACATACCATGGACCAACAAGTACGACTTTCACATATATTATTGGACTTGATTATTTCCCAAACCCAAATAAGGTAAATGCTATTCTCTTAACTATGACAAATAAAGAAATCAAACTTTGGAAGGATCTGGTGCTCTCCCAAGGCAGAATCAGGTCCTATGACTTCCAAATCCTTGTTGTTAATTGCCTTTGTTCTCTTTTCTGTCCCTTTCTGTGGGTTAGGGTTGTCCATTGCTGTCATTATCACAGAGCCAGGGCAGATCTTCCATCATCCTCCGTTACAGCTCACATCTCAGCATCAAGAGCTCTGTTACATTCTATTCAGTCTTGAGATGTGGAAGTAAGAACATGCAATTATGTTTGTTAATTCTCATAATTCTGGAGTTCAAGCCCTGGGATATAATTACAGAAGAAACCCTAGATCATTATGATAAATTTAATTACATGGCAAATAAGTAGCTACAAGGGCTTCTCCCCACCCCCGCCCCCATCCAAAGTCAGCAAAGCTAGAAGAAGAAATGGCCTAATTGTAACCCCAAATATAAACCCAGATATTAAATTGGCACACACTGACTTGCATTTCATGGGGCTCAGATGACTTTGGTAATCAGCATGGAGATGCTCCTTGTGTCTGTCATGCTCGTGGGCACAGTAGCCAGGGAAAATCTGCTACCAACAGTCTAGGATGTCATCCCCTTCCTCAGGAGAGAATTCTCCAGGGTGTCAGTTTTCATGCTTTGATTTTTTTCCAACATTATTCTCTGCCTCGTTTCTAGACAGATGTTGTAAATGCTCACAGGACAGGAAAAAAAATTAAACTCCTTGTAGAAATACACACACACTAGGAAGCAAAGTTAGGGTCATTTGTCACATGCTGGTAAAACTTTGGTTCTTATTAAAACACTTACAGAGTTAAAAAATCATTCAATCTTTAATATAGACCTGGACTCATGACAGCACGTGTCCCACTAATTTTTCCTCTTGTGAACATGCACTCAAGTTGTTTCCCCTTTCCTTCTTTACTGTCCTTTCCTGTCCTTTCTTCTCCTCCACCTTTGTGGTGTTTTAGTTTTGAGCTGATGCCTCCCGGGAAATCCTCACATTTCAGGAGTTTGGGGCAAGCTCAGAGACTCTAGTTTTCAGTGATCTTTTTTTTTTTTTGAGACAGAGTCTCACTCTGTTGCCCGGGCTAGAGTGCCATGGCATCAGCCTAGCTCACAGCAACCTCAGACTCCTGGGCTTAAGCTATCCTCCTGCCTCAGCCTCCCGAGTAGCTGGGACTATAGGCATGTGCCACCATGCCCAACTAATATTTTCTATATAGATTTTTAGTTGGCCATATAATTTCTTTCTATTTTTAGTAGAGATGAGGTCTCGCTCTTGCTCAGGCTGGTCTCGAACTCCTGACCTCGAGCGATCCACCCGCCTTGGCCTCCCAGAGGGCTAGGATTACAGGCGTGAGCCACTGCGCCGGCCTCAGTGATCTTTTAAATGGTTCTCTTCATATTTAATTAGCTTCTCTAAATCATCTTTTGAGTCTCTACTGCAGGCATAGGTGGGGACGGCAAGCAAAGGATGAAGCAGTCAGAACCCTGATGCTAAAAATGGATTTCACCTGTAGGACAATGGGGGCTGTTGGTAGAAAATGAGTGCTCTCTGGTCACCTCGGGGATCTTATATTTGTTAACTTAGCTGCTGATGTCTGCTATGAGACTGCTGCTAATGAAACTTTCGGACAGTGAGTTTGGTGGGGGAGGGAGAAGTGTTCGGTAAGGTAGGTCGTTCACAGAATAGGTGGCAAAAGGCCTGACTTTACAGAGTTCCTATAAATCCTTCCTTGAAAGATAGTGGCAAGCATCAAAGCAGCTTTCTCTCTCTGCTTAAGAGCCTTTTTATGGGATCTTATCTTCTTCCTATACCATCTCCTCATTGTTGTCCATTATGTTTCTACCTATTTCTGGCCGATAGCACAACTTCCCTGTTCATATCTTAATCTAGCATGAATGAGTATAAAACACCATATGGACTGCCTACACTTGACTTCTTTTTACTCTCATTTTTTTCTTCTTTTCACCGTTTGCTGCTTTGAAGCGCTACAGCCTCCCAATTTACACACCCAAGTCACAGTAGGAGGTAATTTCTAAATAAACTGAACATTAGACCTTTGACTTTCCAATAAGTTATTTTCCATGTTTGCTGTTTTCCCTCTGCCGGTCCTGTCTGTGTACAGTGTAGGTTTGATTTCTAAGGTTCGTATTGGAAGTTACTCCTTTGGGTTTTTTCCTTGGTGTTTTCAAAGGCAGGAAAGAATTTCTCACCTCTGGGGTTCTACTCTGCTGCAGGTAAAGAATTTAGCAGCTATGGGAGTGATAATTAGAGCCAGCAATAATTTGACTGACCTACCCTAGGCCCTAAATTGTAAGGCAGATCTCTCTTTCATGTCTTAAGATGGTTATTTAACTCTCTAAGTATGTAGTTTAAGAACTCTACAGTGCCTGAAAGTCACTGATAAGGTGATTTAGTCCAGGGCATCCAAGTGAATATTGCCATACACATTTGTGTGGTTGAGCTGCAAATTGTCTGGCATAAGTTATTTTGAAAGAATTTAAAAATATTTTCTCTTTAAAATGTTGGGATGAAGGGCAGTCCAGAAGTTGGTGATCTGTTTTGGCCTGAGTGTTACAGGAGGAGTTGGGGACCCCTGGGTTCAGAGAGGTGAAGCAGGTGCATTGATTAAGAGGATCCGCAAGGAGGACATGGAAATGGGTTCCCCCAGCCCAAGCCAGAGGCCTCAGATTCATCCTTCATTTCTTTCTTTCTCTTACTCTCAGATTCAATGTCATCTCTGAAAAGTCTCTGCAATCTGGCCTCCTTTGCCATCCCTATAGCCACCACCTTGATACGTCCTCATCATGTCTCACTTGGGTTCATTATTGTACTGACATCCTGACTGACTAACTGTCTTAGTCCTTTTGGGCTGCTAAAAGAAAATACCGTATGCTGAGTGGCTTATTGTTACAGTAAGTGTTATAGCAAGAGGTCCCTGAGGACAAACCGAGCGGCACACGGAGAGTTGGAGAATTACGGTTTATTTGTCGGCGGGCTCAGAGGGGTCTCGCCACCAAATTTTGAGCCCTCTCTACCCAATTTTTCCCACTTTTATTAAGTTGGGGTGATTCAAGGGGTGCGGGTCTCAGGTGACTAATGCTGGCCAGGTAATAGGTTAGGTTAGTTGCCATACCAGGGAATAGGTTTAGTGTTATGCAGGGGTGGCTCCCAGTCCCTGTGCCAGGTGAACACTCACCCCCGCTTGTGGCTTTGCCTCCTGTGACTTCTCTCTTGATGCTTTGTCTCCAGCCCCTTCTCTGTCATTTTTCAAAACACAGAACAGCAAGGCTGCTGGCAACTGGGGAACACAGAGGGCGATCATGGTGTCATGTTCATGGGTTGGCTTTTCCTGAGACCTCTCTGTTTCCATCTCAGTCAGGCACCTTCCTTCACCAAGACCATGTCCCCAGTGCCCTCATCTGCCCTGAGGTTCCTGGGTCTTTCATCCACTGTCCCAGGGGTGCCATCTGAAAATTCCAAGTTCCTGTTACTATATGATAGGGAGATATTTAACTCTGGCCCATTTCCTCAGTTCTAGGCCAAACTTTGTATATCTAAAAAGGCTTGATAACAAGTTCCTCTAGAGAGAAACATATAGAATTGATAGATCTGGAAAAATGCTTGGCAGTGTTCCTCTAACTTGGGTCAAGTCTAATTCTTATGCAGGGCTACCCATATCTGCTGCACACCCTCACTTTCCTGTTCCTGCCAAGACCACCAGGGAGGGATCTTGGCTTATTTCTTTCTTTTCCATTAAGATGACACTGATGATATTATTATAATAGTAGTATCAGTAGCCTGAGTAAATACAAAGTCTTGTGAAATGCTGATTTCAAATATTAAAATTACAAATAGAATTTTCTTGCATCATAATTTCTTTTCAATCCTAAATCTGAAAGTCTCTGTGTAAAGGAACAAGTACTCTTCATACTTGTCAGCAGGGCTTTTTACCTCTATTTGGTATTACTTATCTGTTTTTGATCTATAAGCAGAAAAATTTGAAATATGTGAAACTATAAACCATGGGTATGGAAATAGAAATGAAATGTACTATGTCGTAGGACCCTCAGAATGGAGGAGGAGACAGTGAATGTGAAAACACACATTCTTTAGCCTGAGGGGGGAAATCTAGGGCAGACACATCAGAGAGAAGTAGTGTGTTGGATGGACCCTGTCTTTGGAGTGAGAAAGACTTGGGTTTCAGTATCAATTCTGTTTCGAGTTTACTGGGCAAGTAACCTTGGACAACCTCCTCTGTATCTCAGTTTCTTTGTTTATACAATTGGGCATTCACCTCCATCTGAGAGTTATAGTGAAGATGAAACATATTAGCAATGTTCCTGGTACACAGCAAGTGCTCCATGAATACCAGTGTCCTGTTCTCCCTCCTTCTCTTCCTCCTTAGGTGAAATGCCGCGGCAGCATAAAAATACAAACTTCTGTAACTTAGAAATTTTTATAATTAAGATGAGGACAATTTTTCATAGAAAGTAGTATGCACACATATATATGCTCATATTTTAAGACAAACATTGAGAGGATAAACTAATTTAAAATTTTTTATGTACAAGGAATAGGAGAGAATATAATGGAAGGAAAATGGATGTAAACTAGGCTTCTCTGTATGGGATTGTTATGTGTGACTTTGGGACTGTGAAAATAGTTTACATGGTTGTAAAACAAAATTACATTTAAAAAGCAATCTCTAGACAGTAAAAACTAAATGAAACAGGATCAACCTTATTGGTATTCAGTTGTTGGTGGAAAAGAACTGTATCAAGTGACTTTAAATCCAGTAATTGGACAGTATATGCCTAGTGGGACATATTCTAGACAGAGGAGAGAATGAAAATCTTTTTATAAATTGTTTTCAAAAGTCATATTTCTGCTTGCTGCTATTCACCTGACACTGTTTCATGTGTATTGTGGGATAAAGAAAATGGATAATTATACGACATTCTAAATCAAGTCCTAGGATTCTTGACTTGGGAGATACAAGAGATTAAACGAAAATACTCTAGTCCTGGATTTGAATTGCAAGTATCAGTTGAATACATGAGAAATTTTATCTTAAAAGAAATTTTCTAGTTCTGCCTACTTAAAAGGCCTAGAAACAGTAGCTAACCCAGTAGCAATGAATAAACTTAGCATCTAGATTGTGATCTCCAAATAGCATTTCCCACTAAAAAGAAACTAGGACCCCTGTAGAAATGTCTGATGACAATTTGGGGCAGGCAATGTACAAAATGAGCCTAAGATATCTTGTCATGTCAGAAAGAAAAGAAGGTCTTTGACCCTAGTTCTTGGCACAGAACTCCTAAAGCCCTTTGAATTTCCAGAGTGATAGGAGTCCCTTGTGTTACTCATTAAGGGCTCCTTTCACCTATACCTGAGTTTATGCTAATGAGGTGGCTTTTGTTGGGCCCACAGATAGCATTAGAATGGGGGCCATTGCCAGAGGAACCAAGTACATGATTACAGGGTTAGAACTTTCAGCCCTCCCTCCTCAATCTCCAGGGAGGGAAGAGGGGCTGGAGATTGAGTTCATTCACCAGTGGCCAGCGATTTAATCGGTCATGCCTACATAATGAAACTTTGACAGAAGCCCTAAAGCAAGGAGTCTAAGTGAGCTTCCGGGTTGGTGAACACATGGGTGTGCTGGGTGGGTGGCATGCCAGAGAGGGCATGGAAAGTCTGTGCCACTTCCCGCCTTGCCCTGTGCATCTCTTTATCTGGATGTTCATTTGTATCCTTGATAATAGATTATATAAATATAGAACTTTTCTGAGTCCTGTGAGTCATTCTAGTGAATTATTGAACCTGGGACCGGGGGGTCATGAGAGTTCCTGAATTTATACTTGGTCAGGCAGAAGAGTGTGTAGCCTGGGGACCCCATTTGTGGCTGGTATCTGAAGTGGGGACAGTCTTGTGGGACTGACCCTTAAACTATGGGGTCTGCATTATCTCTAGTTAGTGTCAGAACAGAATAGAATTGTAGGACACCCGGTTGGTATCTCAGAATTGGAGAATTGTTTGGAAAACCAAACGGAAGTGATCAAAGATTACTTAGAGTCATATCAAATGGAACCAGGGGATACATTGGGACTCCTATTGGACATAGATGTGGCAATTTAAATATTAATAAGAATAATGACAGCAAATAAGTAGAACTCCATAATTCATAATCACAGTAGAAAAAAATTGATCACTATTGGAGGATGCTAGGGAATCACCTCATTATTTTGAGAACTGTTAAAAATATCAGGCATTTATCCTAATTTTCCTGTGTGAATTATACTATGAGGTAACCAGATAGAAGCATTGTAACTAATAAATGAAGAAGAAATGATAGAGTATCCCTATGAATGAATAAATGGATCTTGACATTCCATTCTACATCAAAGATGATTAACACCACAAAAAGAGAGAGATCTAAAAATTAACTACTTCTTAATGGAAGAACTCAATAACACTTATAAAGTTCTTGCCCCCCCCCCCAAATGAATCTGATCAGGTCTCTAGATCCAGCTATCAATTTACAGGAAGTGCAGTAACAGAGAAAATTATTAAGTTATACTGTGGGGATTCAATCAGCAAAATTCAGACTGTGGGAAACACTAGAGGATCAATGACTCTATTTCTTCAACATGTCAATTGCAAGGAGAAAAAAAAAGAGACAGAGGAAGGAACCTACCCACTACAAGAGGTACCAACAAGTTGCAATGTGGACCTCATTTGGATCCTAATTCAAGTAAAGAATCTGTTAAAACCAAAATAAACAGACAAGTCATTTATGACATTATGAGACACATAGAAATTTGAATGCTATTGCAGGTTTGCGTCTCTGGAAAGTAGACCGAGACAAAGATTAGCAAGCAGGATATTTCCTGGGGAGTTCTGGAATTAGCACCTGTGGGGGAAGGGAAGGCAGCAGGATTGGGCAGAGAGAGAAGTTGGGCTGAGATGCAGTTGCCACAAGTCCTCTGCCCACTGACCCCACAGGAAGTGCTGAAGCCTGGATAGCTCCTCAGAGAGGTCCTGAGTTGGGGTATGGGCTCTTAACCCTGCATTGAGCAGTCATTGGATGTGGGCTGCCCTAGGGAAAAGTGTGTGACCCTGAGGGAAAAGGTTAACAAGCTGAGGGCTGTCAGCTGGTAGCACACTCAGCAACTGGGGGCATAAGCCCTTCAATCCCAGAGGGAGACCTTAGTGCTGCAGCACAGTATCCACTACTGATGCTGGCAGGACATTTGATGAAATAAAAAAATTACTTTTCATTTTCCTTTAGGTGTGGTGATTTTATTATGGCTACTTTAAAAAAACAAGTCCTTATCTTTTAGCAATATTTACTAAAATTTGCTGAAATATTTGCTAATGAAATGATATCACAGATGGGATTTATTTTAAAATAATATTAGAGGGGATGTGGGAGTATAAATACAACATAAGTTGATAATGATTGAAGCTGGGTGATGGGCACATGAGTTCCATTGTACTATTCTATTTTTGAATATTTCAACTTTTTTCATAATAAAAAATGTAGGAAAAGATGATACAATTAAAAAATAATTTATAAAACAAATCTGTCAGTGTGGCACCACGGTTGAAATTTCTATGAGTAGGGGTTAATGTTTGTATCGATACAATTCTTTCTTTATATGTATAAAGTGTTATTAATTAGAGGGAGATTTACATTATGTTCTAATCTCACAGAGAATATAGTAAGAAAAAAACAAATTGGAGAGGGATGAATTTGGGTTTGAATGAAGGACAAATGCCCTAGGAAGGGAAGGGCTATTAAATATCAGATTACTGAAAAAGAGTATTGTGGGCATCTGAAGGATGGGGCAGACAGACATCCTTCTCAGTAGCCTCACGTGATATCTGACAGAATGCACTCAGGGCAATTGTAGCCCTCAAACTGTGTTTCATGTTCTAGCATACAGTTGTTGGGGTTTCTTCGTTTTCAACATACGGTAATTTCTCTGCCCTTTGAAGGGAAAAATAGCTTTTATGTGTGCCATGAACAAAAGATAATTTTTGTTTTTGGTAACAAAATATTAGTACATCCCATTTCAGAACCCATGATAAGTAAAGCCAAGTTAAAAATAACAGAGCTTTCACCGATGCAGAGAGTAGAATTGTGGTTATTAGAGGCTTGGAAGGGTAGGATAGTTGAGAGGGGAGGGAAGTTACAGCTAGACAGGATGAATAAGTTCTAGTGTCCTGTAGCACTGTATGGTGAATATGGGTCACAATAATTTAGTGCATATTTTCAAAAAGCTAGAAGAGAGGATTTTGAATGTTCCCAACAACACAAAGAAATAATAAATGTTCAAGGTGTTGAATATGCTAATTACCTGATTTGATCATTACACATTGTATACGTGTATGGAAATATCACTAAGTACCCATAAACAAGTACAATTATTACATTTATTACAATTATTACATGTATTATATACAATTATTACGATTATTACATGGCAAAACTAAAAGGAAAAAACCCAGAACATTGATGTCCAAATGTTATTTTATTTTTTAATTTCAGAATTTTACAGGGGTATGCACATTTTGATTACATAATTTGATTTTGTACAATTTGAGTCAAAGTTATAAGTGTGTCCTTCAGCCAGTTAGTGTGCACTGTACCCATTAGGTTTGAATTGACCCATCCCCTCTACCCCTATTACACCTATTTGATTTCCCTTGAGTTTTACTTCCATATGTGCACATAAGTGTTGATTGATTAGTTCTGATTTAGCATTGAGTACATGTGGTGTTTGTTTTCCACTCTTGTGATACCTTACTAAGAAGAATGGCCTCCAGTTCCATCCAGGTTGTTACAAAAGATACTAAATCACCATTTTTTAAAAATGGCTGAGCAGTGCTCAATGATATACATATACCACATTTTATTAATCCACTCATGTATTGATGGACATTTGGATTGATTCCACATCTTTGTGATTGTGAATTGTGCTGCTGTAAACGTTGGAGTGCAAGTGTCGTTTTATAAAATGTCTTTTTTTCCCTTGGGTAAATACCTAGTAGTGGGATTGCTGGATCAAATGGTAGGTCTACTTTTAGTTCTTTGAGGTGTCTCCATACAACTTTCCATAGAGGTTGTACTAGTTTGCAGTCCCACCAACAGTGTATAAGTGTTCTTTTCTTTCTGCATCCTCACTAGTATCTGTTGTGTTGGGACTTTTTGATAAAAGCCATTCTCACTGGAGTTAGGTAATATCTCATTGTGATTTGCATTTCCTTGATGATTAGAGACATTCAGCATTCAGCATTTTTTCAGGTGTTTGTTGGCCATTAGTCAGTCTTCTTTTGAAGTTTCTGTTCATGTTTTTTACCCATATATTAAGGGGATTGTTTGATTTTTTTTCTTGTCGATTTGCTTGAATTCTTTGTAGATTCTGGTTATCAGCCCTTTATCAGATGTATAGCATGCAGATATTTCCTCCCATTCTGTAGGTTGTCTATTTGCTCTATTTTTTGTGTTCTTGGCTGTGCAGAAGCTTTTAAATTTGATCAGGTCCTATTTATTTATTTTTATTGTTGCTGTGATTGCTTTTGGGGTCTTCTTCATAAATTCTTTGCCTAGGCCGATATCTATAAGAATTTTTCCAACATTTTCTTCTAGAATTCTTATAGTTTCATGCCTTAAGTTTAAGTCCGTTATCCATTGTGAATTGATTTTAGTGAGAGGTGAGAGGTGCGGATCCTGTTTCAGCCTACTACATATGGCTATCCAATTTTCCCAGCACCATTTACTGAATAGGGATTCTTAACCCTAGTGTGTGTTTTTGTCTGCTTTGTCACTGATAAGATGGCAATACGAGGATGGATTCATATCTGTGTTCTCTGTTGTGATCCATAGATCGATGTCTCTGTTTTTTGTGCCAGTTTTTGTGCTGTTTTGGTTACTATAGCCTTGTAGTATAGCTTGAAGTCTGATAAAGTGATGCCTCCCAATTTATTCTTATTATGTAGGATTGCATTAGCTATTTGGGGTCTTTTCTAGTTCGACACGAAGCATAGAACTATTGTTTTGAGGTCTGCAAAAAATAACTTTGGTATTATAATAGGGATTGCATTGAATCTGTAAATCACTTTGGGTAGTATAGACATTTTAACAATGTTGATTCTGCTGATCTATGAGCATGGTATGGTTTTCCATCTGTTTACATCCTCTGCAGTTTCTTTCCACGGTGTTTCATAGTTGTCCCTATACACATCTCTCACCTCTTTAGTTAAACATATTCCTAAATATTTTATTTTCTTTGTTGCTATTGTGAAAGGTATTGCATTCTTGATTTGATTCTCAGCTTGACTGTTATTGGTGTATATGAAAGATACTGATTTGTGTGCATTGATTTTGTAGCCTGAGGCTTTGTTGAGTTCAGTTATCAATTCCAGGAGTCTCTTGGTTGAATCTTTGGGGTTTTCTAGATAAAAGATCATATTGTCAGCAAAGAGAGATAGTTTGACGTCTTCTTTCCCCATTTGGTTACCCTTGATTTGCTTCTGTTGTCTGATTGATCTGGCAAGGGCTTCCAACAGTATGTTGCATAGAAGTGGTGATAGTGGGCAACCTTGCCTGGTTCCAGTTCTAAATGGGAATGCTTTCAATTTTTCTCTGTTCAGTATGATGTTGGCTGTGGGTTTGTCTTACATGGCTTTAATTATTTTAAGGTATGTCTCATTTACGCCTATTTTGTTAAGAGTTCTTATCATAAAAGGGTGCTGAATTTTGTCAAATGCTTTTTCTTCATCTATTGAGAGGATCATGTAGTATTTGTTTTTGCTTCTATCTATATGGTGAATTACATTTATAGATTTGCATATGTTGAACCATCCTTGCATCTCTGGGATAAAGCCCACTTGGTCATGGTGAATTATTTTTTTGATGTGCAGTTGAATTTGGTTTGCTAAGATTTAATTGAGAATTTTTGCATCTATATTCTTAAGATATATTTTTCTGTGATTTTCTTTTTTTGTTGTGTCCTGTCCTGGCTCTGGTATCAAGGTGATATTGGCTTCATAAAATAAGTTGGGGAGGATTCCTTCCTTCTCAATGTTATGGAATAATTTCTGCAGTATAGGTAGATTAATGTCCAAATGCTATTTTTTAAAATGAAAATTCTTATATATAGCATATTTCCTGACTGTGCTGTTTCTAATTTCTGTCTTAATACTTGCACTAAAGTATCTTATCATCATTAGGAGGAAAAGTGGATCATACTAGCTACAAACAATGTTACCTTGAGTCCTATTCCATTATTATGATCCAGTGGGAATCGTGTGTGTTTGTGTGTGTGTGTGTGTGTGTGTGTGTGTGTGTGTGTGAGAGAGAGAGATGCTGAAAAGCATTTATATAAAAAGCTTAAGTTAAGTTTTTAATTGACATAAATAATTTCAATGGCACAATAAAGTGAATTTGTGTACGCCATGTGCATCATTAATAATTGGAAAATATACCACATTTCCCAGGCTTCATGTCATTCCACATGGGGGACTTGTCTTCACATTAAAAGGATAAAAGAACATTTGTTCCCTGGCAGCTTTGGCCTCCCTGGAGTTCAATTTGGCCCTCTCTGTTTGGACCAGATTTCTACCAAAATGGGATATGGGCCCTACATCCTCTAATTAATCTTGCTGTATTTCTTGCTCTTTGCATGGCTGCTTTTCTTCTAACCTTCACTTTGGGTCCTTGTCTCAGATGTTATGCCAAAATAAGTTGAGAGAACCTATTGGTAGGCCAGGAGAAAATCCAATGTCTCATGGGTTTTCTGAAACATTAAGGTTTTAGACAGTGCTAAGTAGAGTAAAAGCAGAATATTAATGCTAATGCTCTAGAAATCTGCACTGAACCAAACATTGCTAATATTTCACTGCCATTATTATGAATACCTTGGTTAGGCACTAATGGGGTGGTTTGTTCTCTTCATAGCATGGATATGAGGGGCTCCATACTACCACAAGAGGCTCTCTCACCCAGCAATGGGCCAGGAAGTACTTTGTGAATAGGCATCAGCTGGTTCCTAGGTGATACTGCCATTCTGATACTTCATTTCCTATTTCAGTTCTTTGCTCTTCTTTCTACCATTTTCCTCTCTTTCACTTTCCTTCCTGTACTCACTTTCTCTTGTTACATCATCCTTTTCCCCATCACGCATCACTTACATATAAGGCTGGCACAAAGCCAAAGCCTGAAGTCAGACAAGATGTCTTGGGCTCCTTTCTTTCTCTTTGATTTCACACCCCTCCTTATGTCAAGAATTCCTGCCTCACCCTCCCACCTGTTAAAGCTTCCTGGCAGGTAAGAGGCTACGGGACTCTTGGAAACACTCAAAGGTAAATTATGATGTGGAGTTCCCCTCCCAGTGCTGTTTGTATTAACAATTGACCCCATAGACCCATTTTCATAACTGACCTTCCTCTTCATTACCCTTCCTTTCTACCTTTCCTTCTCTTCTTTCTTCTTTCTGGTTGCTTTTGTATTATCCTTTCCCCAAACTCTTCTTACCAAGTACCTGACATAATACCTTCTTCTCATTTTTGCTCACAGCATGGTCCTAGCTCTTTTTTGCTTGCAACTCTACTACTTCTAGAGTCCCATGTAGCCCAGTATCTCTCAAACATGAATTTCTTCTTTGACATTCAGGGTCTCTTAATATCCATCAGCTTTTAAAAGTCTGTGCATATACTACCCAAGGCAATCTGCAGATTCAATGCAATCCTTGTCAAAATACCAATGACATTCTTCACAGAAACAGAAAAAAAAATCTTAAAATTTGCATAAAACCACAAAACACCCCAAATAGCTGAAGCAATCCTGATCAAAAGGAACAGAGCTGGAGGCATCATACCACCAAACTTCAAAATATACTACAAAGCTGTAGAAGCCAAAACAGCATGTACTAGCATAAAAACAGACACACAGACAAATGGAACAGAATAGAAAACCCAGAAATTAATCCACATATCTATGGCCAACTGAATTTTTACAAAGGTGCCAAGAGCACTCATTGGGGAAAAGATAGTCTGTTCAATAAATAGCACTGGGAAAACTGGATATACATATGCAGAAGAATAAAACTGTCCCCTTACCACTCACCCTATATAAAAATCAACTTTAATCAAAATGGATCAAAGATCTAAATGTAAGACTTGAAACAATAAAACTACTAGAAGAAAACATTTCCCAGACTAATGTCTGGGAAAAATTTTATGAATAAGACCTCAAAAGCATAGACAACAAAAGCAAAAGTGAACAAATGGGGCTATATCAAACTTAAAACTTCCACACAATAGAGGAAACAATCAATAGAACGAAAAGACAACCTACAAAATGCGACAAAATATTTGTGAACTATTCATCTGATGGAATTGAAATCCAGAATATACCAGGAATTCAAATATTTCAACAGCAAAGAATCCCGAACAATCCAATTAAAAAAATGGGCAAATGATCTGAACAGACATTTCTCAGAAGACATACAAATGGCCAACAAACATATGAAAAAAATGTTAAACATCACCAATCATCAGGGAAATGCAAATCAAATCCACAATGAGGTATCATCTCACCCTAGTTAGGATGGCTATTATCGAAAGGACAAAAAATTGCAAATGTTGGAGAGGATGCAGAGAAAAGGGAACTCTTATACCCTGTTGGTGGTAATGTAAACTAGTACAGCCGCTATGAAGAACAGTACAGAAGTTCCTCAAAAACTACAAATAGAACAACCATATGATCCAGCAATCCCACCACTGGGCATTTATCCAAAGAAAAGGAAATCAGCAATATTGAAGAGACATCTGCGGCCCCATGTTTAATACTGCACTATTCACAATAGCCAAGATAGGGAATCAGTCTGTGTCCATCAGCAGATGAATGTATAAAGAAATTGTGGTATGTGTACATATACACACAATGGAATACTATTCAGCCATAAAAAAGAATAAAATCCTGTTATTCATGGCAACATGGATGGAAATGGGGGACATTATATTAAGTGAAATAAACTAGGAATAGAAGGTTAAACACCACATATTCTCATTCATATGTGGGATCTAAAAACAGTTGATATCATAAAAGTAAAAAATAGAACAAGAAATACTAGAGACTGATAAGTGAAGGAGGAAGGGAGGGATGGGGAGAGATTTGTTAAAGGATACAAAATTACAACTAGATAGAAGGAATAAGTTCTAGCATTCTATATCATTGTAGGATGACTATAGCTAACAATAATACACTATATGGTTTCAAATAGCTGGAAGGAGGATATTGAATGTTCCCAACACAAATGATAAATATTTGAGGTGTACTCCATCAATATGTACAATTATTATATTTCAAAGAAACTAAAAATCTATGCATGATTAAAAGAAAGAGAAGTATTTATTTCTTTGTAACTTGTTTTCCAGCTGCTTGGCACTCCCAATTATCATCAATGACAACAAACTTATGTGGTTGCAATAGAATTATGTGGATGCAGATACTTTAAAGAACCTAGCAATCTAAGGAAGGGAACAAGGCTTGCATCAGTTAGGGTCTTTGGTTGTGAGAAAAAGAGACACATTCTGACTAACATAGGAGGAAAGGAGTTTTTTAAAGGATCTGGAGAAGCTCAAGGAAAAAGCTAAACAAAGGAGTCCCAAAACGACCACAAATAGGGGCAGCTCTGGGTATCTGGGCAGCAGGAATTTAGGCACATGCTCTTTGAGGCACTGCAGCCTGATAAAAATACTGTCAGCCATTCTCTCCTGTCCTGGATTCATTCTGCTCAGGAAATGAATTCCAACAAGAGAGAATGAGAGAGCCAAGCTTGGGTCCCAGGCCTACCCCTCCACTGGTAAGGGGTGGGGGACCCAGTGGTGGTTGTGTGGGCCCACTGAATGGGACCCTACGCAGTAGATAGCCAAGAGCACAGGGGAGTTCCCCAAAGCAAAATCATGATGCTGTGACCAAAAGGAGCTGAGGGGGCAAAGCCCACAAATGGGCACCAGAACTAGGTAACTAGATTCAAATGAGGACAAAGTAGATTTAAACAACATCCATTTTTACCATTTTTCTGAGGTCCATTGAGAGTATTGCCCTTATTTTGTAAGAACAGAAAGCCAAGATGCTAGGGTGAGTGTTCAAGGTCACGCTATTCAAGAGGACTAATTGGATAAGAATAGCAAACTTGATATAACCCTATGAGTCAGTATATGCTAAGTGTCTTTCATATGGTAACTAATTTAATTACCATAACAGCCCAAAGAGATAGACATTACAGAGGGGCAACTGAGGCACAGAGAAGTTAATCAGCTTCCCCAGAACTATGCAGGTGGTCCCACATATGACAGAGTAAGTGTCCAAACCTGGGCAGTTCGAGGCAGTCTGGCCCTCATCTACCATGCTATGTACCTCTGGATCTTTGCATAACAAAATACTCAAAGAGAAATATTTTGAGGAAAATGTGGGACTCTGTTAATCTCTCCTATGTCGGAGCGAGGGATCAATAGGAAAAGGGACATCTTAAGTGATAGTTAATCCCTGCCACATGGACCTCACTTGGGGAGTTTATCAATAAACACCTGTTCCCACTCAAATGTAACACACGGAGACAGAAATTGCTGGCATGCGAGGACACAACCTCACATCCTGCGAAGCCGGCTACACGGTCGTATTTCCTAAGGGCAGTTATTCGAAAGTACTGTCATTTTATTTTTAGTTTCCTTCAGATTGTAGCCCAGAGCACATCTCTTCACTGTCTCTCCCAGACACTCCTCTGCTTTTCAAAAGGAGAAACACTGGACCTTCTCTCCTCCACACTAAAAGGCCTTTGTCCAAAACCACACATGTCGATTTTAAACAGAAAATAATATTAAAGCACAGTGCTTCCTTTATGTGCCTCATGCAGCTTTCTGAGTTCCTGTGTCCTTAGATTTATGATGTGCTCCACACTTTCCACCTTCTCAGTGCTGTTTTCCCACATTTGAAGGAGAAATGATCAAGAGATTTGTGCCGGAGTAAATTTATTCTGTCTTGAGCTGGGTGAAGTTTCCAAACTCACCACAGCATGGAAAATATAAATGCTGTAAGCATCGTGCTTCCTTCCTAGACCCTGCCGGCAGGGAGACACTGGGCCTGGGGTAGAAGTGAACGTTGCATTCTTACAGTCACTCGCTGCTCAGGAGCCCGATGGCTTTTCTGAATTGAGCGACAGAAACCTACCCAGATTTCATGACCCTCAGGCTTCGTTTCACACTGGAGAGAAAAATCTCCCAGGCCCCTTTTTAACACCCTCGCTTTCCTTAGGGATGAGAGAACCATGACTTTGGGGGTTAGGGGAGATTTGTTCCTGGGATCAGGACAAGATGCTGAAGTGACAGTAGGAGAGTATGTGAGGCGGAAGTTCATTTTCACCTTTCAAAGAAGAAAAATTAAACCATTGACGGTCACGCATAGCCACAGGTCATTCCACGTGACTGAGAAGCTTAGGCAGGGGAGCAGCTCAGAAATAACGGTTTGCGAGGTGGGATTTCCTCCCAGTCGTGTCAGGACACCTCAGTCTCCCATGTGTGATGCGACTGTCCACCTGCTCCCGCCACGTCAGAAGCCTCTTATCCAGTGGACTTGGCCCCTCAGTGACCAGAGGGGACAGTCACTGGTTGCATGGGGCATTAGTCACAGGTCACATCCTCGATGTCTGCAATCAGGCAACCCCCCACCGTAAAGCATCTGTAATACATGAGTTCGGTTATGCAAGAGGGTCCCGGCTTTTACATCCTTCATGCTGTGCTGCTTTCCTTCTTGCCCCTCTCTTATTAAAAACAAATCACTCCTGCCGCAGCTTCCTCCAGTGCCCTAACAGGAATGGCACAGCGCGAGGGCAGTCCGTGATCTGCCTTTGGGGATCTGCCGTGTGAGATCAAGAACACCTTTCATCAAAAGCAAGGGCCCCCCATCGAGTCTGTCCCGTTTGGCCCTCGTCCAGCCAGGCGGGGGTCCTCGCTGTTTCTGGGGCCCACGGGGCGCTCTCCCAGCGCAGCGTCTTTGCCGAGGCTGTTCCTGCTGCCTGGAACGCTCTTGCCCCAGGTCCGTCTGGCTAATATCCTCACCCTCCCCAAGTCTTCGCTCACTTTCGCAGCGAGGCCGACCCCAAGCATCCCATTTCATCCAGCAACAGTCTGCCCCATCCTCCCCACTTCCAGTCCCCGCTCCCTGCTCTGCGTTTTTGTTCCCTAGCGCTTTTCCCTTCTAACAGCGACAGCACCTGCTTAGTTACTGTGTTTAATGCACATGTGTGATGTTTCTTCCCACTGGAATAAAAGCTCACGGGGGCAGGGATCTTTCTCCGGTTCGTTCACTGATGTATCCCGAGTTCCTAGAGAAGTGGCTGACACCGTCACTCATAATGTTTGTAGGACCTCAACAATATTCCGGCGAAAGACCGTTATGGTCAGTCAGAGCTTAGCAGTGTGTCGTGACCCTCTGATGGGCCACAAATGGGTTACAGATGTGCTGAGCGGTTGACACCCTCAGCCTGCGAGGTGGCCAGCCAGGGTCTGGGGCACCCGAATGCCTCAACAATTATGTCCTGCCGCAAGCAGCCTCCTTCATTTACTCCAACCTACTTTATGATATTGCCATTTTCTAGGTGTGCCAGGATGTTAAAAAGTTTGGGGAGCACTTCTCTGGCTAAGCTGTGTCTTGCCATGTAACAATGGATGTCATGCACTTTTCTCTCTGTTAGGTGAATGCCTGTGTCCCTCCCTGGAGGTGCCCATATAGCTTGACATCAGTATTCTCCAAGTTCAATCAAGCATTAGTTCGATAACAATTTCTGTTTTTGGTCAACAAAATGTTCTTTTTAAACAAATGATTTTATGTCATAAATTACATATTTTAAAACATCAAGAGTCTATGTTAAATGAAGAAAAGAATTAGTGAATATGTAACAACAGAGTGAGGCTAACTATTCAAAACGTTGAAATTATTGACAGTTGGGGAGGTGATGGTGATAAAATCAGGAGGTCTGAAACATGGTGCTAATGGATTTTGTCCTAAATTTTTATGCCTGGTTGCTCTAAAATGGCAGTTCCTTTAAGAGGAAGGAAGTGTTGGGGGAGGAGGTGATGGGAGACTTTGCCTATAAAGACCTCAGTCTGGGGATCTGCTTCCCAAAATATTCCAACTCCCTCCCCCCATTTTAATCACAAAGGAAACTCTTAGCATCACCTTTAGGTTAATCCTAACCTAAGTATAATAAGAAGGGTCATGGTGCTAGATCTCTCTGTACTAGGTTGCTTAAAAAACAGCACTGTGGGGGCATATGCAGGGTCTTGGCTGCTTGGTGAGTGGGTAGTAAACCAGAGCTATAAAGGACTGAGAGGCAATGAGCCAGAGATTGAGAATCAAGACTACAAGAGCCAGGGGAAGCCTGGGAGGAAAGCTCGGGGCCAGACAAGGCACTTGGCTGGATTTGGGAGTGCCCGGAATCTGGCAAGCATGAAGGAGCTCAGAGCCAGGAGTTAGGCAGAAGCCAGGAAACTCTGGGTTCACGAGGTGAAGGCTAAATGGAGTGGGGAGAGAGGGTCAGGAACAAGACAGCAGGAACCAGCAGCAGGGATGTCTTGAAACCAGGACAACTGCCTCAGCCAAGACGCCTCATCTGTGCCTCTTGCCAAGGCCAAATGCAGTACCTGGAACAGTGTGCCAGGCCCTGCAGGTGGGAGCAGGGTAGAGAGGCTGACATGGCTTAATGGCCAGGGTGGAGCTAGAGCCAAGCGAAGGTTCTGGCAGTCAGCCTCCTTCTCTGGGAAGGCGATCGCTTCCTTCGCCTCTTTCTAGATCTTGTGCAGCACTTTTGACCTAAACTCTGGAGCAAACAGATCAGGAAGCCAAAAGTGAGGATGAATGATCTCTGAGGTCCCTTCAACAGTGGGATCATGGCCAGAGGAGCACTGACTGTCAGCTTGGAGGACTCAGGGAAAGCTTGACCTTCTCTGAATAGGGAGAGTTCAAGGTGGGATGCACCCGGGATCTGACCATCATACAAAGGGCCTCAGTTTTACAGTTCTGATTTTAAAAATTAATGCTCATTAATTGATACAATGAACACAGTTTTGATCCTCCATTTATTCAACTCTTTCTTGCTGAATACCGACTCTACACCAGGCCCCCGCTGCTCCCTAGCAGCGTTCACTGGACTCTTCTGGCCAACCCTCAATATTTTTATTTTGTCATTGAACTCCATTCTCCCTTTAGCTGATACTTTCCTCTGTGAATGGAGTTTGCTATAACTTCATTTATGTTACTCTTACCTGCTGCTGATTTTTGCTGGTATCTGCATTTCTGACCATTTTGCAGCCATTTAAAAGATGACTTTGGCTTTTGCATGTTCTTCTGCTATGATATATTCCAAAGCTATACAGAAAGTGTATTCATAAGGAAGATGGAACCCAAGAGGCAGATGGTTACAAGGCAGCCTGTACCCTGTCCTCCAGCCTCAGACTCACTGGGGCTTGGTATTCTAGGCCCTGTGAGCCATTAGGGCACAGATGATTTGGGTGACCTGATTGGAAACTGGGAGCAGATGGATTGGATAGAATTGGTCTGAGTTAGCAAAGGATGGATAGAGAAAGAGAATAGATGATGATAAAGATGGTGGTGATTATAACAACACTACTAATAACAATCTGAGAGTCACTATATCATTATCACAGAAAAGACCACAAACTTTGAAACCAAGAAGTCGTAAGTTCCAATACCAGCTATGATACTTCCTATCTGTGTAATCCTGACCAGGTCACTTAACTTTTTGGGTCTTAGTGTCTTCATCCTTAATATAAAAATAATGACACCTGCCTCACAGGGAGGATTGTTTTGAAGGTTAAGTTAGTGATGTCATGTATTTAAAGTGCCTAGGGGACAAATCCTATGGTTGTGATGTAAGATGGTCATTGACAAATGATTGTTAATAGTAAGAATAGCTGCTGATAACACTCTAGACTCTGTAGGTGGCACAATTTTGTTTTCTTATTTTCTGTCACCAGTGAGGAATTATCCCCATTTTAGAACTGGGGATCCTGAGACTTAGGGGAATTAAATAGTTTACTTAGGTTTGCACAACTAGTGAGAAAGCTAGACTAGGCAAGTAAGAAAGAGAGATGCAAATGAACATTTACTGAATGCTTAATGTGTACCAGGCTCTGTACTAGATGCATTACAAGCATTAATTCATTGAATCAACATAGTAATCCTAGGGGACAGGTGTAACTAGCCCATTGTCCATGAGGAAACTAATTTTCTCAAGATTGTGCAGATGTCTATCTGCGGAGAGTCAGAATTCCAGCTCAGATCTGGCCACCTTCAAAACTCATGATCTTTTTCATCTTGAAAAGAGGGAGAGGAGTTAGGGCACTGGTTTTTCCCAGTATGAGATAAAGTTTGGGTTTTTAGAATTAAAAAATATATACCTGATTTCAGGCATGGAGAAAAGATTTTTTGACTTTTGAAATTTGTGACTATTTTGAGATGCATATCTCCTCTGATGGTTTGTTTTGCTTCCATTCTTAATCACCCCGGGTCTACTTCTGGTAAAAATAGGAGCTATCCGGGCTCCTTCCTGGGGGATTACATTTTAGGGGCATTCTGGCACCTGGTCATTTGGAGAATCATTGTCCCTGGCTTATTGTGTGGTCTAGACTGATGTGTCAAACTAGTCAAGGCAGATGCTCTCTGTACCTGTAACACAGGACGGAGCTTTAAGAATGAAAAGAATGCAAAGAAAACTTATTTTATCTAGAGAAACTGAGAATATTGCTTTTTAGAAAAAGAAAACCTAAATAAAAAGTAGAGAGAGGGAAACTCAGGTCAGTGGAGCCCACTCGGTCTGGCAGGCTATCCGTTTAGGTCACTCTCTTCCCAGGATGGCTCGATCCTGACTCAGAATCTTTGGCAAAGTGACTGCAGCCGCGGGAGGTGTGACTGTTAAGGGAAGCAGGAAGAGAAAGCAAAGCGTTCTCCACCAAGTGCGCTGTGACAAAAAGCAGGATAGGGAGGAAGATGGAGAAAAAAAAACAGTGCTGTTGGAAAGTCCCCATCTAATTTATGTACCTCACAATGGCAGGGGTGGGGTCGTTGGTCATTGGTATGCTCTGAGCTGGAGGTCTTACCCACCAGCCCTGCGCTGAAGGCTTTACACCCATCCATTCAACATTCAGTAAGTGGTTATTGAGTACCTACTGCGTGTTGGATACAGCAGCGGGTAATCCTCATATGGGGTTTACCTTCTAATGGCAGTGGGATGTACAGATAATTAACCAAACTAAATAAATAAATCATAGAGTATTTTAGAAGAGGGTAACTTTCAAAGAGAAAAACGAAATTTAAAAAATTGGGATAGGAGCCGAGTGCAGTGGCTCACACCTGTAACGTCAGCTACTCCAGATGGGACACTGAAGAGGGAGGATCACTCAAGGCCAGGAGTTCATGACAAGCAGGGCAACATAGTGAGACCCCTGTCTCTAAAACAATAAATAAAATAAAATAAATGGAGATAGGGAGCGCCAATACAGCCACTGTGAGAGGAAGCTATTCTTCTTATATTAATGTTTCCGGTGACAGAACTGAGGCCTGGAGGGAGTTCATTTCTGGAGGTCACAGAGCAGCGTGGTAGAGCTTCAACTCTAAACCAAGTCTTTTTGAATGAAGCTCATTCTCTTCTTTGCTACCCTCTGCCTTCGCTGGATGTCGAAACAAAGAAAGACTAGAGAGTGCAAGGCACTCTCTCTAATTTTTAGCTTTTTCTAATTGCCTAGAGGGCAGTTACAGAACTCTTTAGCACATGGCAGGGGAGATTTTATGAGGACTATACGTTTCAGTTAAGAAACGCTCTTTTCCCTGCTAGCAATAAAGGTGTTTTTGAGGTCAGCCTTTCAGCCCTGGAGCTGAAGATGAGCTGAGATGAAAATCCAAAAATTCTATTTAAGAAGATAGTTTGTATTTCCATGAGTGCAAACCCACCAGCAAGCTTGCATTAAGTTCTGCACTTTGTCGTTGACAAGCGTTGATACCAATCAGCGACCCATTTCCAGCATTGTGGTAATCATTTGATCTTTTATTAAAGGAAATTCTTCCAAAAATATTAATTTAAAAATTAATGTCAACACTTTCTGACATTCCATCCCTGAATGGTGAAGAAGAAAAAAAGTTTTAGAGTTTTTTAATAATCTTGGTAAATATTATTTGAACTTTACTTCAAGCCAAAACAAGTTTCATGGGGGAAAAAAAATCCTTTCTTCGGCCATGGGCAATAAATTTGGCCAGGAGGGTCTGGAAGCGAGAAATGAACAAGCTAAATACTAAGTGGGCATTCATACCCACAGGCACTGTGATTTTCAGAGCCATCGATTCTGTTCCCCTAAAATAAGAAATGTTTTCAACCAAATACTCAATTCTTGCCTATTGGGTCTTTATCTTCTGTATGGCTATGTGGATATACCACATAAGCCTTTAGTTTTTTTAATAACCAGTGGTTAACAAAAAAGCTACTCACTGGACACATTATCCAGTGTTCCTCATGTTTGGTGGAAAGAAGAAAGAAATGGGAGGCTAATGATTCACTCAAAATCCAAACATCTCTCCCAAGATCAAGGTTTTGTAAGGATTAAGGAAAGGGTGTACGTGTGCGTGTGAGTGCATGTGCGTGCACAAGTCTCTGTGTTTGCAGAGGCTGGTGCAGTAGCTAAGCTTTACCTCCTTTACCGTAAATGGAACTTTTACTTTTCATCTCTTTTCACTGTTGTTTATTAGCAAGATATATCAATGCTTGAAGCAGGAGAAAGGGTCCCAAAGATTCTTACCCACCAAGGAGAGTGTGTTTACTGTCTCTTATTTAGTAATTGCTCGAGTCAGTGGAGGAAAAGGGAAGATAGACAACAAAAACAAATAAGAGTAAAGAAGAAAGTGCAAGAATGAAGGGAAAAGTGGTAGAAGGTCCTGAAGGGCTCTGAATTGGTTCGGAAGTGGAGAAGAATGAAAATGGTCTAAAGAATTGGACAGTAATTTTTTCAATCCCAGGCTCTGGATAAACCTGATCCAATAAAATAAGGTACAGAGGGTGAAATGAAGTTAGCTCAGTGGCATTACTTGGTGAAGAAGAAAACCAGCAACTTTTGTTTTCTCACATATTGGAAGTTAGATCTATTTACAAGAAAGCATGGGATGAGAAGACATATAACCTGGGCTTCAGTCTGACTCTGCTGCTCTCTAGCTGGGTGACGTTGGCTAAGCCACTTGGAATCCTTCAACTACAACACGCGGACAGTAATATTACTTCTCAGTCCTAACTTGTAGGCCTGCCTTGAGGATCTAATAAAAGAATTTATTACATATTTTTCTTTTATTCAATAAGCATTTATTGAACACCTATTATGAAAAAAAATGGACAAATCTCTGACTCATGAAGCTTACATTCTAGGTATATTCTAAAATAGATTTCAATATATATTGTGATATTGGAAGTATATATTTATATATACTATATAATATATTGTAATATATAGAATCATTTTATTATGTAAGGGCAATGATTATCCTACTCTCACTTATGGTAGAATTTAATAAAAGCATCTTTTTTTTTGTATTACATGCTATATATATTTGGGTGTGGATGTGTGAATTAAGTTGAATTTAGCCACATTTGTGGATGGGTGGCATGCCACCTTCTCAACACTTGGCTGAATGCAGCTTATGTCTATTCATTTAGGTTTTCCAATAGATAACCGGTGCTGTCAGAAAAAGAACACCTTAGAAGCAAGAATGGGAATGTTTGCAAGTCACCCACACTGAAGATATTAGCTGATTAAGTCAGCTTGAACAGAATGTTTTCGCCCATATAGGCTCATCGCTCTGAGTGAGCCCCACTGAGAGAAGTACTGTAGACTGCTTTCTTTTAGCTGAGACAGTATGACACCTTTCTCAAAGGCAAGAAGGGCACTGCTACAATTGTTAATATATGAAGAAAACGTACTCAGAATTAGCCGTTGCTTGAAAATTACAGGGTTTCTGGGAAAGGATCAAGGTTCTCTTTTAGCCTTCTTGCTCCTTTACCATTCCAGTTTTGTTCAGGTAATTTACAAGACAGGGGAATCCAAGGTCAGGGGCAATGGGGGTTCATCTGTTTGGGGTGTGTGCACTGTGATTCCATCTCCTGAAGGTAGGTGAAATGGCAGCCAAACAGCAAATCAGGAACTGCAAACCAAAGGACCTTGGCTCCAGGCCAGTGACTATGGACACAGGTGGGTCCCAGCTGCTGAAAGGGATGAGATGGAGGATGGGAGAGACAATGCCATTGGAGAGGGAGATTTGTCAAGTGGAAAACAAGTCTGTGAATTATTTTTACTTCTATTTTATAAAAAGGTGAATGAAAGTTCTAATTGAAGATCTTAGAAAAGTGATTGCCAAGAGGTATGTTCTTATAATTAGCATTTTTCTTCGGTCGTGGTCTATTCCTGGAAGTTGTGCTGTGGCTCCAGGATACTTTTTGCATGACCTTGTAAGTTTGTTCTCTGTCTTACTCCAATTGGGCTGCTATAACAAACTGCCATAGACTATTCTGTCCTGTGGCTTTAAACAACAGAAATTTATTTCTCACAGTTCTGGAGGCTGGGAAGTCTAAGAGGAGAGCACTGGCAAATTCAGTGTCTGTGAGGATGTGCTTCCTGGTCCACGGATGGCCATCTTCTTGCTGTGTCCTCACATGGTGGAAGGGGTCAGGGAGCTCTCTGGGGTCTCTTATTTGGGCATGAATCTCATTCATGAGAGCTCCACCCTCACGACCTAATCACCTCCCAAAGGTCCCACTTCTTAACACCATCACATTGGCAGTAAAGATTTCAACATAAGAATTTTTTTGGGGGGGACACAAACATTTAGTCTATTGTGCTCCCTGAATGCACTTTTCTATGCATCCGATTTCTGCTACCACATCTCTCTCTCAACACCAAAGAGAGAAACTCAACATGTAAGATTGCAGGAATGAAGTGAAGAAAATGAAGCTTCGGTTTTATTTCATTCTATTTAACCTCCTCTGTCTTGCTACTACTAATTGTGATAATAATCTGGACCACTTACTGATCACTCACTATGTGCCAGAAATTAATAAGTTAATAGTTTTACATCCATAATTTTAAATAGTCCTTCCAACAACCCCGTGAGGTAGATTTTAGTATTATTCCCATTTACCATTGAGAAAACAAGCTTAAAGAGTTGGTTAACTTGCCTAAGTTACCCAACTGGTGAGTGTCAAAGCTGGGATTTGAAATCTTGACTTAATAACATGTTCTTCCTCATTTGGCCATTCTTCCTGGCCTTCAGTTTTTCCCTTGTTCTGGCTCCACATCACTCTTCTTTCTTTGCTTCCTTACACCTCACTCCCACCCTCAGTCCTCCACCCTATTAGGTAATTATAGAAACCAATGGTAATATTTAATTAAAAACAACACCCTAAAAAAAGCTAAAAATATACAGAACATTAATTTTTTTCTCACTCTTTTATGTTTGGAAACATATGTGTTGGTTTTATGATTGCTTGAGAGCAGAAACAGTCCTTTCCCTTGGGTAGTCTGCACCAAGCCTACTACCGGTTTCAATGATAATATTCTTAGGCATCCTCAAGGAAGACTCCAGGCATGGCCGAGAGCTTGCCTTTTATTAGAGAGCTGGTGTCTAATGGCTTAGCCCTTGCCAAGAATAGCACTTTAAGATGATTACAAGCCATTGGTGGTCTATGGTAACCAAAGTGACAGGCCTTCCTGTTGCCCGCCAAGGAGAGACAGTGAATATCGGAAGACTTATGTGAACATGAATTTTCAAACTTTATTAAATGAAGTAAAAAACAAAGAGATAAGTGAAGCTTCCAGAAAAGTTTTCAAAAGTAAAAAGAGCAAATATAAATAACTCTGAAAGAAAGAAAGAAAATACCCCAAAGAAAACTCTCCATACTTATGAACAGTATCATGAGTATTTTTTTAAAGCAGTGGTTCCACTGAGTTGGAGTACTTGAGCTTGTTCCATTGGGATTGGGGTGGTCTGAGAAAGGGAAGGGCCTCCATGGTTCAAAGTTGGATGGGGTGTAAAGAGCATGGCTCCAGTTGAGGGAACAAGCAAAAACAACGTGGATTTACAATGCGCTAATCCTCCATCTAGACCTGGCCCAGATGTCAGGCCTGAATTAAATTAGGATGGAAAATTTTGGTCTGCTCAGTTCATTGCAACCCATCTATGTGAGGCATTTAAAGTATATGACTGGCAGATGTGTTGGGACTATTGCTAAGTTTTTTGGTGAATATATAAAATCTATTTATAAAATCCTAATACTTAATATTTTTGCCAGCAATTCACATATCATCCACTAAACTAGAGTTGAGAGCTGGTGTTAGACCCTTTCATGGCTCTTTCCCCTCCCTGGCTCAGGAAAGGTGTCTCCAAATGCCCATGGTGGCCTCAGGCTCTACCTCCCAAGCCTGATTTTTCTTGTCTGCCTCCTTGTGGTTTTGCCAGATTTTGTTTTGGATTTTTGTCTTGCCTTCCACTGTGATGCTGATTTGATGCTTTGGATTTGCTCTTGTTTTCTGGACCATCTTCACTTAAAGTAGAAATTTCAGTTATCATTTTCTTTGTGCCTTCACAATTGAAAGTCAACCCTGCCTGCTCCCAAGATCAGAGAAACTTCCTTCCACCCAAACCTAGGGCAGAAACCTGGCCTGTTGTCCCCACTCAAATGTGGGAAGAGGCTCCACCATTATGCATACTTGCAATGGATAGGATTTTCATATAGATTGTGTTTGCCCAACTTACATCTGCTCCTTACCTACAAATTTAGGGTGGGCCCCAGAATCTCCTTACTTCCTAAAATCAGAGATAAAGTTCTCTTTTCTTTCCTCTCCTTCATTCTCTCTTTTCATTCCCATCTCATTGTAGATGTTATTTGCCTAGAACTCCTCTGAGGCAATGCCTGGTATTGTGCCAAGATGATGTCTTGGTGTTTTGGAAGGAGAAAAACAAGTGTGAGAAACAGTTTCTTCCAAGCCTATCTAGCCACATGGGCATATAACACTAGGCTCTATACAAAAACATCTATTTACTAGAGACAAAGTGGAAAAGAAGGAAATCGGGGTACAGCACCCATCTCCACTGATCTTCCACCTTGGTCCTAGCTCATTCTGTCCTATATGTTGCATTGACTTTATTTGGGGGCTGAATTCCCTCATAGTTGCAAGATAGCTCTAACCATTTCAGACAGTACAACCAGACGTCATCACATCCAGAGGCAGAAACAGAACGATATCTTCCAGGGTCTTCTTAAAAGCAGGTAATACTCTCCCAGTATCCCTCAGTGGACCTTTTCTTACCTCAAATAGGCCCAAATTAAGTCATATGCCTGCCCCCAAGTGATGTGGCAGCACGGAAAATGGATGTCAAGTTTGGACAAAGCCAGTACCTAGAGTGGTGTGTATGCTGCGGGAGTCAGCAATCCGTGTTCACCACACAGCTCTGGTACACGAGGCTCACCCTTGTCTTTCTGCACAAGATGTGTATAAAGCACAGGAGGTTTGAGATGGGATGAGTTACGACTATCTGTGTTTCTATTTTTTGGTGGGGGATAAAGGCTTCAGAAAGTCTTGGGGGGCTTGGTTCAGAGTCAGGAGAGAAGATCAGGAGCTGTGAGATTTCATTTTGTTCTTCACTGCGAGTGGATGGATCTAGAAAAGGTGGGGAAGGGAAGTGACATTCCCTGAGCCCCTCTACTGAGCACTGACAGTCTCTATCTCACCCTCCCTCTAGGAGGCAAGACGCCGTAGCTGAGCCTCCTGGATGGGACGAGACTCAGGAGAAGGCCTAAAACTGCAGGATTTAGTAGGAAAAAGGAATGTAAAATACCTCGCTAATAATTTTTATCATAATCACATGTTGAAATGATAATATTTTAGAAATATTGGGTTAAATAATATATGTTATTGAAATTAATTTTGCTAGTTCTGTTTACTTTTTCAAAATGTGGCCACATTTTAAAAATTTTAAATTTTCTATTTGTGGCTCACATTTTATTTCTATGGGAAGTGCTGATCTAGACTATCTGTGTGTAGGTAGTTTTTTTGGTGCTAAGAGAGAGATCTATATACTTGAAAGGCCACAGGTTGCACTGCTCAATTATTGGCAAGTAGTATAAATTTACATAACACCTCTTTGGGCTTATAGGGACCTAGAGGTAGAGAAAGATACAACATTATTCTCTAAAATAGTTTTCTCATTTTTATTTTTTGGGAGAGGGTAAATACATGTCCACTAGAATGTTTTCTCATTCTATTTTTGGTATGTCTTTCCACCCCTGAAGATTTTATAGAGCTTTAAAAAATAGTGTGTATTAGGAGAGCAATAAAAATATTGCTTTTCCTAAAGAGCATATTTCTTCCCACCACCGTGGGTGATCATATCATCCATGCTTTGGAAATATTTCTTCCAAATTAAAACTAAAATAACAATTGGATACAGCCAACAGCTAATGGGTTTTTCTAAGTTGCAGCTGCCTTGACAGGGCAAAGAGTATCAAACTGTCGATCTTTGAGATGGTATATAATAAACGAGTTTGGGCCAGGTGCAGTGGCTCATGCCTGTAATCCTAGCACTTTGGGAGGTCGAGGTGGGAGGATCGTTTGAGCTCAGGAGTTCAAGACCAGCCTGAGCAATAGTGAGACCCCATCTCTACTTAAAAAAAAAAAAAAAAAAAAAACAACCCAGAAAAGAAAGAAATTAGCTGGACAACTGAAAATATATAGAAAAAATTAGCTGGGCATGGTGGCGCATGCCTGTAGTCCCAACTATTTGGGAGGCTGAGGCAGTAGGATTGCTTGAGCCCAGGAGTTTGAGGTTGCTGTGAGCTAGGCTGATGCCATGGCACTCTAGCCTGGGCAACAAAGTGACAGTCTGTCTCAAAATAATAATCATAATAATCATAATAATAATAATGATAAACCAGTATGGAGAGATAATAAGGCTAGATCAATTGATAGAAATTTCAATTTTCCTTAAAAATCCAGGTTGGTAGATCAAACACATTCAGATTTAAATAGAAAGATTCTCAGCAGTAAACTTAATAGAAATTGTGATATTCAAAATGTCTTTGCCACTATCTAGTTGGGTGGACTTGGTCAAGTCACAGAATTTAACTTCTTTATGCTATATATCTATTTTTAAATATTTATTTGCTTCTTTGAGTGGAAATAATGCCTGTTCTATTTAAGGAGAACAATGGATTAAAAAAAACATAAACTGTTAACAATAATACAAGGAATAAGGAAACAATTGCTAAGTAGAAATGCAAACAATGAACCTCAAGCTTAGAATTAGTTCTGTGGAAAAGCAAGTTTGAAAACTACTGATCTAAAATAATAAGTATAATAAGTAGGTGAAAGTCAAAAATAATATACTGAGTATGTGTGTGTGGGGGGAGGGGACACAGAGGCAGTTAATAAGGGGAGACTAGCCTTGCCAGGTGTTGAAACAGATTTTCAAGCAAACATCGTGAACCTTAAAGAACATGGGAATTCCTGGAACAAAGAAATAGTCTAGAAATTAGCCAAAGACAGTTAAATAGAGAAAGGATAGATTTTTTTTTTTTTTTTAAACAGATGGTGCTGGGACAACCTGTTATCTACATGCAAAATAATGAAGTTGGATCTGTACCTCACACCATATACAAAAGTTAACTCAAAATGGATCTTAAACCTAAATGTAAGAACTAAAACTGTAAAACTCTTAGAAGAAAACATAAGCATAATCTTTATTACTTTAGATTAGGTACCAGTTTCTTGAAATAACAGCAAAAGCACAAACAACTAAAGAAAAAAATAGATAAATTGGTCTTTCTAAAAATAAAAATATCTCATCTCACCACTGCTTTTCAACATCATACTAGAAGTCCTAGCTAATGCATTAAGATTGCCAAAAAGGAAATGAAAGGTGTATAGATCAGAAAGAAAGAAGCAAAACTTTCTTTGATCACAGATCAAGAGAATGAAAAGACAAGCCACAGACCGGGAGAAAATATTTGCAAGAGACACATCAGATAAAGGACTATTAACTAAAATGCACAAAGAACTCTTAAAACTTAATAATAAGAACACAGAAAACTCTTAAAAAATGGGCCAAAAACCTTAAGAGACACTTCATCAAAGAAGATATGCAAATGGAAAATAAGCATATGAAAAGATGCTCCACATGATGTGTCATGGGGAAGTGCAAATGAAAATGACAATGCCATACCACTACATACCTATTAGAGTGGCCAAAATCCAGAACACTGACAACACCAAATGGTGGCAAGGGTGTGGAGTGATAGGAACTCTCATTCATTGCTGGTGGGAATGCAAAATGGTATAGCCAATTTGGAAAACAGCTTGGCAGTTTCTCACAAAACTAAACATACTCTTACTACATGATTCAGCAAATTCTCCTGATATTTACTCAAGTGAGTTGAAAACTTATGGCCACACAAAAACCTACATATGATGGTTATAGCAGCTTTACTTATATTAATAATTGCCAAAACTTGGAAGCAACCAAGATGTCCTTTAGGAGATGAATAGATAAATAAACTGTGATACATCCAGACAATGAAATATTATTCAGCACTAAAAAGAAATGTGCTATCAAGCCACAAAAATACATAGAGGAAACTTAAATGCATATTATTAAGTGAAAGAAGCCAGTCTGAAAAGGCTACATACTGTGTATGATTCCAGCTATATGACATCTGGAAAAAGCTAAACCATGGAGACAGTAAAAAGATCCATGTTTTCCAGAGTTTAGTTGGGAGCGAGGGATGAAGAAGTGAAGACAGAGGATTTTTAGGGCAGTAAAACTACTCTGTATGATACTATAATGGTGGAAACATGTGATTATACATTTGTCTGAACTCATAGAATGCACAACCCCAACAGTAAACCCAACACTAAGGTATGGACTTTGGGTTATAATGATGTATCAGTGCAGGCTCACCAATTGTAACAAATGCACCACTCTGGTGTGGGAGATGTTGATAATGTGGGAAGCTATGCACACGTGGGATAGGGTGTATATGGGAAATCTCTGTCCAATAACTAATAAATGAATAAACAAAATGTGGTATATCCATATATTGGAACATTATTTGGCCATAAAATACAATGAAGCATTGATATATGCGACAGCATGGATGAAACTTGAAAATAAGTGGAAGAAACCAGTCTCAAAAGGCCACATATTATACAATTCCATTTGTATGAAATGTCCAGAGTAGGCAAATTTATAGAGACAGAAAGTAGATTAGTGGTTGCCAGTGGCTGGTGGGGAGGGGAGAATGGGAAGTGACTGCTAATAGGTGTGTGGTTTCTTTGGGGGGTGATGAAAATGTTCTGGAATTAGGTAGTGGTGATGGTTGCACAACCCTGTGAATATACTAAAACCACTGAATCGTACACTTTAATTTGAATTATGTGTCAAAGTTATTTTTAAAGTAATTAGTTCATGTAATGACTTTAATATATAATTGAAGCATTACAAAATAGTGAGGAAAGGAAAAATTATTCAATAAATGGCATTGGGGCTATCTATAATTTTGAAAAAGTAATAAATTTACATCTACATGCTTCAAAATAAATTTCAGTGGGATTAAAGATTTAAATATTAGAATTGGTTTTAGATAGAAAAACCAAAACAAGAAAGTAGAAAAATTCATCAGACATTTATATATGGAGATAGAATAAATTTTTATGCTAAGAAACAATAGAAGAAATCACAAGTTAAATAATCAACATAAAAATGAATATGTGAAAATTAAGAACTATTTGATAAAATTGGAAAAAATAATAAAAAGAAAATAACAAATTGGCAAAGCACATACTGCAACAAATATGATTGATGAAGGGTTAATATCTTTATTCTAGAAAAAGTTAAATTATTTGACAGGCTAAAAAATAAAAAGGCAAAGGACACAAATAACTCACAAAAGAAATAATCACACAATTCAAATAGTAACTTTTCTTGTGGAAGGGCTATGACCTATTGTTGTGCAGAGAAAGGACATATCCATTCAGTGTGGGGGAGGGGAACAGTAAGGGGCAGGGTAAACAAAATATGAAAAAATATCCATCCGTACATGTAATCAAAGGCATGTACTTTAAAATAATAACTATTCCTTCTCCTTCTACTAAATTAGCAAACATTATAATTCGCAAAGCTGTTGTGAAGAACGGTAAAAGTGATATATTCCCAAACATAGACAAGCAATGCAGTGTCATGAGAAGATCCATACTGGTTTTGCAGTCAGGCAGAATTAACATCAAATGATAATTCTGCCACTTACAAGTTGTGTGATCTTGGTAACTCATACAGTCTCTCTGACTTTATATTATTACCTATAAAATGGTGATATTTCCTACCTTGTAGCATTGATGTAAGAACTAATGACATTATGCACAAAGAATCTAGCTAAGTGCTTGGCACACAGTAGCTATTACTAATATAATGTTAATAGTTGGTCATGGAAATTAATAAGAAAGAAATTTAGAAATAAGTATTAAAACCCATAAAATGTTCATATTATTTGATCCAACAATTTTACATGTGGTAGTATATTCTGAGGAAATAATCATTAAGAAGAAGGAAAAAAACTATATGAATAAAATTATTTTTATGGCATTATCTAGAATAGGAAATAATGTTTCATAATGGAGGAATGATTAAGTAAATTATGATGCTACCACTTACTGAGTGGAAGGATGATGTGGCTGCCACAAAGAATGATAATTGGGAAAACTACGTAGTTTCCTTTTTAAAAAAATTTCATTACTTCTGTGCATCGAAGGACACAATCAACAGAGTGAAAAGGCAGCATATAGAATAGGAGAAAATATTTGCAAGTCATGTATCTGATAAAGGGTTACTATCTAGAAAATGTAAAGAACTCCTACAACTCAACAGCAAAAAAACAAATAACTTGACTAAAAAAATGGGCAAAGGACCTGAATAGACATTTCTCCAAAGAAGGCATACAAATGGACAACAAACATATGAAAACATGCTCAATATCACTAATCAGAGAAATGCAAATCAAACCCACAAGAGATATTATCTCACACCTGTTAGGATGGCTATTATAAAAAAAAAAGCAAAATATAAGAGAAGTGAGTACATAGAGAAATTGAATGTAAAATGGTGTGGCTGCTACAGAAAACAGTATGGGGATGTCCTAAAAAAATTAAGAATAGTATTACCATATGATTCTGCACTCCCTCTTCTGAATATGTATCCAAAAGATCTAAAAGGAGGATGTCAAAGAAATACTTGCACACCCATGTTCATAGCAGCATTATTCATAAAAGCCAGGAGACGAAGGCAACCCAATATCCATTGATGGATGAATGGATAAACAAAATGTGGTCTATACGTACAATGAAATATTGCTCAGCCTTGAAAAGTGAGGAAACCCTGTCTCATGCCACAACATAGATGAACCCTGAGGATATTATGTCAAATAAATCAGTCACAAAAAGACAAATACTATATGATTCTCCTTATACAAGCTATCTAAAGTAGTCAAATTCATACAAACAGAAAGTAAAATGGTGGTTACCAGGACTGAAATGGGGAGGGGAAAAAAGGGAATTGTTTAATGAGTATAGAGTTTCAGATTTGCAAGATGAAAAAGTTCAGGAGCTCTGTTGCACAACAACATGAATATATTTAACACTACTGAACTATACACTTAGAAATTATTAAGATGGTAAACTTTATGTGTTTTTGACAATTAATAATTTTTAAAAAGTTTTAAAAAAAGATTTGATAAATATAAATTGAATGCTTTTCACTGTGCCAGGTGCCACAGGCTAGGGAAGGTGACTTTGGAGAAGTAATGGGCCAGAAGGACCATCGAGGGCCATTTGTGCAGGAAGAAATCATTGACATTTTAAGCAGGGAGACCGAAGTTTCAATATATATTTTAAAAAGATCAGTCTGACTGCAGTGTGAAATGGATTAGAAGAACATAAAATTATATGTTCACCATAACTACACAAAAACATGTATATAAAGGAAAAAACTAAAGGGAATGAGACTATGGATGATTTTTTCCCTCCATTCAAAAGAAATTCTTGTTCTTGTCTTCTCTAAGCCGTGAAGGGACTGGTCAGCAAAGCCATACATCTGAAATTTATAACAGAAAGAACAGTATTGTTTATTCCTCTTCTATACCTTTCTCTGGCCTGGCTTAACCCTTCAGTCCTGCCAGTTCAAGTTCAGCTCAAGGATGAGTGTCTCCTGTGCTGCCACCTAGTGGTCACTTCCAGGCTTCAGCTGAATTTAAGATTATGCCTGTATTTTGTTTCATGTCAAGTAATCAGAACAGTTTATAAACACGATTGAAATTATTCTGATAAATAACCTTAAAAATATATCTCTTAGATACTAGTCTTAATTGTAAGTGGTTGGGGAATGAACCTTGTGACTTCTTTAATTCTCTTCCAGCTCTCTTTCGTGTGGTTTAAATTGGGGCAAGGGGGAATTTTTGAAACTCTGAAAATCTTACATTACCATGGCATAATTCACAATAAAAATTCTGTTGGTTTGGGTTTTTTAAAAATTCGATATTTGATAATGATGAAAATACACTAGAACTTTTACACAAAAAGAGTGATGATCTTTAGACATAGCTATCATGACTAACATTTTTAAGTTGGCAAATTCAATATTTTTTTTTTTGCCAATTTGTTATTTTGTGATAAAAAAACTTCTCAAAGTGGATGATCAGATAATCTTCAGGATGGTCTATGTTGATATTCAGAAAAAAATAATATTTTAATATAAGAATCTGTGCTGCTTGCTAATTAATCAATTTTAAATAAATGTGGCATGAAACAAGGATTTTATTCCATAATTTAGAACTGTTTTATAATTAATGGAAAATGTCAAATTTTTTCAGAAGACAAATAGACCATATATATCAAATCATTATAAGAAATTTCAAAATCTTACCTTGTGCTTCTGGTTTTTTCTTCTTTCTCTTTCATGTATATTTATCAATTGTAAAGACCATGTAGCAAACTTTTCTACTTTTTAAATTCCCGAATGATAGCTGAATTTATGAATTAATCCATATTTTAGGAAAGATAGAGGCTCTGGCCTCAGATTGTCTGCTTCCAGTTCTGACCTGACTCTCCTAGGCACATGTTCTTTGAACCAAAGAGTTTAATGGTCTTCATCTGCAAAATGGGATAAAAGCCCTACCTACCTCATAGGGGTTTTGAAGGATTAAATGAAATAATGTATACAAAGCATTCAACACAGTGCTCGGTACAAGAAATGCTCAATCTTAGGTAATATTATTACAAATGAAGAGAACCTATGCTAATGACAAAGAACTATAATTATCACAGCATCATGGTACTCTAATATCGCCCACCAGATCAGTGGTGTGATTCTGTAAAATTGTATGTGTGTGTGCATATGTTGAACGATTAACATCTACCTCTAGAAATTTTTACTTAGGAGATACTTTAAATAAATTATGATCACATATGCATGTGATAGCCCATTCTTCCTTAAATATTGATCCTGCACCAAGTGTTTAGAATAAAAACAAGAAAATGAGCTTGACCTAGCACATGACCTATTATATATTATATTATATTACGTTATAAACTTTTAATTTAAAAAGTATAATAAAATTTCAAATATTACATATTTAAAAGTTTTTTCCTACACCATGATATTTAAAAACACTTCTTGTACTTCAGTGCTAGGTAAAGCTTTAATATTTCCTGAATCACCATTTTTAATTAAAACCTAGAAATAATTCTGGTAAAAAACCCTCTCAAATACCACTTAAGATTTTTTAAAGTATTGGTTGTCATCCACCATGTTGTTGTCTAATTTGGGAAACAGAACAACTGAGGAATCTTTTATGATGTGATGTACCAGAAGTAAAAATATGTATGGTACAAATTAAGTACAGAAATCAGAGGGATGCAGAGAATAGCTCAAAGTCATGAGTAGAGAAGGTGGAAGTCGGCTAGGGAATGTTCCTGAAGGTGGTACATTGGTGAGGTTCTAGAGTGCTGGGGAGACTGTCTCTGGCAACCAGTAGTTCACAGGGAGAGGCCTGATGGACAGAGAAGGTGGAATCTCTGCTGGACCCTGAGAAACAGGCAAGACGGATCAGCGTTCTAAGCAGGGGAGATGGAGTGAGCAGAAGTGCAGTATCTGAACTGTACATGGTGTGGTCTGGCTGAAGAGAGAAGGTCCAGATGGTGCAGATAAAGATGCTAAACATCAGAATTAAGTCTCAGGTCCAAGTGTTCTGACCCAGATTCGGTGAATCCTGAGATCAGGGACGCACTGCTCATGTAGAGAGCTACGTCCCATTCATTAAGTCAATACATGTTTATTCAGCTTATTATCCAGCAGAAACTATTCCAGACACTAGGGAATACGACATAGTCCTTGCCTCAAGAAGCTTAGTGTGAACATACAATTGCAGAATAGAGTCATAGGTGACGCATAGGCACTATAGCAGGACGCTCAGAACAAGAGTTTCACACTTCTGGACACGGGCTCTTGCTATGTAACCTTGGTGAGTTGCTTGACCTTCTAAGCTTCAGGTTCCTCATCCAGCATATGGAGGCACTAACAAAACCTGTTTTATTTGGGTCGTTATGGGATCTGTGTGAGATGATGCCAGCCAAGTGCTTAACACAATCCTGATTCATGGTGGGGGGCACCTAATAAATGTTAGCTATTGGAAAGGAAACACAGAGCTATGGGATATAGAGGAAATAGCTAGTCTAATTATGGCAAAGGCAAAGAAGGCATAATAGAAGATGTGCCATAAGGTGAGATCCAAAGAAGTTAGCCTGACAAAGGGAGGGACATGGGGATGGCAGGAGAAGGAGTGGTTCAGAGAGAGTATTCTAGAGGTGAGAGAATAAAAGGCATGTTGAGGGAATTAAATATACTGGATAAATGAACAAAGGTGGAATTTGGAGAGTGAGGCAGGGTGCTGCTTATGCAAGGTTGCATATGTTATGAGTTCTTGAAACTCACAAGCACAGACCTACCTCACTGACATTGGCTTGACATTCCTTCCGCCTGGATGCTGTTCCTCCAGGTACGGCATGCTTCTGTCCCTTACTTCCTTCAGGCCTTTGCTCAAATGTCCCCACATCAGAGAATTCTTCCTTGACTACCCTGCATCAAATAGGATTTAGGCAGTACAGGACAGTGGGGAAATAGGTAGAATCGGGAGCCAGGTTGCCAGGATTCGTATCCCAGCTCTGCCCCTTCCCTGCAGCAAGTTCCTGAACTCTCTGTGCTGCAGTTTCCTCATGTGCAAAGTGAGGATATTAACAGCACTGCTGCACAGAGGTGTTATAAGGATTAAATGAATTAACAGAAGTACATCCTTGAGAAGATGGCTTGACACACACTAAGTATTCAGTAAGCATCTGTTGCTGCTATTGTCACTGTAATAACTATTATTATTAAAGATCGTAAAGGAGGCATGCAATAGAGGCAATTTCATAGTTAAGTCGGCACCCCTTTCAGTCTGCTCAATGCTTTGGGCAAGCTGCTGGGACCTAGAGTTCCATGAGAGGGATGACGTTTTTTTGTTGTTGATGCTGTTTTGTTTTCATTTTTGTAATTAGAAAACGTGTCAAACACATCACAAAGTATATAGAAGTATGGAATTAATATGTATATAACCACCAGCCAGCTTAAAAACTAAAACATTACAAATACAATTGAAGCATCTTAAGGTGTTTTCGTTCTGATGTCTTTATTATTGTTCTACACCAGTTTTTTCCAAGTGAGCCACTTGGAAGCCACTTCTATGGGGTGTTGACAGGTATTATGTGGGGAAAAGGTTGGGGGAATTCTGTTCAAGTAAGTTTAGGAAGTACTGGGTTTTAATGAAGTTAGATAGGATTCTTTTCTGCAGAATTTACTCAAAGCCTCCCAAACTGAATATAGACATCCTTTTTCATGCCATGTCTTTTGGGACTGTGTTTCATATAAAACAATTTTGGAAACACTAATCTATGTTATACTATTGCATCAACTCCAGAAAGTACCAATAACCTGATAATTTTCACATCATTCAAAGAGGATGAGTTAACTTTAAATATTGAATAAAAGTAGGGCTTAATAATTAATAATCTTAGTGCCAAGAAGATCAGTGCCAAATGGGCAGTCCAACTTTAATAACCATGGAGTTATGGCATGATTATTTACATTTCAATTTTCTCCATAATTTTTCTATTTTATTTCATCCGTGCTTTCCCTGATCTTAATATTTATTTATTTTTAATTGTCATTGTATTTTATGTTACTATAAGCCCTCTCAAATCCCTTGTGGAACAACATAGGGAATAAATTCATTAAACTCAAATGAAGTATACCTAATTGTCTTCATTTGAAAATGCTATATTTTACAATGCTAATTGCAAAATGACTATTGAACATTTCTTTTGGTTCTTTCCAAATTTAACATTGATTAATACTGAGATTAGGCCTTTTAGTATTGACGTAAGTCAGAAATTGGACGACAGCCACACCATACTTATAAATTCAGTCATTTCAAGGTTATGTTGTGGTAGCAGTCTGGGTCAGTGATGATCTGATGGATTGGAAGATGGGTGGGGAAACGCTGCTTGGAGCAGCTGGTCCTTGAGCTGTGATTTAAAGAGGAGAAAGTTGTGGTTTGGTTGTTGTTCCATAGATATGGAAAAAATTGAGCAAAGGCTCACAGCCAGGAGAGGAAGAACCCGTGGAAGGAACCACATGACAATAAATTTAGTTGGTCTGGAAGGTGAAGGCTAGGTTAGAGGAGGAGATGAAAGCAGTCAGAGAGGGCGAGTCAAGCTGGGAGAGGCCTTTTGAAAGAAATATTCGGAAAATTGTGTTTGACTCAAAGTGTAATAGGAAATCAACGTAAGGCTACAGTTCATCAGAGGATATGGTCAGAATGATGAACAAGGAAAACAAAAGGAGAAAAGAAATGACTTTGGAAATTGTAGCCCTACAAGCGTAATTTATGTTCCAGTAAATATCATATAATGTGTTTGAAAACAAGTAAACTGTAATTTGTTGAATGGATGGACATATGAATGGTAAGTGAACAAATGGTTATGCTCACAGTGGTGGGCAATTCAGCTTACAGAACCCAGGTGATACGTGACCATAACACGAGGGTGGTTTATCAGAGACTCCCCATGGGAAAGCCATGAGGAATGCTACTACTGATGATTATATCCATATATACACATGTATATAATGTCAGGCACTGCTCTGAGAAAACTATAGTAAAAGATGTGAGGTAGGGAAGGTCCTTGTCTTTGGAGATCTTAAATTTTAGAGGTAACACATTCATACTCGTTCAACAAATTCTTACTGAGCACCCCATACTGGCCAGAATATGCTGTGTGTTGGTGGTGGAACAAAAGATATAGTTCTCATGGAGCTTACAGTCTGCCAGGATATAAAAAAGTGGCAAGCAATTAACATACAATGTAAGAAGAATCTCTACAGGGAAAATCACAGAGAGCCACAGGAGACAGAACAGAGCGAGCTGTGTTTCTAAAACTCAGGGGTGTTATGGTTGTGATTGAAGAACGATAGGCACCTTGGTGGGAGTAGGGGAGACCTCCACAGGGCATGCTTGAATAACAATAATGGATCATTAAATTGCTTTCTAAAGAGGTTGAGGCTGGTCATTTTCAGGGCTTTTCTTTTGCTCAACTGGGGCTGCAAATGTGATGCTAGAGGGAAACTGTTCACAGGCAACAGAAGGGAAGCTAACTGCTGGCTGCTTCAGGAATTTTCCCTCTCTATTCTTCCGCCACATAGCTATGGCTTCTCCTCTATAGAAACATTTAAAGATGATTGATTTTAACAGGCTCCCATGGTTAGCTTGTATTTCTTGATCTTGATTCCATTCTGCAGTGTATTGTTGGGTTGGGGCTGGGGCGGGGGGTGGACAGTGCTTGAAGATATAGTCATCCAGAATGACCAAAGGACCTATGGTCCTAGGGGCCAGGTGCCAGAGGACGCCTTGAAACCCTTACCAAACAGGAAAAAATTATAGATAAGAATTATTTTGCATTACTCTCTGTTACCTACAGGTCACTGAGTTGTGAAATAGCTCCCACAGTGTCAGAACCTGATAATTCAGAGGAGTTTTCTCTAGAGTCTAGTTGCGCAGTTTTCAACTGGAAGCACAAATATTTTGCCTATACCAGGCAGACAAATAACATGTGTTCACTAAACAAGGGGTGTAGTATTTGAGGGAGAAATATTTCCCCTCCTCATTCCAGGTGATACCAGCAGAAAGCTTACCTAAATTTGATTATAGTAGGTAATCTCTTTGTTCCTTGAAATCGGGTCTATGCCTCAGTTGTCTCTGTGTCCTCTGGACATAACACATGAGAAATGTTTATTAAGTGTGTGAGATGAATGTTGAATAGGGCACCTGCTGTGTGGACTTTCTCTGAAACAACAGAAAAGCATCCCCACCTTAGGTTGCTCATATATAACTTAGAACCGTTTCTGGAGCTCTTAGTTCTCAGCTAGCAGGAAAGTCCTACAATTTTATTGCTACAAAGTATATTGCATGTATGTAAAACATTAGAAGCTTGGATTTGTGGATTCAATAATACTCTATGCATTACAGAGTACAAGGTTAATTTTGGTTCTGCATAGATATTATTTATATAGTGAATGGCTACAGTAACACTAAAGCATGAGAAATTATTGTTGTTGCCATTATAGCTACAGTAAAAAAAAACTAGTAAACAGTAAAAGATGATAGAAAATGGGATTTGCTTTAAACTATAGTCTATATTGAATGCAAGCAAATGCAACTTCCTACTTCAACCAAGATGATGTTTCCAAGGGATCTAGTCACTCCCAAACAATGAGATACATATGTACTAGACAATAGGTAGGCTGCTTCTGGGCTAATCCTCAAAGGAAAACATAAACTCAATAGGAAATAAAGGTTAAAAATGTATAGAGAATAAGAAGAGATAAAATAAACAATTGTGGATTCAGTATAGTGTCTAGAAAGACCAAGCAATATATGAACTGCAGGCCCAACAATCAAACTGGAATCAAGACTTCCTATTGTTTACCATAATCTGTTTTGACATTTACTTCTCATCCTAATTGCCTCGATTGTGACACCATACAACATGATTATCAGGCGAGTCAGATAACCAGCATAGTAGTTACCAGCGGGAGCAGATAGAATTGAATCTGGTTTTAGGTTCAAGGAGTAGCCTTCGCTGCTTGGGCGGATGAGTCTGTGTGATTCTTGGAAAATGTCTAATGAGAACTCGTTAATTTTAGGAACATGGTGGTCTTTTAACTAAAAAGGTAAAAGTATCTTTCCCCCCTATTCAGTGAGTCAACAAAGTACATTCAGCCATTATCCTAAGACTTGTGTTTTCCTTTGGGCAATAAAATATATAATTCGTTGTGAATCTCTTTAAAAGGTTCACTTAATGTAAAATGGAGAGACAGCTTTGAGCAGGGCACAATTCTTCACAACTGGACTGGAAGCTATAAAAGTGGAAGAATAGGTAACAGATTTTAAAAGGTAGAGAGTTTCAGGCTCTGGGAGAGGAATCTGGGGAGAATTCAAGCGGCTTCAGCAGATGGTGCTTTCAAACCCAAGGCAAGCCGGCAGGCCCCTCACCCCCTGACCCCCGGCTGATTTCCGAATGGAAAAAGGCTGAAACCCAAGTCAATCCTGGTCCATTGTCTCCACAGCGCCCCCCCGTGACGAAAGGCATCCTTCTTCCCTACAGCAAGTCGATCTCCATGGAAACGTTTTCTCTCCTCTTTTCCATGTAATGGAGAAATAAATACATAAGTCACCCAAAGTCAGCCCAGAGATGAAAGCCCACTGACAAGACACGCTGACGGCCCGTGCGGGCAGCGGCTGGGGGAGGGCGCCCAGCGGGCACGCACGTCTGTTTGCCGGGGAAATCATTAACTGCTGACATTATTTCTGACTGCTCAATGAAGGCGTAAAACTGCTCTGCCGTGTGCCAAGTGTTCGCATAGAAAATCAGCATACCCCAGGGAAGGGGGGGAGGCTGGGTGAGACTCGGAAAAACTGAATATTGGAGGTTTGGAGCAGGTTGAGAGGTAACAGGAGGGGAAAGATTTCATCTCTGAGGTGGTCCCATTTTAAATCTGTTTTGGCCTTCTTACAGAAAGTGGCTCTCTGTATACGTTTACATGCCCGCCTGCCAGCCAGGGCTCCCTCGCCTGCCTCTGCCACACTCCCTTTAAAGCAACAGCTGCCCATTCATGGGGCCCGGGCAAACACCTGGGCTTCTTGGCGCTGGCCCTCTCTCTCTCTCTCTCTCTCTCTCTCTCTCTCTCTCTCTCTCTCTCTCTTTCACACATACACACACTGAGAGAGAGGGAGAGAGAGAGAGAGAGAGAGAGAGAGGGCGCAAGCATTTCAGAGCTTTGTGGAATCTAAGGTGGCAGTCAGCCTTAGAAGATGCCCTGAAGGACAGGAGCTGGCAAAACGATGCCCTCCCCGGGATGCAGAGAAGTGAAGCAAAGTAGGATTGTCTCAGACTTGTGATTGCCTTGAACTTGCTGACAGCAAAACAAAATAGCTTTGTCTAAAAGATGTTTCATCTGAACCAAGCTTTCCTGCAACATTTGTAAGCTGTGGCGGGGTCAGCTGAAGTTTGCTTTGAGTCCCATCTCCACTGCTTACAAACCGTGTGATCTTGGGCGAGTTGTCCAATCTGTCAATGCAAATTTGTTTCATCTGTAAAATGGCGACAAAGGCTATCTTCCTCACGGAATGCTTGGAAGGATTAAATGAGATAGAGTACGGTATACATTAGTTAATGTAACACGTGTATAATAAACTCACAGAAAACAATATTTGCTCTCTATTTGTTGGCTAGGCATTATGCTAATTTATTTTGACATAATAGTTGTTATACCATTGTTATAAAATGTTGTTATAAAACACATATTCTAATCTTGGGGAAAATGGCAATTAAAAATCTTACTGTGTCATCTGAAGAAAAGAAAATTCTCCCTAAGAAACCTGCCTGCTTCTAGTTTCTTTCACCTGTAGGTAGCCAGGATACTACCCTTCAATGTATTCTTTTGTATTCTACGTTGACTCTAGGGTTCTGCTAAAACTCATGATGAATGGAAGAAAGAGTAATGTGAATATAGGGTTATTAAACCCAAGGTGGCATGGTTTGTTATTGTTTTGCTTTTATTTTGCAGAACATGGAACTCAAAAGAGCCACTTCCCAGCAGTTTTTCAATGACAACCCAGTGAGTTGTGACCATCAATTACCTTACTCAAATGGAAGATGAATGGACTATTTTGCTTTTCAGACCCCAAAGCAATGTAGATTTGGCAAGGAGTAGGAGTCACCATTATTAAAACAATCCATTTTTTAGGGGTGACATATTTTGTATTTATTCCAATTTATAAATGCCTTCCAGTTTAGAGGAAAATGTAAGAAAACTCTTTGGAAGATGTTTTGAAGTTTAATGAAAATGCAATTTGAAAACATATCCCTTATGCTTTGCACTTGTAAATGTGAGCATATCAGGAACTTATACAGAGATGTGAATGTTCTCATCCTGATGTTGGGTAGCTCTGGTTGGGAACTGTGTACATTAATCTTCTGTCAAAATAGCAGTGTGCCTCTTTTGCACAACTGGGCCCTGTGGGTAACTTCTGTACAGTGTATTCATAGGAAGAAAACCTGATATTTTAAATTCTCCTCCCTTCCTCTGGGAGGTTGCTGTATACTCAACACAAACCCTTGCTTCTTGTACTTACAGGGCTGGAAAAGTTCCCATTAAACCAGAGGCTGAAAAACAAAAGGCACTCTGGTGAATAGTTGATAACTCAGAGCAGTTATTCTCTAAGCTGCTCGTTATCTGAATAAGAAAAGGACATCCCATGGGAATCTGAAATACTCAAAATTCTGATCCATCTCCTATCCCTAGCACATTTTTTGTATAACTCTGCTTTTCAGTGGATTAATCCAGAAACTGAAAGAACTTTTATATTCTGTTCAGCAAATATCGATTGAACACCTGCTGTGTTAAACCAAACTAATGTTGTTTACTGGTGTTGGATGGTATATACTGAAAACAAGGTTCCTGCCCTTAACAAGTTCACAAAATAATTAGAGAAGTAATGTTGACAACTTGGAAGAAATAGTTCTCTTAAGGAATTAAACCTAGGACATAGGATAATATAATTCTTTGAAGTAATACCTTTCACCTTTGGAATCTCAGTGGCTGCTGGTGTTTAATACCTCCTCTGAAATGTTCAATTGAGTCTTTAGGAGTAACTTATCATATGGCAGCATTTTGCTAATTGGGTAATAGAATCTTTCATAATAGTCTTGTACTGAACACCTTCTGGATTATGACATGAAAGGAAATGGCAAACATTTGTGCTTGGAATGTCTTTTACCCTTTATTTGAGGAAGGAGTAATGGCTCTGCTAGGAACATTGCCTTCTTAGAGCTCTCAATAAAAGTGTACACCATTTACAGAAGATGAGCACTCTGAGTACATTGTTTTTGTCCACAGCTGGTTCTGTTTTCCCATGGCCTTTGTGACCAAATAGGGAAAAAGAGCAGTTTAACTGTAAGCTACTCTAAAATTAAATTCTAGATTACCTGAAAGTTAATATACTGTGATGGTATAAGTACTCTGGAATTTTTTACAAAAGGCCATGACTTGAGTTCTCTAAGCACGTGTGGGTATCTCTTAAACCAGCAATCCCCAACCTTTTTGGCACCAGGGACTGGTTTCATGGAAGACAATTTTTCCATGGACTGTGGTGGGTTTGAGGGATGGTTTGGGGATGATTCAAGTGCATTACATTTATCATGCTGTCAAACCTCTTTGCTAATGATAATCTGTATTTGCAGCTGCTCCCCAGGGCTAGCATCACCTCCTCAGCTCCTCCTCAGATCATCAGCATTAGGTTCTCATAAGCAGCGCTCAACCTAGATCCGGGGCATGCTCAGTTTACAGTAGGGTTTGCACTCCTGTGAGAATCTAATGCCACCTCTGATTGACAGGAGGAGGGGCTTATGCGGTGACGCAAGCAATGGGGAGCGGCTATAAATACAGATGAAGCTTTGCCGGCTCACCTGTGGGTCACCTCCTGCTGTGTGGCCTGGCTCCTAACAGGCCACCAACTGGGGATTGTGGACTGTAGTCTTAAACCATATTTTAGTAGTTATTTAATATATTGACTATAAAATAGGTATTGAAGTCATACTTGACTTTGTTGTTCTTGTTGTGTTCATTATAAAGAACACTACAGAGAGCACTTTAAACTTTAAAAAGATTGACTCCTTTTGTCCTTGAACAGTAAACACAGGAAGTTAAATAGCTGCTTTGCTCAATTCATACAATATCATACAAGGAACAGGGAATGGAAAATCAGAACTGAATTTTTAACCACCAAGGTTATGTTTACACTTTCTCCCAAGAAAATCTTCAGTTTCTCCGTATTTCTTAGATTGACGTGGCCTATATTCCAAACTAATTTTTATAACAAGGAAGGAAGATGTCAATATTGACTTTAAATGTTTTCAAGACCAATCAGTCAAAACTGATTTTGATTCATAACAATGTAGCTCTGAAGACGTTAGTTGTGTCCTAAGCATATGCTTTAAAATGCACTTCTTTTACAACAATGGCTAAGAAAACAGAAGAAAGGAATAGAATCTTCACACTTAAGTGTTGCTAGGTGTCTTTTGAAGAAGGCCTGCATAACATCCATAAGTAACAAATTTCTGTCTGAATAGAATGTGAGGAGAATAATGGTATGTTAATAGATTAAGTTTTATTTCAATTCCAGAATACTTAGTCCAAATTGCCTTTATTTAAATTGTTACTGCTTTATAAACATTACTTAAGGATAAGCTGTATTCACTTAGATCGTAATTTGCTAAGAGTTTAATTTACATTTAAACACTTAAATTATGGATTTCAGTTTTTCTTTCATAAAAAATGACATTTTTATCCCAAAGATATTTTGCTTCATCTCCACACTCCGTTTCTTATCCTATGATTGTACTCTTTATCTCTGCTAGAGGACTCAGGGTATGATGACGGGCAATAATGGTATCAACAATGCTTGGTAAGAATTGACAACTACAAATACCCAAGTTCCCTCTTCCCTCTTTTCTTTTTAGGAACAGGCTACTTGTGAAGAAAAACTTAAAGATGACTTGTGTTTGAAGGTGCATCTGTTGCTTTCTTGCCTTAATATCCAAGTATTTACAAAGCTAGTATTTAAAAAAACATTTTTCATGTGAACATTGCATAAGGATTTGATGCAATCTTACTTAAGACGTAGAATTTCAGGTGGAGTTTTGCCAAATGTGGTTTTAAGACGTTCCAAATTACTTGCTTTATACAGGGTTAGTGTATTGGCCTTAAACTTCTAAATATTCCTTGGGTGTAAAGACCATCTCCAGCAAATTCATAAGAGAAGCTAAGCACAAATTCTCTTATTTGTCTACTAATGTAGGTTTAAAATTCTTACCAAAAAATGTAAAATGAGTCCTATTTTGAAGGCTATAGGACTCAAGTAAAAACATGAATCAGTTCAATCTTAGTATATTCCTCCTCGAAACATAATCTTACTCATGCCTGGCCCATATTAATCTCTCTGTATGTGTTTCTTTTTATTTCCCCGTTTTAGACATTCACAGAATTTTAGATCATTTTAGCATGTAGTTTTTTCATGTATACACATGTATAGTCTACGTACTGGAGTGAAGGGGTCTCAAAGGCAGTAACAGCATTTTTATTTCTTGTTCACCCCCCAAATATTTAATAGGCATTGAACATTATATTGGGTATATTACTAAATATGTGCTTGCTCGAATCATAGGTTTTTTGTTTTGTTTTTTATTGATGTCCTAAGCTCCAAACAGTTAAAAATTCTGTAGAAGGAAATGTGTTTGTGTGTTCATCTGAACTTAGAGGTAGGAACAATTAGGATGATAGTCAAAATGGAACAGGGATTCCATATGGCATTATACCCATGCTGTTTGCCATCTGAGTTCCAGGAACTGTGATATCACAGGAAAGCAACCTTCACCTTTGAGAGCTTTTTGAGTGGTCACATATCTGCTGAACCTGAGTCTCTCTTCTTTCTCTGGTAGGAACCTTAACTGGCAAAACTCTCAAGTAGCTCTTTTATGTTTATTATTGTTGTTATAGTAAGAGTGAGATCTTTCAAATTAAACTTTACATTGGTTAAAATGATTGATGGCCTGGCCGGCGCAGTGGCTCACGCCTGTAATCCTAACACTCTGGAAGGTCGAGGTGGGAGGATCATTTGAACTCCAGAGTTCAAGACCATCCTGAGCAAGAGTGAGACCCCCGTCTCTACTAAAAATAGAAATAAATGAGCTAGACAACCAAAAATATATAGAAAAAATTAGCCAGGCATGGTGGCACATGCCAGTTACTCGGGAGGCTGAGGCAGTAGGATCGCTTGAGCCCGGGAGTTTGAGGTTGCTGTGAGCTGGGCTGACACCACGGCTCTCTAACCTGGGCAACAGGGCAAGACTCTCAAAAAAAAAAAAAAAAAAAAAAAAAAAATTATCAGTGGCCTTTGAGTCCTTGACCCGGCTCTTTCCCTTTTTTCAGTTCTGGCTGACTTTCTGGATTAAATTTCTTTAATCCTTTGTCCTAACTTTTCTCTGCTGCTTTTCTGGCTGCCCCTGTCTGCACTTCAAATTGAACATACTTTATAAAGTAATGTCTAGGTAGTTCAGCCATGCTGCTATTGACTTGAACTGAAATATCGGGTAAAATGCATTTTAAGTGGTTTTTAACTAAAAACTAATGTGGAAATGTTGGAATATGTACCAATATAAACATATTAAACTTAAGATTGTATTCAAATAGCATTTAAAAAACTATATCATGTTCCTTCTACTAGAAATTTTAAATGATATAATTCACCCTGAGTCATGATGTAATTAGATTATATTTTATTAGACATTCTTTACAAATTTAAAATACTGCTACTTTTACATGCACAGAGGGAAATCAGTTTGGATAATTATATTTAGGCATTCATTAAAATCAACCACAAAATAGAGACACTTTATTGTGTCATTTATCAACATACTTGATATGTATATCTAAAGTGCATTATGTTACAAAAAATATAGAAATTCAGCAGCACCAAGATACATTTACAAAATAAATACATCAGTTGACAAAATAAATTATGGTAAATGTGATAATAATAATTGGATTAGCCTTGGCAAAAAAAAAATATTCACAATGACCAATGTGCAGTTTCATAGAGCAATGGGGGAGACAGTTTTATTCCAATGCATTTACAGTATTTACAGACAATAAATATTTCTAATACTTTCCATATGTTCATTATTACAGAATTCTGCAATATGTCCTTGGAAGGTCTCTGCTGAAGATTTCAATGCCTCCTGCAAAAAGAAGGAAGAAACAGAAGAGGAGAAAACAGGTTAATTTTCCTTACAAATGAAAAGACATATAAAATAAAGGATATAAATTAAGGAACATGGAATCACAGTGGAAACAGATTCAGGGGACTCTTATAAATATCCCCTATAGGAAGTGCCTGTGGGATTCACCTGACTCTCCGAAACCTCTGCTACAGGCAGGGTCTTCAACCCGACTAAGTGATCAATGAGGTGCAGAAAGGCAAAGGGCCTGAGTTTCTACTTATGCTCTGTCAGAAAAAAAGGGACCCTGTGAGAATTTTCCATAGCTGGCCTTCTTTGGGAAAAGAAGGGACAAATTTGAGAATCTGGAAATAAGACTAGGTTGGGCCATCCATCATAACATACAACTCGCTTAGAAGTTTATTCCCCAGTTACACCTGATTTGGGTGATCCAAAGTTTATTTTGTCCAGGTGGTCTTTTGGCCAATTTCTCACTAACATAATGGACCGTGGTGAGGGCCGTGAAAGTATGCGACTTTGGGTCAAGGTTGGAAGGATGTGTAGTTAAAGAGTATGTTTAGTTGATGAACGGCTGACACCTGTCATTTCTTTAGTTGTCCTTAAATACTAGTTATTGAATTTTAGTTTTCAAAGCTAAAGCTAAAATAGGATCATTTGTCTCCACTCTGCTGATTTTTTCGATAGATACATCATTAGGATTGGGAAAAATCTATTTTAAATGAGAGAATAACTAAGAATAAATTGATTTAAAAGTATAAAAGAGCAGTATTTCATATCACTGTTTGTTTTATTATTCAGAATAAGTTATCACTTGGGATTGACACCTTTTCTAAACTATGTAAATAGTGCACTGATGGTATTTTAAGACAGGCTAGCACAGTTTCCTCTGCTTTTCTCTTTCCCTTTCTCTTCTCTTTGTGTGGTCCATTTCAGTGAATATGTATTCCTTTCTCAGGAAACAACTATAGAATGGAATTTGATTGGCTGTGTCATTGGATTAACGAGCCAGAGTTGTGGGCAGTTTTACACGGCAGACATGTGTGGGTATGAGACCTACAAAACAGCAAATTCTTAACAATTTCAAAGTTTTATGTGCAGCTTAAGGAAAGAAAAGCAAATTGAACATTAAGAGTGTTTTCATGTCTTAAGGAACTGACCCCTTCACCAATGGTTTTGGTTGGAATGTTAAAATACCTCCTCACTACAGAGAAAAGATGAGTTTAAGATTAAAATTTTAATTGGTAGATAGATGTGGATGGATGTTATGTATAAAGCCAAAAAGATGACCTCAAAAAACTCAATAATTTGTGTACTGTACTGATTTTTAAATGTTTTTGTACTAAATGGTATTAAGTAAATTGAGTTTAAGAATAACACAAAGAGAGAATGAATAATATTTTGAAATATTAAATCCTTAGAAAGAAAAAAGAAATAAGTTAAAGGACCAAGGAAAAATCTTTTAATTATATTTCAGCCTGCCCAGACAGTGTGTTTGTTCTCCTTCCTTTTAATCTTTCCTTTAACAAAGGCACGTATTGGAATAACCAAGTAAACCATATAACATGACCTACAAGTAAACGTGTTTACTTGTTTATTATATGTGTATGTATGACACCACTTTAGAGGCCTAGATGTTTTGACTCCTGAAAAGCATTTTGTATTTTTCTAAATCAATATTTACCAAGGCAAAACATATGATTTCTAGTAAATGAATCTGGTTGTATCTGGATCTTTCATTTGCAACATCAAAAATTCTAAAATGTAATTCCCCAAATTTAAAGCTATATATTTTCCACTGAATGGTTCATGTGACAGGAAACAGATAATTTTACCTCAGTAGTTTCCTTAAAAAAACACTGCATATATTATAATAAAATTCATGTTTGCCGTCTCATTAGACCTCTCAGATCATCATATAATAATACAAAGAAACTAAGGAGAGGACATTAATAAAAGATTGGTCACATAAAACTTTAAAACAGTTATTCTGAAAAGATTTTATTTGGGTTACAAAATTTACATGGCCCTATACATTCTCATCAATACACTCCAAAATTTCTCCACTCTTCCCTGCACCTCTGTTGGGTTGTACTGGGAGAGTGCCAACATCTGGCTGCCAAACAAACAGTTCTTTCCATGAATGTCCCTCACAAACAGGGAAGAGAAAGGAAAAGCAGAAACCTTCCATTTCTTTCAGTCCTACGTCTGGATTTGATTAGGCCACTGCCTGCTAAACCTACTTTAACTTAAGGGTAGCTTTGGGCATAAGAATTGATGAGTATTGATTTTCATCAATTCTCCAGATACTTAAAGAGCATTGTAAATTTTAAATGAATAAAAACCGTAAGAATTACTTATACTTCTGTTTTTATAAACCGTAAGAATTACTTATACTTCTGTTTTTATAATTCATATATATAGTAAGACAATGGATAAAAATAGGTTTTGGCAATAAAGTACAGTTCTTGTGTTATGAATATGTACAGTTAAAATACACTGAATATGTTCTGTGAGCCAGAATTTATAGGGTTTGTTACCCCTTACAGATCCATTAGATGTTTGCAGAATAGGTCATGAATAGGTCATTCACTGTGCTAAAGATTTTTCTAGTGCCACTGCCCATTGATTACTGAAGCTGTACTTCTTATCCAATCTAATTGCTATTAATATTGTATATGCTATTTAATGATGGGTTTGTCAACTTAACTCAAGGAGAGAAATAATGGTACGTAGCAAACCCCCTTTGAAATATCACCCCGTAACTCTATCTGAACCAGAGTCAGAGGAAAGGACTGAAGAAGTAACAGGGGACTCTTTAAATAATGACATCATTAGTTGCATATGATGTGTTCTTGTGCTGTTTTCCTCTTTCTTTCAAGCCCCATAGAAGTGCTGTACTGAAAAGTAAAAAACAAAACAAGGTCCTATCAATGAAAATCATGATGAAAAAGCAGTGAGGACATAGCGCAGGTCTAAGCATCAGGAAATGGAGAAATAAATCCAGTTCTAGGGCTACCTATTTCAATTCCAAGAGCTACTCAGGTTCTTTAGCTGTGGAATGCCTTCATTGTTTATTTCATAAGATGAAATGAGTATTTGCCCGCTTTTTTTGCCTCACAGAGACACCCCCACTCCAATATATATATATATATATATATATATGCATATATATATATACATATATATATGGCACAATCAGAGCTAGGTCTAAAAGCACCAGAGTAATAATATGTTGCCATTTATTGAGTGTTTACTATATATGATAGGCATTCAACTCATATGTAATATCTCATTTAATCTTCACCCAACTCTATGAGGTTGGTACAATTATTATCTTCATTTCACATAAGACGAAAGTGAGTCTTAGAAGGACTAAATAACTTGCCCTAGGTTGTGAACTTTAATAAGTTTAGACCTAAGACGTGAGCCTAAGTTGTTTTGATTCCAAAGTCTGTGAGTGTCATTATTAACTGCATCTGTGAGCTCAGGATAAACAAGCCACATAAGTGTGAAGTTTTATTATTCTTACTGCATTACCCTAGAAAAATTATTCAACTTGCCAGTAGACAAAGAGATACGTGAGAAAAACTTATATCCCTCCAAGGCAATATTGCAAAATTTTCAGAAACCATTGTTTTTTTTTCCCATGAGTTGGTAGAAACCAGAGTTAAATTTAATTAAACAAACTTAAAGCGTGTGTTTAAAAAATAATTTAATTTCTTTAAATTAAAATAAATTTAAAATTTAATTAAATACACTTAATTAAATAGAAAATGCGAATGGCTCAGAACTGTTCATGGTAAGGTACTGTTCTGCAGTGTTTGTAGATAACATCAAATCCTTCTGTGTTCTCCCTTCAAGTGGGAAAAAGAAAGAAATGAGAAACTATCAAGAAAGTTTGCCAAGGTGTGAGAGTGGGGGAATATATACACTTCTTCAGCAAGTTATGAAGATGGTCACTAGCTTCTGAAGCTTGAATAAGATATGGAATTATTTAGTAGCATATTAAAGAATCGGTGTTGGGGTTGGTGATGGTGGAGAAAGATTATGGGCTATAGAGCCTGTGTGTGAGAGTGTGCGCCCGCGCGTGCGCAGCATGCATGTTGGGGATAAGTTAGGGGGACATTGCTTTAAGGCAGACAGTATTCTGGCTTGTCATAAGCTTTTGAATCATATGGCGACTGACAGAGAGGAAAAAACACAAGGCAAGGCAGAAGGGAGGCTCCAAAGCCCAGCTGAGAGCACCAGGAAGAGGCCGTGGGCCAGGAAGCCTGTTACCGTGAATTGAGCTCCAGCAATGTCGCGGAGGGGTCAGACAGGTGGTCCCCTTCTAGCCCACTCCCGGTCACTCCAGAGTTTAACCAGGCCGATCGAGTTCGCCGTTTTTTCTTTTCCTGTTCCTTGCGTTTTCCGGGCTTGCCTTTCTTTTTCTTGCCAGGTGTCTTGAGTGGCTGCTCTTTGTACGTATCCACCTTGTTGGTTTCCTGAGTTAGGTATCTGCCCTCATCGTCGGACCCGAATCGGACCGGGTGGTTCTTTGTGTTGGGAGCGGGCTTGGAGTTAGGGGAAACCTCCGAGGTAGCTCTGATTTCAGCTGTGTGGATTTCTGCGATCAGATGGTGAAGGAAGAAGCGTCGTCGTAAATCTTGGATGGACTTCCCCTTGTCATGGAGGAGCTGGTGTTCAGACACAGCTCTTTTGCTGTAAGAAAAAAAAAATACCAAGAGGGGAATAAAACAGTTAAATTTTAGTTGTGGGTAGAGGCAACAAAGACATGAGTAAATCCCTTTAGCTTTCTAGTTGGTCCACACAGGACACAAGTGGAAGGGGAGCAAGCTGGAGGCACAGGGAGGGGACCGCGTGGACCCAGGTCCCAGTTCTGCCACTTACTAGTTCTGCCACTTACTAGGTGGGAACATGAACATTCTCGGGCCTCATGGGCCTCATGTGTATGAAAGGGAGGGGTCAGAGTCAGGGATTTCTATGCTCCTCTCCCAATTTCAAATGCTATGCTTCAGTTATGCCCAGAAATGGACAGAAACCACCGAGCATCTCTTCACATTTTTCAGAGTTCTTTTGGGGCAATAAACCCAGAAATCCCAGCTTGGGAAATAAAAAGGAGACTGCTTTTACCTGAGTACTCTCCCAAGCCTATAACACACACACACACACACACACACACACACACACACACACACACACACAGTTGCCTCATTAAGAAAATAATAATAATACTGAATTTCAAAGAACTGCAAGCTGTAAGAGTAAAAGCAAACAAAGGCTGAAGGATGAAGTGAGCAGTGAAGCCTGTCTAGGAAACCAACTGACTAACAGGCTGAACTTTAACATTTTAGACTACTGGCTACCAGGAACCTGTATTTGAAGGCCAACCGTCAGAAAGAGTATTTTTCTGTGAAGTAGTGGGTGGTCTCCTTAAAATGGGTTTCTTTGTGTGCTTAAATTAAATGAGATCATTCTTTCTATTTCTTCTGTGCTTCAAGATTTTTTCTCTTTAATTTAGAATTCTAAAGAGTATTATCCTTAGGACTTAACTGAGAAGTTCACTTTTCTCCATGCTCTCTTTATCTTAAAATATGTTTAGGAACAAATATAAAGTGATTTTTCTATTTAAACAACACTCTAACGAAAATCTAGTGAAAAATAATGAACTGATTCCCTATCAGTCCTTTTAGATGACACTCTGACTCTTGCTTCCATGTCCATCATGTATTCTTTTATTATTCTGTGTGTACATTATTAGCCATATTTAAGGAATGCATACATTAATCAGTCATATCATGCCTGCTTCAACTCTTTCTGACCTGACTCCAATCTTACAGTTAGAATAGCCCTCCAACTGGCTCAGCCTCAAAAGCATGGGAGGACAGTTCACAGGGCTATATCTCCTGTATTCTTACTTCCCTGACACAATGGTGTCTGGGTCCCTTGTTGCTTTTGTTAGTACAACTTCTTTAACTCCTTAGAGCAATATGACAATAATAAAAGGCATTATTATCTCCATTTTAGACATGAGAAAAGTAAGATCCAGAGAGATTAAATGACTTGCCCTAATTCACACAATGAGAATTGGCAGAGCTGGGGCTCCAAAAACTAGGCCTTTCTGATTCTAAAACCAAGATTGCTTTTTTAATTTCTTCCATCCTTTCTCCAGCCAAAGCCAAAGCTAAAGTCTCAACATGTTCCTCTGTTGAGGGAACAAGAATGGGAAGGCATAGGGTGATAAAACCACCATAACAATGGGTGAATTGGACAGAAATGCATCAGTTTCCTTGAAGACCAAGCTTATTGCCCCCAAAGTCCATTTTCATCACCAAAGTAAGGAACTTGGATTCCTAAGTTTGGATTATCACTGGAGGAATAAGCCAAAGAAGAGAGTAAGAAATGAAAATGCAGTCATCATTTCTCCAGCCCTTCTAGCCAGAATGCCAGCTTCCTTCTAGTATTTTAGTGTGTGGACTGACTTTAAGCCATGTAGCTTGTTCAAAAAAGACATGACTTCATGGAAAGGAATTTAACAGGAGCCTGGTTTAAATGAGGCATGAAGGAGTCTCTCTTCCTTTTTGAAGGTGCCACATGTGACTAGATTAAAATTCACTTACTTGGTGGCATAGTTAGTATTCTGGAAACTTTTAATAATCTACAAGTTTGAGGCTTTGGTACAATGTATTTATATCCTCTAATAACATGTTTAAAGAATATGGCTGATATAATTGAATATTGCAGAAGCATTGCAGTTTAATAAGCATCTTTTAGCAAAATGTCATGTTAAAAAGAAGTTCTTAATCAGTAATAATTTATAGTATTTGGGGCTTTTATTTTGTTCTCAATTCCTGGCAGATACCCTCCTCATCTGTACTGCTCTCCAAATGGATAATATAGCCCATTCCAGCTTAACTTGAAACCAAAACTTTAATGGTTAGTCTGTTCTAATCAAGCCACCATTGCTCATGCCCCCTCTGACAGGCATATACGCTTGTCATCATGGCCAGCCTGTCAACTGTGAGTCACTGTGCCTTCCTAACTCAAGAGCTGCACTTTCCCAGGATGGTTCTCATGGGAAATGCAGTAATCATCCTATCCTTCTATTTTATAAAAAGCCTACGATATGGCACAACTTTGTCCAATTTAAAATAGTACATCTCTTGTGAGGGACAAAGCTTTCCATCTACCGTTTAGGGGTAACAGTATATTAGAAAAGAAGTTTTCCTAAATGCTAAGTCTGAAATGCTGTTAGGTAATTTACCTAGTATTTCAAAGACTTCTGCACTTAAAATATTGTGAAGAATGAATCTGATTGGGAAACTGCATTAGAGGATCTGGAATATAATGGTATCTTTACCATCAACAAGGAATAAGGCCCATAAAGTGTTTTATTTATTTCCAAAATAAGACATAAACTTACAAAGGAATAAATGACTGGGCTTATGCAAACTAGATGTACATGGATACTGAGTAATAAATTCAAATTGAGGAGGTTTTCAATTAGGTAACTCTGAAATATTTAGGTTGTAAATATGGCCTGAATAATAGCCTGTTATTAAGTATGTCTGTAAATGTTACATAGCACAATGGTTCACATGCCATTTATTATATACCTAAGCTCCAAAATGGAAAAACAACTATGTTATATGTGATGCTCTCCTTTGATTATTATAAAAAAAAAGAAGTGCAAAAATTTGGGAAAAATGCTTAACACAGATAACTCTAAATTCTGTCAAAACATAGCTCTTCCTCTTTAAAGAAAAATCACTCTTAAGGGAGTTTTCAGGGAAGAAGATTAAATTTCTAAGAAACTATCAAGGAACAGAGGGCATAAACAGTGATGGAAATTCCTCTTCCAGCACAGGAAGAAGCAGCACACTTGTACTGATGCTGGGCTCCTCCGAAAGAAGGATTCTGTGTTTGAGAAGAAAAATTTTGTGGTACATAGAAGAGACAGGGTTAGGGTGTTAGAGTTAAGATGACTCACCAGAAGTCCCTTCCAACCCAAATGACTCAGTCAAAAGTTACGCTTCTCATTAAGTGGAGTAGACCCAGTCTGGCTCCCAAGCAAATCAGCCAATGATGTTTCAGGTTTCTGGAGCCGCTGGGGTTCCCTCTCTCACTTAAACACAGAGATAGCCACCTCCCAAAGCCTTGTTCATCTGCACAATAACATCCATAGGCCTCACTTTCCAATATCCAACTTGATCATGCTCTAGCTCCATCAATTAAAATCCTTTGGACTAACAGATCCAGAAGATATACAACTTATAATTGCCTCTTTCGTATGGTTTAGGAAATCTTGTCACAGCAGGGTCCTCTCCATTAGAAGTTAGCACCTAGTTAAAAAAAATCTATACTTCTAAAGCAGTTTTCCAACACTTTGTGTCAAAATTGAGGAGTAACATGGTTTGATTATATGTTAAAATTTCTTTGAGAAACTAGCTTGATTTAGCGTAATAGTAGACTACTGTTTTGTCTAGCACACAAAATTTACTGTTACTTGGCAGCAAAGCAAAAATAATGACTTGTTTTTTTAAACTCCATTTGGCTATAATAATTTGATGAAACATCTTCATCTACAGATGATTTCAGCCTCCCTGAAAAACCATGGTTGTAATGTGATGATCTATTACCCATTAACTATGAGAATGTTTTGTGGTAGTTTTATAACCATCTGCTGAGTGTGAGTGTTTAACTACAATATTATATTTCACCCACAAACAAAACTATAACAGTCTCTGGCTGCTAAATGGTTTCTGATGTGTATTTTGTAAGGTGCAACAAAGAAAGAGTTAAAAATAGCCTTTAGGACTACTTAGCAGTATTTTTATGCTGTAGTTGTGGATTTAATCATGGCTCATTTACTGTTTCTCAAAAGAGAAAACAGGTATTTCTTAAAGCAACTTTAAAGAAAAAATTGGCTCTGTTCCAAGATAGTATTTCTTAGCCAAATAAATACAGTATTTAAGTGTGCTTTTAAAAATTTAGTTTTCATCTGTATTTCTACATGGATTTTAAATTATTAAATTTAACACAAGTTCCAAAATGAGCAAAAAGTCTGAAGACAATTTTCAGAAATACATCAGCAAAATGTTGAAGAATACAATGAAGCTTTATCTTCAGTACAATGTTCTACATGATTTGCCTTAGGAGATTCATAATAGATTTTCATTTTGGTGCCAAGGCTCAGACATGTCTAAAGTAATTTCATTTAAGGATTTTCTGCTTTAATAATAGACCAGGGGCACATATAAAACAGTTGCCTTTTTGTACACCCTCGGGAATTTACAAGGAAGCACCATGAACCTGATTGTAAATATTAGATATTGCTGTTTTTATTGTTAGTGTAAAAGGTCTCCTTAATTCCTTCTCCAGAGTCAAACTCTTCTCAATTTTAAAACCTTATGGTATTCACATCCTGAACACTGAGTCCGCAGCTTAAAGATCACCCAAAGATGGTATTACACACATTAATGAACTGCTAGGTCCAACAGATTATTAAGATACTCTTACTCTCCCACTCTTCCAACTTTTCAGTCATACAACATAGTGATATTTCTCGGGTGTACTTGGATGTATGATTATTTCAAAGTCGAAATTATCCTTAAAAGAATCACCAAATGAGAATGCCAAAATACAAGTTTCCAGTCTACAATGCAAATATTTGACTCCAGATTAAAGAACTGCTAGCAATAGTTCCAAGGGGGAAAAAAAGTTTCCACACCTAAAACTCAGTTTGGAATCAAACACTCTAGCGTTCCTGAATTGTATCAATACTAACGTTGGAGTTGTGCCACTGCAAAGTTGTTACTACTTTATTATATAATATGCTTTCATTATGTAATGTGGTCCCATTTTATATGCTTAAAATTATGTCATTCATAATAAAATTAGATGTAAGGAGTTTGCTTTTTGCACACAAACTGCCACCCACATTCAGTATGTATATATACACGCGCGCACAGACCATATGTCCCCCGATCCCTCAGCTTCCTCCGACTTTCAAAACCTTCCCGGGTTCTGAAAGTAATCCTTTTCTTTCACTACAGGAGATTTCCTAGAGGAGATTCTGTAAAACGCTCCCTCTTATGGAAACACACACAAAATCTGTCTCTTCCCTGTCTCCCCTTGAAGTTCAACCGGTTCTCCCGCTAGGTTGGAGGACCCGGGCTCGCCCCCGGCAGGTAGCCGGATGGCCCCTCACTTTTAACCCGGGCGAGGAGCACCGGTGACCGCTGCGAGCCCTCGGCAGCGTCCCAGCCTGGCAGCCTGTCCCACTAGCCTCCCTACCCCGGCGCCTAAGGGAGGATGGGCACTTACAGCCGGCGGTTGAGCCCCTCCACCGAGCGCCCGCAGGAGGGCACCGAGTAGCTCAGCAGGAACACCGCGACGCTCCAGTGCTGAACCAGTCTCCGCAGCATCATATCCTCTTGCGCTCGGGACCTGCAACACAGTGGAAAGGGACCCGAAGTGTCAGTCCAGACTGTCCATCTCCTTGCACGACTCCGTCCCCCCTGTTAGCCTGCTCTCAAATAGCCTCTTCAGCATCAAGGGCATCTATCTCCCAAGTTGCGAAGAAAAGAAAAGAAAGAAAAAAAGAAAACAACACAACACTTTCTCTGGAGCCTCTCTGCACTTACTTATTTAGCAAGCAGCTACTCCAACTGTGCTTTTTCCAAACCACACAGGCAAAAAGAGACCAAAAAGAAAAAAAAAAAATCAGAGGCGCTTCCTCTGAAATAATAGCGAAAATGAAATGGTTTTATATATGCATCAAGGATGAATAGTGTGTTTACGTGTCTCCCATAGCAATGTCTAATTAATCTGGCCAGCAGCTCTCCTGAGTTCGTGGAACAAGACTAACCTCCTCCTAAAAGAAGAAAGTCTCCCCCCCTGAAGTCAGCTTCTTTGCGAACCCAGGCCCTCTTGTTCCTGAGCCACTTGTAGCGAGACCCACATATATATACATAGCTGTCTGTCTACCTCCTCTGGTGGGCTGGTTGCTTCCGGAAAGTTGATTCCACACACCCTGAGAACAAGTTTCAAGTGCGTGTGTCGTCGATCAGGAGGGCCAGGTGGCAGCGAGGGCGGGTCAATCGCGGCGCGGAGGGGCGGCGGCGGCCCCGCTTCACGGCCGGGGAGGCATGCTGGCCCGGCGGCGCAGGTTGGAGGCGAGCTGAGAGCCGAGCAGAGGAATGTTCACACGCTCTGAGGCAAACCTGCGGGAGAAGTGAGCGAGTCGCAAAGAGGTGGCGCCCTAGGAACGCGCGCGGGGCGAGCGAGGGCGCGGGCGGGCGCGCGGGGGGCGGGGGCGGCGGCGGGCGGCCCGAGCGGGCCCCGCGCCGCCGGAGCGAGCGGAGGGGAGCCCCGAGCCCGGAATGCGCCGCGAGCGGCGGAGCTCCCCCCTCCCGCCTTGCTGCCCCCGCCGCCCCCGGCGCTGTCCGGAGCACTGCCGGGCCCCACCCCGGAGCCTGGGCCCGGCTGCGCCGTCCCCCGGGCCGGGGGCGTGGGCGGATCCGCTTGCTCCCTCCCCGCCCGGCCGGCTCCAGCTTGCGCTGCGGATCCGGGAGCCGAGGTCCCCGAGGGCGTGAGGACCGCCTCTGGCAGCCGGCGGCCCCAGGCGCGCCTGGCTGGACGCGCGGGCGCCAAGACCGCCAGGGGCGGACGGGCGAGGAGGACTAGGAGCGGGGGCCGGGGGCCGCGGGGGCCTGGGAGCCCAGGCGGAGAGGACGCAGGGACTTTGGCCTGTGATTTTAAGGAACCCTGACCTCTCTTGGCAGTTTGGGGCACTAGATGCGCACCCTCCTCCCTGGCCCTTTCCTGGGACAAGCCGAGTAGAGAACATTGGCTAGGGAGGGAGAGATCGTTTCCTTGTAAGAGCAAAAAACGGTTTCAGACTTCAGGTCGAGATTCCACTTCTTGCTGTCTCAGAACAGCTGGGGACATCTGGAGCCCGTTCAAGAAAACCCGCGCATAGGATGGAGACCCTTTTTGAATTGCGGAGGGGGAGGAGGCGTGCATACGGCCCTTTTCACCCATCGTCCAGAGTCTGACCCACCCTCTCTCTGATACCCTACTCTGTTGTTCCCTCCCCATCCCCAAAATCCAGGGTTACAGATTCTAGGATGACTGTATTCGAGTCGCTTCGGCCGGCAGATGTAGCGGAACTATCGCTGTACGCTGCTCTGCCTTAGAGAAGCGAAGGGAGCGCGGGGGGTTCTTCCCAATAGCTTTCTGTTGGGCGGGGAAGAAAGACTGCGGTGAATTACTGGGTAGTATCATCTAGGAAAGAGTTTTAGCGGGTGTGGGTACCCGCCCCGGGATCTCTTCTGTCTTTCTGAAATGAGCACTGATAGCTCAGAACCGTTCCAGGGATGTTTGTCTTCTAGACAACCCTGCTGGTAGGTTTCATTACTCTCTAGAAGGCTAGTGTGATTTAGAGAGTCGATATGATTAAGGAAGTCTGACCTTTATCAAGCCTGACTTTCCGGCTGATGCTCCACAGAGTTTACCAAGGGTGGGTGAAATAGCGCCCTCTCAACTACCCTTGTTCATCTCGGCTCTTTTTCCCCCTCGTTCACTGCAGCTAACTAGCAGTTAACGTTTGCTACTTAGGTGGGGGGTTGGGGGAGGGCACTTCTTCCAGAACTCCTATCTCCTTCAGTTGATTACTTTAAACGCCATACTTTGAAAAACTTGGCTTCCTCCCACTGGAAAAAAAAAATCTCTGGGAATTTCCACAACTTCCCTTGAACGTTTAAGAATTTCTAAATGTTAGACCTGTTTGCATAGCATGAAAAGACAAAGTATCAGCACTTAGAAATGTCAACCTTTGAACCTCTAACACTTTCTGATTTATAATAAGTTCCTTCCAAAAAGACACAGGAGCTTTAATGTAATCATTAGATCTGAAGGGAGAAATCTGTAAAAAAAAAAAAAAGTACATCACAAATGAGCCATTTAATACTTGCAAGTTGTTTAACATTAAAATGATAATATTTGCTTCCACAATAAAAAATCCAAAGGTACTTAGCCAAGTTTCAAACTACGAAGCTTATGAAAGTCAACCCTCCCCCAATAAAAGGTTAAACCAAAAATCAAATTGAAAGTATTAAATCACTTATGATGTAAATAAATTCATTATACTCTCAGAACATTATAAATTAAATACTGGCATCAATAGACTGCTTTGATTTATGTTGCTTTTTCTACTAATTAAACAAAATTAACCTCCCTTTCCCTCCCTCCTTTCTTTTTCCTCACACACTTTTCTGATGTTAATGGCAAAACATCTATCAAATATTTTTAGAATTTCCTCTCCTCCACAAAAAGAGAAAATATAGACACAGGAAAAATAAATAGTCTTTATATACTCAGAATACCAAAGTTCTCTCCTAATTTATTACTTCACCTTTTCCTTGATTTACAATCTTCTCTGTGCTCTTCTGGCCAAAGAAGGGAGATCTTCTTAGCAGTCTCTTTCAAAAATATTTTTTGTTGTTCTTCAGAAAAGTAAAATTAAATCTTAAATGAATTAAAAACTTCTTGTATGGAGACTTTTCTGTTCCACTACAGGCAATCATTAGAAAGCAGGTATCTCTTTCAAGCTCCCCTGCTTATTACTTTCAGTAGAAATTCTCCTCAATATATACCCAGGATCCTGACTTTTTTCTCTCCTGAAAATGATGTTTTCTGACATCATAATCTAGCTCCTAATATAACTGAGTAACCTCCTTAATGCTGAGGACACATGACTGTAAATGAGACATGGTAGGAGTCCTTTTTTTTTTTCTTTCTTTCTCTCTCTTTTTTTTTTTTAGGGTTAGGAATAGAATAAGTGCCAATAGAGGCTAAATGTTTGCTTAGGCCTTGCTGTCATGTAAATGCACTTTAGCAAATGGGAGGATCTGAAGGCCTGCCTTTAATCTGAAGTATTTCCATGTGAAGACAGCTTGCATTGTGAGATCTACACCTACACGAATGCCTAGCCCATGAGCAAGCTCCAGACTTCCATCTTGCCATCCCCAGTGGCAGTTTATTACAGTATATCCCAATCTTAAAAGAGGTTTAAAAAAATTTGAAGTGTTTTATTCTTCAGTTTATGTTGAATAACCAGTTGATATAGATCTCCAGGGACATTTCCTCTTAAAACTTAGAACAAAATTAGCTACTATTTATGTTTAGCTTCTTCATCTTTCTCCCTTCTTTCCTCCTTAGCCCAAACAACAAACAAATACGCATTACAAACCAAGTAAGTATCTATAGCTTTTTAACCAGTGCACCTGGGCTCAGGAATTCTCTTATTACCAATAAACATCCAGATTTAACATTTGCTAATCTGTAGCTCCAAGTGTTATCTCTCAAATCCTCTGAAATCAAACAACTAAACTCATCCCTTTTCTTCTCCAAACTCCTTCGATATTTAGATGGAGAAGTTGCGTAATCAGCTCAAGTAATGTTCTCATTTGATTCCATTAGAACGTGACTTGCCTTGACGGAGACTTGAGAGGGGGCTATTGCCAGGTGACCACAGTGTAGCAGAAAAGAAAAAAGGGTGTAATGCCTTTAAACCCCAAGTAAGGATATCCTTATAAGAATAAGTCTCAAACAGGGGCTGTCTTGTCCAGGAGCAGTCTGGCTGCTACCGTCTGGAGGAATCGCCTCAGGGAGTAGTGCCCACAGCCGCATCAGGCTCATGAGATCCTCCCATGGAAAAGTGGGCCTCACACCCATCCTCACCCTTCCCTACTTCCTGGGCAATTCAGCTTCCTCCAGACAGGACCAGAATGCCCAACAGGGAAGCAGTTTTCCCGGGAGGAGCTCAAGCCAATGTGAAATGAGAAGGTCTTTAGGAAATGAGGGTCCTAAGTGCCAGTTCTTCGAGGTCAAGCACTGGTGTGCCTCCCACTGAAACATAGCTGAGGAATCTTCTCTCTAGGATGTGTGTGTGTGTGTGTGTGTGTGTGTGTGTGTGTGTGTGTGTGTGAGAGAGAGAGAGAGAGAGAGAGAGAGAGAGAGAGAGAGAGAGAGAGAGAGAGAAAGACACAGAGAGAGAGAGAAACTGAGAGAGAAGAATGTGCAGTGTCCCAGTCCTGCTCTCCTGGACTGGTGCCTGCTATGTGCCCTTGCTGGGTCAAGTTTTTGGCTTCCTGAAATAGGCAGCTCTGGACTTGTGCGAGACCACAGAGAGAGTTCCAATCCCCACCTGGCTCAGACGACAACCCTTCAACCTGAAACTGATCTCAGGCGGTGCCACAGAACCCTCCTGGCCATGGCCCAGCTCCCCAGTGAACGGAATAGCTCTTTCTTAAATTTTGAGCTGGGGCTGCCCGGAAGGCGCTGCCCCGGGGCGTCGCTGGGACCCTGGAAAGCCTTTTACCTCCCTAACACCATTTTCCACCCCTGCCAGACCGGCCAGCTCGCAGTCCCTCCCTAAGGCAGCACTGCGACTAAGATGCCCATCCTCTCAGGCAGGAAGGCATCCAGACACCCACATTTAGATGGGGTGTTGTGTCTACTTCGCTCTGAGCTGGTCATTACGGTGTCTTTGGACTCTGCCTGCCTTTCCTTGAATTTTTGTCAGAAATAAGGCCTGGGGAGAGCAAGCCTGACAGTTGCTGCTGCTTCTCTGGAGTCTCTTGGCCTCGTTGATACACTCTCGGTGCAGCGAGGGGAGGCTGGAGTCTCTTAGGGCAGAGTTTGGGGTTTTAAAACCGGCATTAGGACAACGGGATGATCTTTATCAGCCCCACCCCCACTTCCTGCCTCCTGCGACAGCCTTGGGTCGCCCATTGCGCACACGATCCGCAGGCAGGGGGCAGGCTTGGCTCCCTGGGATTTTAGGCTTGTTGGGAACTTCAAAGGCCTGGGAAGCCCCTTAGCGGGCCTGCATACATTTCCCCGATCTCGCTGGGCTTCCCTTCCCTAAGAATCTGGACTCCTGTTTGCCGCACAGAATCCGTGTTTTGCCCGGAGCGGTGTTATTGAGGCCCCTGCGCTCGGTCCCATCTGGCCGCGTTGTGTGCGTGGTTTCGAACCCGGCTCTGTCGGAGTGGCGGGCCCAGCGCGCGCCCCTCCTGCCGGGAGAGCCCCGCATCCGGCTGGGGGTGAGGGAAAGCTTCGGGCATAGCGAGATCCAAGGGCAGGATCCGTGGGCCAGCGTGAACTTCCTCTGAGCGGGGCTCTCCCTCCCCTTCCTTCTCCCTCCAGGTCAGTTTATGACTCAAACATGAGATAAACTCTAGGCAGACGGTGACGATAAATTCCCGGTGGGGGTGAGGGGAGAGAAGGGTGGGGCAGGGCAGACGTACCCCCACCCAGCCCGGCCCTGTCCGGTGCTCATGGGGTGTGGAGGGACAACTCCCCTCCTCCCGCAGCCCGGGGACCCGCTGTCTCCCAGCCCGCCTACCCAGCGCCCGCGAACTTCGGCGCTGCCGGAGCCCCGGGGCCCGTCTGTTTTATTTCATTTAACACGATCTGCAAAGCCAAGGCCGGTGAGGGAGAGGAAAGGAAATGAGGGACGTGGAACGAAATTCTGTCTGCCAACTCTCTCCGTTGGATTCTTAGAATCCGGTGGCACTTTCAAGGACTGATTTGAGGGCAAGGAGACGGTTATTAATCCCTGAAACCCGTGTCGGTATATAACTGCTCCGGTTGCATTCGGCGATCGCAGGGGGTGTAGACCGTGGAACACATGGCATCTCTCCAGGCTTAAAAATCAACCTTGCCGGTGGCTCCTATGGAGTTTGTAAATTGCGCGGAGCTGGCTGGGGGAAGCCAGTGAGCTGTCCATGGTGGTTAAGACTCCTTGACGTGCATGCTTGGGCAGTCCTGGCCAGGCGCAGACCCCCCCACCCAGGGGACGCGATGCCCTGGAGCCTGAGCCTGCCAGCGATCCAGCCCGTGTGCGCCGGGCACGAGGCTGGACGTGTTCGTCTGCACAACTCCGGGACGCGCTCTCGCACAAAGGCCGAATTCCAGAGATAGACGGAAAAAACTCCGGAGTCCAAATTGTGGGGTTTCTTTTAACTCCTTCCTGAAGGTGTCTTTCCCCCTCAGGAAACATTTCACATGCTTTAAGAAGCATCCGTCCATCACAGCAGCCTCCATCCCTTCGCTTTTCTAAGGTTCTGTTCTCTAAAGAGCGAGACGCTAGTTGATCTTGTTATGCTTCCCGTTTGTTAAAAGCACCCACGAATTGACCACTGCATTTGTACCCGGTGGCATGGCCCCAACGCTCATTTTTATTGAGTGGGGAAACTGGTGCCAGGAGGTTGTCTGATATCTCAGGGATTTTGGTCAGTTCCTTTCCTAGGGATGGTGGGGCCGTTTGTAGCGTATGATCGTTCAGAGGAGCGACTTCTTCATTGTTCACTAGAATCCTGAGCAGTGTCTGATCGCCACGCGAAGCAAACAAGAAAACAAATTGCCACGGGAGTTTCCTTGTAGGTGCATTGTTTGTGAGATACAATCATGCCCAGTTCTTGTGACATATACTTATGAAAAGATGTTTACAAACTTAATTGAGCTTTTACACATGTTTAAGGGAAAGGATGATTTGCTTATTTAATTATCACCACATTTTACCTTGTTGTCTTAATTTCTCCTGGCAATTTCATCCTTACTTATCTCTATTAGAGATCCCATCTCCATCTGAATAATGAATTACCTTAAATACTACAAAATTGCAAAATACTATAAACATATGTAACTCTTATTTGTGGTCTGTGCCTTTATTTATGGGGATGTGTTTAATAAACATCCAATACATACGAGAAACTTTTATTTAGTTCTGTATAAGACATCAGATTGGAACATATCATTGCTGCTTTTACCCTTCTTTCTAATTGTGATGTGATACTTTAAAAAAGTGTGTTTGTGTGTATGTCTGTGTGTACTTATAAAAACATTGAGAATGCCTGATATTACATAGAAAGTACTATGATTCAATAATTTTTAATAGCTTTTCTCTCTCTCAGTTTCTGGGTCTATAATATGAAAATATTCAGTGAGGAAAAATGGAATATTTCTATAAATTCTTCTAAATATTTTCACAAGTCAATAAAATTGATGTAAGTGTGTACCCAGTTCCCTGAAAAGTAAGAAATAAACCAGTATAATAATATTTTTTTATTATTATTTTTCAATTTAGAAGTTTAATTTTGTTCTATGAATTCTTTGGCAGTTAGCCTTCCCCTATGCATCTCTTTACTTTTCTATGAAAGAAAAAAGATTAATGACATAAATAGATTTCATTCTCTTATATTTTATCTGCTTATATAACTTAGGGTGCTTTTTTTTTTTTTTTTTTTTTTTTACCCTCTCTTGGTAGCTTAGTACTGGTGATATTAGTTGAGAATTCTCTTTAAAGTTCAATCTAATTTCCTTCATTTTCTTTTTTTAAAGAAAATTTTCTCCAACAGCTTGTTATTAAATTTCGAAGATCTCATTCTTTTATCCATTAAATTCAATACATTTATTAGGGAGAGTATGAATCCACTCCACCAGCAGCTCTTAAAGCTACTAGACTCCTCTGCCCCTTTCTCAATAGGAAAGGATTCAATTGGTAGGATTGTCCATGAGCTAAAAAACAAACAAACAAAACCTCATCAGTTTCTTGTTTGTATTCTGTTCACTCCCCCAATGTACCCAGCACTGCTATGAGCCCAGAGTAGGTCCTCTGAAGATATTTTTGGAATCAAATTGAATAGCAGTTTTTTTTGTACCTGCCTCCTCACTTTTGAGAGGTGAAAGCATATTTTTAATTTATCTTAGACCCCTTTTCCAAAAGTCATATGTAAAACTCTTTGATCCGTTGCTGGGAACCTTTTGTAAAGCATATTCTTTTCAAAATCGTGATAGATTTGGAGGCATCCTGTGTCTCATTTAGCCTGAAAAATCTCTCTTTCCCTATGCTTAATTATACACTCTACTGAAGATGGCTCCCCCTTCACTTCATTTGTGCTTCTCTTCCCAGAGACCAGCAAATAAGGGGGAAAAGTGTGAACTCTTGATGTATTATAATATATTGAGATCACTTATTATGTAGGAGTCCTTATGCTAAGAAAATTTAAACTGACCTTAGCTAAATTCTGTTGCACTTTGCTCTTTTTACTTCTCATCCTGCTAAGCTGTTAATTATACAGAGAACTGCCAAAGTACTTTCAATGGTTAAAAAAAGGAGGCTGCTTTTTGTGGAAAGGATAAAAAACTGTTTTTGTCCTATAAACACAGGTCACATTCTTTGTAAAGCTGTTCTGAATAGGCAAAAATGTACATGTCTATAGAAGTTAAATTGCTCTTTAAAAGACCTATGATGGCCTTAAATGGAGCAGGAACTCAAATGCGGTTGATATGGTTCCAAAAAACCCATGTCTTAAAAAGAGTTTCATTGTCGAGGTGCACCAGGGTGTACTTTCAGGTCTATAATACACAGTCTGGGCATCACAACCACATATTTCCCTCATCTCTTTCCAACCCCGGTGTGGTAAAACCAAAGAGACACAGGATCAAGGAAAGTTTGAGGATTCACAGGGAAAAAGCTGTGTAAGTACAGTGAGTACAGATCTTTAAGATCTTCCCCAGACTTCTAAACAGTTGAGAAGGTAGCTTGTTTGCTAAGTAGTGCAAAGTGTCTCCAGGTCTATCGCTGGGGCTGCTGACATAATTAATGATTTCAGTCGGAGCCTGAAAGAAGGTACTTGTATTCCCTCTGGCATGGGCACGCCAAGTTCATGTCCAAATTCTAATACCTTGGGTTGATTTTAGCTAACAAGACTGTTGGTCCTCTTGTTGTACACCCAAAACATGAAAGCCAAATATTATATTAGGCCTTGATACTTCCCAGCCTTGAGAAGGTTGACACATCCTAAATATACAGACAGCCACTATTATCTAAAGATGGATTACATTTGGAGGGGGGGAAGTCATTACTCTTAGGTCAAACAGGGAAAAGTAAAAACCATAGAATACCCCACCCTACCAAACACATAACAAACTACTTAAAAATCATTACTTTTCACTCAATCCTTATGAGCAAAACTCTCTTGCCCTATCTTATACTATGAGGTTAATGGCAATCCTTGAAAATTAATTATGTATTGAAAAGACTTCACTAATGTTTCTGCTAAAAATAAACTGGAGGCAGAGTAGTGCTCTGGATTCATGATTGCTTACATCTGGTTTCTATTTCTGTGAGTTTCATTTGGTTCTCAGAGAGTTCATTCACAGTCATCACAGGTCCAGTTTCCTGCTCTCCAATGGGAGAACTTGTCTTGATGACCCATATATTTTTCGTCTGAATGCTGCACTTTTCTACATTAGGATATGTGGAAAGGGAGAATGAAAAAATATATCAGGTCTAATCCAACCAAACTGAAACCTGAATAACATCTTTCAGCACCTGGCTTATCCAGAGTCCAACGGCAAACAACAAAAGAAGAAATCACTCCATCTTAGATCCTTGTAAAATGAAGTGGGAAAGAAAAAGAGAAAATATAAGGGAGGAAAAAGAAGGAAAGATGTAAGGAAAGGAAGGGAGAGGAAGAATGGAAGAAGGAAAGAAATAAAGGAAGAGCTTCCTTGTCGATGCCAGTCCACATGCCCACTCCATCATATTTCCTGTGCCCGTAAGCCAGGGGAGAGTGTGTTTCTTTCTTGCCATTTTAACTTTCAGACCTTTGTTAAAGAAGGGATTGAGTTTTACTGGCTGCTGGTTGAAAACAATCTCTTGTACTCTTTCACACACTTGGGGAGGAAGGGGCAGGATGTCACACATTAGTCTCTGCTGATCTGGACTTATGCAGACCAGTGTGACTCTAGCTTATAAGCCATCCTATTTAATATCCTTTTACACTATCTAGAAGTTCTCAATTGTTCACCTCTGTGTAAGCAACACTTGGACCCCTTTTGAGATGACTGTTCTATCTAAAGATGGTATCTAGATGATATTCCAAAACCTCATGAAGCCTGTTTTTTCACCCCACCATATGATTTTCCTACATTTCCTTCCTGATGATAGCTCAGAAACCAAGCCTCCAAAATATCCCAGATGCAATCTACATTTAATAACAATAATTACAAATATTATTGAGCCCATGTACCTAGCACTGTGATGGCTTCAAAATAGTATTATTTCATGGACAACAAATTGCTACCTTGCTTTGGACTAGAACTAGGATTGGAATTTGTTTTATCTGACATTACATTGTCACTTTAGGATCAGGCCCATCCATTGATCTCTTAGCATTGATTTGGCCGATGTGTCTGGCTAGGCAATTGGTATCTTCTCTCACCTATCCATGTGGGTTCCTGAAAGCTATGCACTGTGTCAAAGAGATTGAGAAGAGCCATCATTTCATAAAGTACTATTAAGATGCTGAACTCCTCTGCTAAAAAGGACACCATAGGATGCTCTAACTCTCCAAATCAAAATAACAGGAAGAGCATCCCCTCTTCTGCTAATTACATGGTCTTATTACAATACTGTAGAAATAGGCTAAGAATCAACTTCATCTGAGGGTCTTATGTCAACATTTATTGAGAGTCTACTTTATGCTAAGTTCTATTGTTGGAACTTTAAAGAAAGCCACAAACATTAGATCATTTCTCCAATGCCCATAGGAATGCTTTATTTGATCAGTTTTTTTTTCTTTTCTTTCAAAATCACATTTGGATCTGTGCATCTCATCTATTGTTAAGGGATATAGTATATTTTTTTAAGTCATGTGAAAAATATGTATATGTATTTTGAGAAATTGCTATTAAATATACTTTCACTTAAGCTATTGATCACCTTCTGTGTTCAAGCCCTGTGTTAAAAAAGAAAAGAAAAGCCATACACCATGACTAGATTTCATCCTTCATTGCTTGGGCCACATTGTTTAACTTTTTGTAGTAAGTTACTTCAAATCTTCTTTGGAAGTAAGCAGGTACAAAAACAAAACCTAGTATTGAGTTGAGATACAATGTCAGGGCTATTTACAGAGAACATAAAGTCTGTTCATTTGTTCATTCAGTCATTCAACAAATATTTCTTAAATGTGTATGAGCCAGGCGCTGTGTTAGATTCTGGGGTTACACTGATGATGTATAATTTGCATTCTATTCAGAACTATGAATCCTTTAAATCTTGTTTACTAAATTTTTTTGTATTTAAATTTTAATATTTATTTTTCCCCTTTTATTATTATTTTTTATTTTTTATCTTATTTTATGTTTTTAATTTCAAAATATTAAGGGGGTACAAATGTTTTAGGTTACATGGATCACTTTTGTAACACTTCAGTCCTGGCTAAAGGTGTGCCCATCACCCAAATAGTGTTCATACTACCTGTTAGGTAGGTTTTTATCCCTCACCTCCTCTCCCCACCTAGCTGGTTGATTTCCACTCAGTTTTACTTCCCTTTGTGCACATGTGTGCTCATTGGTTAGTTCCCATTTAATAGTGAGTACATGTGGTATTTGTTTTTCCATTCTGGAGACACTTCATTTAGGAGAATGGTCTCTAGTTTCATCCAGATTGTTGTAAAAGGTATTAATTTATCTTGTCCTTTACATACATATCTTGGCATATGGATATATATACAAATATATATTTCTTTGATAAGCCAGATTTCTATCTTAAGCTGACAATTTTCTTCATGATTACCACATCCTTATTATTATCTTCTGTCAATAAACTAAAGAATTACTGATATATGAAGAAAATGTCGGGGTAAACATGATGACCTGTTAAAATATCCTATGTGATAGTAAGTTGGACATGCCCCAAAATGAATTTTTTTTACGATCAAAGGCAAGTCCTATTTTCATTCCTGTGTATATTTATTTTACATCCCAAACTATAACACAATTAAAATAGTGTCTATGATCAGATCATGTAGCCAAAGGGGAGAATGGTGTTTTACCGCACCCCAGTAAGGATTCCTACTAGTGGGAAAGACTGACTATTGTCCTTTAGGTGGTACCATCATAGCTGAATCATTAATCAACCAAAGCTTTATGTGTGTTGAACTTGTCTTTTTTTCCCCGACAGTAAGTAAATACATTTCATTGTCATGGCAGATGAGTTGGGCAGAATAGTATCATACCTGAGTCAGTTCTCCACTCCTTTCTCTGACCGCCACATTCAATTGTCTAATAATGCCTATGAATGCGTTTTCAGTAATTTTTTTAAAACCACATTTTCCCCTCAAATGACCTATTATAGCTGTGGTTTAAGTGCTACATTTTCCTTACAATAGCTCTGAGCAATACCCTTCCACTTCACTGTGCAGTTACGAGCTTGATATATTGGCTATGTTGGTTCAGAAGAATGCAGAATTAGATTAAAAACCTAAAATAAATCTCATCAACAAATCCTATCTCTTATAATTCTACATACTATCTTTTCATTGAGGTTTCGGACATCTGTGAATATGTGAAACTTTATTAAATCCCATTAAAAATGGCTATTGCATGGCCCGATAGGTTAAAACCTCAAATGCAAGCAACATTACATTGCCTGTTAGAAACATATCATTGGATAGGACTTGAAAATCATAGTTGCTCTCTTGTTCAGTCATGATAGACCTTGGCCTAGTTCTTGGCAGGAAGAGTGTTTGAATGGGGGCTGTCTCAAGCTCTAATAGAGGCTGCTGGATGAATAAAAGTTGGCAACATTTTCTGCAGAGTGCCAAGGGTAGTGGAAACTACTTTCGTCTTATAAACTGGAGATAATAGAGCAACATGGCCTTAAATGTTGCTTTTAAAAGGAACATTAGACCACCCTATGTTTAATAAGGAGTCACACTCGTGATTGAGAGGATGAATCTCAAATATTTAGATCTTCAATGAATGTATAAATAGTGAAGACTGGGGAAAGGGAAGTGCTTTAACAACTTCAACAGGAGAATATTACCTATTGTCATTCTGCCAACCATGAGCACATTGTACTTTCCAAGTCTCCTTGGGAATATTGTTCATTCATAAGGTTTTCTCTCAAATGTCCTCGAAGAAACACCATTGTTAACTTACACTGAACCAAAGAGAAATGATAGTAAGGCAAAGCCACAGGCTCCATGTAAAGGAAGAAGCATCTGAATTGCAACCTGCAGTCTTCCAATTTTTGCTACATTTGTTTAGGTAATAAGGACTGTATTTATCTTTTGTCATGAACGTACATTGGCAATGTGAGCTGTGGAAAGAGTAAGTCAAGAATCTGGATTTTAGTCTTGGCTCTTCCTTTTACCAGCTAGTTTTATAAACTTATAAACGTCACAGAACTTCTCAGAGTCTGAATTTATTTATCTGTAAAATGGGAATAGCATTAGCACATACTTCATAGGGCTGTCATAATGATCACATGAAATAATTCAAGTAAAGTTGCTTTATAAGCTAGAAAGCCCTACTGAAATAATTAATTCAATACATATATTACATCTGACCATTATTCTATGTAGAAATATTAATATATAGATCTTAATCTAAATTTTTCCTACTACAGGCATTCAGATTAGCATTTAGTAACACATTGGGATAATTAGACAATGAAAATGACCTTAAGACTGGAAATTTTTATTGGGCTTTTTTTACTGTCTCAATATTTTCCTTTCTTTACCTGATAATATTAGTATTGTGTAAATCAGTTCAGGAAATACCATCCTACCTTGTTCCCAGCAGGAATACCATGCTGAATATCTTTTAAATAAAGGGTAGCTAATTGATTTGTAACAGGGTTTTGTCGTCTTCAATAGCTGCTATTATCTAGGCATCTTTGTTTGGACAGCTATTTCAGCCGTGGCTATTACAATCCCTGTGGCATCCCATGAGTCAGCAATGTTCAGTTTTGGGGAGAGTAAGTTTGACTCTTTGGGTAACCATGGTATCTAAGGACTTTTCAGACATAACAACAGACTTCTAGGCGGGGGTCAGAATAGAGAGATAAGAATAGAAGTGAAGGAATAAGAACCAAAGGGCATGAATCAGGATATTTAGCAATTACACTGTGCCACAGGAAAGGGGAAAAAATTCTCCAACGCTTTTAACTGGGGAGATTAAATAAGGGAACAGGATAGTAGAGAGAAAAAGAGAAAAATATCAAATTATGTAGAGAATTTCATTTAAACTTACTATTTTTGTGTACCTCTGTCTGAACTTGTTAATTTTTTGATATTCCTTCCTAGGGGATTTTCAGCCCACTAAATTCTTAGAAATGAGGATACATCTAGATGGGAGAAGCTAAAAGGACATGGATTGGTAAGATCTGATCAAAGTCTGAATTTCTCCGGAGATTACTTGTCTGACTTAGGGACTAATTTTTTCCCCACTTCAGCTAAACTTATGACCATAAACAGCATTAAATTCTAGCCTGAAAGGCCCTGCATCTGGGTGATATTTGTGATTGGAAATGTGGAGAGGAAAGTATCCTGAAGCCAAAGGATCTTTGCTAACGCACACAGGCTGGATACGAGCTGCACCTAGCTTGGAGCCTTCATTGTTGCTGTCATAAAATTTATGTTAGTCCTGAAAAGAATTAATGAGGTTAATAATTCAGCTTATCATTTATTATTGAACTGAATTTCATAAGTTACGTAAATATGAAACAGATACCATCTTTTCCCTTGAGGGGTTTACAGACTTGTGTGTATGGGGACTTGGGTTATATAAAATAATTAAGCCTTCCATTTTTACTCTTCAGAATACAATAAAATATTTATCACAGGAATATATCGAATAAATAAATTCAGCCATATGCAGTGTTGTTTCTATAATAAGAAAAAAAGAACATATAAAAGCCTCTAGCTCCTTTTCATGCCACCAGGCTTCCGATGGAGAAGAAAAGAGCCCAATGTGCCACAGCACAAAAATGCTCATTCCTAAAGAGCGGGGAGTAGGGCTCTGTTAATATTATCATCAATACTGATTAGAATGTACCATCTCTAAAAGAAGGTAATATTTTAGAGAGATTGCTTACATAGTAGATACCTTGGTTAACTAACATCTTCCTCATACATCCTTCCTCCTTTCCTAACAGGATCCTGATTTTGCTCAGAGACCCCCAGCCCCTTCTCCATGTGAATGCATTCTTTGGGGTGGGCAGTCCCCAGCACTAACCCTCTGCCCTGGGGGTGGGTCCTGGCTGGTCTAAGCCAATCATGGTGGTCCTATCCCCTTACCAGAGATTTATTAGGCATAGGCATGTGATCCAATTCTGTTCAATAAAATCTTGAGTGGAGGAGCACTGGGAAATTCTGGGAAGAGTTTCTTTGCTCCTAAGAGGAACATGGAGTATCTTCTTTTCCTCCTGTAAACACTGCTGTATCTGGATATGGTGCCTGGATCTGTGGCAGCCATCTTGCTCACAGCCAGAAGATGAAGCTAACATACAGAGGAAGGACCCTAGAGGGTCTTAGAGAAGTAGAGTGGAGGCCACTTATGTGACACCTGGAGATTGGCCTACCTATGAAATTTTTGTTATGAGTGATAATAAATGTTATAAATATTAAGCCATGTTAGGTTGAGTTTTCTGTTATTTGCAGCTAAGAAATGTCTAATGGGTGGTTACTGAGTGAGGGAACCAGGGATCCATAGCTCTCACTGATGTTCCATAGTTGGAGTTGGGCTGGAGAAACCACCTTCAGCCTTGCCCATACTTGAAGCTCATCTTTCACCCAGAGGTCATGAGATTGAGCAGAGGTCAGTAACAGTGCTGACATAATTGAAACCCAGGCTATGCCTTGAGATGGAGAATTCAGAAAGCAATCCAATATCAGACTCTATCCTGTGGAGGTAATGAAATTTTCCTGAAGGAAGAGTTGGAGGTGGTTGGTCTGAGAGCCTTGAGAAGGGTGATGTATGTAGGAATCTAAGTTTTAACGTGCCTTCCCCACTGTAATACAGTGAAAGTCCAAATTAGCTAAAATTATATCTTTTGCTCCTCCCCTCTGAGAATACTTGTTGTAACAGTTCATTAAAATACTTTGAATGTATATCAGTCTTATGTGTTAGACTGGTGGAAACTGTAAGACAATGGGCCAGAAGTAGAGGTGTTTGCTACATTTTATGGTCTTTTGAGCACCACTAACCAATTTTTCATTGGATGTACTATACTACATCATAGCAATGAGAGTCACTCATAACCCTAGAGTGACCAGAAAAGATAGAACACATTTCATTTTTTCTAAGACACTTTTTTCTTCCCTATTGTTGCCTATTCACAGGTATCAACACTCATAGAATTAGTTAGTGCTAGTGCCTTGGAAGAAATTCCTAGAGATGATAGTGGAGCACTCTTTTTTTTTTTTTTTTTTTGAGACAGAGTCTCACTCTGTTGCCTGGGCTAGAGTGCCGTGGTGTCAGCCTAGCTCACAGCAACCTCAAACTCCTGGGCTTAAGCAATCCTTCTGCCTCAGCCTCCCAAGTAGCTGTGACTACAGGCATGCGCCACCATGCCTGGCTAATTTCTTTCTATATATATAATTTTAGCTGTTCAGATCATTTCTTTCTATTTTTAGTACAAATGGGGTCTTGCTCTTGCTCAGGCTGGTCTTGAACTCCTGAGCTCAAACGATCCGCCCACCTCGGCCTCCCAGAGTGCTAGGATTACAGGTGTGAGCCACCATGCCCGGCCAGTGGAGCACTCTTTTAAGAAATGCTGCATCACTAACAGTCGCAGTGGCCCACAGGATGATATTATGTGCAAAAACATGAACATGGTTGATTTGAGTCTGAAAGTCACTCAGAAAAAACTCTGAATGTGAATAACTTAGCCAATAAATTTTATGATAAAACCTATGCCTATGTGTTTAATAGTTTTCCTATAAGTATTAAACAGAAATTCCAAGTTATAAGAACACCTCGTGTCATAGCTTCATTGGCAACATTAAAAAATTGTTTTAGAGGGACTTGAAGTAATGGTGCATTTTTAGTTGATGACATCTTAGAGTCAATGAAAAATGGTAACTAAGAAGCTCAGACCCCATTGTCACTGAAGAACCAGGTACTTCTTTTACCACTCTTGCCAGAAGATTCCTTTTCCTGATCATAGTCATCCCTCATGTTGCTTTTATTTTTAATCAGTGTCTCAAATGGGTACTCCTAATTGGCTAGACTTAGTCACATGACTGCTGACTGCTTCCTAGCTATGAAGAAATCTGGAGATATGATTTCTAAATTCTGTGGTGGGAGATGAGATTCATGATATGCGAATATCACAAACTGTAGAAAAGTAGCTATGCTTGAATACAGAAATAACATTTGAGACAGGCTTCAAAGGTTAGGTGCCATTTTTAACAAGTAGCAATGAATAGCGAAGATGTTCCTGGCAGAAAAATTAGCATAAAATCAGGAAAGTATTGCCTATGTTTAAGGACAAAGAAAGATTGTGACATGCTTATGCATATTACAGGAAGGTATGCTGGAGCTAAATGGTGGAAGGGTTTCAGGCTTCGGAGTTTGTTTATTTTCCAGGGCCATATAGATCCATTAGGCATGGGGAGGTGGAGGAGTCTGTGGTTGCTTTAGTCTTAGATAATCCATTGACATACCCAGAAGGACAGGATTGGTTCAATGATACTTCTGGGAACTTAGCAGGGTTCTGCATTCAAACTGAATTTTTCTTTGCAAATAGATTTTTTTTAAGGACCTAAAAACACATATATTTAATTGGATACCTCAGCTTCTGGGTAACTTTTTTAGTGAAATGCTTACATCATATGATTTTTTTCTAAAACAATCATTGTGGGGCTTGGTATGGATGTGGGCTCTATCCTTTATGCATTCCCCTACCTTTTCTTCTACCCTCTAGCAAGAGAATTTGAGGTAGTTTGAGGCTTGGAAGAAAGGTTGGAAGACACATGTTCAAGCATGCCAGTCTTCAATAACTGAATGAGTGTTGACATAACTATTTCTTCCTTTCTCTTTGTTCTTTTCTCCTCTTGGCCTTCAAACCATAATTCTTATTTTATGCTATAAAAAACTGCAAGTGAAGTTTCACTGTGATGGGAAATGGATGTAGGTAAAGGGTTATATTTAAACTTGAAAGAGTTGAATCCAATCACTTCAATAAGGCAGAAGAGCTGCCTCATATACTCATTACCAGCTTAGCTCTCTAAAAAGGATGCACTGGGAGAAGTAGTGAATCACAGCTCTTTGCTATCAATAAATCAAATGGTTGAAGCTGCTGTAGCTATTTGTGACTTTTTTCTGTTAGTACTTTCAAAAACAAGCCACTATATATAAAATTTATGTGCATTTTCTTCTTTAAGTATATTGCTAATGGCAACTACTAATTCTGAGTCTATGACATAAAAAGCTGATGTGATTAGCAGTCTCTATGCCACGCAGGGTGTCTTTTTGTTCCCTAGTTTTGCTGCTACTTATAATGGCTGTTGCTATTTGTAAATGGCATCTTAGCTTCATAATCTGCCTGATTCTTTTGCTTCCAGGATCTCTTATTGTATCAGTTAGCTGTTTCTATAGACAAAGCACCCAAAATACAGTGGCTTAAAACTACAACCACTTATTATTGCTCATGGGTTACGAGTAAGTTTGGTGCTTTTGCTGCTCTGAGGTAGACACACGAGTAGCAAGGCTCACTCATGTATCTGTGGTCAGCTGGCAGCCCAGCTGGGCACTGTATGTGGGTGTGTCTGGTGGTTGCCTGACTGTTGGCTGGGAAAATGGGCATGACTGGGTCATGTTTCTCTCACCATCCAACAGTCTGAAAGCTGTCAGGCCTGTTGAGGCTCAAGTGCAGAACTCTCATGTTGTAACCTTCTCCACATTCTGTTGATCCCAGTAAGTCACATGACCAGCCCAAATTCAAGAGGCAAGGACCAGCTCCACCTCTTGATGGAGCAGCTGCAGAATATTGTGGCCATTTTCATAATCAGTCACAATCCCTTTCTGTCAAGGTAGAGTGACTGTATGTCTTCCCCTGTAGTTTTCCAGTTGCAAAATCTATGTTATTCACTTTGTTTATGGCTGATTTTATGGTTATATAATAGATTGTAAGTTTCACTCTTTTTCCTTTTTCTTAAACACTCAAACAAGTACACCCTGGCTCAGCCAGTGTGGGTAGTGAAAAGAGCACTAAGTTTTTGGTTTTCTTTGATGTGTCAAGAGGCAATGAGAGAGCTCTTGCAAATAAGACTTTTGCTATAATTTTAGAAGTTATGCCCCGCACAAGGCCACATGGGTGACGTGGAGGGGGCACTCCACTCACGAGATCAGGATTCTGGTTGTTTCCCTCCAACTGAAGGGTAAAATTCATACATGGGCATCATATAGGCCAGTGGCATCATGTTTAAAATCTCTCTGAGTCCCAATTTCATCAACTGCAAATTGAGAGAAAAAAACTTTTAGTTCAACAGCCTTTCATGATAAAAATCCTCAACAGCTAAGTATAGAAAGAATTTACCTCAACATAATAAAGGCCATTAAGTGAAAAGCCCATCATACCCAAGAGTGAAAAACTGAAGGCTTTTCCTCTAAGGTCAGGAACAATGCAAGGATATACACTCTTGTGAGTTCTATTCAACATGTAACTACTAGAAGTCCTGGCCAGAGCAATTAAGCAAGAAAAAAGAAATGAAAGGCACCCAAGTTTAAAAGGAAGAAGTAAAATTATCTTTGCAGAGGACATGATCTTATATGTAGAAAATCATAAAGACTCCACAAAAATACCTTATTAGAACTAATAAACAAATTTAGCAAAGTTGCAAGATACAAAACCAAAAAATCAGTGGCATTTCTATATACTAAAAACAAACTATATGAAAAGGAAATTTAAAAAGTCCCATTTACAATAGCATAAAAAATAATGAAATATTTAGCAATAAATTTAAGCAAGGAAGTTAAAGACTTGTATACTGAAACTACCAAACATTGATGAAAAAAATTAAAAAAGACAAAAATAAATAGAAACATATCCTATGTTTATGGGTTGGGAGACTTAAGGTAGTTCACATGTCCATATTACCCAAAGCCATCTACATATGCAATACAATCCCAATCAAAATCTCAATGGCATTTTTTACAGAAATGGAAAATTCATATGGAACCGCAAAAGACCCTGAATGGTCAAAGCAACTTGAGGAAGGAGAAAAAAGCTGGAGGTATCACACTTGCTGATTTCAAAATATATTATTACAAAGCTATAGTAATTAAAACAGCATTGCACTGGCATAAAGACAGATACACTACACAGAACAATCAAACAGAACAGGGAGCCCAGAATATACCCACTCACATACAGCCAACTGATATTTGACAAGGGTGCCAAGAATACAGTGGAAGAAAGATAGTCTCTTCAATAAATATCATTGGGAAAACTGGATAGTCACATGCAGAAGAATAAAACTGGGCCCTTATCATACACCAAACACAAAAGTCAACTCCAACTAAATATTTAAATGTAAGATCTGGAATTAGGCCGGGCGCGGTGGCTCACGCCTGTAATCCTAGCTCTGGGAGGCCGAGGCGGGTGGATCGCTCAAGGTCAGGAGTTCGAGACCAGCCTGAGCAAGAGTGAGACCCCGTCTCTACTAAAAATAGAAAGAAATTATCTGGCCAACTAAAAATATATATACAAAAAAAAAATTAGCCGGGCATGGTGGCTCATGCCTGTAGTCCCAGCTACTCGGGAGGCTGAGGCAGTAGGATCGCTTAAGCCCAGGAGTCTGAGGTTGCTGTGAGCTAGGCTGATGCCACGGCACTCACTCTAGCCCGGGCAACAAAGTGAGACTCTGTCTCAAAAAAAAAAAAAAAAAAAAAAAAAATCTGGAATTAAATAACTCCTAGAAAAAAAACACAGCAAGCTGTGTTGCATGACATTGGGCTTGGCAATATTTCTTGGATATGACACCAAAAAGCATAAGCAACAAAAGCAAAAGCAGACAAATGGCACTATATCAAACTAAAAACCTTCTGCATTGCCAAGGAAATAATTGACAAAGTGATAAGGCAGCCTATGGAAGGGGAGAAAAATACTCACAAACTATATATCTGACAAGGGGGCTAGTATCCAAAATATACAAGGAACTTCTACAACTCAATGGCAAAAAAACTACATAACACAATTTAAAAAATGGGTAAAGAGCTTGAATAGACATTGCTCCACAAAAGACATACAAACATGTCAAGATTCCCAGCATCTCTAATCATCAGGGAAATGCAAATCAAAACCACAGTGAGATACTACCTCACATCTGTTAGGACGACTATTAACAACAACAACAACAAAGAAGAAAACAAGTGTTGGTGAGGGTGTGGAGAGATTGGAATGCTTATGCATTGTTGATAGGAATGTAAAATGGGGATCATCAGCTATGGAAAATAGTATACATTTTCCTAAAAAAATTAAAAATAGAACTACTGTATGATCCAGGAATCCCACTTCTGGGTATATACTCAAAAGAATTTAAATTGTAATCTCAAAGAGATATCTGCATCCCCAGGTTCATTGTAGCATTATTCACAATAGCCAAGATATAGAATCAACCTAAATATCCATTGATGGATGAATGGATAAAGAAAATGTGGTATATACTTAAAATGGAATATTATTCAGCCTTAAAAAAGAAAGAAACTCTGCCACATGCAGCAACATGGATGAACCTGGAGGACACTATGCTATGTGAAATAAGCCAGTCATGGGTGGACAAGTACAGCCTGATTCCACTTATACAGGGCATCTAAAATAGTTAAACTCATAGAAGCAGAGAGTAGAATGGTGGTTGCCAGAGACTAGGGGGAAAGGAAAATGGGGAATTATTGTTCAACGTGTATATAGTTTCAGTTATGCAAGATGAATAAGTTCTAGAGATCTTCTGTAAAACTTGGTGCCTATAGTTAACAATACTGTATTGCGTACTTAAATATTTTTTCAAAAGGTTAGATCTCATGTGAAGTGTTCTTACCACAATAATAAAAAACAAAAAATCAAAACCAAAAAACAAAACACTTTCCTCACCTTTTTCATAAGGGGATCCAATGATATAATTCCTCTGATATCTTTGGAAAACTATAAAGTACAATAAAACTACCCAGTAGCTATTATTATTGCTATTTTAATACTGTTTAATACTGATGGTCAGCTTATATTTCAGAATCTCCCGGTAATGACTATGCCTTTGCCTTTTTAAGGATCACTCATCATGATTGATGAAACTATTCAGGAAGACAATATAATGTGTTTATTGCCATTATTTAATCAAATAACTATTTACTAAACTTCTGTTGTGTATCCAGCAGTGTTCTACACACTGTGGGAAATAAAAGTACTGCACTAGATGGACAGCATTCTTGTCTTTAAGCAGTTGAACAATTTATTGAGGGAAATGAAGCAATCACGTACAAGACAATTAGCAGGGAATGAAATTGTAATGAATCAAGTAATAAGCAGTCTGGGAGCCCAGTGGGAGTTTGTAAAAGAGGACGATACTAGAGGTGTACGTGTTCCATAAAATCTTCCTGGAAAAGATGGGACCTTGAAGAGTTTAGAAGAGCTGGCTAACTGGAGAGGAGAAAGGTGATTGCAATGGCAATGGCCACACTATGGTGGCTGGTACCATTCTCCATTTTATTTATTTATTTATTTACTAACTTACTTACTTTCTTACTGACGGGACTCACTCCACTTCCTGGGCTCACTGAAGTTTCAAGCTCCTGGCTCCAGCAATCCTTGTGCTTCAGCCTCCAGAGTTGCTGGGACTACAGGTGTGCACCACCACGCCTGGCTAATTTAAACATTTTTTTTTTTTTTGTAGTGATGGGGTCTTGCTATATTGCCCAAGATGGTCTCAGACTCTTGACCTCAAGCAATCCTCTTCCCTCGACTTCCCAGAGTGCTGGGATTACAGACGTGAGCCATCATGCCCAGCCCATTCTCCTGTTTAGATTCTCCAAAATTATAAGAGCCTTCTTGATTTATTGTCAGTTATCAGAAATTGTGAGGTGTAAAAGCAGAATTCCTTCTTTAGCCTGGAAAGAAGTTTCTCACTACATGTAAGGTTTGTTTGGTGCAGGCTTGTTCATGACCTTGGCCCCTTTTGGATTACACCATGTTTTATAGGATCTCTGCAGCCAGCATAATTTTTGACAGGAGGTCATCTCTGATCCAGAAGATACTCTTCAGAAATTGACATTGTTTTGTTATGTTTTCAGAAGATGTGCAGTTACTAAGTAGATTTAACCGGAGAAACTTATTAGTCAGCAACAAAATTAATTGGTTTCCTGATCTCATGGTGTTTCTTTCTGTTTTCCTTCAGCAGTTTCTTAATGCAGTGTTTCTCAAAAAAAGCTTAGGTATTACCATAGCTAAGCTATGGTAATCTGTGGGGCATGTACACCAGAGTCCATTGGATGTGCTATTAAACAGTTAAAAATGTAGGTTCCTGAAACCCATTCCAGCCCTCCTGAATCACAGTCTCTGTCAAGGGCTCAAGAATACACATTTGTGCAAGCTTCCCAGGTGATCTTTTGCGCATCAGTGTTTAAGAATCATGCATTAATTCTTGGTGAGCTTATAAACATTCTGATATTCAGGTGTTCCCCCCAAGTCCCAAAAAGCAGGAACTCAGGCATCAGTGTTTTTAAACCTCTGTGGCAGTTCCAATGTGCAGCCAAGGCGGACGACCATTGGCTTACAATAACACTTTTAAAGTTTTAATGTGCATATTAACCACCTGGGGATCTTATTAAAATGTGATTCTGATTTAGGAAGTCTGGACTAAGGCCTTAAATTTGTATTTTTAATAAGTTCTTAGATGATACATATGCTGCCAGTCAATGAACCACACTTTGAGTAGCAGGGCTTGGAGAAAAATGCATTTAATTTTTTAATGATCCCATTCTTCACTGGCATGATCTTCTGCATGACTTGTATATGATTGAACCTAACACCATTTTAACTAATTTATGGCATAGCAAAAGCTCCATTCCAAAGGATCATAATTTCATTGACCTATTGTAAAGACAGAAATCTTTTTCAATAATTTTTTATTGAGGTAAAATATACATAGATAATTTACTATCTTTACCATTTTTTCAAGAGACAGGGTCTCACTCTGTCACCCAGACTGTAGTGTGGTGGCGTGATCATAGCTCACTGGTCTTGAACTCCTGGGCTCAATTCATCCTCCTGCCTCTGCCTCCTGAATAGCTGGGACTACAGCTATGCTCCACCAAGCCCGGCTAATTTTTAAATGTTTTGTAGAGTCAGGGTTTCACTATGTTGTCCAGACTGGTCTCGAACTCCTGTTCTCAAGTGATCCTTCTGCCTTGGCCCCCCAAAGTGCTGGGATTACAGGTGTGAGCCACTGCTCCTAGCCTATCTTTACCATTTTTAAATGTACACATCAGTGGTAACAAATACATTTTTTTATTTTACTTTTTTTCCCTCTAAGAGAGAAATATTAAAAAAAATTAAAGTTTAAATGAAAAAGCCTTCCTAATCTGTCAATGAGGCAACAGGGGCAAAAAATGAAGCAGGGAGACAGACAGAGTGAGTGTACAGGGCAGTAAGAAGAAATGCAGCCTGCCTAGGAGGGTGACAAGTAGCCAGGGTGAGCAACTAAGAGGGCACCAGCCAGCACAGGACATGTCAGGCTTTTGTGTCAAGTGAGCCAGGTAGGAGTGGGGTCATGCCTGCTGTCCTGGAAATCTAAAGTTCTGGATGGGTAGATGGGCATTGGGAAGACATCACTTCACACACCACTCATACACACACACACACACACACACACACACACACACAACACACCCCTCTCACATACACACCCTGTGAGGGTTGATTTTCTGGGCAAACTTGGCTAAGCTATGGTGCTCAGTTGTTTGGTCAAACATCAGTCAAAATGTTGCTGTGAAGGAATTTTTGAGACGTTGCTGACATTGAAATCAGTAGCCATTGAGTAAAGCAGATGATCCCCTACAATCTGGGTGGGCTTAGTTAAAGGCCTTAAGAGCAAAGACTGAAGTTTCCTAAAAAGGAAGCAATTCTGCCTCCCGACGGCAACATATAAACCCTGCCTGAGTTTCCAGCCTGCAGGTTTTGGACACAAGACTGCAACATCAACTCTTCTCTGAATTTCCGGCCTGCTGGCCTGCTCCATAAATTTTGGGCTTACCAGCTCCCACAGTTGTGTGAGCCAATTCCTTAAAATAAGTATCTCTCTTTCTCTGTGTCTCTCTGTTTTTCTCTCTGTCTCTGTCTCTTTCTCCCTGCCATCCTGCCCCGACACTTGACCCTGTTTCTCTGGAGGATCCTGACTAATACATCGCGCGCGTGCACACACACACACACACATGCACGCACACACATATATGCACGCACACACATGCACACACACCTCTTCTCTCCCACTTAAAATCTTTTGCTAGCTGCCCATAAAGTTTCTTTCAAACTTCTTACACTGGCCAAGAAGATCTGCATCTCTACTTTGATCTCATCTCCCTCATCTCTAACCTCTCCCTCTAAACCGGCCTTCTTTCTGTCCCCATGTGTGCCCACCCACTCCGGCTCAGGGCTCTTCTCCCAGCTCATGGCAAGGTGGGCCCTCTTTATTCTTCCAGAACTGCCTGAGATGTTGTCCCTTTAGTGGGCACTTCCCCAACTGTTTTCCTCTCTCCAATCCCAAATATACATTCTCCCATCATCATGTTTGGTTTTCTTTACAGAACTTACTATATGAAATTCCTGTCGATTTATCACTTTACTTTTAAGTTTGTGTGTCTTCCCCTCTACTCCCATGTAGACCACATGAGGGTGAAGGCCGAGTCTATCTTGTTCACAGCTGGGAGCCCAGTGCCTGACACATGTTGGTTGATCAATAAGTACTCTTGAAGGAATGAATGGCAGTCGGTAAAATCATCTGGAGGAGAGAACTCAGAATCTGTGGGGTATTCATGTAAAATGCGAATTCTTGTGTTGCAACAGCAGAATCTGTTCCAGTAGTTTTGGGATGGGCTCCAAAGACCCCCGATTGAGAGTCCTAAAGTGTGTGTTCCTTTCTTGATTGAATTTTCTTGGATAATCGCTGTGGATTGAGCACTTCTTTTAGAAAGACACAATTTCACAAAAACAGAATATTTGGGATGGATAGGTGAATCTCAAGGTAGCTCCCAAACCATGAGCACCACTTCAGACTGGATCCATGATTTACTGAAACAATATTTCTGAGTATTAGTTCCAGTAATCTCTTTTCTTAAAAGATCCCAGGTGATTCTGATAAGTATCCAGTATTGTTCAGCACCAGAGTGTGAGGGACTCACTATTAGAATTGATGAGACATGAAGCAAGCCTTGGTATGAATTCTTCACATGCATATGCATACAAAAGCCTGTGCATAACACGCCGTATCTGATAGAAGTGCTTTCGGGGCAAGCAACAACAACAACAAAGTCTGATTAACAGTAGATTAAACAATAGGTGCTTTTTGCCTCTCATGACTGGAAATGTGGGGTTAGGTGTTTGCTGGCATTGGTTCAGTAGTTCCGCAGAGTGATCAAGGTTGTTTCTCTCCTTATCTTCCACCATCCTCATGTGCTTGCTTCTTCCTCCTGCTTGTAACTCTAGGTTTGCATAAAGCGGACACAGCTTCAGGCATCACATTCACATACCAGGCGAGATGCAGAGTGAAGGACTATCTTTTTATCTAGAAAGAAAAATCTCTGCCGGGAGCTCCCTCAGTAGACTTTTTGTTTTTCTTCAACCAGAACTTGGCATTTTACCCTAGTGGCAAGGAAGCCTGAGAACGTGAGTAGATAGCTCTCCAGACTCCATAGTGGGAGGTGGCCAGTGAGAAGGGGATTGGAGTGATTTTTAAGTCGTCACGGAAAAGCATCTGCCACATATGTCTGTCGTGGGACACTGTCCAGCCCAGATAATGTCCAAGAGGGAGACTTCTGCCTTTTCCTGCTCTGTTCAACCTTTGCTTTTTTAGGATTATTTTTCTCTTTGCATAGAGAATTTTCCCCAAGTGATTGATTCTTACCTCCAAACTCTTCATTTACCTTTGGTGATAGCAACAACTTACTATATGCTAGGCATTATTAATAAGGTATATGTATTTATACACACACATATACCATATAAATATGTATATATACTTTATAAATATATGTACCATCTATAAACTCATTTAATCTTTACAACAAACTTATGTAGTAGATTCTATTATTATCCTCAGTCAACAGATGAGAAAACTGAGATACAGAAAAGTAGAGAAGTTAAGTAATTTATCACTCAGCTAGTGAGCAGCAGAGTAGAATGCAAAGCCAGGCATTTGGTTCAAGAGTCTGTGCTCTTAACCAGAATGCTATAATGTACTCCCTTGCATGTGTACTTGAAGTAAAGCTCACTGGCTAAAGGAACATAACTTTGTCAAACAAAGTCAGGTTTTGCTAGCTGCTGCAGGAAAGGAATTGCACATCAGGGTGACTGTGAGGCACCTCAAAGGGGAGAACCCAGGAAAGATACTTAAAGGGTTTGGGGGCAGGAGTTAGTCACAGGATGGTATTAGCAGGGGTCCCTCAAGAATTTGTAAAGTAGGTAAGTTACTAGCACTGTCAGGGGGTCTTACCTTTAGAACACATGAGTCCCTGTAAACTTCCTGTTGGAGCAATTGTCTGTGATCTTATTCAAAATTGATGGGTCTAAATGAGCTGGTGTTAAGAGAGTTTGTGCTTAGATGGTTTGTTTCATGTCACAGTTTGGTACTTTTTATCTGTTTTGTGAGTTGTGCAGTTTTGCAAGTTGTGATTTATATTTTAATTCTCGTACTCTCCTCACCAGTTAGCTGCCGGAGGAGCCATTCTTCATTGATCAGTCTCCCTTTTTGGTCATTCTTCAGCCTAAATGGAAGGATAAACCACTACTTTTCAGGAAAATAGCAAGTCCAGATCTGCATCACAGTTCAGTTGGTTGTGATCGCGTATTGACTGCTGGCTGTCTCAAGTGGCAGGCCTTCTGATTCTTTTTGTTGGATAATTATTTGTGAAATCTTCTGGAGTGAAAGTGAGTCTGGAGTTATTCACACTTAGTGACTGCAACACAGAAACACTGAGACAAGAATTATTCTTTAAGTGAGAGATGATTCATATGTCCCTTAAGCTACTTAAATCTTCTTTAGATAAACAAATGGCTTTTTCCTTTGATTTGATATAGGTAGTTCAACTTGGCCAGTGTCTAGAGGATGAATATTATTTCTGCTAATTGTTGGGGGTAAGGATATTGGGTGTACTATGATTATGGGGTAAGAATGTCTTTTAATAAGTTAGAATTTTGAACCATCAGAGAAGGAACAAAATGACCAAGAAGATAAGGAATAAAAACTTACAAAGAAGCATGTGACCATTAGTGGCTTTGGGCATCTGGGGGCCTTGGGCATAAGCCATTAATTTCACATTGTCTTCTGCTTCTGAACCAAAAACAGCCCTGCAAACCTCGAGTCAGTTGTGGGTGAATATCCAAAGTGATGAAGGCAATGATATCCACACATTTATTCTCTGTAGTATCAATGGTCCTTTACTGAAAGTCTTTAGATATTTTTTCCAGAAAACTTAATTCTTCAATACCTTAGTTAGTACTCCTAAAGATAGATGTTTTGGCCAAGAGAGAGGGAAACTCCATGACAAGTACTAAGAAACAGCTCTGAGTTCATGTTTTGTGTACTTAAAGTCAGAACTACACCAGTGCAAACACACAACCACCTATTTGTCGTTAATCCGTCACTAATTTCCCCTAAAACACACTTGCACCTGCAGACTTCCTGGAGGTTCTTGTTTATTAAAAAAATTTTTCCTTGGGGGGAATGTCTTGAAGTACAGGACTCATAAGCACCTGGAGGCCAACAACTAACTGCAGATGTCTGCCTGAAACCAAAGATTTGATCCGGTTTATGAAACCAGCATGGTATGTCCTAACAAAACAATGATCTACAGAGATTATACAGTTTGAAATGTTTTTAATTCTGAAGATATGAAAACCCTATGACTACAAAAGGCTTGGGAGATTCTGAAAAAAAGCATAGAATGATTTCTATCTGCATACTCAAGAACTAGAATTTTGGTTGACATTAAGAATTTTGTTTTATGCACATTAATTCTATGTTGTTTGAATATAGTAAGAAAGTCTGTGATGGTCTCAAAGGTGGCTTAAGTAGAGAAGAAAAGAAGGTTCTTTGTTGTCATACATTCAGAATCTGTATTATTATTAATAATTCAAAATTGGACTCTCTAAATTTTCCTCAGAATTTAAACTATCAGTTTTTTAAAATAAAAAATATCAATATTTACTTTAAAAACATCTCTAAAAACTTCTTGGCTACATAAAATCTAACCTGTCAAAGAACAATATTTGGAATAAGTCAGAATTATTAAGTATATTTTCTTTGTTTGATAAATTGTTTTTCATTTAAAACAAAAGAGGAAAACAAAACTGTTTTCTTAGAATCAGCCAAGATGTTTGTCTTAAAGCTATTTAGTTTGCCTATCAGTAATTTTTCCTTTCTGATTCACACAGAAGCCTATACTATTGCTAACAAACCTGACCATTTTGCTAAATTACTACAGTTGCACTGCTGCAAGTTAGATTCTTTATGGTACTGTGTAAAAATTAAGCATTTAGCAGGCTTAGTCACACCGCATAATTGCAAAAGTTCTTAAGTCTAGGTCAACTTGAACAAGTTTGTTCTTGATTTATGTGCTACCTCCAAAAATATGTCAAGGTATTTATTTGCTTTCGGAATAGTTTGCATCTCCCTTTCAGAGGAGAGGCGAAACATAGGTTGTGACTGGCGATTGCCCATCCACCTGCAACTCTAGGAGCTGTTTTTTTGATTTTTGTCACATGGATTTAAAAAAATGTAACTCTTATGATCACTTATTGTTTACTGATGCCATCTTCTCAGGTTTGTTCTGAACTATTTTCTTTATTTTTTAAGCCCAAGAACTATGAAGCCAAAACCTTCTGCTCCTCTGATCAGCTAAATGCAGGTAATTAGGTGGCAATGCCCCTTTAAACCCAGGTGTGAGTACACCAGTTATAATTCTCAGACTAATCTGCATCTAAGAGTTATCCTAAAGAATGTCCTGACCCATGCTATAAGATTTTCAGGAATATTTACTGGGAAAAAAAGTCCAAACTCTGAGCCAACTATCCCACAATCTCTTCATCCATAGACACCCACTATCATGCTGTTCACCGAGGTAGGGTGATACAATAGAGGACTGACTGATCATAATTTATGTAATTTTGCTTCAGGAGAACTAAGAGGCATCTCACAATGGAAGAGTCAAAAAAGTTGTTTTTTTTTAAACTGATTTCTGAACACTGCTTCAGACAAATTCTTTTCTATTGCTATCAATAGTACTTTCAGTTAACTGCAGAGAATGAAAACAAACCCATCCAACGAATAAAGCAACATATTCAGAAAGCATTGTATTTTTTAAAGAATGTGATATATTCTCTCAGATTCATCTAGGAACTGATAAAATGCCAGCGACAAAGGCAAAGCTGCCAATTGAGATTATTAAATAATGTTTCCAGGCTCTCTTTTCCCCTCTAGCTGAGTTGATCAGCTATTGTTGCTCTGTAGGGTAGAGCAAGGGTGACATTCACTCCTGTATTGTGCCTTGTTTGGCAAGAAGCTGATATTTGGGAGGGATGAGCTGATTGGACCACTTTTAGAGCAGATAAGAAATGACACACACCTGCTCAGATGCACACAGTGTGCTAAGGAGTAAGTTTCAGACACCACTCACCCTTCTCCACAGCTCTTTTGAACTAAGAAAATTCAAAAATTAACTGCATATAACCAACTGAAGCCATAAATGGATTGAGTGCTCTTTAGGAATAGATAAAGCTTTTTTCCTGAACATTTGATTACTGAGCAACCAGAGAGAACGCTGCCAACCTAGCCTTGAATAGGAGCCTAGGGAAGTTCTGTTCTAACTAGGATTTCAGAAAAGGTATCTTTTTAGCTTTATTTTCATAATAATATTTTCATTTATTTTCGTGAGCAATGGCTAGACCAAATGGCTATTATGGACTGTGCCTCCTCCAAAGTCACAGTGATCTAGGGATAAGAACACAGGGCTTCATGGCCCCATCTGCCAGCATCTAGTCAGTCTCCTCACTGTACTTTATCCTCCATTTTTTTGCCACAGTTATCTTTTTAAAATTCTAATCTAACCATGTTATCTCCTCACTGTAGTTTATCCTCCATTTTTTTCTTTTGCCAGAGTTATCTTTTTAAAATTCCAATCTAACCATGTTATCTCCTCACTGTAGTTTATCCTCCATTTTTTTTTTGGCCAGAGTTATCTTTTTAAAATTCCAATCTAACCATGTTATTTTTCTGAAAGTCTTTGATGGGTGCCCATTCTCTTAGAAGATAAAGTCAATCCCCTCAGCTCTGCCCTCGAGACCTGTCATTATCTGGTTCCAACTGGGGTTTCCAGCCTCTTCTTCTTTGACCCAGCTTGCCCTCAGTCACATGAAGCCTTTCACTATCTCCTGAACATAATCACTCTTTTTTGTGGTTCTCTCCACCTGGAATGCCCTCTCTCCACTGAGGTCTACGCATCTTACACAACAACCCCTCTAGGGAGTCAGTCCCTTGTCTTAGCTCTTCCTATTTCTGCCCAGAAAAAAAAAAAAATCAATGCCCCCACTTTGAACTTGTCACATGGCATTTTTGGTAGTTAGTTACACACTCCCCAGTTTGTCCTACCAAGTTGTGAGTTCCTTGATGAAAAGGATAATGTATTATTCCTCTTTATCCTCCCAATTTCTTGTGCAGATGTGGAATATAACCCTCATTTAATAATTGTTGAATTTTAAAGTGTATGTTGAATAGCAAGTTCAGGCAGGATCTGATGCAGATGTTTTGTGATAAGAGTTTTAGACTACTTATTTATTTTTGGTTCCCATTACTTATTCTGGGAGAGCAGCACTGCCCAATATAAATATAATGTAAGCCACAGATGAAAACCACATATATAATTTTAAATTTTCTAGTAGCTACATTAAAAAAGCGAAAAGAAACAGGTAGAATTAATTTTAATAATATATTTTACTTAACTCAAATATAGCCAGATATTGTCATTTCAACATGGCCTTAACATCAAAAATGACTTGTGAGATATTTCACATTCTTTTTCTTTTACCGTCTTTGGAATTCATGTGTATCTTTCACATCTCAGTTCCAACAAGCCACATTCCTGTACTTACTAGCCTCATGGACTTGTAGCTACCATGATGGACAGCACAGCTCTGAAGATGCCACTTGTATTCAGGACGTTGCTGGGTGCTCCTTGACAACTGCTTCAAGGGAGGGATGACAAACTAGAAGGATGGGAACAAGGGCTTTTTCCCTGGCTTTTGAGTTTTAAAATTCTAGGCCCTCCGTGGGGGAAAGGAAAGCCTCAGGCAGAGGAAATGAAACAGATTTGGGAGAAAGCTTATGATGCAAGAAGAAGGTTGACTGTGGCATCCTCCCATCCCACCTCACCCCCAGGCAAACACAATCAAGTGCCTCGACAGACACTGCATGTGCATGACGAGTACACACACGAGCAAAGATTCCCTAGCCTGGGAGTGGGGAGAATTTAAGGGGAAGCAGGAAGTGAATAGACAGTGTGGGTCCTTGAGAAAGAAGGGCTTATACCCTTCTCTCTTTCTCAGGTTCAAAGTAGGGGAAACTGGAATCCAAGCTGGTTTGGAGGATTTGAGGGCAATGGAGACCTGAGTCCCCTTTCCCAAGAAGAGGTTAGGGAGTTGGCTAGTAGAAAGGCTGCTATGCAGTGTATCCACGCAGATGGACTTGTGATGGTCTCACAGAATTTCCACATGCCCTTGGAGCTTTATAAACACATCCATGTGCCCAAGAGTAGCCCAGATGTGGTGATGGCCTGTCAACAGTCCCATTGGGTTTCCCGTGGTCCTTCCTTTTTGTGAGGCAGAAGGATCCCATGCCCCAGAAGAGAGAGCTAAGTACAGAGAAGCACATAGACAGAGACAGGCAGATAAACAGAGTAAACATGCAGACATGGAGAAGCCCTATGGTTAGGAAGGGGGACACCTGAGCAGTGACCTATGTGAACATGGCATCAAAGACCAGAGAGAAACAGAACAGCTGGACAGATGTCACCTGGATAGGTGATGACTCTGATAAGATGACGCCCCTCTCAGGCTTTGATACCACATAATCCTTCCTGGAAATCAGACACAACTCCTGGGAGAGGATGACAGGGCTAAACTGACTGCGCTTAAGCTTCTCCCACCTGAAGCTTGAGGGTTTATAATGAAAATTAAGTTCAGTTATAGAAAAAGGAAGTTAAACCTTTTACACAGCCCATTTTGTGGACTAAGATTCATGACCACCATTTGAAGGATATTCTGGGCTCTCAGTGACTCAGATATATATTTTTAATAGTATTTAGAAAATAGTCTTACTATCACCCTTAATTATTTTTTTATTTAGGAAGGCCTTAATGTCACAAAAGAACTCTGAAAATATTTTTAATTGTACATTATAGCTAACTGTAATTAACTACATGTCTCTAAGTGTCTACTAGATTCATAGAATCTAAAAATTAGAAGACAGATGCTTTGGCATGTAGTAAAGGAATGGATGGAAATTGAAAATTGATGGTGTTGATAGTTGAGAAATGTAGGGTCATTGAATTTAACTGTTTCTAGAGCTGTAGAGACGAGATAGTCAGGAGCAGATACAATCTGTCTACATGGCATCATTGTGCCTGTTTACTCTTGCTACCTTGCTCTAGGAGTTATTAGAGAGAGAAGAATGGGAAATATAACCTGTACAAAATGTGGACACTGTGGTAGATTTCTTATAAAAGAGGAACTAGAGATCACAGGGCCTAAATTCAGAGGAAGTGGGTGGTGCCCTTTGCCTAAGCTCCCACCCACCCAAATTCTGTGGTCTATCTAACCATCTCAGGTGGTTGGAGTTTAGGGGGCTGGAGAGGAATGTAGGTAAAACAAGCCTAGACTAAGGATAGACTATAGTTAAGAGCCAAGATTTGACAAGGTGAGAGATAAATGCAAAAGGTATGGTGAGTCTCAAAAAGATTTATGTCAGACATGTGACATCCTCTTATCTTCCAAAACTAAGAGAAATAATGAAAAACTTAGTGGTTGCAGAATAAAGATCTTTAACCCACTATCTCTGGAAAAACTTTGGCTCTAGTCATCCTAGGAGTCCACCTGACCCAATTAGTCAAGAGAAGATAGATTCAAAACTTTCAAAAAAGCTCAGAAACGTACAAAAGAATCAGCAGGGAAGTGACACACTGAGAACATTCTCTGAAACCCTACCTCAAATGACATGACTTCTCTGGAAGTTAAATATATTGAAAATCTTTAAAAGAACTAAGAAAAAAAAAAAAGAGAGAGAGACTAAATTACCAGGAAAACAGTTGTCCCTAAATAACGGTGTTGCTTATTGCCTCACAGGGCGCTTGCTTCTTTCTACCGTCTGCCCAGGGAACCCGCCTTCTCCCACCCCACACCACCGCCAGGGGCTTATTGAAGCCTCTTTTTTCCCTTTTTCCTTAAATGAGATAAAGGAGAGAGAAAGTAAATGCCCACTTGTGGGATGGGACAAAGGAACACAGAATAGTAAGCAGACATTTTTACTTGACTGTCAGAAGTCTTTCAAAAGATCTAGTTTTAATGATTATTGCTTGTGGAGGGAGTCGCAAATGCTCTTTTTTTCTTAAAAGGTAAATTAGCAACTTCAAGCTTTCAGAGGAAAAGAAAAGCTAGCAGGGAAGTTTGGGAGCTCGAATCAATACGAGCACAGAACATTCCAGAAGGCATGACCATGTCAACATCTCTTCCTTGGAATCCAGTTGATTTTCATGTTAGTTGTATTAGTAGTATTAGTAGTGGTAGCAGTAGTAATAAGTGGAGTATTGAATATTTGTTAAGACTTTATTTGTGTTAGGTGCTATAGCAAGCACTTTTATTATATATTGACAAATTATAGTTGTATATATTTATGGGGTACAAAGTGATGCTATGATTCTTGAATACAATGTGGAATGATTAAACCAAGATAATTAACCTATACATCAAATATTTGACAATTTTTGTGATGAGAAGATTTGAGATTTACTCTTACTGATATTAAAATGTATAGGATTGAATTATTAGCTGTATTCATCACACTGTAGAATAGATAAAAAAAAAAAAGAATTAAACTTATTCCTCCTGTTTAACTGAGGCTTTGTACCCTTTGATTATCATCTCTCCATTCCCTCTAGTGCCAGACTCCACCATTCTACTCTCTACTTCCATGAGTTCGATTGCTTTGGATTCCACATATGAGTGAGAACATGAGGGTTTGACTTCCTGCATTTGGCTCATTTCACTTAGCATACCTGCAACAACATGCATGGGATTGTAGCAAGCACTTAACCTGGGCTATATAATTTAGTTTTTATTATCACTATTATTATTATTATTGTTCCAGTTTTACAGATGAAGAGACTGAGGCTTAAGGAGCTTAAATGACTTTGTCAAGGTAACATAGATAGCAGGTGGCAGAGCCAGGAATCAGTCCTTGAACTATGTTGTTATTTACCTTAACACTCAATTTTATCTTAATACTGAGTGCTTACAACAACCAGAACTAGATACATAATTTGCAAGGCCCATTGCAAAATAAAAATATGGGCCTCTAGTTCAAAAATTATTAAGAAAGTCAAGATGGGGACAGCAGAGCATTCAACCAAATGTGAAGGCCTGTGTGGCTGGTAGCAGAGGTCACATATCCACCAAGCTGGCACTGACTACATTCTAACTTCTGGGGATACAAATGTCAACACTATATAGTTCATGTCCTGTCAGGAAAACAGACATATAACCAGGAAATTTCTATGCACAGTGGTAAGATAAGGCCACAGAAGTCAGAGACAGAGCAACCACCACCCAGTCTGGGCTTCTGGAAATGCTGGTTATTGTTCCTTGTGAAGGCAGTAATGGAGTGACCTCTCTTGGTTGGTCCTATCTTTCCCACTCTTTTCTTTCCTTGTCTGGTTGAGAAATATGGGACTGAGAGATGGAGATAAATGCCAGCCTTACTACCGAGAAGCTGACAGAAGAACGTGGCTTCAGACGTGTGGCCGAATGTACTTGCCCCCACGCCACTCCTGAAGGAGACAGGCAGCCGCCCGGTGGCAGATGCTGTGGGACAGTTTGGAGCCCTGCAGGCTGTCAGGGTAGTGGGGGACTTGGTCCATGTGGCCCATTGCACAATGGAGAGGAGGACAGATCCTCTCTGCAGGGTATGCGAACAGAAGTGTGAGTGAGTGGGGGACAGCTGTCAGGAGTGGTGTCCAGTGAGGCCCCTCTATACAGAGTCCCAAGGAGAGCAAAGGAGTGTTTCTCCCAGCAGGGCTTAATGAGCTTTGTTTTAGGTAGAATGGTTCGCATTTTAATCTGAGTACCAAACCTTTACCTTCTGGCATTTTGCAGGGCCATCGAGCAGGTTGAAAGTGCTTTGTTCTGTTTTGTTTTGTTTTACTAAAGTCCATGATCTTTCCTATAATTGTATTATGATTTTTGAGGAATGAGAAGAGTGTCTGAAATCAGAATATCATTCTCTCAATTGTTTTTAGTCCCCAGAGAGTAGGGAAAGTCTTTCTTCTCTCTAGATGGTGGGAAGCTTCTCCTTTATCCTTTTAAAAGCAAAAGGTTTCATTTTAATGATCTGGGTTAGATTGGAGAACAACAAGGCTTAGTGAACAGGGATGGGTCTGAATGGGGTAAGTGGATGAAGACACTAAAGGCTTCTTACTTACAGATGTTTATTATTCCAGTAATTAGGAATTAGGAAACAAAGTTTTATTTTTTTTTTTTTTATTTTTTTTTTTTTTGGTTATATAAAACTCATGAAGAGTAATTTTATTTTATTTTATTTTTTTATTTATTTATTTTTTTTAATATTTTTTTTTATTTCAGCTCATCATGGGGGTACATAAGTTCAGATCATATACATTGTCCCTGTCCCGCCCATCCCCCCGAGTCAGAGTCCCAAGCGCGTCCGCTCCCACTCTCCAGACAGTGCGCCTGGCACTCGCCATGTATTCATACCTCGATCCCCTCCCCCCCCCTCCTCCCCGGGTCTGCACCCTCAAGCATGACCATTCCCCAGAGGGTGCGCAATGCACTCGTCATGTAGGCATACACCCATCCCCTCCCCCCACCCCCCCATCCCAGTCTGGTATCCAATTGGTATCCTTCCCTGATGTACATTTAGGTGATGATCAGGGAAACCAGTTTTCTGGTGAGTACATGTGATGCTTGTTTTTCCATTCTTTGGATACTTCACTTAGTATAATGGGTTCCAGCTCTCTCCAGGAGAACCAAAGAGATGTCGTATCATCGTTATTTCTTATAGCTGAGTAGTACTCCATGGTATACATATACCACAGTTTACTAATCCATTCGTGGATCAATGGGCACTTGGGTTGTTTCCACATCTTTGCGATTGTGAATTGTGCTGCTATAAACATTCGGGTACAGGTGTCTTTGTTAAAAAATGACTTTTGTTCTTCTGGGTATATGCCCAATAATGGAATTGCTGGATCAAATGGTAGGTCTACTTGAATCTGTTTAAGGTATCTCCATATTGCTTTCCATAGGGGTTGCACTAGTTTGCATTCCCACCAGCAGTGTATGAGTGTTCCTGTCTCTCCGCATCCACGCCAACACGTGTTGTTTTGGGATTTTTTGATAAAGGCCATTCTCACCGGAGTTAAGTGGTATCTCATTGTGGTTTTGATTTGCATTTCCCTGATGATTAGGGATGTTGAGCATTTTTTGATACGTTTTTTGGCCATTCTTATGTCTTCTTTTGAAAAATTTCTATTCATGTCCTTTGCCCATTTTTTGATAGGATTGTTTGATTTTTTCTTGCTGATTTTCCTGAGTTCTAAATAGATTCTTGTTATCAGTCTTTTATCTGATGTGTAGTATGCAAAAATTTTTTCCCATTCTGTAGGCTGTCTGTTTATTTTCGTGACTGTTTCTTTGGCTGTGCAGAAGCTTTTTAATTTAATCAGGTCCCATTCGTTTATTTTTGTTGTTGCTGCAATTGCCTTAGGGGTTTTCTTCATAAATTCTTTGCCTAGACCAACGTCTGTGAGAGTCTTTCCTACATTTTCTTCTAGAATTCTAATCGTTTCCCATTTAAGGTTTAAATCTGTTATCCACCGTGATTTGATTTTTGTGAGAGGTGAAATCTGTGGGTCCTGTTTCAGTCTTCTACATGTGGCTATCCAGTTTTCCCAGCACCATTTATTGAATAGGGACTCTTGTCCCCAGAGTATTTTTTTGTCTATTTTGTCAAAGATTAGATGATTATATGAGGATGGTTTTATATTTGGGTTTTCTGTTCTGTTCCACTGGTCTGTGTCCCTGCCCTTGTGCCAATACCAAGCAGTTTTAAGCACCACAGCTTTGTAGTATAGTTTGAAAGGCTTCTTACTTACAGATGTTTATTATTCCAGTAATTAGGAATTAGGAAACAAAGTTTTAAAATATTAGACTCCATAGTAAGCTTTCATTTTCCCTCTTTTTAAATGAATGTTGTGAAAATGTTTCATTTTTGTTTGTTTACTGATAGTGTGAGCAAATTCCAAGGATAGTTTCCCTGGTCTCTGTGTATGTGTGTATCTAAGACAATATCTCTCAAAGTGTGATTCTTAGACCAACTGCGCCAGAATTACCAGGGGGACTAGTTAAAAATATATATTATTAGTAGCAGTATTAGTATTATTTTTGAGACAGGGGCTCTGTAGCCCAAGCTAGAGTGCAGTGGCATCATCATACCTCACTGCAATCTCAAACTCCTGGCCTCAAGTGATTCTCCTGCCTCAGCCTCCCAAAATGCTAGAATTATAGACATGAGCCACTGCACCCAGTCTAAGCCACTGCACCTTAGACTTCACCCTACTAAATCTGCAGAAATCTATATACACACACATATGTATATATGTATAGTATGCTATGCTACTTAGATGACTGTTTTGCAAATTGGAGTTTCAGAGGCCCAGAAATCCATTTAAAATGACTGATCTCTGATAATATTCAGTAACTTATGGTGCGTGTGAAGTGGGGAGCAGAGGTAATGATGGTGCAAGGATGCGATGGAAGAAGTGTCCACCTGTGGCTGGGTGGTTGAATGAAACTTTGAGCAAAGGAAGGAAATAGACTTGAACAGAGGGAAGGGAGAAGGGAAGGATGTTTCAAGTGGTGAGAGGACAAAGGCTAGGGGAAAGCTACTCACGAGTCCTCTTCACGAGACAGGAGATCTGTAGTTCATGTGTGGTTGGGGTGGGAGGTGGGGACGGGGAGCAGATGGATCCCTGACCTCAGAGTTGAAAACAGTTGCTCTTTCATGGGCCTGAATAATAGTTACCCCTTGGTCCTCCATAGATGGTGTACTTAGAAAGAAATGATGGATAGAGATGCTCTCTAGGAAGGAAGGTATTACAGTGACATATTGACCATACAGTCTCTTTTGTCTGCGAGACCAAAGAAAATGAACAAATCCATTTCCAAGCCTTCTTTGAAGCCATAATTTGGGGCTTTTCAATAGTTCTAATCTGGGGGCTTCACTTTGCTCTCAGTCTGCACACCAAGTCCCACACAGCTCTTTCACCCCCTACCTTGTGAGCACCTGCCGTTAGCAGCACCTTTCCTTGGGAAAGCAGAACCAAGTTTGAGGCCTGTTCTGGGGTTGAAGTCAAAGCTGGTCTGTCAGTCAGCAAGCTGGAGGTTAGTAAAATTAACTCATAAACCCATGACCTTGTATTAGAAATACATTTTAAAATTTATTTACAGGATTCCTGACTCCTCCCGTTTTATATTTTGCAGCCAGGGCTGAGCATGTTTTCTGTTTGAGTTTATAGCATCATTAAAAAGAGAAGGGGTAAGCCCACAGTGGGGACTGTGTTTTTATTTTAATATTATCTCAAAATATCACACATTATAAAATATGTACAGATGAAGGTGCTGTTTTATTTATTTTTACACCAGATTATTAGCCCAAGACTGAGGTCCAGTCACAAGGCTTATGAACAATCTTAGAAGAGCTGCCTTTCCTTGCCCAGGTGCAGGAACACCGAGATGGCCTTTGACATTTGGGCTGGGAAGAGAGCACCTGCATGACTGCCCACGGGCCATCTTGCATTGCATCACTCCCTGTCCCAGACAAAGTCTTTTCTTCCCCTTCTCCCCTTTCTCACGAGGAAATTCATTTGCTCTCTCCTCCGAGAGATATAAAAAGAGGGTAGTATAGTTGGTTGAGGGCATCTCCTTTGATCCTGGTGCCACTCAGGAAACTCTAAAAGGACTCTATTATCTGGATCCACACAAGACTTTCCCACCAATTGGCTCCATCCCGGGGTCCCTTGAAACCACCTTAACATTCAGTTCTTTTTCTCAAGGACTGCCTTACCTGAATTCTTTTCCTCCCTCTACTTCTAGAAATGTGCATACTTGGGGGTGTGTGGGGGGTGGTATAAGGTAGGAAAAAAAGATCAGAGGTCAGTGAGATGCTGGCAGCATGTCTTCTAGTACCGAGAAACCTGTATGTTGAGATTTGAGCCTCCCAGGTGAATCATTCTGGTTGCTGGGCTGCTGCGGTGAGTGGCAGTTCTGGCTTCAGGCAGAATTGTGGGGAAAGAGAAGTTTGTTTGAGTGTCTCCTACATTGCTGTACACACCCCTCTCTCTCCAGAGCTCTCTGTATTCTGTGGTACCTCTCTCTTCGGACAGACAGAACAAGGGATCATATAGACCAACACAATGGCATTTGATTTGGACTCTGTAGTCTTCATGTTTTCTCAATTGGCACGATTTCTCTTTATCATAGCAATCTCATCTTATATGATCCTATAACTCTTAGAGCATTTACCACAAACTTAAGCATAAAACTCAGAAAGTGCTCAGTAAATATTTGTTCATGGAGAACCAAGTTTTTTTAATCAAAGAATAAAATCTCTCATGGTGACATTTCAGTTATTTTGACATGAAGATGCAAGTCATTTTGGGGAAAGAAAGCCTTTTTTATACTTGCAGTCACATCCATGGTGTTCTTACAGTGTGCAGAGAACCAGAAACTTCTCAGAGCTGCAAAGATGTCTATTGGGGCTGTGATGGCTCAAGCCGTCTTATTGCAACGGTTGTAGCAAATATGAGGCCTAAATATTGGGTGAAAAATATAGAGGGATTTCAGGTCTTCTGAAGATATCTAAATTACTTTTAGATCTTTAAAAAAAAAGCCTCTTCCCACCATTCAGAAATAAACAACTTTTTTGGAATCAGGAGGTTTATAAATGCTAATATTTGCATCCTTATTGGTGTAGGCCCCTGAGAAGCATATACAGAATATCTTTTTAATAGCCATGGACCCCATTGTCTAATTACTTGCATTAATACTTCTTTAAAAACGTACACTTTCATAATGATTTTTATAGCGGACTCTAAACATTTGTTTAAGTGTCATAGTTTCTTAATCCCAACTAGTATAATTGATTATTAGCTGATTTTTCCCTTGTTGAATTATTATTTTTATTGCCAGCTAAAATTACTATTTTCATTTGCGTCACAAAACTTTTAAGTGGTTTGGTAAAGTATGAAAACATCGCAAAACTTCCCTTGAGGTGCATTAGATACTTACTGGAGTAATTTTTATTCCTCTGAGTAAAAAATGGAGAATTTGGCTGTCCTATGAATTCTTACCTCAGCAGATTTTTTTGGACAAAGATAATTGCCATAACAGAAATTATTTTCCTTATTCTATAAGGGTCAGTTTCTAGTATAGAGTTTATTCCAGAGACATTTCTGCTTTACAAAATGCATAGGAAATAGATCCAGAGATCTTTGGAGATTGTAATATGGCACAGTAGCTAAAGAAAATAGTGATAATTATTTTCTCGACAACTTGCGCAGTCTTGTCACTGTAAGAGGAAATGCTAATTAAAAGCTAGAATATTTAAATATATGGTTTCCTTGTAGCTGTGCAATGTTAATTAAAAATGGAAGGATACCTTTTAATTTTTAGTTATTTTTCACGGTTTCTAGGTTAAATTTCAAATTACAAGAAGTTCCTCATTTTGATTTATAGCTCTTCCTGAAATGGGAACATATTTCCATTAGAAAGAAAAAAAGTAGGTCAAGAAGTTAAATAAGAATCAACAATGCCCAATTCAAAACCTTGAGGCCAATTTATCTCACTGCGCCTCTGGCCCCTGTCATCCCTGGCCAGGACCCAAATGCATACCTCTTGAGCATCTATTTCCTTAATGCCCAGCCTGGAATGGCACTGTACTTCTTCCCCTGACCTATTCTTTTTCCACTGCGCCTTCTGAAAACCCGTTTCAGTATGTACCAGATGAAGTCCTGTTTTTTCCTCTTAGCAACAACCTGTGAGGTGTTTTGTTGTGTGAATGCCTAAATGGCCCCACTTAGAGGCTGGGGCTCCCGGACCTATGGGCAGACTGATGCCCAGAGAGAACTGGGAAAGAGCTACAGTGCTCTGGATAAGAAAGGAGCCGGGATAGATGTAAGGGCCAGGAAGAAGGCCAAGTGAAGTGTCTGGAAAGAGAGAGTGAGACTCAACAGTTAGTGGTCCAATGAGTGACTTGGAAAGATTTATCTAATGAGTATCTTTGGAAGGAAAGGCTATGTACTGAGTGATGTAATGTCCATGTTCAGTCTTCTCAAATTCTTAAGCAAATTGTATTCGTTTAGCTGATGCTCTAGGTAGTAGTTTTTCCTTGGGGGAGGGGAGAATGTGAATAAGTGCAGAATCTTACCTCATGTCTGGCATGAGGCAAAATATAAAGTTGCCTGCTATCTAATGTGTCCCAGAAAAATTTTTCAAAGGAATGATCCACTGAGAGAAAATGATCCATTTTCTCTCCCCTAGTTTACTTGATTCACTCTCTTTGGTCAACTTAACCCTATCTGTGGCTTAAACTACTAATAACATGTGTAGATGATTCTCAAGGCTGTTCTCTAATCCAATCTGCTCTCCAGAGCTTTGAGCTTGTATATTCATTTCTACCTGGATGTTTATAAACCTGAACTTCATCTTGAAACTTCCAGGTTCCTCATCAAAGTCAACATGTCCAATTCACAATTGCGTGAAGTACCCCAAGAATGGAAAAATAAGCACCACATGTACTCACCATCAAATTGGTTTCACTGATCAACACCTAAGTGCACATATAGTAATAACATTTATTGGGCGTCGGGCAGATGGGAGGGGATGTGTGTATACATACATAATGAGTGCGATGTGCACCGTCTGGGGGATGGACACACCTGAAGCTCTGACTTGGGGGTGGGGAGGAAGGGCAGCATACGTAACCTAAACTTTTGTACCTCCATAATACGCAGAAATAAAAAAGAAAAAGTCAACATGTCAAATCTGAACTCCTGCTCATTTCACTTCCCTTCGTCCTAAACCTAGTCCTCTTCAGGGTTTCCCCAGCTTAACCTTACCAGTATCTATCAAGCATTCTAAAGCAGACACCATATTAGCCTCCTTCTTTAATCATCCCACTCAGTCATCAAATGCTATTGACTTTAACCTCAATACCTTATAGCCCCTTGTAATTAGCCCTTTATAATTCCTTGCTTAGAAAATTGCATGAAACTTAGTATTCATTTCTCAAAGGATGACTTTTATGTTTGTATTCCTCACTGGTCTGTGAATTTCATGATGGCAAAGACTATCTTATTCATCTTTCTTTAGCTATCTCTTTCTCTAGAGTCTAGCATTTAATGTGGTGGATCAGTTATCTATTGCTACATAACAACAGACCGCCCCAAAACTTGTAGTCTACAAATACCACCTCTTTATTAGCTCATGATTCAGTGGGTCAACAACATGTGCAAGACTAATCTCTGGTGCTGGTCTCTATGTCATGTGACATTGGATAAACTCACTCACAAATCTGCAGTCAGTTGGTGCATCAACTGGGGACTGGGCTGGTTTTATTTGGCCTCGTGTACATGTCTGGCACTTGCTGGGGCTATTGGCTGGGGTATCCTGGTTCCCTGCCACATGACTCCTCATCTTTAAGATGGCTTGCCCAGGCTTCTTGGTATGGCAGTCCCCAAGCAGCAAGAGGAGAGCAGAAGCTGCAAGGTCTCTTAAAGTTTAGATTCTGAAGTTGTATAATGTCACACTCACTACATTTTTAAAGTCAAAGCAAGTGACAAAGTCAGTCCAGTTCCAGTGGGTGGGGAAATAAACTCTACCCCCTGAAGGGAGGAACAGAAAAGTCATACTGCAAGGAGTGTGCACATAGGGAGGAATGATTCACTGGGGCCACGCATCGTTTCTGGCAGAGTTAAGCTGCAGAAATGTCTGTAGAACACACTGAATGGACGGCTGGGTGGATGGACAGATGAAAGGATGGGCGAGAGGCTAGAACACCGGATTAGGAATCTTAGTCCTGATGCTAATTTTCACTAATTATTTGACCCTAGGCAAGCCACTTTACCTGTTTTACTTGTGTTTCCTCACTTATAAAATAAAAGTAGGGGACTGGATGTAGTCTAAGGCTGTCTTTGAGCTAAATTTTATGATTCTGTAGCTATTAATCATATTACTAATATTACGCCACAGGTAGCAAGAATTGCTTTCTTGACATGACTTGATTCATCCACGGGTGCTAAGGAAAAATCATGTTGGTGCTCATTTCATAGGAACATCCCAAATGGAGTTTCTATTGTTAGTCAGCCAGCTAGAAGTAAGAACATGCCCATAATAGGCATTCTTTCCACCCTATTTTTTTAAAAATTAATGATTCCTTTGAAATGACTATCAAGACTTTCTATTTAACACTATTAAAAATGTAATCCCTGTCCTGAAATATAATATAGACTGTACAGGCTTCCTGTCCATTCATACTCCTTAATGGAGACAGTTTGAGAAATATTGTCGGGTACTTAGAAAAGATTAGGTCTGCTTAGGATTGTACTTAACTTTGCAAAATACTTTCTTTTAACTCTTTTCAACTATGTCTGTGTTTGGTTTAAATCAAATAAAACATGTTGGCCTATGAGTTTGCAAAGGCTTAATTGCCAGGTATCGAGTAAGTTATTTCCTTTGCACACTGAAAATAATATTTAATCTTTTAACCCCCTGAAAGATCTTCAAATTACACAGTTGGATAGAGTATAACTATATAAATATTATTTGGGTTTTACTTTGCTAATTCCTTCTTTAACATGAAATAGCATAAGATGCTGTTGACTTTTTCAATTCTCTGTTAGATATCAATTTATACCAATGGCGGTAGGATGGATGGTAAGGGTGGAAGACAAGGTTGGTAATGGTCTTAGGGGTTCAAGGTCATTGTATCTGACTTAGTCATTTCAGACAATTAGTCATTTGATATTCTCCTTGAACTAGTCTCTTCCTATATGATTTAAGGCTGGTTTTATTTAGGTATCTTCTTTTTTTTTTTTTTTAAAGAAGCCTCCATAGAAAAGAGTGCTAATAAACCTTGAAAGAGAATCAGATACAACTAGTTCCTACATACTCTTACATTGGTTAAGTCCAAGAGCTGTGTTAAAATGAGCAACTTGGTTCTGTGAGTGGAGTGGCTTACAAAATGAACAACCGAGTTATGTGACTCTTGCTTTTAGTGAATGACAAAACAGCTAAAAATATAAAGCATTAAAATGGAGCAAGAAGGATTAAAGCAGAGGTCACATCCTGAGAGGAAAAGAGCTTGTGGGGGAGGAAGGGGGTGGTGGCATGGAAGGGAATGGGGGGTAATGTCCCGCTGGAAGCAGATGATGCCATGAGGTTCAGCAGGTCATTAATGCTGACGGCACATCCTGTGCTGAGGTAGTCACTGCTGTTACAAGTTTAAAATAAAAAAACGTCATGGGTAAGTAATGCACTGGAGTTTTGTGTAAGGGTGTTAGTGCTTCTTGGGGGAGGGAGGGAGGTGAAGGTTGGAAGTGCAAAGGAGTTAGCTTTAATTAGCATTCAGATGGTTTTCTAGACATCCAATGGCATCTGCTTAATTCCTTGAATAATGTCTTAGTCTTATGCATGGCTCACTCATTATATGGTAATCTTTATTGTTATTTATTTATAATTCTTCTACTTCCAAATAAGATTTGAAGCAATTTATTATAAAAGGCACAAATGTAATAAATTTCTTAAACTATTAAAAGGAAGAATAAAAAGTTAGAACTAAGCATTAATAGAGATAAAGGTTAAGGGGAAAATAATTATATTAGAAACAAACAGCTAAGGAAAGTTACTACAGCTCTGAACTTCTTAATGGTCAAGCCAGGAAATTTTGATAAATTTTAAAAAATTTTTCTTGGCTTCTGAATAATTTTAAGAGAAATTTAGGTCATTTTTTGAGATGAGCATAAGCAATTTAACAACCACATTAAAGCAAATTGTGAGAAATGATTGAAGAAAATCTCATCCAATCACTCTAACAGAACCATTAACTTTTGTTTTCAAATACATTAACTTCTAGTCTTTGTCCTATGCAAGCACATCTTACCATAGGGCAATAACACTACATTTATATTCAGCCTTTTTTCCATAATGGACAAATATTCTTCAAGTTTCACCGATGACTACATATTATATTGTTTTTAGACTGTGAAAGTCAGTCATGTTGTTATAAGGCCCTTCATTTAACCATTTCCATTTTCCTGACCTTGTTTCTAATGTTTTACTATTGTAAAGAATGCTGCAATGAATGCCTCCATACATATACCTTTTTTTCACTTCTGATGAATTATTTTTTCATTTAGTCAATAAGTATTTATTGAGAAATTTTTTGCACATGTCAGTCACAATTGCAATGCAGTGGCAACACAGAGATAAATATTTTCAAGGTACAGAGGAAGGGTGTATAACTCTACCTGGGCAAGGAGACACCAGAAAGGCTTCAGCGAATGTGATGTCTGGACAGTCCCAAGGAAAAACAAGTGATTACCAAATGTCTTTCCAGGTAGGTTTCATCACATCATAATGTTGATATGGTAAAAGGTTTCTTCCTTTTCTACATTCTCAAAACTATACTGATATTTGTGTCATCATTAAATTAAAAACATATTTTAGATTGCTTAAAATTTACCTCAGAACTGCTTTAATTTACTTCGGTTACATTTGAGGACATTATAACATCTACGTAGAGTCTGTTCATGACCATGCTTTTACTTATACGGCAATACCTGGCAGAAAAAATGTAGACTTTGGAGTCCCATTTAAAAGATGCCTCTGCCACTAACTAAGCTTAGGTAAGTTACTTAATCTTGCTTAGCTACAGTTTTCTCAGCAGCAAAACTACAGTAACAATACTAGACTTTGCATGATTATTGAAAAGATTAAATGAGAGAATGAATAAAACGTCTGGGATATAATAGGGGTTTTCATAGTAACTATGATTGCTTATATTGGAATATCGACATTCTCCTTATATATTTCAAAAGTTCTTTATATGTATTAACTCTATGTCCTATATGATGTTGCTCTTCTATTTTCAACTTATAGTATAAGAATTTTATAGGTTAAAAGCTCTCTACTTTTATTTCCTTTATGTTTTAAAGTTGGGTAAGTTATTGTTCTTCCACAGTTTTTTTAAATATTAGTGTTTCTAATTGTTTTTCTATTGTAAGATAATATGTAATTCTTTAAACCATCTGGGATCTATTTGGGTTTATAGCAACTTAATGTTTGACATTGCAAATATCAGTTGAAATTTTATACATATTTTTCTACAATAAAAGCTACTGCCTCAAGACATGAGAGTTCAATGTTGCTAGTGTTGTCTTTTCAGTACCCAAGGCTACAGATTTCCGAAGTAAGAAACAATAGATCTGCAGCTTGTTGAGATAAACTTTTAATATGAGACTGAACACCTGATGTGAGATCAATGAAATCATAAAGGCTGAGATAATATTTGCAGAATTATTCATGTCGACAAACATTAGTAAGCTTTGTTCGTTGTGTATTTACTTGTCATAGAGCCTTATAGAAAAGGTAAATATTTCTTAGAACTGTCTCTGTTATAGTCTGAGTCTAAAACCTTTAATAAAAGTCCTGGGCAGCTACAAGGCCTAACTTACATAGTCTATAAATTTAAATTCTATTTTTTTGAAATGGCATCTTATTATTTTATATTTAAGAGCTGAAAGATAAAGGACGAGTAACCCAACTTAAAAATTAGTGTTTTGTTTAATGGGAAAAAATCCTTTTGCAGTCTAAGCTTATCTATTTACCTACCGCAGCTTTGAACTTTATATTAGAAGTTCTCAAATTTGAAGATCTTTTTCTACCCCATATGCCTTTGCAGTTGTTAGTCTTTCTGCCTATAAAGGACTTTCAATTTTTAGAGGTCTGATCAATTTCTTATCCTTCTAGACCTAACATAAATACAAAAACTTCTCTAAAACTTTTAGGTATTATTGCCTGACTCTCTCCCTTGGTCACCTCTGGAGTTTTTATATACTTTCTCTGTTGCGTGAAACACATTGGATGTGCCTGGGAGGCAGTATTCACTGACTTTGGAGCAAGGACTCTTAAATCAGATGCAGACTTGAGTTCTAGCTCCTCCATTTACTAGCAATGTAGCCTTGAGCAAGTTAAGTGACTTCTCTATGTCTCAGTTTTCTCACCTATAAAATGGGAATAACAATAGTATCTGATAAAATTATTGTGAGAGATAAATGAAATGATGCATGTTAAACATTTAATCCAGTTTCTGACACATAATAAAGACAATGCATATGCTAGTTACTCTTTCCTTATATAGCTATATATTATTATTATAACTATATATAACTATACTGTATATAATAATATATGGCAGTGGTCCCCAACCTTTTTGGCACCAGGGACCAGTTTCATGGAAGACAATTTTTCCACGGACCAGGGGTGGGGAGGACTGTGAGATACTCACTTGCCACTATAAAGCCTGCCAATAGATGCAGATTAATTGTCATTTGCCACTCACTGATAGGGTTTTGATATGCGTCTACAAGCAGTTGATTTATTATGGTCTCTGGGCAGTCAAACCTCTCTGCTAATGATAATCTGTATTTGCAGCCACTCCCCAGCGCTAGCATCACCACCTCAGCTCCACCTCAGATGATCAGGCATTAGATTCTCATAAGGAGTGTGTAACCTAGATCCCTCGCATGTGCAGTTTACTGTAGGGTTTGTGCTCCTATGAGAATCTAATGCCACTGCTGATCTGACAGGGATTACATTTTTAATACTGTTAAATAGAAAGCCTTGATAGTCATTTCAAAGGAATCATTAATTAAAAAAAAATAGGGTGGAAAGAATGCCTATTATTGGCATGTTCTTGCTTCTAGCTGGCTGACTAACGATAGAAACTCCATTTGGGATGTTCCTATGAAATGAGCACCACCATGATTTTTTGCCCAGCGCTCACCTCCTGCTGTGTGGCCCAGTTTGTAACAGGCCACGGACTGGTACCGGTCCACGGCCCAGAGTTGGGGACTGCAGATATACAGTATATAACTATTACCCCCTTGGTTATCTATTGCTGTATAACAAATTACCCCAAAACTTGGTGGCTTGAAACAACAAAGATCTATTTTCTCAGTTCCTGTAGATCAGAAATCAGGGTGCCAATTAGCTGGGTGCCAATGGCCCAGGGTTTCTCAAAAAGCTGCAATAAGGATATTGGCTGGGGCTACAGTCACCTTAGGGATCTGCGGGGGGAGGATACATTTCTAAGCTCGCTCATGTGAACACAGGCAAGAGTCAGACTCTTGTTGCTGTTGACCAGAGACATCAGTTGCTTGCCACAGGGGCCACTCTGCAGGGCAGCGCCTACTGTGACAGCTAGCTTCCTGCAGGACAGGCTAGAGAGAGAGTGAGAGGGGATGCCCAAGATGGAAGCCACGTTTTTTTTGCCATCTCATCTCAGAAGTGACAGCCCATCATTTTTGACGTACTCTATTCATTAGAAGCGAGTCCCTAGGTCCAGCCCACACTCAAGGCCAGGACATTGAACAAATGAATACCAGGAGGTAGAAGTGTCAGAGGCCGTCTCAGAGGCTGCCTGGCCAAAGGAGCGCTGAGGCTTACTTACTAATTTTCGTGTTTTTATGTTTTCAATGTCTGACGTAGTATCTGGCTAGATAAATCCTTACCCCTATGGCTAAGATTGTCTTAGTTCTGGGAAGGTGTGAGAGAGTCTTAATTATCGGTTGCCCACACAGTGTTGTTTTTGTTGTTACACCTTAGGGGAACAGCAATTTCCAAAGCAAGACAACATGGAAAGAGGAAGAATGCTGGCAGCGGCCTGTCCTACCCTTTGTAACAGGTGGGATGAACCGCAAGCTAGCATGTGCAAAGAAGGTTAAAAAATGGGGGAAATTCACACACATCTTTTGTTCATCTAAAACAGGCGCTGGGCATAGTACTTAATCTTTCAAAGTCTCAGCCTCTTCACCTGAAAAGTGAGGCCCTTTACCTCACACAACTGCTGTGACAATTAAATGAGACAAATGAGTGTACCATGCCAAGATGCCAAGATGATATATGAAATCTTAACTGGTGCCCACCCATCTCCATTGCCCTCCATTATTTCCCCTTCTCTGTCCCAACCCCTGCCCCTTCTCCCTGCAGCCTTGCATCCGGGTAGAAGTGTGGCAGAGAACAAAGGAGGGAAAAAAGGGAGTCTCTTTTTGTTTCAAAATCCCACAGCCTTAGGGGAATGGAAAGGACTCTGTAATTATCCAAATTGTTGAAAGCCAGATGAGTATTAGGGTTCTCTAGATTGTCACCTGGATTCCCTCCAGGGAAGATGGGGCATGCAGGGTAGCCAGGCACTGGTCCTAGATGCCAGGTGAGTTCTGAAACCTGCCTTGTCCAGAGGACATGTGCTTAGAGCCCCCGGACACCACGTAGCCTTAGAAAGGGAACGGCTGTGCAGTGAGTCTCGGCAAAGAAGGCTATAGAGAGCCGCACAGGGAATCCCACACTCCACCCTAGCAAGAAAGCCACAGCATGTTTGCGCTGCTCCAAAGGGTGGCACCGGAAGTGGCCAGGACACTGGAGCTCTGGCTGTCTCAGGAGTGAGCTGGAGGATGCATGCCTGAGGGGCCACAGAGGACTCAGCAAAGACAGACACACTGAGACCCAGGCACATCATCAGGCCCTGCACCGGCTTGAGGCTGTGTGAACCCTCCGGTGCTCCATGCAACCCTTGAGAAAAGGGGATTCCAACCGAACTGACAAATTTCTGCAGCTCCCAAGAAATAGAAACTCCAAACAGACATAAAGTTGTTACAGGGAAAACAAAACTCAAGAAAATATTTTTCTTGCACATCAGGCTTGTGGACTGAGACGTATATCCACTATGTTATTTTAAAAGCTTCACATTGACGTGCAATGTTAAGTAGTAAAATGAAAACAACACCGGAAATCTAGGTGCTGACGGGTGTGCACTGCCCTGGAATAGCATCGTATAAGGGCTCTGAAATGGAGCCTGGCTGTTAGGATTCTTTAATTCCCTATTCTCAGCCTCAGAACAGTAAAACTGCGGCACAGCTGTTCTGCTTGTAAAGGGCAGCTATGTAGGGCAGTTTTCCCAGAAGCTTTCTGTGTTCCCAAATCAGCTCCATAAAAAAAAAATAAGTGTTCTAAATATCAGGCACGTCGATACTGACAACCACAGCAAATTCAGCGCCAAACGTTTTTATCACCGCGGCAGATGGTGGCCTGTTTGTGAAACAGCACTTCACAGAGCAAGGATGCCCTTCCACACTTGAAATAGCCGAGCCCAGCTATCATCCCTAAACTCAGGGGCAGCACCCGGGGCTGAGACAGGGCAGCGTGACTCTTGGCACAGCCGCCTTGTGGAAGACCACCATTCCCTACGGGCACTGTCTTCCCTTCCTTAGCTGAGCATTCCGTATTGATTCAATTAACTGATATTTATTCGACACCCTCGTTGGGCTGGTGATACACAGTAAAAAGGCAGGGCACCCTTCCTCCACAAACTTAGATAATTCTTATAATATGGGTTAGTGACAACAAACCTCTAAGGTAAGCAGTATCCTTACCCTCATTTAACAAATAAAGGAACTGAGACTTGGAGAAGTTGGGGAACTAGCCCGAGGCCACACAGCTAGGAAGAGGCAGACTAGAATCCGGATCAGCCTGGATCCGAAGCGCACGCCCCTCACCTCCCCGGCCCAGCGTGCCGGGGGGATGGAGACCGGCAGGTCGCGACTCCCAGGCAGCGACCCGGGAGCCGGGACCAGGCACCGCGTGAGAACGTGAGGGGCCTCACCTGTCACAGAAGCGTGGGGTTCCTAGAGGCAGCCACGGTTAACAGAAAGGTTGCCGCGCTAAGCGCGAGTCGGAGGGTTTGCGCTAGGTCCTGGGTCGTGGAAGTCGGTTTACTGCCTCCATGCAATCAACGCTCAGTGCCTATGTTGCCTCATATTTTCCCTCTGTGGTGCAAGAATAGCCTGGATTCTCTATCAGCCATCTTCTTACCCTGAATATAAACATGGGATATTCTGGGTCACCGTCCGCGGGTACCACCTCAGGGCTGAGGCGGAGGGTGGCCGGGCCGCCGTCACGCAGGCAGCATGTGGCCTCGGTCCAGTCCCGGGTCGGTGCTGTAACCCCTCGCCCGGGAACAAGACTGTGGGCGGGCGACTGCCGGCCTCCATAATGCCGGGGGAGGTGGCTGTGGGAGGCCACGCTGGCCCCGCCTGACCCACGGCCGGCCTGTGGCCTCCCCGCGAGTCTGCGGGGACTCGAGGCCCAGCGAAGGCGGAAGCGCGCCGGAAGCAGGCGGCGGGAAGCAGCGCGGGACCTTCCTTCCTGATTCGCCTCTGAGAGGAAGGAGGAAGGGAGCCTCTGGGGAGAAGCAACGTCAGACCCGATGTCACACATGCAAGTAGCGTTCACTGGGTGTCGCGCGGGAGTTGGGGGGAGGCGGGGAGGGGCAAATTCACACCTAACGGGTGCGGGGCGCGCTGACTGGAGGTGGGCACGTTTGTAGCTATGACTGAAACGGTGCAAGGGCAATACATGTAACCTCAACATCTGTAGCCCCATAACATTTTGAAATAAAAAAGAAAAAGAAAAAAAGATGATTAGGCATGGAGAGCCAATGCTCTCTCCTTCTAGGCTTAGCCCTTGAAAGTGCCCAGAAGTTCCTCTCAGCACTGCTATTGCTACCCACTATCTTGTCTTCTCTGATTAGATTTGTTTTTCCCTCAGGTGTCAGATTTAAAGATAACTAAGACCAGTTATCTAATTATGGTTTCAACATCAGTTAGTTACAAATGTCCCAGTACGTTTTATTTTTAAGATATATTTAGAAGGTGTAGGTTTAAATATACAGTACAGCTAATATTGTGACGGAAATCTGTTGTACAATATCATTTTCTCTTTTTGATTGCGAGTATAGTGTTTCAGCTACACAGGGACTGAATACATTTGGGAAAGAAGACAGCCTGGGAATCTCACCACCATTTGTGATGTTTCTTTGGAAAATATTAGACGTTATATAATAGTATCCACTCTTAAATTTTAGTGACACGTATTAAGTAGGGAATGGCATGCATGTGTTAAGGCACTTGTGATTTTCCATTAGTCTGCTTTTTGGGGTATATGTGATGCGGAGTTTAGCAATACGCACCAATTGGCAGCTGTTTTTTCTGTGTAGCTGTTGATGAAGGAAGGAGCAGCTCTAGCACTCTAGAAGTCAACAGAGTTGTTTAATACTCAGGGAGAAATGGGGCCACCCTCAGGGCTTTTGTGGCTTGCTTATGATGTTTTAAAGAGGCCTGCCTGGAACAAAACAGGCAATATTTGTGTAATTGTAAACAGATCCTTAGATCCTTTATAGCTGAGGTAATCTGCACAAGAAAGAGGCTCTCTTTATTGTTTGTAATGGAATGGGACCTTGTTCACTCACTCTGTAAGTGCCCATTGAGGCTGTGGGGTGATACCCCATGAATTAGAAAAGCCTTCTCTACCTAGCGGTAGGGTCCTGGCAGTGCAGTACCCTATCTGTTGCTGATGTCTGCACAGGTGGGTTAGGCAGAGTGCTTGGAGAGAGGCTCAGGTGTGGGGAAGACTGTGAAGTGGGCTTCCAGCAGGCAGGTTCCTGACCTTCTGCCATTTACAAATGATGTAGCCTTGGCCAAGTTCCATAACTTTTCAGGAGTAGGTTTTCTGGTCTATAAAACACATTGGAGCAGAATCTCTAAACTGAGGTGAATGCTAGCGTCAAGTTTGGTGGCGAGGAACACAGACTCTCTGGATCCAGCTTGTCTGAGTTCAAGTCCAGCGGTGTCACTTAATAGCTTTGTAACCTTCAGCAAATCGCTTAGCCCAGCACCTCAGTTTGGGTCAAACAAACATAAAGTACCTGTCGCAAGGTTGTTGTGAGGATTGCGTTAATATGTAAAGATTGGCACACAGTAAATTCTATATAAAAAAAGTTCCTTATCGTTGTTACTTTTGCACTTTCTGAACCCAGTTCTGCAAGTACCTGATTTGAATAGTACTTCAAAGCATGTTTTTGATTATTAAAAATAACATGAAAGCCAAAATACGTTATGTGTCACCACACAGCGCACTATCAACAACCTTTTAATTTGTGCTACCTGTTGAAGTTTTTTTCTTTGTAGACTTTGAGACAAAGTTTCTTCTGCCATGTCTTCTTGTAAATATATTAATATTGATTAAGAATGCTGGTGTTTCTTAAAATCTAGGCTTGCACATGTACTCCCAGTGCAGAAGTGTACAGGATACTACATTATTATAGCAAACATACCAGAGCCTCAACTAAAGGACAAGAAAGCCAGCCAGGCCCACACACATTAATACGTGACACTGGGATAGTTAAACAATAGAAGTGAGCCACTGGCATGTTACATAGTTTATATATATATGCAAATATATGAGGTATAACAGAGTTCTTACACCCTTCGTAAGTTTTGGATGCCTCTGATCTGACCTTTGCATTTGTTATAAAGAATGTGTTAGATATTGTTAGTGATTTGATATTAAAACAAACATTTTGCTTTTCTTCTTACAAGCCTCTGGGCCAGTCTAATTAGAAAGAATCCTGAGCTTATAAGGGAGACTGTTAAAATAATAGCAACAAACTATCATTCACAACTACTTATTCATGGGAATCAGAATTTCCTCAGTTGTATGACTCCAACATGAATAAAAAAATTAAGCTGGATTCTGAGACTCATATAAGAATGCAACTATCACTCCCAATATTATTCTTTTCTTTTTGTGGTTATGGAAATGGCCTTATTTTTTAACTGATTGACTTAATAAATGAATATATGAATTTGTATTTCTAAAATACATCTATACTGGCAAAACAGAGCTTCTGTGTAGTTTGTAATAGGATGACCAGCTGACCTGGTTTGCTGGGGACTGTCCCAGTTTTAGCCTTAAAGTCCTTCATTCTAAAGCCTCTCCTTTGTTCTGGTCGAACTGGCCAGTCACCCTGCCTATATATCAGCTCTCTGTGTAAGATTTAGTTTGAAAAGAGGATTCTGCTGCCAACATTGTTTTAAAAACACAGTGACAGATGATCTGTATGGTGAGCAAATGATTTGTTATCCAAACCCGGACAACCTTGATAGTGAAGGAGCATAAACTGGATGAGAAGCTCACACCCTATCTCTAAGGTTCCTTCCACTTCTGAAAGGCTAGTGTGCTAAAAACCTTTTAGTTGAAATCATTCCGGATCTCTCATACCACTTCATGCAAATGGAGCATTGATATGAGCATAAATTCACAGTCTTTATTTGCTCACAAATACAGAAAATGTACAAGATGAGCCAGAAAAAAAAAATACTTACTAATACCTGGCTACACCAGGTAGCCCCGTTAAAAAGATGAATTGCTAATGTCAAATGACTTTCCTGTGATTCATTTCATTTCTCATGGAAGCTAAATGAAAAGGAAAAATGTTAATTGATGGTTGTAGTAAGTCAGGCTCCAGTTGACTAAGTCTTTCTTTTGTCTAAACCAACCTCTAGGGTGAATAAATGGAACTATTCCATGAAAGAATAAAATTCATGTGGTCTGTTACCTCTGGATAATCTCAAGGAAGAATACTTTCAAAGCCTAGCAACTTGCAAACTTCCTGTCTCTGAAAGATTGGTGGCAGGGGTGCCTGGGGGCATGACACTCGTGCCCTGCACACCCCACTCCAGCTGCTTAGAAGGCAGAAAGCTGGACCCAGTCCTCTAGCAAATGTGCTTTACGGGATCCTGTCCACACACATGTGCGTCTTCACTGACCTTTGCTTAAACTGCTGTATTTTAGTGACAGTTATTAACTTTCTCAGCTCTGAATCAGCAAATCTGCTCACCCTCTTTCCCTGAAGGACACTCAAAGATCATCCAGCCCACTTTTGTTAAGGTAGGAATAGTGACATGGTGGCCGTGGGTCTGGTGGTGTCACTTCAAAGCAGATGAGATAACCTTGATGATTCTGGCAAGGAGTGGTCTCTTCCACTGTCCATCTTTCACCCCAAATAGGGTTGGGGTACTTTTTAGGCTGTGAAGCAATGTTCTTGCCCAGTGCTACTTAAGAATATATACTCTACATTTTAATTTTTTTTTTGTTTTGTGTTGAGTATCAGAAAGTTATATAAATGATGAAAATGAGCACCGCATTATTCTCAAGACTTTTCCTTAGTGTGTCTTTGCTGTCAGCATTTGCAAGGATCCAGATCCACAGCATCACTGATTCACCTGGCTGAATAATCTATTCTGTCTCTGGTCCCTTTGCTCCATTCTCCCAACTCCCTACTCAAGTTTGTTTTTAGGTGATTCTAAGACCCACAGTATCTTCTACAGAGAAAGCGCTTTTGTGAAATTCCTGGAGAGTGTAGTTTTCTGATCAGTGGATTTGAGCAATGCGTGGGTGGTTTATATATGAATTTTAATCTATGGATTTAAATGATGGAGAGCATCCATTTCTTTTTTATGGCTAGTAATTGGGCTATTAGTAGGACCATGATGAAAACAGGGAGGGGGCTTGTTTTGAATAGTTGCATATAAACACATACTAGAACTGACATGTTACTTAAGGTCACATTGCTGACTGAATAGATCACAGACAATAAAAATCACTCATGTTCTACACAATTTGTATTTATTACTCATTTTATCCTCATAGCAACTCTATGAGGTAGGTACATTTATTGCCCCCACAGAATTTAGGTACCGTATACAAGTTCTCCTAACTGGCAAGTTGTAGAGCTAGGATGAACAACTGGTCTGGTTTGCTCAAGACTGAGGAGGCTCTCCACAAATGGGACTTTTGGAGTTGAAATTGGGAAAGGCCCTGGCAAACCGGGATGAGTTGGTCTCGCTCTAAGTAGGCCCAGGCACTGGACCCAGGAGGTCAGGCTGCAGAAGGTACGCTGCTAACTATCATGCTATACTGCCTCTCTTGGATGAATTCAATAATAAGTCACAATTTGCAATGGGCATGCCCCGACTTTTTCCCAAAGCAAATATTCAAGAGCTTGAATAAACCATTAATATTAGGGTAGGCTTGGGCACATTCTCATTGACAAGGTGTCTTTGCTTCCCTTTTTAATTGCATAAACCTGAGCATGTTCTTATGTAAGTCAACTCAAAATTATTATTTCCCCCATTCAGGTTATAATTTCTTGAATCCCTTTTCTTGTTTTTCCTACCTTCCAAACCCCAATTCCTAAAGCTTAGTGTTTCCAAGCACCACTTTATCCCCACATAAAGACGGAGCTTTTCAAAAGTTGCTCTGTGCTGTAGAGCTCTGCTGTATCAGGCAGAGCAGTCTGGCTATTCGTGACTTTAATCTGCTGGTTTACATGATTAAGCGTGCAGAAAATTCAAGGGTTTTCTCCAAAATCCCTGAAAGAGGAGGGCCAACAGGGTTTCTTTCTTCTTTCCAAGCATGATTTCTCCTTAAATTCTGAGCTCTGAATTGGAGTTAATCTGTTCTTCCCCCAAAGAACTCCCTCTTAAAGACCCATCCTTCGCCTGAATATCTCCCATGCTGGGGTCCTTGGGAGCTTGCAAGGCAATCCTTTACTTTTAGAAAGAAATAATTCTTTTGCAGTATTGTGCTGAGATTTGTCCCTCTGCAATTTCATTAATTCACTCTTCTACTGTCTGAAGCAACCAGAATAAACAACTTCTCTTTCAGTTAGACAAAGTCAGCTTGAATGTTTCCCTTTAGCTTTTTTCTCTCTAGATTAAAGATTTTGGTTTCTTTACTTATTCTTCTATGTCAGTGGTTTTCACATACTTTTTTCATGTGAAATCTTATGTTGAAATGAGGGGATGAAGCTAGTGTCTAATATTTCCTTACAGTAAAGTCAATTAAGGATAGTAAAGGGACTATACATTAAAAACAAAAAATGGAAACAGAGGCTTAGAGATGATTGCTTAAAGTTTGCATCAGCATCCAGTTATCTTCTGTACTGAGGAAATCCTGAGTCGCTAATAGTATTCGTATCTTAAAGCAGTTTCCCTTGCAATCTTAGGATTCTCTTTAATTAAACTGAATCTTAATTAAACTTAGGATTCTCTTTAATTAAACTGATTAAACTGAAAGATGTTTAGTAGGACATTTTTGTTTCAAAATTTAACTACTCTTAATGTTAATAATACTGACCAACTGCTTGCTTTTCTTGAGATACATACATGAGTCATATAGAAAGCTCACAGTAATCCTAGCATTCTGGGAGGCCAAGGCTGGAGGATTGCTCGAGGTCAGGAGTTCGAGACTAGCCTCAGCAAGAGTGAGATCCTGTCTCTACTAAAAAATAGAAAGAAATTAGCTGGACAACTTAAAATATATATAGAAAAAATTAGCTGGGCATGGTGGTGCATGCTTGTAGTCACAGCTACTCGAGGGGCTGAGGCAGAAGGATTGATTGAGCCCAGGAGTTTGAGGTTGCTGTGAGCTAGGCTGATGCCACGGCACTCTAGCCTGGGCAACAGAGCAAGACTCTCTCCAAAAAAAAACCAGGAAGTTCACAGTATGTGCTCAAACTGTCTTTAACATGGTGTCACCATGACTATACATGTCATGGTGGTCTCTTCTTTTTATACCCCTGATTATAATATATACCATGATGAGGGCATGCACTGAATGTACGTGCCAGAGCCTTACCTGACATTTATTTGAGTGCGGCACACCTGTACTCAACTCTCTGCACAAAAGTAGTATGCTTATAATTTTATGTAAGTAGATAAAGATGCAGAACTGCATTTGTGTGTGTGTGTGTGTGTAATTTTGAGTAATTTTTTTCTCTTCTTTATTATTTTCAGAATGTTTCTCAGTAAGCATATGACATATTAACTTTACTCTCAAAAATTGTTTTTGATTTTTAATTATCAGTATATGCATTTCTTAATACACTAACAATGTAAAAATAGTTATTGAACAAGAAATTACAGAGAAAATTACTAATATAACTAATATACAAGGTGAGATTATGGGAATGTTTCTTCCTACTGCTTTTCCAGGTTTTCATGTAAGAATATGTAATATATTTTTTGATGATTTATTAACTTTTATTTAATGGGATAAAATTAAAGAATGACTACCAAATGTAGACATTAGTTAGGCAAGACTGCATTAAAAAAAGACTAGTGCAAAGCTGCAACATTTCCGATGATATTGTGAGTAATTAAAATATATGTACAGGAATGTCAGAAGTGTTATTCTGAGAGATACACAATAATGGTACAGTGTGGCAGTGCAAATTAATGGAATCAAGGCCTAACATGGGCCAAATATTAATACCTAATACATTTGAATTTTTTATTAAAGTTTTAAAATATTTAAAATATAATTTACAATAAAATTAAAATTAGGCATTTACAAAACTCTAAACTATCACTATGTAACCTAATTGAAAACCTATGATCTATTAATATAGTATAAAATTATCTATTCCATCAAATAACCTAAATTATGTTTTATATCTCTAGACATAATTTTAGGTGTAGAGTATATTGATTTGCTAGGGCTGCCATAACAAAGTCCCACAGAGTGAGTGGCTTAAACAACAGAAATTTATTTTCTCAGAATTCTGGAGGCTGGAAGTCTGAGCTTAAGGTGTGGGTAGGTTGGTTTTCTTCTGAGACCTCTTCTCTTTGGCTTGTAGATGGCTGTCTTCTTCCTGTGTCTACTCCTGGTCTTCCCTCTGTATCTGTGTCTGTGTCCAACCTTCCTCTTCTTGTAAGAACATCAGACATATTGAATTAGGGTCCAACCTACTGACCTCATTTTAAATTAATTACCTCTTTAAAGACCCTATCTCCAAATATGGTCACATTAAGAGGTATTGAGGGTTAGGACTTCAACATATGAATTTCTGGGGGACATAATTCAGCCCATAACATAGAGTTTCATAATTTTCTATATCCTTGTTAAAGAAATTTCTTCCTAGGCCGGGCGCGGTGGCTCACGCCTGTAATCCTAGCACTCTGGGAGGCCGAGGTGGGTGGATCGTTGGAGGTCAGGAGTTCGAGACCAGCCTGAGCAAGAGCGAGACCCAGTCTCTACTAAAAATGGAAAGAAATTATCTGGCCAACTAAAAATATATATAGAAAAAAATTAGCCGGGCATGGTGGCGCATGTCTATAGTCCCAGCTACTCGGGAGACTGAGGCAGGAGGATCACTTAAGGCCAGGAGTTTGAGGTTGCTGTGAGCTAGGCTGACGCCACGGCACTCACTCTAGCCCGGGCAACAAAGTGAGATTCTGTCTCAAAAAAAAAAAAAAAAAAAGAAATTTCTTCCTTTTACAGAAAGGACCTTCTCAATTTTTATTTAATTATGTATTTATGTAGAGACATATCTATAGAAATAAATGTAAATGTATTTATGGGCCACGTATTCTGCGCTCACACAAAATTGTTAAATGTCTTTAAAGAATCATTTGACATTTTATGAAAAAAACTGTTTGGGGGGTTCTGGAATGACTTCACCTTTGGCTATATGCAATTATCACATGGACTTGTATAAACCAACCAGTATCAAGTTAAAAGAAAATCAGATCAATGGTTAGAAAAATCAAAACAGATGCTCATTAGATTCGTCTAAGTCAGATTAACTCCACCTTTCAAATTTTGTGGGAATTGTGTTTAACATCTGCAGAACAAAGCAAATATATTTAATTCACCACAGGCTCTAGTTTATAGTTCAAATTTGGCCTCTCTGATCTATTATATTTGTGCTAAAAAGCTAAGGAAGTAAGTTATAAAAACAGAGAAACTAGAAATATTAATTTTTCTAGTCCAAGATAATCATCCTCCTTAGGTTTCACTGTGTGTAACTCGGGGAAGTTTTTGGTATTAAAATGGAATACTGTCCATTCTCAACTTACAAACCAGCTGTGTTCCAAAAATTCATTTGGAAGTCAGTTATTAGGCACTCTCAAGAAATTTTCCCATAGAAATCATGTTATTTATGATGATTACACTCTTAGGCCAGCCCATAAAACCCTGTTAAACTCCCATCACACAAAATACAATATTGATAGTATAGTGCTATGAAAACTCCTGACCAACTAAAACACTGTCTTTATGGAAAAAGAAACAGTGTCATGAGGACAATATATATTTTTAAATCTATCAATGTGCTTTTCTTGTTTGTATTTCTCTCTGTTTTGCCAGAGGCATCCATTTGTATCAGAGAGGTTTAGGATTATTACTGCAGGAATACAAAGAGTCTGTATTCAGTGCTTGACAACAGGAATAGAATTTTTGAGACCACAGCAAGACAATAGTCTTCAAATCTAGAATTTATCTAGAGAGGAAAGGTTTTTAAATTTCTTAAGCAGCTATTATGTACCTACATACCTACAGTGAATTTGACTTTTAAGGTCCCATAAGCCAGGGCAGGAGAGGGCTCAGTGTGTTGTGGAACAGGCCACGGGAAAGTGGGCAGGAGCTTCCCCAGTCAGCCTTGAGGGGGGATGGAGAGAAGGAGAGACAGGAGGGAAAGCAAGTCTTGGATGTTAAAGACCAAGGAGGGATTTAGAGGGATTCAAGGAAAAGTCACAATAAGGGAAGCTGCTTCATTTCACTTGCGATTTTTAGCTCTGGCAAGGAGACCACCACATGGGCAGCCTGCTGCAACAAGAGACAGCCACCACTGGTCATTGAGCAGGCACACTGAGCAGAGTACAGTCCTCACACCTGCCAGCCAGCCCCCAGCATAGCAGTTCCAGGAACTTGACCAGATGTTCTGCAATGGAAAGCGGTGACAACCAAGGGGCCGAACACAGATCCAAGACCCCTTGCAAGGCACAAAGTTGTTGTCACTGGACAAATGTGTCCTATTCAGTTCCCTTCATTTCACCCTGCCCCAAGCAGGGTGGGAGGGAGCTCATCTGGGGCATTCACTTAGTTATATGAAATAAAAGAGCTTTATTTTCTTTGTAAATCATTGCACATTTCGTACATCTATAAAACATTTATCATTTTAAAAGCATCAACTATGTTCACCTACTATATGATTAACCTCAATTAATCTTTCGAAGAGTCCTGTAAGATAAATATTATACCTTTACCACTGAGAAAATTGAAGCCATTGTGTCCAAAGTTTTACGGCTTCTGTGAAGGAGAGCTGGGATTTGAATCAAGATTAGTCATGCTGTGAAATCTTCCTGAGGATTCAGAGTTATAGTTTGGAGAGTATCTGGAGCACAGATTTCCCTTATCTCTTTTTTTCTGGAATGAGGAAACAGGGTGGCCCTAGGTGGTGGCTCTCAGGGCCTTGGGCTGGGAAAGGATGAGGGTCCAGGTGTATGGAATGAAGAATGAGGTTGAAGCCTTAGAGGCTAAGGCCGCAGGCTGATATCATTTCTGGATGGTTTTTCAGTTCTAAGCTGCTTTGTAGATACCTTCGTTACTTCTTTAGGAATTCATTTATCTGCATTTTTTTCCCACTGCCAGCACGTGACGAGGGGCGTGTCTCTTTTGTTATTCCGTACCTTCCTAAAGTCTTTTACCTTAGTTCTATTCATACTTTTTCAATGTGGCAATGTTATTATGAGGGGTACAAAATGGCACGTGATGATTTGATGCATCTTCCTGGAGACTATTTGACTCAATGGTAACTAAATCTTTCTCTTTTTTTTTTTTAACATTTAAATGCAGCATCTATATAGTAAGGGGGCAAAAGGAAAACTTGGGTGAAATTTTAAGTTATAGTACAAGAGACTGCTAGTGAGAGATGCTTTGGGCCACAACCCTAGAATCCTGGGGGATGCACTTAATTAACTCTCCTGTTTAGGGTAGTGTATTTTGGTGGAAAACTTAGAGAACCAGAATGCTAATGGAAGCTTTGATGGGCTTCTCTGCTAAGAATAGTAGACAAGCCAGGCATTCCTCCGAACAGTAAGTAGGGCAGGGATTTACCCCAGGAAACCAAAATATGGAGAGAAGGTGGCAAAAAAAATTGAACAATGATTTTAAAAGCTTAGCACTTACTTACCAAGAATAATTAGCTAAAATAGGAAGCTACCAGATGGCTCAGCCTTATTATTAAAACCCATCTGTGAGCCACATTATGAATTGGGGAGCTTATTGGAGGAAGCTTTGTCCTTATGTCAGCTGCTCTGTTCCAGCTCCAGAATTGCCAGAGAAGACTCTCTGCTCCTGGAGCCCCCTGGTCACAGATGTCTTCTTTCTCTCCTTCTACTATCCCTTGATCCACTCATGAGGGGGGAACCCTCATGACCTAAAGGTCTCACTTTAGGAAGGATTAAGTTTTCAACACGTAAACTTTTGGGAGACATATCCAAATGGTAGCAGGCTTGAAACTTGAATTTGAAGATTCAAATGACTTCACAGTGGCAGGTATTCTGATGTGCACATAATGTTTATTGCTGATTAACACATGGAAGGAAAAACACCCCAAACTTTTCATGAGACACTTTATTTACTAACTCCTAAGCATTCTCAGAGCCAGATGCTGCATTGGTGCTTAATACATGTATGTTTCTGTCCTTATAATAAGTTCTCCTTTTCTCCCCCTGAACCAAGAGTGGCAGAGGGTTATGAACCCTATCACTCCATGGGGCCTATATTGATTAGATTAAATGAGACAGTGCATGTAAACTACTGTTCAGAGTCCTTGACACACAGTGAAAGCTCACTGAATGTTAATCAGTACTAGTGTAAATGCTCAATGCATCATAATTATTGTTGTTCTAATTATGTGGTCATTAAATCTTCCTATATTCATCAAATACCCAGAATTCTTGGATATTGCCAAGTGTTGGAATAATGGCAAATACTTTATTCTAATTTTTGGAAAATCTCTGCACCTTTTTACATGGCATGTGCTTCTAGATGCTTTGGCTACAAATCATTGTTATAATAAAGGTATAATTAGTTCATGAGCCCCACAATGTGAGGGGTTCAATGTAAAGTCATTAGTGTCAATTTAATCGAGGCAAAATTTGATCTTAAAGGGTTACTAATATAAAGGAAGACATGAATTTCAAAGAGGAGAAAAACAAAAGGTCAAAAGTGGGTGTTAATTTATTATTGTCGGTAGAATGAACTTATACATTGTGACTGACAAGTCAGGCAAAACCACATAGGATATCAAGATTTCAGTTGGATATCATTTTAGTATCCCTAAGACTTGTGTAGATTTGATAAAATAAAAATGCAAAAGGAATACAGAAATGAGTCAATCTCCAAGGATTTTAGAGTTGGAAGCCAAATAAGAGCCTAGGATCATCAAGTGGCCACTCTGGGTAAGAGTTTCAGATGTCTGTGAGATAAACAGAGACGAGGACCATTTTGGGCATGAAGTCAGGAGGGCCATGCAACCAATTCTTAAGTTATGAGGTCTCTGTTATAAACTGTAAATGAGATTCAGTGTGTTCCCCCAGAGTTACCAACAAGAACCCAGGCAATATCCCAGGCCAGATCTCTGATGGAGGAACAACTTCAGCTAGCCAAGATTTCCTAGTGGGTAGATTTAGCACTCATTATAGATATTAAAGAAAATCAAACACATGGCATTAATACTTTTATAATAAAGAATCTATATATGTATTATTTTATCTTATAATATTTAGAAATATTGTTACCTATTGCAATAATAGGTCAATGTTATCATTCCAATTTAAAATGTATGATTGTATAAGTAATTTAGACTTGTGCTTTTAAGTGAAATTGTACCAAGATTCTTTAGAGTATGGGAAGAGTTAAAGAAACATAAAGTCCATCATACTTATAGGTTTAATTTACTAGAACAATAAAGTTCTAAAATTCTCAGAAAAAAGTCATAAGAGCAGTACTTTTAAAAAGCATTTAAAATGTATTAATGTAGTTAAAATTATCTGTGTTTAATTAACAAAGTTTATAAATGGAACAAAATATTATTCTAAATGATTTTCAAAGAAATTACTAAACATTTTTTGGCTTATAAATAAAATAAGAAGACTTCTAAGGTGAACTTAAAAGCCCAATGTTTTTAAGTTTGTAACTTCAATGAATTGAAAGTTAATTTTTTAAAACTCAAGTGAACTTACAAGTAATCTTTTTTGACCAACAAAATACTTGAGAGCTCAAAAAGTCACGTTAACACAATTATACACATTGGAAAGCAAGAAAATTGTTTTTGCTGGAATGGAGAAGATATTTAGGTAAATTTAAACACACACACACACACACACACACAAGAAATACAACATCAGGACAGGTCAGTAGTGCCTTCCGACCAACCTGCCTCTTGCACTGGCATAAGGAAATATTAATATATTGTGGAGAATCCCTCCATATACTGAACAAATTTAAACAACAAAGTGCCACATTAAGTCTTAATGACAGCAAAATGATGGTAATGCCATATAATTGGGGAATTCAGAATTATTAAACATTGCTGATGGCAAATCTTAACTGGTAAATCTTTTCTAAACTAATAGGGCAAAACGTTTTAAGAACTATAAAATGTTCTTACTTTATTTTACGCAAATTTTCCTTATTGGGATTTATCCTAAGGGAGTAATACAAAGAAAGAAAAATTGACCTACGTGAAGACATTAATTATAGAATTATGTATAAGAGCAAAAATTAGAAATATCATAAACATCCGTAAGATTCAATGAGCAAATTATGTGTGAGTAACATACAGGATATTATAAAATAATTAATTCTAAAAACACTGTTTTAAAGTTTTAAAATAAATTTAAATTATAAATTAATTTATAATTAAAGACTCTGAGGCAACCTGGAGAAGTGTGCATGATACAGATAAAGGGGGATGTTCAGAAAACATGACTATCTTTATGTTAGGATTTTACATATGTATGATCAAATGTTGGAAGAGGACGTAGGAAAAAATGAGTGATTTTGTCTTATAGAAATGTTTGTATTGCTATATATGTAAAACAGTAAATACTGGTTTTTGTTGTTAAAGTTAGGCCATGACTCATAATCCTGACTTCATTGACATCCTATTGTATTAATAGATCTACCATATATGAACTTATCTATATTTAAATCAAGACTCCAGGAATTTCTAAGCAAGTTTATTTTGAAAAATTTGATGACTCCTATAGCTATAACATTTACTGGAGTGTGTGTGTGTTGCATTCCTGCCTCACATGATCTCTTTTTGCTGGCAACAGTGTATGCACTGTGGTTCAAAGAACAGCCTCACCTGCTTCGTTGGATTCAGCCTTACTGGTATTGTCAATCAAAATGTTTTGACCCTCCCTGGACAATGAAAAAAGCATCTTTAGTGTCTGTTCCCTGGAACCCAAGAGCTACCCAGGTTCCTGTTGATTCTAAAATCTGGCTTTTTGACTTTCCTTTTCATTCTTGGAGTTGTTCCGTATCCTACCAATAAATTTCTATCTTTGCTTGTATAAGCCAGATTTCTCCCATTGGTATCTTTAAGTGTCTCCTTTTCTCAGGCCCTTTTCTCAGAAGTTAAGTGCTATGGCAGTACAGATAATGGGGGGGTAGAATTCTGACTTTGAGGTTAGAGAAGGGCTCCCATAGGAATTAGCTCTGAGTATAATAGAATTTGCACCAGCAGCCATAGGGAGGAAAGGACATTTCAGGAAGGAAAAACAGTTCCATAATTTTGCAAGGTTACCTGACATCTTTGAAAACAGTTAATAGCCTGGTGTTTATTGCTAGTGCTCAGGATACTGGAAATGAGTTCCTAGGAGGTTCTTAGTTTGAGAAATTTTCTTCTTCTTTGTGGTGCCAGCATATACCACAGTGCCCAATATATTTAGGAGTTTGATATATATTTGTTGAATAAATGGCTAAAGCAGGGAAATGGAAGTAGTGTGAAAAAATGAGAGGTAAATCATAAAGTTCTTGAAATGCCATGCTAAGGCATTTGGATTTCTTCTGAAGCCACTAGAGGGTTACCAGTGTTTACAGTAGAGAAGTGAAATGATCAGATGAATGAAAATATAAAGGAGGGAGACAACTGCATGATATTGACACAAACCTAAACATTGGAGCTGTAGGAAAACAGAAGTGGCCCATTCTGCAAACACATGGGTTGTATGTGTTGCACACTGAAAATATTAAAGTGGAGACTGGCCATCTGTTGGGGACGTGGTGTAGATTTTCCCACTCCTGAGTGGGCGTTTGAATCAGATGGCATTCCAACACCACACTGCACACTTCACTTACCTTCGGAAGAACTAACTTGTTTCTTTGACCCACTGGAAACAATCTCATGGTTCTATGATGTTATACTCGTTTCCATTTTCAGATCTAGTCAATAGGCACTAGTCTCATTTAAAACAGAATCCTGAGAAATAACATGATTAATGCATTTAGGAAAAGGTTTGGATCATAGAATCTTCTTTAGTGCTGTTTTATGCAAATCAGTAGAAATGATGTCTAAAACAATTGTACCATGTATTTGGGCGGTGAACTTGGCTAACTTTTCAAGTTACCAGGGAGTGGAGTGATTTTGGCTCTGAGGATGATAGTTTTATATCAGAAGCCTCAGGCAAGGGCTGGCCAGATAGAAAGGTTGAGCAATGAGTCTTATTGTGCCTTATTTTTAAGCCTTATTGTGCCTCACCTCTGCAGGGCCCAGCCCGGAAATTCTGAGGATGAGGTGTCAGCAGCAGTGATAGCTGTTTCAAATTCCCTTTCTTTCTCTCTCTCATCCTAACTTTCCTTTTTTTCCCAATCAACAATAAACCACTGGCAAAGAAAATCCTCAAGAGTCTGCCTTCTCTACATGCCCTTTCTTTGCTCTAGTAAGTATAGCAACTCGTGATTAGATGTCATTGCAGATATTTGCTTTTTACTCAGCATACACAATGACAGTAATCTCTCCTAGGAGAGCTGACGTGAACCATGCAGTCCATTCAGAACAGAAAAGAGATGTAGCTCCAGTGCAGAGCATTCTTGCTATTAAAGGAAGGTGTCTCATCTAATACTGATGGATTTGTTCACTTGGAAATTGTGGAAATTAACATCAATTCCCTGTTTCAACTTTTCTCTATTTATAAATCTTATAAAAAGAAACACGGACATTTACAACAGTGGTAGGAAAGGTAAACAACAAATGAAAATGGATTAAAGACAGAAAAATCATCTCAAAAACCTTGTAAATAGGAATGTTTTCTTAATTTATTTTTGCTCTACGATGTTGAACAAGAGGTAGGCATATGTGAAAGTAGAAACATATTGTGCAGCTTTTCAGTTTAAAACAACAAAAAAAACCCACCCCACTTCTTTCTTTTTCCAAGTTAAATTCTTCAGTTATACCAGTAGGCATTAACAGTTACTGGATCTGGGTGAATTCAAAGGAGCTTTCCTGTATGATCAGGCATACAATTCTGTTGGCCTAAAATGATACAGTAAAGGAAGCCTTAAGCTATGCACGATTATCTTTGTGGTTAAGATTATTATTTTTGAATGAACTATTTGGGTCTGAGTTGGTGATACATGTCCAATCAAACTGATAAATGTCATCATGCCAACCATGAAAGGTGGCAATTTAAGACTTAGTTCCAAATAAAACTACAGCCTCAGCTGTTGCATTCTTGTTCTGGAGTAAAAGGTAGAGTCACTATAGCCCAGTCCAGGGGGCTTGAGTCCTCTTTGCCCCTTTTGTGGTCTCCTGCTCTCATGGTGTTCTCCACCCCCTCCTCACATCCTCAGGGTGGAAGGATGCTCCTTTTGGAGCACTCCCCACAAGAATTCCAACACAGGGAGCACCCCTTTCTACCTCAAAAAGATTTTTGTTCTATTAAAGCTCGATGGCTTTACTCTTCTTTCTGAAAGCTTAAAGTCTTGATCCATCACCAAGCAACCTGGTAAACTGATGTGATCAGGAGTGTTCATGTGTCACCCTCCCAGGTAACATATTGGCCTTTTAACACGCGCCTCCGGGAGACCTGGCTTAACTGGGAGGAGTGACTAATGCGGGTGGGGGAGGCATGCTCGACAGTCACTGTGGGAAAATATCTTGGATCAGAGGCCTCCGAGTCCGATGTTTCTGCCCCCTTTACTTAGTTTTAGGCCTGTTATTGCCCCAAGGGAAGTTTCTATGGTGGAAAGTGTAATTTTTCCATAGATTTTCTGTATCTTTGGTCTTTCCACAGAGGAACTTGGGTCATCTTTGTTCCAGCTCTTATGGGGGTGGTTACACTTTACCCTTCTGTCCATCACAGAAACGATTTGCCAACCAACTTACCCAGCAGGTGTCAACAGGTAACCACCTGGGGTAACTGCTTTTCATCAACACCCTGGGATAGATTCGTATTAGGCTCTCAATGAGGTGGAAACTCCCCCTCAGCCTCTGATTACCTATCTCCTGGTTTAACTCTTTCGACTTAGATGGGCTTTATTTTCCTGAGGTTTTATTAAAATTGTTTAGCTTGTATGACAGCTAATAATTCTAGTTTGTGGGAAGGAATTAAGTGGCTTATGCTGTACCTTGGCAGCAGTACATTTGGAAATAAAAGCAGACTCAAAGCACTCTGATTAATCTAGGAAAGCGAGCCGCCTTCCCCAGTGGGTATGCCTTCCGCCTTGGCAGACTAATTCCTGATGCCAGAGCCTGATCTTAGGATTTTTTCATCTTTTTTTCTCCCCTCTGTTGTTGTTTTCTTAGAAGAATGAACTAAGCACTACAGTCATGGCAATTTTCCTGTATTGAATTAGGGTTGTGATTTTATTCTTTCTAAACTCCCTTTGATCTCGATGTTTTGGCTTCCCTTGGGGTAAGGGCTGAGCAGCTGCAACTCACTGAGCAAGGCTCTGTGGGATGCTACCTGCTCCCTTGCTGCCTTGCCCACTCATCCTGCAGTATGAATGTACACTTAGCACAGGGCCCACACTCCTAAGCTCTCTATGAGAGAAAGACGTAGTCATCGTAGAGTAGCGCACTATAAGCCTGTTCCAAACAGTGTGGTAATTTGGGCTGCAGCTGCTACAGTGATGGCTAAATCTTACCAGATGACATGAGAAAAAATGAGTTAAATAGACTGGAGCCCACGGATCCTTGCTGAGAATAATGGATTACATAAGGGGCACTATTTATGGACTCAGAATGCTAACATTTCAGCAGTGCCATCTCGTCCACAAATGTGGTACTTCCTTAGTTCATTTCTGTTGTGAATTCACACTCTTTAAAAATCTTTGTATAAATTACAATAAATAGAAAGGCCAAGAGAGTGACACTGCATGTCATATCAGGAGATTTAGGGATTAGCAGAGTTTCTGTTTGGGAAATGACTTGGTAGGTTGGAAAACAGACACCAAGGCTTTCATGAATAGGTCATCAGTTTAAATTCAGCACAGCCAGTGGTGGATAAATGTCACTACCCATGTGGCTTGAGTCCTTTGGAAATGCCTCTTTCTTCCTGCCTTATGGGGCAAGTACATATCAACCATGTGCTGGTGGACCAGGATTGAGAGGTATAGAAAGGGAAAGAGTAGCGTTGGTACTAGTAATTTGGCTTATCTTTATCTCTGTTATCTGATTTGAGAATCACATCTACGTCATTAGATCTTATCATCACCACTTTACAGATGAAGAAAATGCTGCCCAAAGAGATTAAGTAACATGCCTAAGTTTGTGCAGCTAAAATGGCACAGACACAATCAACCCCGAGGTCTCCAAGTACCTACCCTGGTTCTGACCCAACTCAAGTGGAGTGCAGTGTTTCTTCCCCAACCTGAACTTTTCAACTCATGGGCTGATCCAAGTCTGTGAAAACTGTGTTAGGAATCTGAGTCCATAGGTGTACTAAGCACGCCTGTGACTTAAAAATATCTTCTACATTTATGCACTGTGACACTTCAGATGGATATTAGATGCCCTTATGATTAACTCTTAAAATTAATTAATTGAAATATAAATTCATTTAAAGCTTTCTGAACACACAGTAGCATCTGATTAATATATATTTTACTAAATAACATACACAAGAAGTATAACCACAATCATGTGTGTTTGTATTTGTGTGTGGGGGTATATGTGTTCATGACTGGTTTTTAAATTAAAAAGTTATGGCAATCCTGGAGTTTGAAATTAGCTTGTTTTTTTGTATCTTTTTCTTTCTCTTTCTTGTCCAAATTAGTGGATTATATATACTGCAAAAAGGAGGTTACTTTTCATTTATCCTCCTTCCACGCAAGTCCCCCTGTCCCTGCAACAATGACAATTCAATCATTCAAGTATAAGAGAGGAGCTGGGATATAGACAATAAAAGAGGAGATTCTCCATGTCCTTTGTTGGTAACTGGCAACATCTGCTAGAGAGAGTAGACACCAGTCCCAAACTCACAGTGCTGACATTTTAATCACGAAGTGTCTGCACACCTGAGCATCAAATCCTACCCTTCTGCCTTAGCTCACAAGCAGGAAACAGAGGGCAGGCCCAAGAGAGGTGCCACAATCTTGGAAACAAACAGATACATGGAAACTTAATGGGTGGGGAGACAAATAATTTATAAACATGCATCTGTGTGATTTGGTAAGGTTGGTTTTCCCAAATTTAATTTTTGTAACTTGCTTATTTTGGACAGTTGTGGAGGAAAAAAAAAGGCATTAAGAGCTCTCTGTAACTTCCAAGGATTAGAAGGTTGAAGAGATCTATCTTCAAAAAGGCATCCAACCTTTTGAAGGCAGGAACTCTGTGTGGTAATTTGGGTGTGTTGTATTGATAAGGATGGGAGAAACCTGCTACACCCAGAAATCAGCTTAAAACATGCCTAGGGACACCCACACATGTAAAAATCATGGAGAAGTTTCCATGGAAAAGAGGCAGTGTTCCTTAAGACTGTTAGGGAAAACAGTCGTAATTTCTGAGTCCTTTCCAGTTAGATAGAGCATCTTCTAGGTACAGATCCACAAGAGGATGTGAGGGGGAAAAAAAGACCAAAAAAACTAAAAAAAAACCCAACCAACCAACCTATTGCCTCAGCATCAGCAGCGGGTTTAAACTACCTTCCAACCTGGAGACTCTTTTTACCTGAATATCACTCTAATTTGAGCCTGCTCCCATTATAATGTGAGTTTCCTTATCTTACAATATTTCACTGGACATGTCTTTCAGAAAATCATAATGGGGTTGTTAGTTCCTCTAGTCCTGGTGTAAAGCTAGGAAGTACAAAAAGACTTGAAGACATTCATTTGAAAAATTCAGATAAGAGGACTTTGATCCTCAGAAAACATTTCTCATTTCGTTTTCCTGTAAAAGTGGGGTTTTGTCTGTCTTGCTCAATGCTAAATCCCTAGCACCTAGAAGACTTGCCAAGTCTATAATAGGCACTCAATAAATATTTGTTAAGTGAATAAACGAGCCCATCTCAGTCCCACATCTCTTCCTATAAGATTAAAAACACAGAGGAAGCCTGGCAACAGTTGTTAGGCTGGGCTGGCTTCCCCTGGCATTCTCTCCAGCTGCAGAAAGGACAAATAATTGCCCCATTGCTTGATTTCTATTAACCTTTCATCATGAATACTGTTATTTTGCCTGTTTTGCCAGGAATCAAATTGCATGAGATGAATTAATCAAACAGTTGTTAAGTGAATATTATGTTTCTGATATCAGGCTCTCTTGACCTCTTACATCCTGTCTCTCACCTCCAGGGGCCCAAAGAGCCAGCCTAGAGGAATCTGAATTTGGTTCTATATGGAAAACATTTGTGTCGAATTAAAGTCTTGTGATTTTCTTGTATTGAGATATATTAACCAAATAAAACCATCCTATCAATTATGGATGACTTAATTATTAATAGTTTTTATATACTGTTTTATTTTCTAAATTATTTTATATCATGGATATATTTTTCTAATCACACACAAAAAAGTGAAAAACATTACCTACCCCACCTAGGACTTCAAATAGAATGTGGCATTTAGAAGACATGACCTGATTTTCTCCTCTGAAGGCCCAAATGGCACATCTGGCTATACAGAAGAGCAGTAAAACAATGTGCTTTGTAAATGAATGCAAAAAATGTGATCACTTCAGCAGTTGTTCTGAATTGGTATTTGTGACAATTGTTCTAGTAATAGCTTCCAAACTTGTCAAGGTCCACGGTCACACTGGTCCTTCTGGTAATGGAAAAAATGCTGTTTTATAGAAATTCCAAATTACAGAGAAAACACCTGAGACCAGATAAAGCAATACACACATATGAGGTCTGTCTGGAAAGTATCCAGCCATAATTTTCATAATTTTTCATATTACATGGCTAGATACTTTCCAGACAGGCCTCTCATCTATCTATCTATCTGTCTACCTACCTATCTATCTATAGCTCTCTCTTTCTCCATGATTTTTTCTCTTTCTCTGTGATTTTGGGCAACTTAGTTATTTTAGCTTCTGTTTACTCATCTGAAGAGAGGGCATACCATTACTTTCTATGTATCATTGTAAGGATAAAATGCACTAAAATACATGAATGCCTAGGGCAAAGCTTGGAGCATTGGAGGCACTCGGTGTTAGTTCTCTTTGATTCATAAGCGTTTTAGAGGTCCTAGGGAAGACATACTGTGTCTGTGATATCTCTCCAAAGAGGGCAGATAAGTGGAAAAGAGATATTATAAAAATCTCTGCCTTCATTTAGCAACTTGAAAACTGAGATATTTTGAGATCTCATTTGTGTGTATGTGAAGGAGATATTCTGCAATGGTTTAGATGTAATACATTAGTTTTTCATTTCTCTTCAAGGCTTATTATGAACCTTTAAATACAGGAAAAGAACCAGCCAACTGCTTCAGATCTTATGTCTACTAGACAGAGCGGAAGATGCATTAGACAATGTGACAAACCTATACCCTCTACCCAGGGAAATGCAAAGGAAGAGGCCAATTAATATCATGTTTGATTATACACATTCATTCCTGCTCTTTGGCCCATTGAAATGGTGATAAATGAATGAAAAGTCACAAATATTTTAGTAAACTAAGACCAACGTGCTGAAATAATTTTCTCCGTATTTTAGATGAACACAGAAGGCAATAAAGGAGATTACAGAGATGAGAGGAGTGGGTGAATAAATCTAGTAGGACCAAAATAAGAGTTTATGAGAGAGTTCAATCAAGGGGGAAATTATTTAAAAATAAGATTTTTAAATTTGCAAATGAAGTTCTAAATTTCAGTTCCCTTGAAGTTTTTAAATGTGTTGACATTTGTTTTTGCTCCTCAGAATCGGAAGCTCTCCCTATTAGGGCACAGAGAGCTAGGGTTGAAGCACATGACCCAGGCTCAGCCACCAGGATACTCCCACCTGGAAATCTGAATTTTGAGGGAATGGTTCAAAGACACAAAGACAGCTAAATCATTCCCAGGAGCAGTGGTTACTATTGTTTAGTATAGTGGTGTCCAGCAGTGGCCCGGGTGGAGATGTCAGTGGCAACGTCTTCCACAGTTTCTTCATGTGGATCCATTCACGGTTTCTATTGCCTGGTCTTCTTGGTTTCGGCACTTTTCTCCAAGTTTTTGTTCTACAGTCCTTGTATTGATTGTGTCTTATAAATCCTATGTACCTCGAATAATATCCTCTTTTCTTAAGTCGGCATATGTTTCTATTGCTTGCAACCAAGACCCGACTGATACATATTGAGTTTTTTAAAAATTATGTTTACATTCAACTTTTCAGGAACACATGCTTTGTGAGGAAAGATACACCTATGCTTAAGTATTGAGGAGTAAAGGAGAGTAGTGGATGGACTTAGGTTGATCTGTAGAGCCTTTCCAGAAGAATGTTTTCATAGTGTTTGCAAGGCACCAAGGGCTATGGATAAGCCTGAAGAAGGTGGGACGCAGGGCAGGTGGTAAGCACATCAGTCCCCATACCCAGCCTGGTTCCAGCTCCTTTAAAAGGAACAATTCTTTAAAAAAAAAGAATGAGAGCTGCTAAGTCCTCAGAAAGAGATCTCTAGTCTGCTTGGTTGAGTGCTATTCCCTATTCAATTCTTCATGCAATAGCCTCACTAACTACCACCCAATTTCAAACCTCCCATTCCTGGGAAACACAATTGAGAGGGAGGAAGTTGGCCAACTTAAAGAAACACCTGGAGACCAACAATATCTTTTTTCAATTATGCTTTTGACTTGGACAGGGAGTGGAAATTCCAACGAGAGCCCACAGGTGATCTCCTTTGGGCTATGGACAAAGGCCACATGCTCGTGCTACTAGTTAAGCTACCTGTTTTTGTGTCCCAGCCAAACACAATATGCTGCCTATCTGAATAGAAGATGCAGTGAGTCATGCAGCCTCAGAAAGTCACTTTCGTGAGAAGGTGTGTATCTGTGCCTGTGTGTGTGTAATCTGCTCATGACCACAAAATACCATTACTGGCTTTCTGAAAGGTAATTAAATAGCATATCCCCAAGGGATTGGAGAATCCCCCTAAACTTCCAGGAGAAATTGCAAAGTATTAGGGCTTTCAGTGCCTCTGAGAGATGAGAATTTCTATAGCCAGCTAAAAAAGTGGGCTCTCTTGGGCCCTTTAACAATTGGGGTACATACAGCCATCTGGAGAGTACGAGGCTTACTTCCTCCCCGCATTTGTTGTGTGGTCCTTAGCAGCTGTCAATACTTTGAGTCAAGCTAGTTAGGAATGAGAACAAAGAGCTTTTGTTTGGCCTTTAAATTTTTAAGATATAGAAATGGCAACTTCAAGTGAGGACAGGGTAGGCAATTGCTGTTGAAAGTCAACAGGAGACTTTGAAAGCACACATTAGAGTCTTTGCTTTCCTCTCACTCTGTGTTCTGTTAAGGCGTGGATGAGAACTTTGATGTCAGGGTAGTGAGGAGTGTTTAAGCATACAATAGGTTGTTTGTTTAAGAACTTGGTTAGTCCTCTACTCTCTGTTAACTTTCGGTCACTTTTTACTTTGTTGTAATTTAAAAATTATTTTTAAAAAAGTTGCAAGAATAGAACAAGGAAGTGATATAGATTCTTTTTCCAGATTTACTGATAAAATGAATGTCCTATTTGCTTTGTCATTTCCTCTTTCTGTTTCTAAATACACACACACACATATATGTGTGTGTGTGTATATATATAACTTCCTTGTCCTATTCTTGCAACTTTTTAAAATAATTTTTAAATTACACCAAGTAAAAAGTTACCAAAAGTTAACAGAGAGTAGAGGACTAACAAATTTCTTAAAAAAACAGCCTATTGTATGTTTATTTTTATATATATATATATATATATATATATATATACACACACACACACACATACCCATACACACACAGATAAATATATATACATATAAAGAGAAAAATACATAAATTTACATATTCATATACATATATAAATAAATATATGTGTGTGTATATATATATTTATACTTATTTTTTTCCTGAACGATTTGAAAGTAGGTCAGAGGTACCTTGACTCTTTATGCCTCTATATTTCAGTGTGTAAGAACAAGAACATATCTTCTATAATCATAGTACAGTTATCAGGTTAAGGAAAATTAACAATATTAAACTTTTATTTAATCTATAATTCATATTCCAATTTTTAATTGTCCCAATAGTGTCCTTTATAGTATTTTTTCTTTACTGCACAGAATCTAGTCCAGGGTCACATTTAGCGTTCAGTGGTCATGTCTCTTGAATTTCCTTTAATCGGTAATAGTTCTTTAGCCTTCACTTTCTTGATCTTGATATCTTTAAGGAATCCCTGTATTACTCTCAAAAGTGTGGAACCCCTACTCTTGTATTCTTAATTTCTCTAAATCTCATTGCTAAATTCCTGCTACATGTTTCAACAATCGACCCTTTGGCTCCCTTATCTCTAGTAGTCTTTCTGATTTCCTATTTGTTCCTTTTCTCTATCCTGTCATCAGATTTTCTACACTTTTTATAGAAAGTGAAGAAATTGTTCCTAACAGTGTACTGAAATACAATAGCTGGTTGCAAAACAGTGCAAGTGCTTATAAGGACATAATTGGTTTACTTCCTTCCTTTAATTGATCAAATGATTGGAAGGTACTTCTTTAAAATATAGAAGTTTGTCCACCCAGAAAACTTAGTACAATTTGCACAGCAACCTAGGTTTTTCTCCAACAGCTAAACATTAGGCTCATTTGTAAAGATTTTAGCAACTGGACACTTTAGAGATGTGCATTTCAAAAATTATTTAGGATCTGAATTCAATTGGGATAAATTCATAAAATACGGTAAATACAACCATCCAGATGGTCTCAATCTTCTCGCTCCTTTACACTGAAGAAAGCAAGGATCCCAAGTTAGTTCCTGTTAGTTTTCTCCTTGAGAGATTTCTTTTCTTGGAAACACTTGAGAGATGGAACAGCTCTATCTCACGGGGTTCCCAACGATCTGTGTTTGGCGTTCCTTATTTGCTCCTCATGGTACTATCTGAAGTCCAGTGGTAGCTCTGGCAGTTGGTTCCTGGCAATACGCAAGATTCAACTCACCACTCCAAGGTCAGTAAACAGGAGAATTATATGAGGTATGTGGAGATGAGCTCTTAATAATTACCCTTGTTTTTATGAAATTTGAGTGAGGTCAGGATGTTCAGAGTCAAATTAAAAACCTCTCAGCGTTCACTACAGTCTGTGTGAGAACTGAGACCCAGTGTTCTGAGTAGGGAGCCATGATTTCTGCCCAAGACCCGAATTTCCTGGGTATCAGAGCAAGTTACTTTACTTCCCTTAATTTCTTCCTCTGTAAAATGGAAATAATTGTATCACAGAGATAATCTGTGAAACAGCCAGAAAACTGGTAGCAAAGATCCAAATACAGCATTCCATAAATATTCAATCAGGGCAGTGATAATTTATGAGATTTATTGTGAACTGCTGACCCCGTTTCACACAAAGAGTGGCTTACTGATAGAGTGCTACTCACCTCCATTTATTTACAGTAACCTCTGCAAGAGATTATTGTGAACAATGTCTCTACGTTTTTGCTGTCAAACAACCTGGATTAAGCAGCATTATTCAGAATATAGACTGGCATTATAATGAAATGGGCATTTGTGGTGGCTGACAAAAAGATGAAGCTTACCTTATGAGCACTCTTAAAACATATTGGAGCCTTGTCTGGGCTTGGTATATGTTGTCCCCCTCCTCCCATCCGTCAAATGCATAGATTCTTGGTTGCATTGCACAGATTCTTGGTTGCATTGCACATGGTGGGACACACATGTTCATACATGTCACACACACACACACACACACACACATCCCCCAAACGTTGCCCTTTCTTCAGTCCCTCATTGCCTCTCCTTCCAACTGCTGCCTCATTTTCTCTCTCTGCCCCCAAGCCAGCCCTCTCTAGTAGCAATCCTGTCCTGGACCTTCTTGTTCTCTCTTCTCCACAGTGAAACATATCTAGTGGTGGTCTTATCTCCACAAAATCTTCTCCAAGGTGACAGCTGCCTACATTGCTAAACCAATCTGTTCTAATGAGATAGTGAACAATATTGGCTTTATGTGTTTCCCCTTCTCTTGCCTTATTTCAACAAAAGCTTCTTGCTGTTGTTGTCTTCAAGTATCATGACAGAACCGGTGAGGCGAGGAATACTTTTGGTGGTTGGAATTCTCTTTTGCTTTAAATCACACTGTTTAGGTGGATGGTCTGCCAGGGGCTAGCTCTCAGTCACTGCACTTGTTCCTAATCAGAGAAACATTCTGAGTAAAGGTAATCCCTGAAGTAGGGCCTCATGTCCCACCATTCTTGGTGATGGAGAATTTGAATTCAAGGCCAAAACAATGAAGAATGACCATGACCCATGTTGTACATGAAGTCCCTGGTCTGAACATTTCTAGAAGATGCTCTATCACTCATTTAGGATAATCTTCATGTCTTAACAGAAGAATAGTTCCTACTGTGCCAGCACTCACTATCATGTCAGCATGATCTTCTGTTAGGTCAGAAGGAGTTGCTCTTTTGATATTGCAGGGAAAAAAGTGACTAAGTGAAATAGCCAATTTGAACTGTTGAGGGTTTTGGAATTCCTATTTATAGTGACCAAGGTTAGTAAAAGTACTATTTGCAGGCTTGGAAAGTATAAGATTATTTTTCATTCATTGATTTTTCCCATATGTATTAATATCATCATCTTTCCTTAATAATTCACTTTTCCCTTCTCATTTTTGCATACATGTATTTTCCTCTTATTTATTTATTTATTTCCAAGCATGGTTGCTCACCTTTTATGACTGATTTCCCTGTTCCTTTATCTTTCAGTCCTGGCTCTGCGTATCTAGTTTTAAATGTATCTTCCAAACATACAGAGGATGTAGAATACTTTTCTCTGCCACATTACAACAGGCTGCCATTGAGACAGGAAGTGAAACAATCAGCCCTGTGTTGGAATGAGTTTACCTTAGCACCAGCCACTTTCAGACCATCACAGAACATACTCATTCTGTAGTAAAGGTGTCCTGATCAGCATTATGACCTTGGAGGGCATGCATTCCTGATTCACACCATGGCTACCTCCCTGCCTTTGTGTGTACATGTGCAGACTGACATATCCACAAACACACAGTTACTCTTATAAATGGGATTTCATACATCCTTTAATTTGTAGTTTGCCTTCGCAGCATTTAGTTGTAGTACTTTTAGACATGCTCCCTCAACTGAATCAGTTTTAATAAAACACAAATTAGTGGATGAGAGCTTAAATTTGCCAATCCAGATAAAGTGTACAGGATCATGGTAATGTGAGCTTTCTAAATAAGCATTTGCTGGAATAAATATGATGCCTGGGGGAGAAGTTGGCAATATCATCAACTAATTAAGGAGAAAGAAATAGTGACACCACCTTTGAAAGGAATCTAAGATGCCATATAATTCCACTTTATTCTTGGGAAACCTTGATTACTATGACATAGGTGATCCAGATAAAACATAAGACCTTGAGGGAGAGAGAAATTGACTTGTTTCCAGTTTCCGAGCATATCAGTAGAAGCATCAAGACTTGATCCCAGTTCTTGGCAATTCGCAATACAGATATTTGGATTTTTTTTTCCCCTAAGAATGTTACCTTAAAGTTCCTATGAACTCCTTTATTCTTAAAAGTCTTTATGTCGTCTCAGATAGAAGCATCTTCATGGTAGCTCTCTGGCCACCCAAACCAGTATGCATTGAGATTAACACACATGGAAGCATATGATTGAAAATAAAACACACTTGGAACCGCCCAATCTGACATTGTTAGCACTGCTATTGATGACATAGCCTTTTTTCCACCTGGCAACTCTTTCTTATTAGGTTTGATGTATATCCTCAGCTTTTGTTGAAAGGAGAATAACAACTTTATTCTGAAGTCAGGCAGAAGTTCACTGGCCTGGAAATTATTAAGTGGTATCTCTCCTACTTATGTGATGAGCAATCATTTGTGTAACAGTAGTGATAATAGGAAGTTTTCTACAGCAAATGTACAGTATACTATAATTTAGATTTATTGGTTCATGTTTATGTGTTTTTAAAGGTTTGGGGCAAATTCATACAGATGATAGCAAGCTTTATGTTTACTTATTAGGCCACCCTAACAATTCCATGAACATTAAAAATCATAAATACAGGAGTCAAAAACAGCATTTAGGGCAAGAAGTGAGCTTATTGATCATACAGTGCAACCCTTCATAAGGGCACCGGGGCCCAGAGAGCCTAACTGACGTCTTCTGACTCAGAGAGTCTTGTACTCTTCTCTCTGCTACCTGGTAAGAAGATGTCACAGAGTAAATCAAATTTCTCTGACATCAGAAAGACATTAGTAATTCTCTTTTTGAAGTTGAGCAATATGTTTCCCCAGTCTTTCTTGGGACCGAGAACTAACATTTGCTGGCAAATTGGCTAGGACGAGATATACAGGAAATAGCCGTAGAACAAGGAGTATTTCCTGGGCAAAGTCTACTGGCTTAACCAGAAATTGCACCCTTGATTTCACATTAAGTTGAGAGTTAAATCTTCCCACAACTTGGCATGTGGGGCCACATATCTATGAAACACTTGATATCCATGAAAATGGGGAAGATATAGAGATACTCTAGGAAAAGGAGAAACACAAATATTTTAGTGTTTAGCTTTTAAATGCAGTGAATCTGAAAAATCCACAGGATTAGACTGATTTTCAAGTCCAAAGAAAAGCTTTACACCATTCTATTTATAAACATAAATAGAACCATATGAAATTGCCTTTTTTGTAGGTCAAAAATGGTTAAATATTGGCAATTTCTTGTAGTTAAACCTAATATTATATAATAAAAATCTTGGGAAACTAGAATACGTATATACATTTTAAGTGATTATGGCTTTTGTTTTCCTACTGAGTTCCTTAAAAATTAATTGGACTATTATAGGACTTAGTTGACTGCAGTGACTTGATATTAATTCTGAAAAATAGCAGTGAATGAATAAGCTATGCTCGTCTGTTCTTCACATTGTCTGGACCTGACCCCATAACTGCATGTTTTTACCCCCACCAAAGCATTAATTTCTTCAGGATAATCTCATGGTATTGCAAGGAAGCCAGCTACCTTCTTCAAAAGTAATCATGCTGCTGTTTCTAGGCAGTTTGACTTGCCTTGTGCTTTGTGTTTGAGTGCTCCTCTTTTCCTCTTCGCTTTGTCCCTGGCGTGCTCCTAGAAACGTTCCATTGTCTCTTTGTTCCTACATGCTCTGACACTTCTCCTCAGCTAAACGATGGCTAATAGCGGTGGGATAGGCTGCCAGCTATTATGGGTGCTTTGTGTGGAGCCTATCTGACCTTTTTATTATATAAAGGTGTTAAGCAAGTTATTGAGAGAAGAGAAACTGAAAAGAACCTGTATAAAGAAAAAAATGGCAGAGCAAACCTGCTTATAAATCTGCCGACCTTTAATTATCTCGGAAGCAAGAACTTCCTCTTGAATGATGGAAGAAAATAAAGTGGAAGGCTTATCACCTGATGATAACCCTGTGTTGGCATCAATTACAGGTTTTATGGATTAATGCATTGCATTTCAGAAGCTCAGACCAGACTTTAGTAGTCAAGAAAGCAGGTTACTCATAGAGGGATACAGAAAAGCCAATTGAAATGTGGACTTTGCTGAAAAGAGCGTTACTGTTTGGTAACTTAGGTCTTGATCTTAATTCAAACAGGTGATGTAACCTCAGACAGCACAAGAGCTGATGTGTATTGAAAATGTCTAGATTTCACTTAAGTGCTTTAAGTATCCCCCACCGCCACCAAGTTAAATTCTAAACTGTGCTCGCTTTTCTCTCTTTCCCCTTCTTTTACTTATTCAATATATAGTAAAATTTTTGTTTGAAAAATACCAACCTTATTTTGGCAAAGAATAAAGAAAACTTACTTGGGCTTTTCACAATATATCTTTGCCCCTACCCTTTTAGCCTTCACCCAAGCATTCGCTAAACCAAACGTTTTTGGAGTTTGAAAGTGTCTGGTTCACTTTTTTCTTATTATTATTTTTCTTTTGGGTACACCTCTGCATTTCAAGATCATAGTTTCCAGGCCAAACACAGGCAAAAAGTTCTGGAAGAACACAATTTTGCAAACTAAAGATTTTTAAAAAAAATTAGATAAGCTATATATAAACATCTAAATTTTCGGGTACTTAAAATAGAAAGTATCAAAATGTATCACTAGCCCAAATCCTCATCTGACCCAGATCCTTTCACGGTTATAGTCCTTGAAGGTTGCCCTTCATCAGTCTGCCAAAGAGCCCTGTGTTCTAGTCAGGATTGATTTCTTGGTTTTGTAAAATACGAGGGTCAATGTCTCTAAGGAAGCTGCTGTTTATTTGGTAAGCCTTACTAATCGTTTTCTATTATAACAAAAAGACAATACAGTTTATCAAAGAAGTAAAAACAGACTGTTGCCAGATATTTTCACATGCTAACTGGCACTAAAGTCTTGTACGTTTTGTTTTCATGAGATATCTAGGTTACATGAATAATACACTGGGAGGTTTGGGTGATTTCTCAAACATTATTTTTGGTAGTTACAGAAACCAGACCCAAGAGGAATGTATATGTTTGTGAACATTTAATTACATGTCTATGGGCATAGGAGAGGAAACATCATTCAACCAATATTTAAATTCACCTTGTTAGGATGAAGCTAACCTGTGGTCTGTGTGTTTTGAACCAGATTCTATTAAGCTTTTTAACCTTTCTGATACTGTCATTCAAAGATATTTTGTATTCTTTTCTTTTTCTATTTATCTGATTTGACTCCAATCCATTTTGTGGTGTTGGCTGGGTTTTTGGGTTGAGTCAAATTTTCCATACAGCACAAAACTCCTTTGCTCCCACTGTGAGAATGTTCCTTAAATCAAGAATAGAGAGCAAGGGATGAGCTTGTTTTAACCTGTCTGGGAAGAGATTTTGTGTCTTCTTTTTCTTCTTCTTCTTTCTTCTCTTTTCATAAAACTAATAGCTAGAGGTCTGACTTGAAATAATGGAGATATTAAAAGCGGATATGAAAATGCATGGTAGCTACTTAATCATGCTTGAACTTTCGAGTGGCTCACTTGTCTCATGCTTTTTAATTGGAGCAGACATGCTGAGTGTTTGGAGATGAACTGATACATGCCTGGATTTATGTGGCCCAGAGGCTAAGTCTGAACTTGCTAGCTAGTGGGAGAGAGGAGTCGCCTTCAGCTGTGGTTGGGGCTGAACTGCTGTTGTGCAGTTCATTTAGGGAGAAAAGTCATTTTCCAAAGGACAGTTCAGTCTGCAGCAGAACCACAACTTTTAGTCCCCTGATATGCCAAATGCAGAACCAATGTAATTATCTGGGTAAATCAAACCACAAATTATTTCATACTCTAAGGTCACTCTGAAAGGTTATTGACAGTGAGCCCATGCATTTCCTTTTCTTTCCATAAGCTTTCTCTCTCTCCAAACCTCATCTTTGTTTGTTCCCCCCTTTTCCTAAAAGGTGTATAATCTCCGTGTGGTTCCTTTCTCACAGCCTCTTGGGGACATATGAATTTGGTGGATTTACTGTTTCTTCTCTTCAAATGACATATAGGGCTTACTGCCCTTCTCTTCAAATGACATGTAGTCCTCAAAATAGCATTTAACTGACTGATCCCTATATTTTAATTTATTAATGTAGGAGAGGAGTAATGAGTAAAAGGGAATAGAGAGGAAAAAGAGGAGAGGGAATTTATATTTATTGAGAGAATAGCTATGAGCCAGGCATTCTACTTGGAATTTTGTTAACATCGTCTCATAAACTTCTAGAAGTAATATAATCAATATATTGTAGGTTAAAATCATTATGAGTAACAGAGTGATGTCAGCAAGATGGTAGAATAGGAGGTCTCTGGCTTTACTGACTCTCACCCAAGAAATCCAACCAGCAACTATCCACAGGCAAGAATACCATCATGAAAATCCCAGAACTCAGGAGTGAGACTGAGACACATCTTTGGACCACAAAATTGAAAAATGCTGTGACTGAAGGATAAGAAGGTCAATTCTCTTTGATTGCACTGCCCATCCCCACTGGCTGGCATGGCACCACATGCAAAGAATTCCCCTGGGCCCACAGTTTCTTCAGTGGGAGGGACAGGTTAGAGGTGGACATTCAGCTCTCCCCGCCCCAGTCTGAGACCCTTTGCTGGAGAATTGGTCCTGTCTTGTCCTGTGGAAAATGTTGGCAGTGCCAGCAGAGCTGGACCACCTGGGGTCAGTTGGAGATGGACAATGAAGGTAGGGCTCACAGCAACTAGCATACAGATCTTGGTGGTTGCTCTGCATTCTGACCAATTCTGACCACACCAGAGAAATTAGCCAATAGCATTATGCTGCTGGAAACAGTACAAATTCCAAAAAACAGTATGTCCCAGCCTGAGAAGACAATCTGCAAATCCGCCCGATCAGAGAGAATCACAGAGACCAGCCAGCAGGCTCACCTAATGGCAGAGTCCAGCCAGTAGTCTTATCAAACCATGGAGCACGGCCAGCATGCTCATTCAACCTCAGCACAGGAAATGATCCAGCCCAACTAAAGAATCCAACACCAAGGCCTGGCTGTTCAGGGTTGCAGTCAGCTGGCCCATTCAGAATCCTAGGCTAGACTAAACAGTAAAGTTCTAACCTGCAAAGGCTAGAAGAGGTGCCCAGCTCCTCATATGTGCAGGCATCAATGTAAGGACACAACAAGTACAAAAAATCAGGGAAATATGACACCACCAAAAGAAACTAATGAAGCTCCAGTAATGGACCCAGAAGAAAAGAAGAACTGTGAAATGACTGACAAAGAGCTCAGAATAAATTCTCTTGAATAAATTCTCTTAAATAAATTTAGGTAACTGTAAGAAAATATGGATTGCAAATTAAATAAAACATGGAAAACAATTCATGAACAAAATAAAATTTGACAAAGAAATAGAAAAAAATGAAAAAAAAACCAATAGAATCATAGAGATAGAGAATAAAATAACTGAACTGAAAAATTGAATAGAAAGCTTTAACACAAGACTTGATCAAGGCTAAGAAAGAATCAGTTAGCTTGAAGACAAGACATTTGAAATTATCCAATCATAGGAGCAAAACAAAAAGAGAATAAAAAGGAATGAAGAAAACTTATGAGATTTATGAGATAGCATCAAAAGAGCAAATAAATATTTGTATCATTGGTGATCAAAAGGGCATAGAGAAATATAAAGGGGGAGAAAACTTAAAGAAATAATAGCAATATAATATTTATATCTTTCTCCAACTTTCTAAACCTGGAAAGATATAAATATCCAGGTACAGGAAGATAACAGGCACTGATCAGATTCAATTCATATTGACACCCCAAGGCATATTATAATCAAATTGTCAAAAATCAAAGACAGGATTCTGAAAGCAGCAAGAGAAAAGAAGCAAATAAATTATAAGGGAATTCCAATATGTACAGCAACAAACTTCTCAGCAGAAACCTTACAGGCCAGGAGGGAGTGGGATGATATATTCAAAATGCTGAAGAAAAAAAAAAAAAAAACAACCTGTAAACCAAAAATACTGTGCCCAGCAATGCTGTCCTTCAGAAAGGAAGAAGAGGGAAAGACTTTCTCAGACAAACAAAAGCCAAGGGAGTTTATCCCCACTGGACCCATCTTACAAGAAATGCTAAAGGGATTATTTCAAGCTGAAAGGAAAAAATGCTAATGAGAAACACGAAAACATCTGAAAGTATAAAACTAACTGTTAAATGTAAGTACCAGTCATATTTAGAATACTCTAACATTGTAATGGTGGTGTGTAACTCTCTCATATCTTTAGTACAAAGGTTAAAAGACAAAACTATTAAAAATAATAATTACAATAATTTGTGAAGGGAAATGAAATACAAAAAGTTGTAAATTGTGACATGGCAAGCTTAAAATGTGGGGAGGGGAGTGGAATAAAAGTGTAGAGGTTTTTGTTTTGTTTTGTTTTTGCAATCAAAACTAAGTTGTTATTGGCTTAAAGTAACTTGTTATAAGATATTTTTTTGTAAACCTTATGGTAACTAGAAAACAAAACCTACAATACATATATGGAAAATAAAAAGCAAGGAATCAAAACATACAAGTAGAGAAAATCACTTAATTACAAAGAAAGTAAGAGAGGAATAAAGGATCTATAAAACAATCAGAAAGCGATTAACAAAATGGCAGTAGTAAATCCTTATCTATCAGTAATTACCTTGAATGCAAATAGATTAATTCTCTAATTAAATGACATAGAATGGCTAAATGGATTAAAAAAAAAGACCCAACCATTTGCTGCCTAAAAAAGACTCACTTTACCTGTAAGGACACACATGGACTAAAAATGAAAGGATAAAAGTTACATTCCATGCAAATGGAAACCCAAAGAAATAATTATACTAGATAAAATAGAATTTAAGTCAAAACTATAAAAGGAGACAAAATTGATTGTTGTATAATGATAAAGGGGTTAATTCAGCCAGAGGATATAACAATTGTAAATATACATACACCCAACATTGGAGCACCTAAATATATAAAGCAAATATTAATAGATCTGAAAAGAGAGATAGACTGCAAAATGATAATAGTAGAAGACTTGAACAACCCACTTTCATTGATGGACAGATCATCTAGACAGAAAATCCCAAAGGAAACATCAGATTTAAACTATACTTTAGGCCAAATGAACCTAATAGACACATATAAGAACCTTCCATCCAACAGCAGCAAAGTACACATTCTTCCCAACAGCACATGGGATTTTCTCCAGGGTAGATTATATGTTAGGCCACAAAATAAGTCTTAAAAACTTTTAGAAGACAGAAATCACATCAAATATCTTTTCTGACCACAGTAGTATAAAACTGGAAATCAATAATAGGAGGAACTTTGGAAACTTCACAAAAACATAGAAATTACAAAATTTCTTGAGACAAATGAAAATGGAAACACAACACCAAAAATCCATGGGATACAGTAAAAGCAGTTCTAAGAGGGAATTTTGCGGTATAAATGGCTACATCAGAAAAGAACAAGGATCTCACATAAACAATCTAACATTGTACCTGAATGAACTAGAAAAATAAGAACAAACTAAGCCTAGAATTGGTAGAAGGACGGAAATAATAAACATCACAGCTGAAAGAAAGGAAATGGAGAATAAAAAATCAACTGAAAGGATCAGTAAAATGAAGAATTGGTTTTTTATAATATAAACAAAATTGACAAACATTTAGCTAGACTAAGAAAAAAGGAGAGAAGACTCAAATAAAATCAGAGATGAGAAAAGGGACATTACAACTGATACCACAAAAATACAAAGGATCATTAGAGATTATTATGAAAAACTATATCAAACAAATTGGAAAACCTACAAGAAAAGGATCAATTTCTGGACACATACAACCTACTAAGACTGAATTATGAAGAAACAGAAAATCTGAACAGACTCATAGTAAGGAGATTAAATCAGTAATAAAATATCTCCCATCAAAGAAAAGCCCAGGATGTGATGGCCTTGCTGCTGAATGCTACAAAAAATTTATGAAACAGCTAATACCAATTCTTCTCAAATTCTTTCAAGGAATTGAAGAGGAGAATATACTTCTAAACTTATTTTACAGGGCCAGCATTACCCTGATACCAAAACCAGACAAGAACTCAACAACAACAAAGAAGCTACAGGCCAATATCTTTGAACAGAGATGTAAACATTTTAATCAGTGTACTAGCAAACAAAATTCAACAGCACATTAGAAAGATCATTTGTCATGATCAAGTGGAATTCATGCCAGGAGTATAAGGATGGTTCAACATGCACAAAGCAATAAATGTGATAAATCACATTAAAAGAATAAAGAACAAAAAGCATATGGTCATTTCAATAGATGTAGAAAAAGCATTCAGTGAAATTCAATATCCCTTTATGGTAAAAATGCTCAAAAAATTAGATACAGAAGGAATGTATCTCAACACAAAAGGCCATATATGACAAATCCACAGCTAAAATCATAGTGAATGGGGAAAAGTTGAAAGCTTTTCCTCTAAGATCTGTGACAAGACAAAGATGCTCAGTCCCACCACTTCTATTCAACATAGTACTGGAATTCCTGGGAAGAGCAGTTAGGCAAGAGTAAGACATAAAAAGGATCTAGATTAAAAAGGAGGAAGTTAAATTGTCCCTGTTTGAAGATAACATGGTCTTACATATAGAAAGCCCTAAAGATATCACTGAAACACTATTAGAACTAATAAATGAATTCAGTAAAGTTGCAGGATACAAAATCAACATACAAGACTCAGCAAGGTTTCAATATACTTACAGCGATCTATCTGAAAAGGAAATGAAGAAAACAATCCCATTTACAATAGCTAAATATAAAATAAAATACTTAGAAATAAATTTATCCAAGGAGGTGGAAGATCTTGTATTAGCCCATTTGTGTTGCTATAAAGAAAATACCTGAGGCGGGGTAATTTATAAAGAAAAGATGTTTATTTGGTTCATAGTTTTGCAGACTGTACAAGAAGCATGGTACAAGCATATGCTTTTGGTGAGGGTTTCAGTGAACTTCCAATCAAGGCGGAAGGTGAAGGGGAGTGGGAGTGTATCATGGTGAGAGTAGGAGCAAAAGGGATAGGAGGTGATGCCAATCTCTTTTAAATAATCAGATATTACATGAGTAAATAAAGTGAGAAAGCACTTATTATTGCAAGGAGGACACCAAGCCATTCATGAGGGATCTACCCTCATGATGTAAACACCTCCCACCAGGCCCATATTCAACACTGGGGATCAAATTTCAACATGAGATTTGAAGGGGCCAAACATCCAAACCAATATCAGATCTCTACACTGAAAAGTGTAAAGCACTCATGAAAGAAATTGAAAATGACACAAATAAATGGAAAGATATTCTGTGTTCATAAATTAGAAGAATTAATATGTTAAAATATCCATACTATCCACAGTGATCTACACATATAATGCAATTCCTTTCCAAATGCCCAGGGCATTCTAACAGAAATAGAAAAAGCAACCCTAAAATTTGAATGGATCTACAAAAGACTCTGAATAGCAAAAGAAATTTGGAGCAAAGAGAACAAACTGGAGGCATCATACTACCTGACTTCAAAATATACTCTAAAGTTATGGTAACCAAAACAGCATGGTACTGGCATTAAAAATGGAAATATAGACCAATGGAATAGCAAAGAAAGCCTAGAAATCATGCATGCACATCCAACTGATTTATGACAAAGGTGCCAAAAAAAAAAACACATGAGAAAAGGACAAAATTTTCAATAAATGTTGTTGGGAAAACTGAATATCCACATGCAGAAGAATGAAATTAGATCCTGATCTCTCAATATATACAAAAATGAATTCAAAATGGATTAAAGACCCAAAACTACAAGACTACTAGAATACGACAAAGGGGAAAAGCTCCAAAATATTGATCTGGGAAATGATTTTCTTGGTATGACCTCAAAAGCACAGGCAACAAAAGAAAAAATAGACACATGGGATTGCATCAACTAGAAAGCTTCTACAAAGCAAAAGGAACAATCAACAAAGTAAAGAGACAACCTACAAAATGGCAGAAAATATTTGCATACCATACATCTAATAAGGGGTTCGTATCAAAAATATATAAGCAACTCAAACAACTCAATAGGAGGAAAACAAATAACCTGATTGAAAGGTGGACAAAGGATAGGAATAGACATTTCTCAAAAGAAAACATATAAATGGTATATGAAAAAATGCTCAAATCACTAGTCATCAGGGATATGCAAATCAAAACCACAGTGATATATCTCCTCACTCCTGTTAAAATGGCTGTAACAAAAAGACAAAAGATAATAAGCATTGGCAAGGATGTGGAGAAAAGGGAAGTTGGACACTTTCCTTGGGAATAGAAATTAGTACAGCCATTATGGAAAACAGTATGGAGGCACTTCAAACATTTAAAATTTACTACCGTATCATCCAGCAATCCTGCTACTGGGTATGTATCCAAAGGAAATGAAGCTAGTATGCTGAAGAGATATCAGCACCTCCATATCTATTGCAACACTGTTCATAATAGCCAAGATATGGAAGCAACTTAAGTATCCAACAGCAAATGAATGTATAAAACAAATATGGTATTTATGCCCCATGAAATACAATTTTGCCATAAAAAGGAAAATCCTGCCATTTGCAGCAACATGGATGAATCTGGAGGACATTATGTTAAATAAAATAAGCTAGGCACAGAAAGACAAATATTGTATTTATGGAATCTAAAAAAGTTGATCTCATAGAAGTACAGAGTAGAATGGTGATTACCAGAAGCTGGGGTGGTTAGACGGGAGAGGGGTTTGGGGAAATGTTCAAAGGGGAGGGGAAAATGAGGAGTTGCCATTCAATGGGTATATATTTAATAGTTTTATTTACACAAGATGAGTAAGTTCTAGAGATCTGCTGTGCAACTTAGTGCCTATAGTTTACAATACTGTATTGTGCACATAAAATTTTGTCAAGAGGATAGATCTCATGTTAAGTGTTCTTACCACAAACAAACAAACCAAAATACTAATCTGGTGGGTTATGGAAGGCTGTCTAGACCATGGTTGTGAAATTTGATGTTTAGTTCCTGGAAGGATAAATGACTAGCTCATTGATTCTTTTGTATATTTTTCTATGTGTAACTCTAGGATGGTTCCTGTCAAGGAAACCATTTGGAGAAGCAGATCAACTAAGAGTGTTATGAAATAAGGGATTTATTATAGGAAGCAGACTTTACGTAATTGTGACAGCAGCTTGGAAAGTTTAGGTCCAGAAGTAAGGATTGGAAAAGCAGAGAATTAAATTACTAACCAGTCCTCCTGAAGCACTGGAAGGGGTAGACCTCTTTCTTATTAAATAACAAGGGCCAGAGAGAGCAACTTTTAAATTCATCTTGTACCAGTAAAAATTTCACTAAGATGGTAGGTTAAGATTTGTTAAAAGCAACTTTATTGAAGTACATTTAAGTACAATAAAATACACCCATTTAAGTCTACAGTTTGATGAATTTTGGCAAATACATATATGCTTGAATAACTCCTACCACAATCAAGATATAAAGGTTTTCCATCACCCTAAAAAGTTCTCTTGTGTTCCTTTGCAGTTCATAATTCCCCACTCCTTGGGTCCAGACAATAGTAATCTTTCAGTCACTATAAATTAGTTTTCCCTGTTTTAGAATTTCACATATATGGAATCATTTGCTATACACTCTTTTATAACTGGCTTCTTTCACCCATGGTCAATGGTTTTCAGTTATTCCTTGTTGTTGCTGGCATCATTAGTTAATCTCTTTTTATTGTTATTATTCTATTGTATATACCACATCTATAAAACAATTAGTTTATTAATTTATTTTATTAATTCAGCATTTGAAATGATTCTAGCAAGGTGATTTTTATGTCTTGCGATTTCTACACACATAATCATTCAAATACAGACATTTTTACTACTTCCATTCCAATATTTAAGGGTTTAATTAATTTTTCTTGTTTTATTACACTAATTAAGACCTCCAATACAGTTTTGAATAGAAATGATGAGAATGTACATTATTATCTTGTTCCTGACGAGGGGAAAAACATTTATTCTTTTACCATTGTTATGATTTTAGCAGTAAGTTCTTTGTAGATGTCCTTTATCAGATGGAAGAAGTTTGCTTTTATCCCTAACTTGCTGAGGATTGTTGTAATAAGTATGTATTGAATTAGTTTTTCAAATATTCCTCCATGTCGTCTTTAATCTGTTATTATGGTGAATTACATTGATTTATTTTCAATAGTTAAACCAATTGTGTACTCTTGAGATAAACCCCAATTGATAGTGATAGACTATCCTTTTCAAATATTACTGAATTGCCGGGTGTGGGGGCTCATGCCTGTAATCCTAGCACTCTGGGAGGCCGAGGCGGGCGGATTGTTTGAGCTCAGGAGTTTGAGACCAGCCTGAGCAAGAGTGAGACCCCGTCTCTACTAAACATAGAAGAAATTAGCTGGACAACTAAAAATATATAGAAAAACTTAGCCAGGCATGGTGGTGCATGCCTATAGTCCCAGCTACTCAGGAGGCTGAGGCAGAAGGATTGCTTAAGCCCAGGAGTCTGAGGTTGCTGTGAGCTAGGCTGATGCCATGACACTCTAGCCCAGGCAACAGAGCAAGACTCTGTCTCAAAAAGATAAATAAATAAATAAAGAAATATTACTGAATTATATTTATTAAGAATTGGTAAAGAAACTTTTGTCCATGTTCATGAGGAATGTCAGACTTTAATTTCTTTTCTTGTAATGATTTTGGTTTTGGTATCAGGGAATTCTGGCCTTGTAAAATATGTTAGTTATATATTCCCTCTGTCTCTATTTTCTAAAGCAGTTTGTATAGGATTGTTATTATTTCTTCTTAAATATTTGATAGAAGTCATCATTGAGAAAAATTGGGCCTGGAATTTTCTTTGTTTGGAGGTCTTAATTTCAAATTCAGTATCTCTAATTGGATACAGGATTGTTCAGATTTTATATTTCTTCTTATGTTAGTTTACACAATTTTGTCTTTCAAGGAATTTATTTCATCTAAGTTGTTCATAGTAACACTGATGTCTGTAGGATCTGTGATAATGTTTCCTCTTTCATTCCTAATACTGGTAATTTTTGTCTTCTTTCCCCCTCCCACTCCTGCCCCATGGTCAGCCTAAGTGGGGAGTTTATCAATTTTTGTCTTTTCAAAGGAACAATTTTTGGTTTATTTGAATTTTGTCTATTTTTGTGCATTTTTTTACTTCAGTGATTTTTGCCTTTATTTTTTATTATTTCCTTCAACTTAGTTTGGACATCCCACAAATGTTGATATTTTATGTTTTAATTTTCATGTTGTCCAAAATATTTTCTTTTGTCCCTTATGATTTCTTCTTTGACCCATGGGTTATTTAGAAGTATGTTAGTTAATCTCCAAATTTTCCAGACATGTTCCTGTTCTTGATTATTAATTTATTTCATTGCGGTCAAAGAAGATGTAGAGTTTCAATAATCCTAATTATTGAGACTTAATTAATGACCCACAGCATGGCCTATTGTAGTGATTATTTCATGTCCACTTGTTACAAGTATACATTCTGCCTCTATTAGATGTAGTGATATATAAATACTAATTAAGTCAAGTTGGTTGATAGTGTGCAAATTTTCTACATCTTTACTGATTTTCTACCTGTCTATTTTATCAATTGCTGAGAGAAGAGTGTTGAAGTCTCCAGCTACAATTACTGATTTGTTTATCTTAGTTCTGTCAATTTTTGCTTCATTTTAAAGCTCTGTAACCAGTTATACACTTATTATGGTTGTTGAGACGTATATATGAATTGACCCACTTACTATGATGTAATGTCCTTCTCTATCTCTGTTAATGTTTCTTATCTAATTTATCTGATATTGCCACTGGAGCTTTCTTATCATTAGTATCTTCATAGCACATCACTTAGCACCTTTTTACTTTAAATTGGGCCTACATCATTGTATTTTAAGTGAGTTTCTGATAAATAGCATACAGTTCAGTCTTGTTTGTTTAGTTTAAAAATCACTGCTCTTCAATTAGTATTTTAGTACATTTATATTTGACTTAATTAAAATATGGTTAGCTTTAAATCTATCATCTCGCTCTCTCTCTCTTTTTTGCTGTTTTTCATCTTTTCCTGCCTACTTTTAGATTAACTGAATGTTTTAGTATACTTTTAAATTCTCTTTTATTGGACTGCAACATATCTTTGTTGGGGAAATAATTCAACCCATAACACCAGTGTCTTAGTCAGTTTGGGCTGCTATAACAAAGTATCTTAGACTATAAACAACAAAAATGTATTTCTCATAGTTCTGGAGACTGGGAGTCTGAGGTCAGGGTGCCAGCATGGTCGGGATCTAGTGAAGGCCCTCTTCCAAGCTGCAGATTGCTGTCTTCTCATTGTGTCCTCATGTGATAGAAAGACAGTGAAAAAGCTCTCTGGGATCCCTTTCATAAGTACACTAATCCCATTCATGAGGGCTCCAACTTCATGACCCAATTACCTTCCAAAGGCCCTACCGTCTAATACCATCACAGCGAGGATTAGGATTTCAGCATATGAATTTTGGGATGATACAAACATTCAACTTAATTGCAACTAGTACAGTTATCATTACAGATATTATATATACATTTTTTACTTCTAGAAGTTCTTTTTCCTTTTTTTAAAAGCCATTTTTATTCTCATATTTATAACAGCTGTTTTAAATTCATGTTGTCTTGATTCCATCATCTCTGATATTTTTGGTTCTATTTCTGTTGACTGATTTTTTTTTTCTTGATTTTCCCACTTATTCTTGATTGAATGTCATGTATTGATTGTGAATACAATGTTGTTGAGGGCTGGGTTTCATTTGTTTTTCTTTAAAGTTTATTGGACTTTATTCTGGTAGTCAGGAAAGTTATTTGTGTTTCCTTTTTTAAGCTCTTTTTAGGGTGAGCCTCATATAGCCATGACTCTAGGGCTGGTTTATCCCCATTACTAACATGTGGCTCTTTCTGGAGTCTCTCTTGAATGCTCCAGTCATTCAGTGAGGTCTGTCTGCTCTGATTGGTCAGAACAGGAATGTCTCTCTCCCCTGTGCGAGCACTGGCAATTGTTTATCCTATCTCTCCCCAGTGGTTTCTCTTTTCCTGGTCTCATGAAGATTAGCCCCACACATGCACAGTGTATTAATTAGCAAAAGACTTAAGAGAATCTCTTTTGTGCTCTCATGCTCTACCCTCTCTCTTTTTCTCTTTCTCTTTCTGTCCCCATAGCTCCCTTTTCTCTGGTACTCAGTCCCGCAAATTGCAGTTGCCTCATCATTCTCAAATTCTGATTTCTGTCTTCTCAACTCAGCAAGACTACTGTGCTATGTGCTACAGGCTAGAAAATACTTCCAGGCAGAAATCCAGGGTGTTCCTAGTCTTACCTTGTATGTTCCTTTTCTTATAGATCATAGTGTTTTGCTGCCTGTTTTCCCAAAGTCTGAACAGTGTTGTTTTATGGTTTCATGTATTTTGTTCAGTTTTATAACTGTTTATGGTAGAAGGGTAAATCTGGTATCATTTACTTTGTCATAGGCCCCTGAGTTTTTGTGGGATTTATATTCCATCTTCTAGTGTATATGTGTCTTACCAAGGTTTCCAGAGTAATTGCTATTTCTTCCTCACCACGTTTGTTTTGTGGAATAGAGAGATGACCAAGGTCTTGTGAACTAACTATGGTTGAATATAGCACTAAACAGTGGTAAAACAGTGAATGTATATTGGTGGCCCTTTAAGTTGAATGCACAAAGCTTCTGGTGATTTGTATTAACAGGCTAAATAACAATAACAACAACAACAATAAAACATTTACTAGATCAATAATTGCATACAAAGTATCAGGAGATGTATTGATTTGTTCCAGCAAAGAAACTACATCTGTAATAGCAGCTGCAATTTGAGTTACCACCTTATTGAAATTATGATTATACACTGTCATTTTCCAGAATCCATCTGTCTTATGCTCAGGATTAAGAGGTTATTTGAACAGGGATGTGTTAGGCATCACCATCTTCCATCATTCAAGTCCTTGATGATGTCATTAAACTCTACGGTCCTTCCAAGAATGTGGTATTGCTTTTGGTTTAATATTTTGGTAGGCAGAGGAAGTTCTAGGGTTTTCCACCTGGCCTTTCTTACCATAATAGCTCAGAAAACCAATATGGAAATTCTGCCAGTTGTTGTTTTATGTATGTTCCAGCTACACTTTCCGGAATTTTGAAAATAAACATGATATCGTTTTAGAGCCCCATTGGCCTATGTGAGACAGCTTTGTGCCAAAATTACATTGATCACCTGATTTCCATTGCCCCTATTCTGACTAATGAGCCATAGCTGCTTTGGGTCTCAGGGATTAGTGTCAGTTCAGAGTCAGTGTGCAATCATTTCCCCCTAAACCTGGTTATTTCCACTTCCTCAATGTACAGTCATGATAATAAATGGCTATAGTTTTCTTGCAGAAGAAGAACTATAATACAAATTTCTGGCAATATATCAAGCTGAATAATGGCTTCTACTAGAGGCACACAACATCTCCAGGGGACCTTTATGTCTGATGTCTTCGTGCTTATATTGATATTTCTATATCTTCCACCCAACCCAAACTTCTTTTTTTAAGGTGTGAGATAGTGGTGAAATGCAATTATGTGGTTCTGACCTCTTCAACTTACATTATTTCTTCTCATAATCCTCCAAGCTGGGTGATACTGGCTTTCTACTTACTTTCCCTCTGTGGAATGGACTTTGCCTACATCATATCCATTGTAGGTGGTGTAGGGGAGGCAAATCTTTTTCTTTTATTTTCAGTGACTGGGGTCCTGCAAATTAAGCTGACAAGAGACAGACTAACAGATCATATGTATATTGAGGCCTTTGTAGAAAAGAAGGAAGTGAAGACTCAAAGAAATGGTTAGACCCAGGGTCTTCTATGTCATTTTAAGAAAGAGCAGCAAGTTGTGGAGAAGAAACTAGACAAAGGGAGAAGTTTGGGCTTCTAGAGGCAGTAAATTGTGGGAAGGTAAATATATGAGTAGAAAGAATGAAAGATTAGGATTATTTAGAAAAATTGGTTATGCATACTCAAGTTGGTGCCTTCTTCATTGAAGAGAGTCTTCCTCTTCCTGGTATGGGAGAGGGAGACAACTTTACAGATGAAAATTTTTGGTACCTTTACAAAGGGAAATTTGTCCTTTGCTTTTAGATTGAAAGGGGGAAGGCTGAGAGCTTTTCCTGCATCTGCTATTTCTCAGTTAACTTCAGCTCAGAATAATTCTTATGCCAAAGTGGTATATTTTGGGGTGGCATCCTCTGATACCCTTCAGTGGCATCTATCCTTCTCCTCTCCTTAATCCATAAAGGTTGATGGGAAACAAAACAGGTAAACTTATCAGGAAAGATATAAAAATACTATCTCTATTACAAATTTATTAAAGCATTTATTATGCTTTATTTTGATTTTAACTAGACTGTGTACTCCATAAATTTTAACTAGACTATGTACTCCTTAACAGCAAGGACTGGTTGTTTCATCCTAGTATCATTATACCTATTACAATTTTGGCACATAATGGATGCTAATTAAATTTTGCTGAATGCAGAGCATGAATGCATGAGTGCAAATGTAAGCTAGTGTCATTATCCGTAAAAAGCCTGAGTCCTAATTGAAAAATTATGCTGATCCTCCTGGATTGGTAGTGACTATGGGTCACTGAGTTTCAGAGGTTTTCCTAGGGAATTAACCATATCAAGAATCCTTTGATATAGGTTAGGTAAGAAAGTCTTGGTACACTGAAACCAACTATGTGAAGAAAGAGTTACCAGAGCTATTAAAACAGAGGGAGCCTGACACCCCCAGATTTTGGAGAACAGAACTCACAGTCCACACTAATAGTTTTAATGATTCCATGTTTGAAGTCTGAAGTTCTGTGAATGACTCACCTTAAGCATATTTAAATTTATTAACCTTTTTGCTTCTGGCAATTTAGTTTTGGAAACATCTTTATTATGATTCGGTTGGGGAGTCTGGCAAGCAGGTATATAGCCAGGTCAGAGTTGCAGAATCAAAGGGAAATGTAAGAAAGAACTGACTTCCTCTTCTGTGCCTACTTCCTACTTATCCTACATACCTTCTTCTTCTGTGGCAGATCAATCCCTGCTGAGGAAAGGAAGTCCAAAGTTACTCTTTTCAGGAAAGAGAAAAGGGCGTGGGAGGAGTATGGTAGGGAACATGGCAGGCCAGGCCTGGCTTGCCTTTGTATAGCTACAAAATGCCTACGATAGTAACATATCATGTCCTTTCTTCATTTTAATGTCATCCAAGGCAGAGAAGTGAGGCCATAACAGGAATGAGATCTAAGTTTCCTCCTTTTTCTTCTATACCAGTTTTTCCTTTGTTGTGCCTTAATTCAGACTTTTTACCCTTCCTCTGTTTCAGGGTGTTCAGTGCTTAAGCTTCCATGACAGCAGGGAACAAGAGTGTATTATACACCATTTATAATACAAATAAAATTGTAATGTATTTATTCAGTTTAAAATTTTAAATGTAATATATATTTACAGGCATTTTTTTTAAAAGGCAAGCAGTACAGAAGAGTGTAAAGTGCAAGATATTTTATCTACACTTCCTTAACTCACTCCTCATTCTCATTCCCCCGGAAAACCACCCTAAACAATTCCTGTTTTTAGTTGTTCTAGTCAGTGTCTTCATATTTATTGATTTATCAGTTTTACACAGTATCTCTGACTCTGCATTACAAAAGATGAGGAATTTGCTCATTTATACCATCTCCCAACTCTTCCTTTCGGGTCCTGATTTTTATAGTTATGTTACTATTTTTGGAAAATAAATGCTGGTGGAATGGGTAAGTACATATTCCAGTTTCCTCCCTCATTTCTTTACCCAAACAATGGTACCCTGGTTTCTAAACCACTGGAAGCACAGGCTTTCCTCTGCCAAACAATGAAAGCACTTCCAAAGCTGAGCCATTGGTTTTTTTGTTAGTAAATCCCCCCAACACGCTTCGTGATCTTCTGATTAATTAAAATATTATCCTCCTCAGAAACATCTGAGGTTTAACAGGTCTCATAGCCATTAGCTGAAGGAAGAAGTCCTGACGCTGGAACTTGAAACCGTTGAGGCTTGCTCTTTAAATCCTCCAGGATGTCCTGTAGCTTCTTAGTGAGCTGCCGATTTGGGCTGGGCAAGACTAAGAAAGTGGAACTTATGCTTAGTGACTATGGATCATCTGCTGTTTTTATTATGTCTGTCTTCTGAGGCTTTCTCTTTGGCTGTTGTCAGATGTATCAAAACAAAACATCTCCAGGAAAAAATATCAAAGGACCTAAAATTAATGTGTTATTTCAATTTTCTTCTAAGCCAGCAAAAGAACGTCCCTCTCTGACTAACGTCTGATAATACAAACTTTTCAGGCCAGCCCCTTTAACGTGCTGATTTAGGGCTCATGCCCGTTTTCCTCTCTCCTCTTTTCATCTCTGTCTCTCTGATGCAATCAGCATGCTGGCCTTAGGCTCACCTCAGTTTTGTTTTATTTTTTAAGGAAAAAGAAAAAACTTCTTGGTTTTTTTCAAGCGGATTTAAGATTAAACTTTTCTCCCCTCTTCCAGCAGATTCCCTAAATCTTAGAGTTTGAAAGTTTTGATTTAAATCTCGCTGTACAAGGAGTCAGAGAAAAGCAAATTCTCATCAATTATCTGCTTTGGTAACACCGTTTGGTTCTTAGCCATGGTGCCCTAAGAAAAGCATTCAACTCAGAATTGGAAAATCTTGCTTGAGTTCTACATGTGCTGTTTACTCGCTGCGTGACTATGGGTAAGTCATCTGAGCTCTCTGAGCCAAGTTATCAACTGAAAAATGAAGATAGTAACATAGTACTTAACTTACAGGGCTGTTGTGTTGGTGCATAATAGGTGTCAATAAACTTAACTCATCTCAAAGTTATTGTGTCTAAAATTGAAGTTTTTATTTTGTTTTCCAATTCTACTCTACCAGTCTTCCCTGTGTCAGTTGATGCCAACCCAACCTTCCAGTTCCTCATGCTGTGCTTGACACGCTCTTTCTCTCTCATGCCAGATCCAGGACATTGATAAATCTTCTTGGCTCAGACTTAAAAATATATTCTCAGTCTTACACCTTGCACCATTTCCACCACTGCCACCACTGTTCACATTACCATTATCTCTCACCAGACTGCTGCCTAACTTATCTCCCTGTCTGTACCTTTGCCTTTGTAGGGTCTCTTCTCCACACCTCCGCCAGAGCGATCCCAATCACATCCCCCCTCCACACAGACCTAACCTGGATCCTTGTTAGAGCTGACATCCAGCTGGCTCACTCTGCAACTGGGGTATGAGTATTGAAATCCTTCTGTTCTTATTGGTAGATATCCCCTCCCAGTCGCCTTCCCCTGAAATTCCCCTGAAATCCATCAGGGAGTGTCTCTACTATGCACCAACTCAAGAGGCAATGCTTGGCATTTCAGGGGACCTCCAGAATGCAGCTTCTATGCAGAGGCCAGACATCCATGCTGATTGGTTAGTATCTGTGCTGTACTTGGCTGTTAAATATTTTGTATAATATCTGTGTTTGTCATCTTATTCAAAATAAAAGCCAAGCCCCCACATTGATGGGATTCATTTCTACATCTTTGACTGCATCTCCAACTTCTTCCAGACTTGTTCATTCCCTATAATCCATGAATGCCTCTTGGCATTTCTTCAATCAAGTTAAGTATGCTCCTGCCTCAGGGCCTTTGCACTTGCTGCCAGTAATGCCCCTATACCAGAGATCCATCTGACCAGCTCTTTTACCTTCTGTAGCTCTCTGCTCAACGGTCACCTTTTCAACAAGGCACTTTTCAACTGCCCTATTTAAAAAAGTTCTTCGCCCTTCCCCACTGGTACACCCTAATCATCGTCCTCAGTCATTATTTTTGCTCCATTGCATTACGTCCATCTGACATGCTATATACTGCACCTGTATATTCATCTATTGCCTGTGTCCCTTCTCTCCACCAACTAGAACACAGGTTCTTTGGGAGCAGAAATTTGTCTATTCTGTTTACTGTTTTACCCTAGTGCCTAGAACACAGAGCAAGCCCTCAATAAAGACTGGTTGGATGAATGAACTCTCCAGTGCCCAGTTTTCCCATTTAAGTAATAACAAAAATAATGCATCCAGATAGACTGTGAAGATTAAATAATTAATGTGAAAGCACCTTGTAAACTATAAGGCCCCAAATAAAGCTTAGCTGTCATCAGTCTCTCCTTGCTGATAAATATCTGTGGACTACAGACACTGTCCTCTGCCAGTGCCCATAATGGTCTCCATGTTTGAAGGGAATCTCTAAATATTCTGTCCTCATGTCCTGGGTGTCACAGCTCTGAATGATACTGCTTGTGCCTTGAACCCTGAGTGGACTAGAAAGTTTCTCAAGGAGCCAGGAAAAGGAGTGCAGGTCAACAGCTGTGTCGAGTGTGTGGCACATTCCCACTCGCCCTTTAGTGCCTCCCCTGTACACATATACATGGGCAGGGCCTCGTCAGTAGTCATCTCTGTTCTGGTCCTTGCATTAATAAGCCTTGCAAAGGGGAAGACACAGCGCAAGAGGAAGAAGTAGACACCTGCTTTATGTTCCACGTCTGGGAAGCAAAGTCCAACAGTAATAATAGGCTGAACATGTGGCAATGTCTACTTAACTTTACAGGAATGTTTTTAAAATTTAAAGATTTGCTTTAGGAGATCTTTTGGGGACATAACTAAGGGTCATGGGAAAAGCAAGAAGAAAACATGCAGTAAGCTTTAGGGGGGAAAAATCTGAATCCCCACATAATAGTTTCCGCTGAACTCTATTATCAATTCTTATTTCTTAACAAACAAATCAACGAACACAGAGTGATGTGTCCTGTGTATTTGGAGTCTAGATGGTAGGCTTTGCCCTTAAGTTAAATCTACTCAAGGTCTGTGAAGACACGTGGTCGATCCCACTGTAGGCAGCATCCTCCTCTAGCACCTTGGACCCCATATGTCACCACTATGTATGCTTGCTCATGTGAGCTAGGCATCCTTGTGCCAGTTATGAGATGAATGTTTGACTCTACAGGGATAGGAGTCTTTAGGTTTGCACAATGACACATAGCTTTAAGTTAGTGGAAAATAATTTTGGAAAGCAGATCTCAGTTTCCATGTCATAAAAATATTTCTCTCTAGTATTTTGTTCTGACAGCTCAAGCAAACATAATATGAGAATACTACCTGTGGCTTGTTTTTTTTTTCTTTTGGTTTCTAATGCTGAATTTATAATCTTCTCTAACTTTGTGTGACCACACATATTTAAAATTCCTGTATCAATTTGACTCTCTGCCACAGTTCCTTCTGTGGAGAAAAGGAAGCTACAGACCTCAAATGGCTTTTACATTGTCGGCATAATACGTTCTCTGTACATATGGAATATCAGATGCCTCATTTCAAGGCTGCTCTTGACATTGCTGTTGTTAATGATTGTTCCATTTGGGAATATTTCCATTCCATACCAAAAACCTATCTAAGGGTGAGTGAAAGTGGTGAAAATGGGTACTATGCAGATGCCAGCAAGTTTCCAAGTTGGTCCTGATCAACACATCATTCCAAAAGGGGGTGACCGCGGGGGGTAGGGGGAGGTAGAATAAAAACAAATTTTGGCAGACCCAAGCTTAGAAGAAAAACAATACTTTCACCGAATTTAGCCTCTGCTCTCTGTCATAGAAAATTATAATAAGTACACGAGAATCGTATTCAATTTTGGTCAAGTATTATTCTTGGAATATGCATTAGTCAGAATTGGCCTCATTAGAAGGGCACTTTTTGAGCAGCAGTGTAGTGGTTCATGAAGCATGCAGACTTCTGAGAGGGTGTGATGTGAAGTTTAACAAGTTTATTTCACGTCAGATATCATTTACATTTCAAACCAGGACTCAAACCAGGGCTTATATTGAAACTTTAAATGACAAGAGGTGGACCAAAACACATTCATAAATAAACATGGAATAATATTATCAGAATTGCCATGAGCCATTAATTACAAACATGGACCTACCTATTAACACTATTGATCAGGCACTGGGCTTTTTTCTCCTGCCCCTTCTTATAAATCAACAATCTCCACTGAACCTACGAATACAGTAAAATTCACATACCAGTCTACACTGAGACACATGTTTTTATTTTGCTTCCCTATTTATAAACTTTATTTTGAAAACAACAATTGTGGTTTGGATTTACCATGAGGCTGAATTTTACACACGGAAAGGTTCATAATATTTTTTTTTCCTGGAGGCTCTTAATTAATTTTTAGCTATATTATCTGATTTGCTATCATCCCATGAGTATAAAGTATGTACATGACACATGACCAAACATATTTAATAGATGAGGAAAATGAAGGTAGAAGAAAAGTAGCTTCCCCAAGTCAACAGGAAATTTTTAGGAGTATTTCATTGAGTTAAAACTGATCTAAGGGGCAGATTCAGAGAAGCATAGAGGAAACTTTTACCCACAGCAAAAAGACCAAGCAAATTAAACTTTTAACATATCCTATATCTTGATATTTAATATCACTTCAGAAATTTGGTAACCCAGAGCAAAGAAGCCAAAAACTCAGACGATATCAAATCTATTTATTTACCTCAGAAGAGATGTTCTGAGGAGAACTCTGGGGCCCTCACATAAGAACAAAGATATTTCCAACTGATCTGGACTCGCCCCTTAAAAAGTTGTTGTTGCCCTTTACTTGTACAATGTGGAAAAAAGCACATTTATGCTAGGTGCTGCTCAAACTATTCATGTTTTCAAGACTGACTCTAACCCTAGCACTGAAGTATTTTTTTCAATGACTCCGTACAGGAAATAGATTGACCTAGCTGAACCCACTCAAGCTTTTATCCAGATTTAAAGAGTGTATGTAAATTTACTTAAAGCTCGTTGAGTATCTCTGAGGTAGCAGAGAGAATGTCAGTGAAGCCTGGGTACTGTCTTCCAAATTAGTTTTTCTCACAGGATTCAAATATTCTGGTTTATGGCTTAAGCCTGGAAGTGCACAGGTGTGTGTAACTCAGTACTAAAATTAAAATCTATGAACTTTAGTTTTAGACCTCACAGGTTCAGGTTTGATTTTATTTTGGCAACTTGGTTTTAGGCAGGTTCTTATTTCTTTTGAACTAGGTCATTCAGGCCCTATTTTCCACCAAAGAATCTCACTTAACTTTGATTTTTAATTCTCAGACACCCTGCTTGCTGAACCACCCACCCTGCCAGTGCCCTGCTCTTTTATTCCATATAAGGTCTTGAAATGTACTCACCTTACTCAGTAAAAATCCCTCTGGGGTGGGAAGCTGCCAGCAAATTAGAAATGTGCTTTAACGTCGCTTCGCTTGAGGTTGGTCATGTCCAGGTTAGAAGACATCAGGTATAAAGTGAGAAAAAAAATTTTATCTCACAGCACTTATCAGACCATCTTCTTGTAAGACTTTTTCTCCTTTAGTTTTTTAGTTCATTTCTTGGTTTTTCTGGAAAAAATGCTGCAGTTATGTTGCTCATGCAGCCAAAAATCTGCACTTAATTGGGCACATAAAAAAATAGCAGACAGGAAGTCTATTTCCTCACAGAGAGATATTGTGGTTTATGGACTCTGCTTTTGTACTGCAAAGCCAGTGCATTATTTTATTTTTTAATACACTCCTGGTAAGATGTCCCTGGCAACCAAAAAGCTGTGTAAGTGCCCACCAGAATCAGTGTCAGCCCAGGTAGAGGTACTTGATTACAAAATATTAGTTTAATCTGGGTTTGATTTTGAATCAACTGTAAGTTCTTGAATTTTTCTGGATGCTAGAGAAATGAAGAATTTAATATTTGTGTATGCACTGATATATGTACCTATGTATGTGTGTGTGTGTGTGTGTGTGTGTGTGTGCATATGTGTGTGTGTGTGTACATTCTCGAGACAGACTGGCTGCGTCCTGCAAATTGAGCTGCGTGGACTCTCCATGGGCTCTGGGAAAACATTTAAGTGGCCTGTGTCACTTCCCCTGCACACACCCTCCTTCCTCTCCCCTTGGGAACCGGAGGCTTCCTGGGGCTATCAAATTACAAAGGGGAGGAAGCACTTATCTGCAAATTGAAGATGCTCACTTCTCCCATTGTCTTTCCTGCTCCTTAGCTCTCAGCTTTACCTTCTTCCTCTTGGTACTTATACCTCTTGTATTTGAGCACTAACAATTCAATTCCCAAGAATCCAAACTCAGATTTTTAGAGTCCAGTTTCCTATTTATAGATGAGAAAGTGAAACAAAAAGGAGTTCATTGATTTTTTTTTTTTCTTTCCAAGGGCATGGAACTCCAGGAGCAGAGACAGGACCAAAACCTGGCTCTTCCTTACACCACACTGCTTTTCTGTGCAAGTGGAAAAACAAAAATGAAACTGCTGTTCTTTTGTCACTTGGTTTGAGCTGTAAGACTGGGTACATTTGGTTCTAGGGCCTATCTGCCTGTATTGGGCACAGTGCCTCATAATTTGGAAAAATTATATAAGCCCCAAATTTTTCCTAGGGCATGTGAGAAACTGCCATTTGTTTTTAGCAACCTAGTGTCATAAAGTTAGTGTGGGCCTAATCCCACTTAAAAGTTAAATGAGAGCTTTTGTGTAATTGCTTTGCCTTCTAATTCAAACTAAGCCACAGGTAATCAAGTCTTTCCCTAATCCCCTGGGCTGTATAGAAACTAAAGTCATCCAGTTTGTATAGGTAGCACTAGTCTCAAACTGGAATTCCCTAACGCTCTGGTCAGCTCAACCCATGCAGGGGGTTTACATCATGCTAGTGTTTTTGCCTAGCCCTTTGTCTGGGACTAATTTTGATACTTTGCCTGCTAGAAAAGATAAAACTTAGAGGCTTTCTCCAGACTCTGTGTTGGGAACTTGATCAAGGGGAATCAGAGAGCTTAGCTTAGACTCAGTCTCAGTTTCTCGAACTTGTCTTTGATTCTTTGGCACAGTCTTCAAAGGAATAAACCTACCAGGAAAGAAACTATTGCATATGGTCATGGCTGGCTGTATTTTGATTTGGCAAACAATTCCCATGCTTTGGTTATTAGAAAGGGAAATCACATGTGGGACTGAATATCTCTGCCAGCTGATTTGGGGACTTGGGAGTGGGGTGGGCATTCTCTTATTTCTACAGTAATGACTGTTCTGGATTTTCTTGGTGCTGGCTTGGTGTAGTTCCCTCACATAAAAAGGGGAAAATAATGATAATTATGACAATTTATTATCAAGTTTTTACTACACATAGGGCTGGTTCCAGAATTTTTATCCATATTATTTAATCCTCCAAATCACTGTACAAGGTATGTTTTATTATCCTTATTTTATGAAGGGGAAAATCAAGTTCTTTCCATCACTCTCAGGATAAAAATCCAAATCTCTTAACAAGATGTGGCAGGAAAGCATAGTGGATAAGGGTATAAACCCCGCAGCTAGGCTGCCTGGCTTTGAATACCAGATCTGCCAGTTACTAGTTATACTAACTTAAGCAAGTTACTTAAGTTTCCTATGCCTCAGTTTCTGAATGTGTATTAAGTCATTAAATATGAAATGTCCGATTTCGAATCAAGTGTAGTTTATTATATCTCAAACAAGAAGCAGTACAATTAATCAAAGTATGTGCCCAAACCAATGACACAGTTTTGCCAGCTTAACGGTAGCTTGTTTATGCCAGCAGCGAAGAAGTCTAAAGAGTGAGGGGTAATGAAATTGCAAAAGGTGTTTTCCACAGCTTGTTGAGAATTGAATATTTTTCCTTGTAAGAAGTGGTCCAAAGCCAGGAAGAAGTGGTAGTCAGTTGGTGCAGGGGCTGGTGAGTACAGTGGGTGACAGAGTTTCCAAGTCCAGCTTCTGTAGTTTGAGCAGCGTTGTTTGTGTGACATGTGGTCAGCATTGTCTTGCAAGAGGATTGTCCTGTCTCTACTGACCAATCTTGGCTGCTTAATCACAAGCATCCTCATCATTTCATCCAGGTGGTTGCAGTAGACATCTATTGTAATCGATTTTGAACAGGTTTCATGAAGCTGTAGCGGATAATACCAGTGCTGGACCACGAAACAGACACCATTAACTTTTTGTGATGAATATTTGGTTTTGGACCATGTTTTGGTACTTCATCTTAATCCACCCATGGTGTTAAACGCTTGCAATTGTCAAAAAGAATCCATTTTTCATCACATGTGACAATATGGTGTAGAAATGGTACACATTTATGTCATGACAGCAAAGAAGGGTGAGCTTGGAGACGATTTTTCTTCTGATGCTCATTTAATTCATGCAGAATCTGTCTATCCAGCTTCTTTACCTTGCCCATTTGTTTTAAATGGTCCAGTATTGTTGGAATAATAACGGCAAACCTTGCTGCTAATTCACATGTAGGTTAAGATGTATTCGCTTCCACTATAGCTTCCAGCTCATCATCATCCACTTTGGTCTCAGGTCCCCCACGTGGCTCATTTTCAAGATTAAAATTACCAGAACAGAACTTCTCAAACCATCCATGTATTGTGCATTCTTTATCCACTTCCTTCCCAAACACTTTGTTGATAATTCGAGCTGTCTGTGCAGCATTAGTTCCATGATGGAACTCATATTCAAAAATAACACAAATTTTTGACTTATCCATGGTTTCACAAAAATTGCTGTAAAAAAATTTGAAAGATAATCACAAGCCAAACCATGTGTTTGAAAGAATGAACATGTATTAATAACTTCACAATAACAATGAAACAAAAAGTGTCAAAGTGAAATGTCAGAGATATCAACTGTCAAACCTAGTACTTAAGGAAATTGAATATTTCATACTTAATAATGTAATAAAATGGGGAGCCAAATTTATATGATTGCTAGAGGATTGACCATCCAATAAATTTAAAGTGCTTAGAGCAATGCCTGGCATGTAGTTATAAATGTTAGCTAATATTGTTTTTATTACCATTATTATTAATATTATTATTAGCAACACAATGTTGAATGAAACTTAAATTTCAGCTAAAGCCTCAAAGTTGGGAATACTAGATGCTAAGTACCCCCATATTTTAAAGAAGTCCCGCAGGACTTACTGAAAGGTACCTAATTCCATCACCCACTACCACTTATAGAGAAAAAAGACTAGAAATTCAAGAATTCAAGAATCTTTTCAAATAGAGAATTCATGGGACTATAATATCTAGTAGGTAGTGTTGTGCCATTTCCCCAAGACAAGTAAGAGGTTCCAAGCATTGTCAGGTGCCTGATAGGAGAGACTGGGACCTCATCCTTATCTAGCAGTTTGCTATTCTGGGACATCTGCAGGCTGCTGCAGTGTCTCCCCTGGAGCAGAGTGTGGAAAGAGGGTTCTGGGGAGCCTGCATGTGATCCTGGAAGTCAGGAGTCTGGTGAACAGAGAGATTTGTGCTTGCCTCTTCCCTGGTAGATTCGCAAGGAGCAGCCCTTGGTGGTAGAGTGAGGAAAGAGGACTAGAATGGACTATGCATGTTTATATTCACAAACATTCATAAAACTTACAGAATAAAAGAACTGGAGGGACATGGAGGTCATTTTGTTAAACTTGTTAATTTAAAGATGAAGAAACCAGACCTTGAAAGGTAAAGCTGGTTCTTTAAAGTCTCAAGGGATTAAGTAGTAAAGTCTTTTTTTCTTATTCCAGTATCTTAATCCCCTGCCCTGCATGATTACTTCCCGAGCCCCTGCAGCTTAGAGTGCTGAGTAGGGCTAGAGGAGACATGTTTCTGGGCAAGACAGCACAAAGAACCCCTTTCTAAAGTTCTGGATGTGACCTCTGCACCACAGGTGGTTACATGGATAGCCTCATGGACAGCCTGAAAGAGGACATCTTTTATTTGTTGGCTTAGTGAAAGGAAACAGGCTTTGCTGATGAGTTGGGCTGAAAGTGATAATTATTGGCAGGCTCAGGCTGAGAGTTGACACATGCTTGTGGGCCTAAGGACAGCTTGGAAGACTGTGGCCCGCAACCAGGAGCTGAGTGGTTACAGCTAGGAGTGAGTATGTCACCCACAGGCGCTCTTTTGACAGAATAGCAGGCTACCATTTAACACCCTTCTCAATGTGGAGCAGAAAAGTGGAAGAGAGTCTCCGCTATAAAAGAATCCTTCCTCTGGGAATCTAAGTGACACTGAGGTCCTTATAAAGATAGAACCTTTAGTCTTAACATCTATATCAAGACCAGACCCTTGGCTGTGATTACCCACACATGGAACTGAACAGAAACAAATGGCCTGGAAGGCATTCATATAGTTATAAGGGAACTGTATTGCCAAGCAAGCCAGAAAACTGGCCTGCTAAAACCTGTGACAAACCAACCCAACTTCTGAATCCATAAATCGACATCGGCAAAAAGCAGAGTGTGAAAGTTGCGGTGGCCCCAAGAAGAAATACTCTCCGATGTCTGCTTCAGATGTGGGCGTGGGAGACAATGGACAAAAAAATCTTCCCAGAGAGCTAGAGCTACAGCTGCCAAATGGGCTGACCAAAGGACACACACCACCAGCAGGGTAGCAAGTTTCCACAGTGCCTTTCCAACGGGACTTGATAAATCTTATAGATTGATGACAGCTGTGTGTTTCTCATTTTCCCTTTTCCAACAGAAGTTTTTATTTTTTGTCATCCTGTTCCTACTCCTTCATTTTATGTTGGGTGTCCAGGGATGGATCACTTGTCCATTAGTTTACAGGCCACAGTGTTACAGAGAGCCACATTGGGACCTTAGGTAGGGGGTGAGTCTCACCCAGAGAAGTGTCAGTCTTGATCTGGATGAGGCTTTGGGGTTGCATTCCTTGGGAAGGGATCCAGGGTATTCTCTGTGGTGGATGAACAATGCAAAACTTGGCCAAAGGGATGGGATGTAGTTGAGACTGTCAGCTGTGCCTCAAGATCTGTTTTTTGCTTTTCGTAGCTTTTGGGTGGACACAAGGGCACTCAGATTAAAAATATGTCCCCAGGATCCCTTTTAGTCAGGGTGGCTGTGTGAAGTTCTACCTAATGGGTTATGCACAAAAACAAAGAAAATAATTCCTTATTCATGTCTCTCTTAATGGAGGGCACATGCTCTTCCTTCTTCCACCTACCCATTTCTTGGAATGTGGATGTGGTGAGGAGCCATTCAGGACCACAAAGACAGAGAAAACCCTAGAATGATAGAGATATAAGACAGAAGGACCCGAGTCCCTGACAACCTCCTGGAGCCTTGGCCCGCCCATCTCTGGACAGTTACATAGAAAGAATTTTCTATATCCTTTATGCAAAAGCTATTTTGGGCTTCTGTTACACACAGCCAATTCTTTATCTTTTAATTTATGCTGTCTTTAAAAATAATCTTTAATATATGCTGTCAGGGAGTTTATAATCCCGGCCCTTCTTTCAATCCCTAAATGGGAATATCAGTTCCTTATACATTTTCGGCTGAACAACATAATGCTAAAATGTAAACTTTATGGGCTCAGGGACCTTAGCCAAGGTCCCTGTCTTGTTCACAGATGTACTCCTGGCACTTAGTAGGCACTCAGTCTTCATTTCTTTGTCCCATGCAAGTAACTGGTCATTGAATTAACCAGTTTAGACATGTTCATTAAGCACCAAGAATGTGTAAGATTTTGTGCTCAGAAATATAGAGGATGGAAAAAATAATAATAATTAGAAGATATTGAACATTTATTGAGTAGTAGGTATCACTTTAAGTGTTTTACATGTACAGTATTTATGCATTTAATCCTCACCATGAACATATGAAACAAGGTCTATTATCATACCATTGTATATATGAGAAAACGGAGGCACTGAGAAGTGACTTTCTTAAGGTCACACAGCTAATAAGGGGAGTATCTGGGACTAGAACCCTGGCAATTTCCCGCAGATTCTCTGCTCCTAAGTATAGCACTCTACTGCCTTTTCAAAGAGTACTGGGCATCATTCTCCTTGTTAAACAGTTAATTTAATTTCAAAAGACCATAGTCTCTCCAATGCATGTTCTGGAAAATGAATGTTCATATTTAAAAATCACAAAGCCCATTTTAGACAGAAAGTGTTATGTATTTGGTTAAAATAGCAATTATTTTGTCAGATAGTAATATAACTTCCAAAAAAACCTAATTTTAATGCAATGGAATTAACTTTCTAGTACACATTTACTTTCTAATTTTATAAACTAGACAATTTAACTTCCTGAGCATTAAACAAAGCAGATTTTAGAGCCTTTACTAATTATTTAATAACAATTTTGGCGAAAACAAGAATAGCTCTTTTTCCTTTAGTAACTACTATTTATATAAACTAAGTAAAGGAATAATTGTCTTATCTGAAAATGATTATCCAAAATGATATAAAAAGTTATGTACAAAATAATTGCTTTTCTTCAATAAATTAAAAATGACTTTTTGAAAAAATAAATATAGTTATTCAAAGTGCAATTCTCATAAGAAAGTCTTAGCTGCTAAATTTAAAACAGCTTAAAAGCTAGATGGAATAAAAAAGAAATAGAAGATAGAGTGCTTATAAGCAGAACACTTAAAATCAGTTGGACAATTTCTGTGGTATAAATGCTCCCACCATGGCCAGTTTCAAGCTACCAAGATGAGATCACTGAACATAGAGTTGGGAAGACATGTGTACAATCTGCTCTGCAGAGCTCATATGGGCAGGTCCAGCACCCTACTGGCTCATAAGTTAACCGGTCACATTCCAGATACAAACACGTGTTTCAAATGCCTACTTTGTGTCTCGTGTTGTGCTGGATACCTCAACAAGGGCTTCAATATGAGTAGAATGGGACCAGGACTCTATGAGTAAGGCTGTCTTGTGCAAGGTCAGAGAAGCATCTCCTGAGCAGAGGGATGTGGAAGAAAAGTAAAGGAGTCTTTCTTTCAAGGAATTTAGGAAGACAAGACGAGCACGCACAAAGCATTTCCAGTGCCTCTTTCAGCGAGTGTTAATTAGCAGTGCCAAGTGCACATTTTAGCTGCTCAATAACATGCATTATAGACCCATATGGATATGAAATGCAAGTCCCTGTCCACCCTACACAGGCATGCCAAACGTCTTTCAAAAGCACAATTTTTACTCTTAGATTTTGTAAGCACCTGTTTTCCTTAGTCTGTTTGGCCTTGTGTTGTCAGAACTCATGTTACTCTTTGTTTCATCTACCTCCTCTCACTCCAAAGGTGGAAAACTGACTGGAAGAAAATTCTTGATCTTCGTTTAGAGAAACAAAATCTAGATCCCTGTGGACTGGGTTTGGAAGTCACCATCTGGGTTAATCCTGGCACATTACAGTTATATATTCTTCTACTTTCGATGTAGAAGGATTACATCTGTGATTTGCAAAATGTGTTCAGGTATTGTTCAATATTATATTTGGATCTATGTATAGAAGTAAATACTACACTTAGTTTAGCAATGCATTTTGTGTGTATGAGGCAAATGGGGGCAGGAGTAGTTCATCATAGCTGTCAGTATCTATAGGGATCTTAACATTTCACCAAATCTCTTTTTGCTACGGTTTTACCAGTTTTTCCTTCTGGCTCCATAGAAAAGGATGATGAGAAGAAACAACAAGAGCATCAACAACTTCCCTCCTTTATTAAAACAAAACTCGGAACCTCTATCCCTAACTTTTCAGTTAGGCTGCTGTTTCAAATGAGCCCGTGGGCTCAGTAAAAACATACTCTTTGAAACCATCTCCCTGTTTTAATGGAAGGGAGTATTTGGTTCTACTGGGAGCTGTTGGCCCTGGCAGTAGTCCATCTGGTATTTTGGAAATGCAATAGCACTGCTGGTGAGAGACTCACAGAGGAAGAGTGACAGCCAGGAAGAAAGGGGAGAAGCTGTTTCATCAGCTGCCTCTTTCTACCTGAGACTTTCCTTCCAATGTTAACCTTGGAGATTCATAGATACAGTTTCACTTGAAGATAGCCGCCACCAACACTGCATTACCCAACTGCTGGGGGCCTTCAACTGTTCTCAACTCTTTTGGTAGTGAACAAATTTCTTTTCTTTTCAGTTCATTAGGGACAATATCAAACTTTTCCCCCAAAATACTTGCATAGTAACCTTTTGCCTACACCAATAGAAAATCTACTAGAGACTTTAAAACTCATCAAAACATGAGTTTATCAGTATACGTTTCTTATCAAAATGCATTTAACATCAGTTTAATTCTATAGGGTTTGGCTAGAACATCTAATGGGACACTTAGACTTTAGTTCCTTTCCTTAACTTGAATTCACCAGCAGTTTGGACATCAGACAATCTTACCCAAACCAGTGCGGTAAAGGAGCTTCCAAATATCCCCACTGCATATAAATTTGGTGAGGACCTCCCTCTTGCCAATAACAGTTTTCAGACTTCCTCTTCTCTGCACTTGAGCTCTCAGATGTTGCCTCCATACCCGGGATTCTCTGCACTTTTGCCTTCTGTCTCCTCAGGGGTCTGTGAGAGCTCCTAGCTCCCAGGATGCAGAAGGAATTTCTGGATCTTTCCCCAAAGATTTCTCTGCTGGGCTTTCTCTTGCTGTCCACTCATATCCTATCCCAGGAATTTTTACTTTTCTCTCTCCCTGCCAACACATTTCACCTTTCCCATCTCCTACAAAACATTCTTCCTGTCACTGACTGTTTCTTTGTACTATTAATGTTGTCTGTGATCTATTCACTAACTTTATGTCCAGGCTGGTTCTATTCTTGAGTCAAGCCAATATAGCCTTTGGGTCTGGTCTCTCTACCATCCAAGTGGTCTTAAAGGCTGCCACCAACTTCCCAGATCCTGTCTATTTCAGGTCACTTCCCCTCCAGGATTAACTGAAGACAATCAACTCTACACATTTCAAAAGTCTTCACCCCAGGGAATCCTCCACTTAATCACCTTTTTAGCTCCTATGTCCAGTTCATTTTTTGACCTTTATAGCTCAGCTTACCAACATCATTGATTACCCCAGGACTCTAATCATTGCCTTATTTGCTTGCTCTCTTCTTTCTTTCAGTAGAAAGAAAGTTCAAAATAGAGAGGAAAAGAATCTTTCACATACAGTAATGGCAGTATATGCATAGCAGCAGGTATCACTTTCCCGATAGGCAAAATATTTTCAATTTTCACCATGTGATATTTCAAATTTTCGGTGGTGCCTTGCAAGCAACAGATCTAATCTGATAACAGAGCAGGTGGTTAGGTCTGAATGTAAATCTGGAATCACTTAAATTTAGGAAGTAATTGAAACTACATGAGCAATGAGTTCATTAGTGCAAATATAAAATTTAAAAAGTAGTTGGCTAGTGTTAAATTGTATAATAATTCCTAGCTTAGAGAACTTCCATTGTTAGTTTATACCTCTCTAATGTTTACCATTGTAATATTTATAGGGTGATAAAGTACATTATACTCATTTAGAAAAAATTTCACAGTAAATAGTGACTAGATTTTAAGTCAAACACAGATTTAAAAATCAGTTCTATTTTTTGCTAGATGTGTGAACACAGACAAGTTAACTTCATTCTTGTCATTCTCAGTTTTCCAATGGGGGTGATAATAATATATATATTGAAGTTGCTCATGTAATGTTAAGATTAAAGTACATTAAATGATACATGTGTACAGTGCCTAGGAGAGTGCCTAATACTTAGTAACATTAAATAGACAGTAGATACTTATTAAAGAATAAGTAATGTTTTAAATATTTGTAGTACACATCTATATGCATACTTCTGAGACTTTTTATTTCTACAGTCCCTTACTTCACTGTTTACTACAGGTCGTGTTCCTGCTCAAAGGAGTGAGTGGCTGGGGGAAGAGAAGGAAGTCAAACACATTAGTATTACTTCTCAAGCTTGCTTTAGTCAGATGAATATGCTGAATTGTTTGAGTGATTTTCAGTTGACTAATTGCTAAGATTCACACTCATTGGTATTTTTATAGTGTATTGATTATGGTGTAGTTTCCCTTGCAGGAATTTACTCCCTTCTAAATAAATGGGTATTAAGTTAGAGTTTAAATACAAATTTTGATTAATATTATTAATTGTTGATACTTTATATTAATACTTCTAGTTAATAGTTACTAGGCATAATATATGACCAGAATAAATTTCTTCATCTTCCTGAAAATTGAGGAAGTGACAATAGTAAGAGGCAGTTAGTCTCATCCTTAGAAGCCAGGTCTCTCCTTCTGAAGTAAGAAGGAATAATTATTTACTAAGTGTGGTAAAACAGACAAATAATCTGAGTAATTCAGTTCCCAAGTTGGGTGGCAGGATGGTGGAATAAAAGGTGATGTGGTAGCACTTTAAAGTTGTAGGTATTAATCAATTTTTCATTACCTAAATATTTCAAAATGGCTGTTTACACTGGAAATATTCTTTAAAATTTTTTCTTTAGTTATGAACTCAGTGAAGGAAGAGTCCAAAGTATTTTACCCATCCTTGCGAGTATGTACTCTCCCATAAGCTAAGCACACGTGATGCTTTATGCTGAGTGAGGAAAATGCAGATTTGATTTGCTTATGCTTATGTCTCTCCTGGGAGGTGAAAACATTGGTAAAAATTTTAGTAGAATGATAAACTTACAAAACTCCTTTTTAATGTCCATCATTGGCAATCTCTTTGGCCTAGTTTTCTCAATTACTGTATTTGAGCATAATAGGGTTTTGCTTATGCCACAAAAAGTACTATACATGGATACATGGAACCATGTTATAGCAATTTCCTTCTGGCACCTACAATAACTGAATCTCTTTGGATGGGATCCAAGAATAAAAGCTTGCTATATCAAACTTCACACCATTGTGTTGTAAGGAGACTCTGGTGTACATGCAGTGTTTTTTTTGTTGACAGTTTATGAGAGGATCTTGATCTCCTGGTCAGTAAATGTATGTTCAAATCACTTTAAAAAATTCAGAATTTATTTCTTGCCTGAGAGGATCATTACTGGCCCCCAAAATGATTTTTTACAAGATTATTTGAAAGTTAAATTAACCTTCTTCCCCTCTGCCCCACCCCATGCCAATGGGAGAAATTCAGAGATTCTAAGGTCTTAAGATTAGTAGTTCATTATACCTCCTGGAACATAAAAGCATATAGTGGTGTTGGTGCTAACATTTCCATTTTTAAGGAAGGAGGGCAAGGAGAGAGCTAAGAAAGATAAACAGGTAGGCAAAGTATTGTCACTTCAAGTCATATTCTTGTGTTAGTTACCACAGTAGCTTTTTCTCAGACAAGCTATTGCTCAATGTTTGATATTGCTAGGTTACTTCATTTAAATTTCATTAATACCGAAAATAAGCCACAGGGTTATTGTTTTTATTTTGCATTTCCATTTTTTTAAATAAACAAATTATCTATTAATTCTAGTGGCTTCTCAACACATTGTACTCCTCCAAAATTGTCCACATTGGATTAGAATTCTAGCTGTTTTTTTTTCCCCTGAAACAGTGATGTGAACATGTCAAATGACTTAGTGGTTCATCTGGCACCAGTAACTGAAAATTTGAATGCTTATCTGAACTTTATCTGAACTATCCTGAGTTTTCTTGGGTCTTTAAAATTGGAACTGAAGTCTCATGGAAACTGGCTTTCTTAAGAAATTTTTGGTGAGCCAGAAATATTGTGAGAGCAGCCTTTCCCGTGGTGTTTTGGCAATTTTTACTTTGGCCCCAGACAGAACCAGGAAGTTCAGAGGTGAATGAGAAAGAAAAATAATGAAATGGTAACTTATCTTTTTTTTCTTTGCTACTTCAGAAAGGTTCAGTTCAAAAATCTTTTAAGAACATGTTGAGTTAGTCTTAACAACTATAGACCTCATGATATAAGTTAAGAGACATTTCAGACACAGTGAATAATTCATCCCATCTATGGTAAAGAAGGAAATTAAAAATTACCATTTCCTCTTATTTTTCACACTGTTTTGCTAAAACATCATTTTTCTGGAACTTCGGATTCTATAAAATTATCAGTCAGTTATATTAGCACATTTCCCCTATCATTAGTGATGACATAGCAGATATTTTAATGAATTAATATTAACTTTCCTTACCGTCCCTCAATTCAGATTTCTACCACCAGGTAGAGTGCACGTACATGGATTCTCACTTGGAGGTTTAGAATCTAGCATTAGAGTTAGTGAAGTTTTCAGCATATGGATTCTCACACATTGTCCTGGAATCCAAGTTGCTACTTGTAAGCCAAATTCATCTAAAAGGTGCATTAATTATATTCACAGAAGCATCCTGAAGGAGAAGGGGATTCTTGTTTATTAAGGTGGTAGTTCTCAAATCTTGGTCCACCTGTGGCACTTTTTAATAGAGATGTCCTGGCCCAACCCCAGTCTACTAAGTTTGAATCACTGATGGTGGAGCCTATGGTGCTATATTTTTATCAAGCTCCATTAGTAATTCTGATGTGCACCAAAGTTCTCATCATGTACCACTGATTTAAATGATCACTTAGATGCCATGAACTTTTCGCTAGGTTGTGAAAGGCAATTCAAAATCACAATTTGTATTTATACAAGCCTTGATTAATTCATCTCATACATTATTTATTTATTTTTATTATTTCAGCATATTGTGGGGGTACAAAAGTTTAGGTTATGTATATTGCCCTTGCCCCCCACCCCCCGGAGTCAGAGCTTCAAATGTGTCCATCCCCTAGACAGTGCGCATCACACTCATTATGTAGTTATACACCCATCCCCTCCCCTCCCCACATCTGTCTGACACCCGATTAACGTTATTCCTGAATGTGCTCTTAAGTGATAATCAGTGAAACCAATTTGATGGTGAGTACATGTGGTGCTTATTTTTCCATTCTTGGGATACTTCACTTAGTGAAATGGGTTCCAACTCTATCCAGGAGAACATAAGAGATGCTATATACCCATTATTTCTTATAGCTGAGTAATACTCCATGGTATACATATACCACATTTTATTAATCCACTCATGTATTGATGGGGACTTGGGTTGCTTCCACATCTTTGCAATTGTGAATTGTGCTGCTATAAACATTTGGGTGCAGATGTCTTTTTTATAGAATGTCTTTTGTTCTTTTGGGTCATCTCATATATTATTGTCTTCAATCCTTACCAAAAATGCTATTACTATTATCTTCATTTTATGGTTGAAGGGACTGAGGCTCAGACAGTTTCAATCATTTGCCCAGTTATTAAGTGATAGAATTAAAACTCAAATACTGCTCTTTTTCCTTGAAGCTGTGGACTTTTGGCACTGTAACACTGATGTACTGCAAGTAGGGAAAGGAGGAATACCTCTTCATACTTTGTAAGAAAACAATTAAAGAGGAACTTATCATCAAGAAAGATAGACTGCTACAAACAACAATAATAATAACATTCAACAGATGTTTATTCCTAAATGACTTCGTTGCCTAAAAAGACAGAAAGGGAATTTCAGGGCAATGTTCACAGATAACTCTTCTCAGATACCTATTCCAATCTGTGGGTGTTCAATGAATGCTTGGTGACAGACTATTGACTTGAAGTTTCTGTTCTCTTTGCAAACTTTTGCAAGTCATAGCAATTAGAGGATTAATTGCCAATTCTGGGAAATGTTCATCTGTCTTGTTAGCCACGCAATTAATTCCACGTTCATTTTTGCACAGAGGCTTGGACAACTACAACTTATAAATATTTATGTTATAGCATAAATATTTATAAATTATAATAAATAATAAGATAGAAATATATAATGTTCCTATAGTGTTCTATAAAGCCAAAGTTCATGAGCATCTGAAAATTTTCAAAAGTTTTGATGAAATTAATGCCCCCCAAAGATTCTTACCTCATTGTTTTTGCTGGCTATATTTTAAAAGCCATTCCCCTCCAGTGAACTAAAAGACTTTGAATAAATGATGGCATTTGGATCCGTTTGTCTGCTCTGTGATTTGCACAAGATTGGCACCCATCAGCTTGGCCTTCATCTCAGACATTCATTTGGAATGTAGTCACATAGGATAGGGCAGGGGCAATAAGACATGAGAGGCAGAGAGAGATGCTTTTCAAGCTGAAAGATGGTCAGCCTGCTGAAAAAGTCAATCCTGAGAGGAAAAAAGCAAGAAATATTTGGCTGTGATCAAAATTAAAGTATGTAAGGTTACTGAGAAACACCAAAGTGCATACAGGTTTCAACAGACTACCCTCAGGCAGGTTTAGCGAGTGTAGCTGGCACTCATACAAAAGATAACCTAACCTGACACTAACCCTGTCAGTAGTTCAGGGATAATATTTTCACTAGGATGAACTACTCTTGAACTGTTTCTGTAATTTATTTGGTGCAAACAGGCTTTCCTTCAACATCAGACATGCATGTCTTATGGCCACCCATTTGTTTATTGTAAAAACATATTTTTTATAGCCAATGCAAGCAAAACTCTCCTTTCCAGTGGTGTTTTAATTCCCCTGAAGCTTTCTCATACTGTGTACCACAGCCCTGATGATGAAGTATACGCAAGCTTGTTCCAAACCATGTCCCATGTTTTCTTTGGATTTAACCTTCAAAAATCTATTGCTAAAGAGCAACTCCTAGTGTTTTATGACCTTTTACCATGATGGTGCTTATCCTTTGGACTTGAAATGATTTTCCTTTTCTTGATGAAAATGTCAAGTGTGCCTGAGAACCCAGCCAAAAGTGGACACTAGGCTAAACAGAGAGAAAGGAGAACAGCTGACTAGATACAATAGAACAGATGTGTTTTAGAAAATCACAGGAGTATAGTAAAGTTAGTAGAATCTATGTAAAGCACTACCATGTATGATCAGTTTCATCGTCACTGTCATTAATATTTACCCTCCATGAAGTCATCAATACTTAGCCTTTGGACTGATCCTGAATTAAAGGAGACTTTGGATGATTCTAGAGATGATGGCTTCTATGGACATTAATTGATTCCCTAAACATTTTCATGAGTAACTTCTATGTAACAGGCAGTAAACAAGCCAGAAAAAGAAAAGTATCATTTCCTTTGCCCAATCCAGTTATTCTTTTCCTGTTTGTAACTGCCCAATCCCCATCTTGTATTAGTAAAACAAATTGTTTTGGGTTTATTCCCAATATTTTGGATGCCAACCATCTTTTTGGATGCCAAAAGAGTCCAAAGATCTAATGAGCATTTTAGACCTCATTTATGAACATGATAAGAAAAGGAAATGACGAATGAGTCATCTGTTCATCTGGCCAAGGAACATCTTAGATAGAGTTGAAGTGGTACTACAGAAGAATTAACACTTTTAAAATAATATGTAGTAGGACTGTTGCGAGCACAGATAACACCTTTTTGCAAATGAGAAAAAAGTGTCCCTTTCTCGTGACACTTTACTTCAGTAGAGAATACTGCCAAAATAAATATGCATATCAATGACATCTATGATGTGAATGTTGCCCTCTTAGATATTTTTCCTTTTGAAGTGAACAACCATATGCAGTGATTCTATAAGGCAGCTGTATCAGACAGTTTAGAGGGACTGCAACCAAACTGGGACAACACATCAATATTAACTATTATGTATCCTCCTAACAGGAAACATCTGCTGATAGTATTCTGTCACCAAACATTTCCAATAAATCTTTCCTTTTATATAGTTCTTTCCCAAGCATATATCTAGCTGGAAACCTGGGTTTATCCCTAACATTTAAACAAAAGCTATTTTTACTACCCTTTCTCACTAATCACCCTTTCCTCTGTAAATTTCCCTAGATTTTTGTCTCACTTGAAAGCTCTGCTCCACCAATTAATGCAATGTAATTTTGCTTTGCTATTCTCAAGATCTCTTCCTTGAAATCAAATGGATGAGAAAGTCCAAGAATTACCTGACCATAAGGTACTAAGTCCCTGAACTATATATCTAAACAGTGTTGTGTCATGGAAATTCTAGAATCACATAATCTCAAACTAAAAAAATAAAAATTTATTTTCCTGCGTATATCCTAAATATACTTTCTATCACATGTGCCATATACTTACATAGCAGAAGGAGAAAAGTAAATGCAAAATAAATTAATGAGGGCCCCATCCTCTTTTCTAGCTTCAACATCTAGTGACCAGAAAACCCCAATATCTAAAATGTCAGGTTGCTTTATACTTAGGTACCTACCTCATGGATTTTGGTAAGACAAAACAGAGCTGATCTCTCAGAATTTGGTTAATTTCTAAAAACATGATTTGTATAATAAGACCATGTTCGTTGTAAATCCAAGACCTATCTGAAATGCTCTAATGACTCCTATTAAACATGAGTCCTTCAAAGGTGTGGAGACATTTGCATGGTGTCTGTCTCATGGTACTCAATCAGCTGGCATAGTCATTTGAGGATAATTGAAGGACAAAACTGACAATAGTTCTTGTAAAATTTTATCATAGAAATTTGAATTTGGAAAGTCTGGCTTGTTTTTCTAACCATCAATTGGTTAGTTCTGTAATATGATAAGAAAGAAACTGTATCAACTACCATCTTTCACTCCTTTTTTTCTCTACATCCTCACTCCCCAGTTCCCATTTATTTCTACTTTAAAATATATTGTAGCCTGTGACATGCCTATTTCAACCCATACAGTGGGATATTGCTACCTACTAAAGTCTGGTAGCATTAAGTATATATGGCCCCAATTACTTGCACAAAATTATTGAGTATGAAATGTCTGGATAAGTTATTAGATTATTAAATATGAAGTGTCCATTTCCTTAAGTATGAAGTTTAACAGTTAATATCTCTGACATTTCACTTTCACACTTCTTATTTTATTTTTATTGTGAAGGTACATCCTCAAGTCTTTCAAATGCACATTTTGGCTCATGATTATCTTTCATTTTTTTAGAGAAATTTTTTTGAAACCATAGACAAGTCAAAAATTCATGTTATTTTCAAATATGAGTTCCGTTGTGGAACCAGTGCAGAGCAGACAGCTCAAAATATCAACGAAGTGTTTGGGAAGGATGTGGCTAATGAACATACAATACATGGATAATTTGAGAAGTTCCATTCTGGTGATTTTAATCTTGACAATGAGCCACGTAGGTGACCTGAGACCAAGGTGGACAATGATGAGCTGAAAACTGTAGCGGAAGCGAATCCACCTCAGCCTATGCATGAGTTAGCAGCAAGGGTTGACATTACTATTCCAACAATATTGTACCATTTGAAACAAATAGGAAAGGTAAAGAAGCTGGATAGATGGGTTCCACATGAATTAAGCATCAGAAGAGAAATCATCTTGAAGCTTGCCTTTCTTTGCTGTCACAACATAAAGGTGAACCATTTCTACACTGTATTGTTACATGTGATGAAAAATGGATTCTTTTTGACAATCACAAGTGTTAGGCACAATGGTTGGATAAAGATGAAGTGGCGAAACACAGTCCAAACCGAATATGCACCAAAAAAAGTTAATGGTATCTGTTTGGTGGCCCCGTGCTGGTATTATCCACTATAGCTTCGTGAAACCTGGTCAGTCAATTACAGCAGATGTCTACTGCAGTCAGTTGTATGAAATGATGAGGATGCTTGTGATTAAGCCACGGAGATTGGTCAATACAGACAGGCCAATCCTCTTGCAAGACAACGCTCCACCACTTGTCTCACAAACAAGGCTGCTCAAACTACAGAGGCTGGGCTTAGAAACTCTCTATCATCCACCGAGTTCACCAGCCCTTGCACCAACTGACTACCACTTCTTCCAGGCTTTGGACCACTTCTTGCAAGGAAAAATATTCAATTCCCAACAAGCTGTGGAAAACGCTTTTTGCAATTTCATTGCCACTGGCTCTCCAGGCTTCTTTGCTGCTGGCATAAAAGAGCTACTGTTAAGATGACAAAACTGTGTCTCCAGTTTAGGCACATACTTTGATTAATTGTATTGCTGCTTGTTTGAGATATAATAAAACTATATTTTTGATTCAAAATTAGACATTTCATATTTAATGACCTAAATACGAGGACTGTCCAGAAAGTATCCAGCCATGTAATCATTCTCATTGTATTAACAATGGCTGGATACTTTCCAGACACCCCTTGTATGTATATTCATAGTAGGGATTAGCAGAATTTTTTTGCCCACTGAGCTGTGCTCTAAAAACCCCAAGAGCCTCCACAGAAGAAACTAAAGAGCTGTAAGGGGTTAAGACAAGGAACCTAGCAGGGGAGATTCATGGCATCCCATTCTCATTTCAATAAGAAGGGCTTTGTTTTTATGTGTCTAATAAATTGGGCTTCCATATAGTATTTTAACTGGGAAAGGATTCAATGACTGCCACAAGTTTTAAAACCATTTGCTTAGGAAACGCTTTGGTATGTAATCCTTAAGTGATTACTTATTCTAACTGTGTTCTCACTTTTGTCTCCATCTAAACCCTCACCTCCTCAAGGCAGGCATTGGGTCATAACTCCAGCTGGCATACTATTTCTTAAATAAACAAGTACACAATACAATTATTAAGGTAAATTTTATTCATATCACCGAAAATAAACTGGCTATCTCATTTTTAATATAATTTCTGGGGATATTGGTTAGATTTAGACTGATTAAGACTGGCCTGAAAAGAATAAGGCAATCGTAATTATAAGATGAATAATTTTCAAAGGAGAACAATCATTTTAAAATGCTTTAATGAATGCTTGGCGTGCCTCCATGGCATTGTGTTAAAATGGCATTGTCTTAAAATGGCATTTCATGTTCTGAAACATTTTATTACTCTAAAGGCAAAAATATTTCATATCTGTGGGTGAGAGTGAAAAAATAGTCTTTGGATGTGTATTTATCTGTGCATGTGCAGTCTGAGTCAAAATGTGCTATCAGATTCTTTTGTGGTCTTCCGGTGATCGGGACCAAGTTGCTATGTATAAAAACAAACCGCATTGGCTTCCGGTCCCCTCCCCCAAATCACAGAAGGGTGAGATAGAATTGGTGCAGCTGTGACAACAACCTGACTGTTAGATAACAAGGATATCTAATTAAAATGTACCTAGGAAGTTTGAGTATGAAATGAAACTGTGCACATCTGGGCCGGGGACTTTTTTCATTTAGTAGGAAATGTTTAGTGGGAAAATATTCTTGTGTGTATTTGTTGATTAGTTATTTTTTCTTTAAAATCCAGATGTAATTTCAAATCTTTCATCTATCTTTATTAGTTTAACTAGATTTATTGAATTCTGGGATCTAGATTTAGTGTTACCTTCGGCCAAGTTGCTTTAATCATCTGGGGACCTAGCCTTCAACCCTTTCCAGCACAGATTACTTGTGGGCCTATGATGGAGAATATCTAAGTGTTCTTGGTAAGCATTAATCACACCACCATTGCCACCCATGGAAAATTTTCCAGAAGCCCAAACCAATATTTAGACTATTGACATTAATTCTGTCCCTCTCCTTCTCTAAGGTGGTGGACTGTAAATTTCAAGATCAAGTTGTTAGACAAGCAAAAACATTTTCATATTTCTGATAATTTTATCTTTCATTTTATGCCAAAGATATAAATTTACATCCAGCATTTGCTACAATCACATGGCTATCCACAGCTATCCAAGCAAGCAGCCAGCAGAAACAGGAAGTTTAATAAAACCCTACACTTCTGTAAATGCATAGTGGACCTAGGCCTCCCCCTGAAAAACCGATAAATGAATATTTTATTTTTTAAAGTTGCCCTATTATTCTAAATATATTTAATTCTTTAAGTGACTAAAAGAAAATACACTTCCAGTGGTTCTATTAATAGTCTTTAATATGAAAATGTATAAGGAAATACTTTTTTTTATCATTAATGGATCATTTATGTGCTACTTCAAAATAATACCTTTTTCTGTCAGCTTACCAATTTCAAATAGAGCATAATTTTTGTGTAATGATCCTTACAGTAATGTAGATATTTTGGAATGAACTGACATTTTATCTGTACATTATACATCATCACATTTTTGTGTGCCATCGAGAAAAAAATCTCTTCACAATTTCACTATCTTTTCATTGAACACATAATTGTAAAATTATCTTAACTATAATTCTATATTAAGAAGTGATAATTTAGAAAAATAACATGATCCTGAAATATACACTAGAGGTTTTAGGCACAGCTTTAAAACTACTCTTTATGTTTTGTAAGGACTATGCCTTTATTTCAATTTAATTGAACAGGATTGAAAATAAGTTGTAGATAGTAATAAAGAAAAAGGAATAAATATGACTAAAGAGTTAAAAATGAAAGAAGTGAAGAAATTCAAAGACAATACTAAAAGTTATTGATCATAGAAGTTCTTTTTAAAATTTTAATACATGATTTGCAGTTGTAAAATAGGTGAAAAAACAAAGACATTTTTTATCCTCTCCTTTTAGAAGTCACCCAAATCAACAAGAAGAACAAGCAATAAAAACCTAAAGCCATAACTTAGTTCTATGACATTAAGAGGTACCTCTAACTCTGAACCCTGCCATGGGAAGAAGGCTGCCAAATCTTTTGATGTAAAACAGGGATGCAGACTGGTGCGGAGGGAGGGCTCTGAAGGCTGCAGATCTAAATCAAGGCTGGCGAAGCCCAACTCTTCTTTGGGATGATACAGTTAGATGTATGGTCTAATAGCAAGAGCTTCCCTAGGCAGAGTTTGGTAAAAAGAAGGGGAAGGTGGGGCTGAATGAGGAAATACAAACACAAAGATAAGTCATGTTGTCAGGAAGCAGTCTATTGGTGTGACAGGATAGAGGAGGAAGAATGCATTGTGAGAAGCCCTGAAATATCAACCTTTGTTAGCTAGGGAGAAGTAACCCAATACTCACAAGCTAGTATCACAGAATTCCTGCCAGTCTAGAATATAGTCCTCGTCCCCCTCAAAATATCACCTTATAAATAGCTACTTCAGGAAGAAGTAACCTTACTCTACAGGAGGTTTCTTTTTTTAAAAACTGTTATAGAAATATCCAAATATATTATAAGAAAGAAGGAAAAAGAATGGCAGGTAATAAGCCCTCATCAGATAAATATTTCTATGAAGTTCTTTAAAAACTATGAACAAGTATTTGCCATGAATTTTCAAATGCTAAGAAGTTATTGCTTTTATAAAATAGGAATTCTAAACATAGACATTAGAGTGTCGGAAAAATAGGGTGAGGCAACAGAACACAATGAAACTTGGATGGCAAGTTCAAAAGAAGTAGAAGAGAAAAGTAAAACCATCACAAAAATAAAGGCCACATTTGAAATAGTATAAAGGAAACAGACTGTACTAAAAACACAGTAAGAAATATGGAATATTGTAAAGGAAGCAAAATCAAATAGAAAGTTAAAAGGACATAGAAAGGATTATAAAGGAAATGATAGACATGGAAAACAGATATGAACAACCCAGTAGACAGAATATCAAAGCTACAAATAATGTTGTCCCCAAGAATAGAAAATAAATTGTGAAAGAGGAAAAATATTTAAAGATATAATTAAAGAAAATTTTACAGCAGTATAAGTAACCTCAGATGTGTAGACTGAAGGGGCACACATAGCATGGCCTAGGAAAAACTGACTTAGAACAAGTAACACAGAGACACATACTAGTAAACTTTCTGGACTTTAACAATAAAGAAAATTTGGGCTTCCAAAAAGATAATAATTTTATATAAAGAATGGATGTTAAAACACAGAAAGAAATACCTTCAAAGACCTTTTAAAAAAGTATAAACTAAGAATTTTATGCCTACCCAAATTTGTTCCAAAATGGGAGAAGATAATATTTTGGAGGAAAACTTTCAGTCAACCAAGAACTAGGTGGAGAGAGAGAAGAAATTACTGGAGTGGTACATTGAATCCATTTAACTGTCAAACCGAAACTTTAAAAAATATAAGTGAGAGTATATTTTTCAGAATAAATATAAACATTTAAAACATCAACAATGTAACAAACAAGCAATTAAAGGAAAAGAAAAGACAAATGTGCCTAAACATTGGAAAATATACTCAGTTTCACTCATAAGAAAATAAATGAAAATTAAAACAGTGATATGCCATTTTTTTAAACTTATCAAATTAACAAAGATCAAAGAGTTTGAAGTTGCACAATTGTTGAGAAAGTGTGGGAAACAGAACTCCCACTGCTTTTGGGAGTATAACTTAATCTCTATGGAAAACAACTGTTCAATAATGTAATATCTATAAAATAATAAGTGCCTATAATCTTTGGCCCAGAAATTCCATTGTTAGAAATTTATTCTGCAAATATACTCCAATATTTCCAAACTACTTATGTACAAAGGTATTTGTTTCATTATTGTTGGTAATAGCAAAATATCAGGAATAACCTAAATGCCCATCTATTTTTCTTTGTGTATATTTATGGGGTACAGGAGCAATTTTGTTACATGCGTAGATTGTGTAGCTGTCAAGTCATGGCTTTTAGGGTGCTCATCACCTGGATAGTATACACTGTACCCATCAAATAATTTCTCATCTTCCACTCCCCTTCCACTCCCCTTCACCCTTCTGAGTTTCCATTGTCTATCATTCCACTCTATATGTGTATATATATATTTAGCACCCACTTATGAGTGAGAGCCAAATGCCCATCTTTATGGGACTAATTAAATAAATGTTGAAAATATACAATGAAATGTTATGCAGTCATTTCATATGTGACGACATGAAGCTCTATATGTACAGATAAACATCTCTGTGAAAAAGAAATTCAATAGAATGAGAAGGTCTGAAGACAAGGGCCTGCTGGGCTCCAGGAGATGGGATAGTCTAACAGTTGAGAATGTGACCTTTGGTATAAGATTACCTGGGGTCAAATCTGAGTTTGTCTGTGCATTAGCTGTATGTCCTTAGGCAAGTCTCATAACTTCTTTATGCTATGAATTAAGTATATGATGAAAGATACACCACACAAATATTAAACAAAAGAATGTTGCTGTATTAATACGAATATCAGACAAAACAAACTAAACAAAAAGCATTAATAGGAAGTAATGCTTACTAATAGAAGTAATGATCCATGAAGAATGTATGCCATGAACTTCTGTATGCTTAACATAATTTCAAGTTATATTCCACACATAAAAAAATAACAGGGATATAGATGCTTCAAATAAAATACATAGCTCTATACCCCCCCAAATAAAAATAAACATTCTTTTCAAGTAAATATGGAATATTTATTTTTAAAAAATTGACCCTGAGCTATATGCCACCAAGGACATCTCAATAAATTACAAGAAATTAATATTATATAGATCACATTCTCTGACCATAATGCAATTAAATAAGAAATAGATATTAAAAAGTAGTTTTAAAGAACACATACATGTTTGGATTTTAAAATATATTTCATCTGTTATGAAAATATTTAAATATAAATAACAGGAAAGTCATACTATACATAATACTTGAGGGACACAGTAAAAGTACATGGTGGCAAAAGTAGAACCTTTAACACATTTAAAGTAAAAACTTAAATCAGTTAAGTGTTCAGAAAGTAACTCAGAAAGCTAGAATAAAATAACAAAGAAAACCAAAAAGTGTATCTACTCTAAGGAAATAAAAAGCTAAGAGTACAGATTAATAAGCAGAAAATAAATAATATGGAGGATCAATAGGCCTAAAAGCTGTAGCTTTGGTAAAAAAAAAAAAATACAAATAATTAGTAACAAATGAAACATAAATGTAGACATAGTACAGATATTAGAAGTAATAAGAATATGCAATGTAAATTAAAAATTTATATAATATGGTAATTTCCTAGAAAAATAAAAGTTACCAAAATTGACTGGAGAAAAAATAGAAAACATGAATAAACCAATAACTATTAAAGAATTTAAATTTTTAGAAATCTCCAGCCCAAAGACATCAGGCCTAGACAGCCTTTACAGGTGTGTTTTAACAAATTTTCTATAGACAAAAATCTGCTATTTTAAATAAGTTATTTGATTAAAAAAAGAAGAAGAAAAGCTGTCTAGCTTAATTTGTAAGGCTAACATGCTGTTGACATCCAAACTAGGCAAGAACATTATAAAAAAGAAGATTACAGAATAATTCCTATGTAGACATAAAATCAAAACATAATATTAACAAATATCATTTGAGTATTAAAAGTACACACCATGTTAAAGTAGTGTTTATTCCAAGAATGTAAAGCTGTTTCAATATTAGAAACTCTATCAACCATATTAGCACATAATCAAATCATAGATGCAGGAAAAAGTAATAAAATTGATACTTTAAAAAAATTTGTTCAACGCATATTGATTTGTGTTAGGTAGTGCCTCAGGCATTGGGGATATAATACATAAATAAACGGAGAAATTCTCTGACTTGTGGATGAATCAGAAAATAATCACATAAACAGATAAACTGTATAGTGCCATGATGTAATAACTGCTACAAAGAAAAACAAAGCAGGATAATGAAATAGAATGTGATGAAGAATCCCATTTTGAGCAGACACCCAGATAAAGTAAGGAGACAAAAATTTGTTAGTCAGAGAGTACATCAAGTGAGGAGAACTGTGAATGCAAAGGCTCCAAGGTAGCAGCTTGCTTGGATCAAGGATCAAGGAGGAACCTTTAGGAGCCTGCTTGGCAGGCTTAAGGAGTGGTGATGTGGATGGAAGGGCTGAGTAAAAGATAGGACATGAAATGGTAGCAGTTGCTGGCACCCAGATCATGTATTATTTTGTATCCCAAAGTAGGGACTTTGGATTTTATTCTAAATGTGATGGGAAAATCTTGGAGGGTGTTCAGAAGAGGAGTGACATGATTTGATTTGTGTTTTAAACAACCTCTCTGGCTACTGTATGGAGAATAATCTATACTAGGGCCAGTGTAATTGATACCAAAACCAACCAAAAAAGGAAGCCCAGGTAAGAGGCAATGACAGTGTCTCAGACAAAATGACATGGTGTCTTGTCCTGGGGCAGTTGCAGTGGTGAGAGTGAATGAATTGATTCATGGATAAAATATATTAGCAAATGTATTAGTTGGGGCTCTCCAGAGAAACGGAACCAATGGGTTGGATGGAGAGAGAGATAGAGGTTTATCATAAGGAATTGGCTCATGTGATTCTGGAGGCTGACAAGTCCTAAGATCTGCAGTCGGCAAGCTGGAGACACTGGAAAGTTGACAGTGTAGTTCCAGTCTGAAGGCTGCAGGCTCAAGACCTAGGAAGAGCTGATGTTTTAGTTTGAGTCCTAAGGCAGAAAAAACTGATGTCCCCGCTTGAAGGCAGTCAGGCAGGAGGAGTTCTCTCTTACTCGTAGGAGGGTCAGCCTTTTTGTTCTAATCAGGCCTTCAACTGACTGGATGGAGCCTTTCAGAGTAGAGGGGGCCGTCCGCTTTACTCAGTCCACTAATTCAAATAGTAGTTGCATCTGGAAACACCCTCACAGACACACCCAGAACAGTGTTTGGCCAAAATGGCTGGACACCATGTGGCTCAAACTAGGAATAGTGCCTAATAACGAATATCTATGAAAAACCTAGAGATATCACACTTAGAGAAAAAATTTTAAAAATGTCCCCAGCAGCAAGAAAAGGATATTGCTATAAACACTTGTAGTCAACAATGTGTTGAAGGTCTCATCCAACGCAATACAAGAAGAAAGGGATTAAGTGGTATAAGATTTGAAAAACAGGCAATAAAACCATTCTTATACAAATAAGCATCGCAATGTGGTTTTAAACAAAGAAGATCCAAGTGCTTTTCTACTACTAGAACTAACAAGAAAAGTTCCATAAGTTTATGGAACTCAAATCAATGTCCAAAAATCATTGTAATTTTAACAAAATAATAATAACCAGCTAGAGAATTAAATAGAAAGAAAAAAACCTATAAAATACCCAGGAATAAACCTAGCCTATGTTCTTTTTTTGAAGAACAATAAAAAAATTGAATACAGAGATACACTTCAACCTTCAAGAATTGTAACGATGTTAACCCTCTCCTCCCAAATGCTCTATAAACTTAATAACATTCTAGCCAAAATCCAAAAAAGACTTTATGGAACTTGACAAGTGAATACTAAAATTAATAAGAAATCACAAAGAATCAAGAAGCGTCAAGATAAATTTGAAGAACGATAAGTTGGGGGAGGGGGATATTTGCCTTACCAAATATATCAAGAATTTATAGAGCTGTAGAAAAGGAGACAGTGCGGTATTGGCACCAGAAGAGGCAAATAAACCAAAGGAACATAATAGAGAGCCCAGAAACACATACTTGCATATGTGGAAACTTGAAATGTGACCAACATGGCACTACAACTCAATGAAGAAAGGCAGGACTAGATAAACGGTACTAGGACAATTGATTAACCATATGGAAAATACAAAATAAAATTGGATCCCATTCTCACACCATATACAAAAATAAATTCCAGATGGATTAAAGATCTAAATGTTAAAAGCAGCGTTTGGTTGAAAATATGGAATATCTTCACAACATTTATATGTGGAAAAATGTCTAAGACAAGACACAAAAATTAGAGCAAAAGATTGGTACATTTGACGACAGCAAGATTAAAAAGAAAAACTTTATGTTCAATAAAGACACAAAACACAAAGTGAAAAAATAAACCACAGCCTTTGAAAAGATATTCATAACATATATAAATAGTGAAGGATTGTTTTTTGCTGAATAACTCAGTACAAGAATGAACAAAGTGTGAACAGACAATACCAAGAAAGTAATCTAAATGAACATGAAACATATGAAAAGATGCTCAACCTACTCATAATGAGGGAAATGAAAAAATAACAGTAAGACATCAACTCAGATTGGCAAAATTTAAATTTTAATGATAGCAAGAGTTATTCTGGTTGTAGAGTAACAGTAACTCTCATATACTGCCACTAAGCATGTGAATTGGTACCACTTCTTTGGAGAGCAATTTTGAAATATCTTAAAGTTGAAAAGGTTCATGTACTCCAACTTAGCAAATCCACTTTTAAATATATAACTTAAGGAAAATTTCACTTGTGCAGAAGGAAATGAGTGCAAAAATATTTATTGCAGTGTGGTTTCTAATAACAAAAATAAAAACCAGGAATATCACTTAAAAAAAGGAATAGAGTAGTAAATTGTGATATAGTCATATAGTGTAGTACTACATAGCATTTTTTAAAATGTACTAGAGATACATGTGTTATGATAAATATCAAAAACAGGCTGATTGGGGAAAAAAGCAAGTTGTAGAATGATATGTTCAATAGTATACCCTTTATGTAAACTTTAAATACCAGTAAATATAACCATATTATGTAGTATTATCTATATTTATGGATATGTACATGTTGAGTGAAGACATAAATTATGCATGGGACTTATAACACACTAAATTTGTGACTATGGTAGGAGGGCAAGATAATACTGAGATCAACAAGTAATACTCAAATGATCTCAACTATATCTGTTAAGTTTCCCCAAACCTGGAGCAAACATTGCCATTTTGTCATGGCTTCATAAAGCTGTGTGGTGAATGGGATGCAAGGCTATTCATTTTTTATTTTCAACAGTGGACTGCCCAACTCCAGAGAAAACCATTCACATCACAGGCAATGTGAAGGTTACCCCGTGGAGCTGTGAGGTCCATGGACTGTCTTGTAATGAAGCAGAATGTTCTCATTTGTATGTGTGAAATGTTTCAAAATATTTTTAAAAATTTAATGAGAGGAAAAAGCAAATTGTCAAACAGACCGAATAGTATCCTATGATTTGTTTTACATATTTATGCTTTTATGAGCATAGCACCTCCCTGGAAGAATAATAAAGACTGCTAAGAGTTGTTCTTGCTATGTTTGGGGGACAAGGAAAGGAGAAAGACTTGTATTTACCGTTTACTCATTTGTACCCATTGACTACATTATACATTTTAAAAATAAAATAATACCTAAAAATTAAGTATAAAAGGTATTTTTCCTTTTTTTTTTTGAGACAGTGTCGCTTTGTTGCCCTGGCTAGAGTGAGTGCCGTGGCGTCAGCCTAGTTCACAGCAACCTCAAACTCCTGGGCTTAAGCGATCCTACTGCCTCAGCCTCCTGAGTAGCTGGGACTACAGGCATGCGCCACCATGCCCGGCTAATTTTTTCTATATATATTTTAGTTGGTCAGATAATTTCTATTTTTTTAGTAGAGACGGGGTCTCGCTCTTGCTCAGGCTGGTCTCGAACTCCTGACCTCGAGCGATCCACCCGCCTCGGCCTCCCAGAGTGCTAGGATTACAGGGGTATTTTTCCTATGTACTTTCATTTTGTGCTCTTCCATAAATCCTTTACCTGAAAGTTGTCCCTTCCCCAAAGGAAAGTCACCTCTCTTTCTTTTTCCTCCAGAATCTATGTTCCTAATTTGATAACTTAAGGAAGAGTTTGAGTTGTATGTGTGTACATAAATATATGTGTGTACATATAAAATAAATACATATACACATATGTGCATAACAGTATATCTTTTGCATTTATATGTCCGTACATTATGTGTGTATATATGTATTAATATACATCAGGAGCTTTACAGTTTGTCAGGGTTTTCACAGACAGTCCTAAGTACACAACTATGACTTGAAATCAAGTTTTATTGCTCAAAAGCTATAGTTCTTTTTAAAAATGCATATGTATATGTATATATATATGTCAGCTATGCACTGCATAGCAACCTTTCAGTGAGTGATGAACCACATATATGACAGTGGTCCCATAAAATTATAATGGAGCTGAAAAATTCCTATCACCTAGTGACATTGTAGCCATCATAATGTTGTAGCACAACACATTACCACTCACTGTTTGTGGTAGTGCTGGCATAAAAAAACCTACTGCACTGCCAGTTGGATAAAAGTACAGCACATACAATATGTACAGTACATAATACTTGATTATGATAATAAACAACTATGTTACTGGTTAATGTATTTACTATACTATACTTTTTATCATTATTTTAGAAGTGTAGCCCTTCCACTTATTAAAAAAAGTTAACTGTAAAATAGCCTTTGGTGGGTCCTTCAGGATGTGTTCCAGAAGGCATTTTTATCACAGGAGCTGACAGCTCCATGTGTCTTACTGCCCCTGCAGACCTTCCGGTGGGACAAGATGCAGAGGTGGGAGATGGTGGTATGATCCTAACCCTGTGAACCATAGACCAATTTGTGTATTTGTGTCTTAAAAAAGTTTAAAAAGTAAAACAATAAATAAATTTTAATTTTAAAAATAGAAAAAGCTTGTAGAATAAGGATATAAAGAAAGAAAATATTTTTATACAGTTGTACAATGTGTTTGTATTTTAAGCTAAGTGTTATTACATGAGTCAAAAAGTTAAAAAAATTAAAGTTTATAAAGTAAAAAAGTTACATTAAGCTAAGTTTAATTTATTGAAGAAAGAAACAATTTTTTTTTATTTCAAAATATTAAGGGGGTACAAATGTTTTGATTACTTGGATAGCTTCTGTCATGCTTGAGTCAGGTCTATAATTGTGCCTATCACTCAAACAGTGTTCATTGTACCTGTTAGGTAGGTTTTTGCCCCTCCCATTTGCCTCCCTCCCCCTACTTGATTTCCAATGACTTTTACTTCCTTCTGTGCACTTATGTGCCCATCTGTTAGTTGCAATTTATTAGAGAGTACATGTGGTGTTTGTACTTGAGATACTTCACTTAGGATATTGGTTTCCAGTTCCATTCAAATTGCTGTAAAAGGCATTAATTCATCCTTTTTTATGACTGAGTAGTACTCCATGGTATACATATACCACATTTTGTTAATCCACGCATGAACTGATGAGCACTTGGTTTGATTCCACATCTTTGCAATTGTGAATTGTGCTGCAATAAACTGTTGAGTACAGGTGTCTTTTTGAAAACAAATTTTTAATAAATTTTAGTGTAGCCTAAGTATGTAGTGTTTATAAAGTCTACAGTAGTGTACAGTAATGTCCTAAGCTTTCACATTCATTCACTACTCACTCACTGACTCACCCAGAACAACTTCCAATCCTGTAAGCTCCATTCATAACTGCCCTATACGTGTACCATTTTTCATTTTTTATATCATATTTTTACTGTACCTTTTTAATGTTTAGATAGACAATACTTACCATTGTGTTACAATTGCCTACAGTATTCATTACAGTAACATGCTGCATGAGGTTATAGCCTAGGAGCAATAGGCTAGACCATATAGCCTAGGCTAGACCACCTAGGTTTTTGTAAGTACATTCTGTGATGTTTGCACAACGAAATCACCTAATGACACATTTTTCAGAATGTATCCTATTGTTAAGTGACACATGACTGTACACACACACACACACACACACACACATATACACAAATACATATACACACACATCACCCATACTGCCCCATGGTTTCAAGAAATTGAGAACTGAACTGGGTGGTTTTTAAAAATCAAAAGACAATAGTATTACTTCTCAATGTAAATACCACATTTCACTGTCTTCTGGCTCCTCCCCTGGCTTCTCAAAGGATAGGACCATTTTACATTTGTCTTTTTACTCTCAGCATCGGAAGAAATGTTTGGTAAATAAATGAGCAAAATAACACTTCTCAAAGTATTTTTTACATCTATGATATAATTGTCTATAGACTACCATGTGTTTCCAGGGGAAATGGGAGACTACCTCTGAGAAACCAAAACCATCCTCATGGAAGATGATTTGTTAGAGAATCAGATACTACAGTTTTCAAATTAAATATATTTCAATTAAAATGATTTAAACTGGAAGTACCAAAGTCATAAAACAATTTCCTATAATGGATATTTCCTTCTCATTTGGGAATAAACTTGGAAGGTGAGACTTATCCTTAAATGAAAGACTGCGGAGAAAATTCAATCTGAAAATAAATGAGCTAAACAGACTGCCCCTTCCTTCAACGTCTTAAGACTACAGTTTTCATAAAGTACAAACTCAATACTGGAATTCACTGAGTTGGTTTTTTTCGCTCCTTTTTCCTGTGTGGCATCAACTTTGGGAGCTTTATTAAAACAGTGTGTCAGAGGCCTTGATGAGTTAATGCCCAGCTGGGTTTTAAAGTCTTAATTCTTCATTCAAATAGTAATTAAACTACAAAGCTTAACTCAGTTAAGACTTTTTTCCCCCCCCATCTGAACAGGTAGCATGCTTGTCATGGCAGGGGGTTCCTAAACTCTCTAAGCCCTGATTAAAATATTTTTTACAAACACACTACACAATCACCTGATGTCATTGCCCTTTTTTTTTCACCTTGTGGTAAAAATGTAAGCTGATAACAGCAAAAATATTTTTTTCTTTCTCACTAATATTACCTGCCAGTTAATTTTTACTGAAGATTTATTTAGTTGAAAAAGCAACTCATACTTGCTCTAGAAAATTTGGAAAATACAGAAAAGTAGACAGTGGAAAATAAATAAAAGCTCCACAGTCCCCTCACTCAAAGGTAACTCCTGTTTAAAGGTTAGTGTATTTCCGTTATTCCCATGTAATCTTTTCTGCATGCACAGTTCTGGGTTTGGGTTTTGGATTGTTATACCACACCACAATTAGCATCAGATTTTTTTGTTTTGTTTTGTTTTTGTTCTTTAAGAAAATGATACAAGCTAAAAAAAAAAAAACCCTTTCAGATCAGTAGGGCTGATCTTTTTTTTTAAAGCATGATCAAATAAATCAAACTTTTGTTGCATTTTCTTTGGCATGATTTTTAATTAGTTTCTTTGGTTCTTACTGATTTAGGATTTAAAGGCTATGTGTTGTAGCAGAAAGAACAGGAGCTTTGCAACCTCACCAACTTAGGCTTGAATTGTACTTTCACCTCCTAGTCTTAGGCATGTTCAGTTTAACAAACATATATGTTTTTGTATGTCAGTTATTATTGTTTAACATGTTTGAAGCAATGTATTTGACATCTAGGAACCCTGTTTCCTTACTTGTAAAATGAAAATAATGTTGTCTCCGTTTCAGGGTTAATATAAGAACTAGAGGAAACACATGAAAAGTGTGCACCGTCAAGTTAACATACACTGAATGGTACCTATTTTAGTCACTTAGGAAAATCTTCATAGATTTTAAACAGACTAGCCTTAAGTTACACAAATGAGCACTATTAATGACAGAAATGAAAGTAGTTAATTCCAAAGGAGTTAATTTACTGCTGAAGGAAGTATTTTTAGTAAATCAACAAAAGGGTTTCTGAAAGATTTCTGACTATCTGCTCTTTGCTCGTGGGGTCTGTTTAAGACCAGAAAGTTGAGACCAAAAAAAGGAGAAGAAAAAGAAAGAGGAGGAAGAGGAAGAAGGGAAGACTGGATGGATGGGTGAGGGAGGGATGAGAGAGAAGGAAGGAAGGAAGGAAGGAAGGAAGGAAGGAAGGAAGGAAGGAAGGAAGGAAGGAAGGAAGGAAGAAAGGAAGGAAAGAAGGAAGGAAGGAAAAAGAAGGAAGAAAGAAATGAGGGAAAAAGTAAGGAAGGAGAGAACGATGGATTTGACTCTGATGGGAAGATTAAAGAAGTATATGCAGTATGAATTGATTAGAAGAAATGAAAGTGTTTGTAAATGGGTGAAGGACATAAAATCTAGGAGAAGAGGAATTCCGCTATGAATAGCAGAAAAGAAGGAAGAAGAAAGTGTTAGAGTAGCTGCACAGCTGGTGGCAGCAAAGGATGAGTTGGGCACCAGTTCAGCTGAGTGGGACGGTCACTGTGATAATATTCCAATATGAAGACCTTTCAGGAACAAAAGCAGAGCATCAGTTGCCCTCTCCTGACATGGAAGTATGGGGAGAGTTTGTGTTACTTCCAGTCCATTGGGAAGAATTACCTTCTGAGAATAGTGTGACCTTAGTTACAGTGTATTATTCACAAAAGTCTTAATGTTGGCTAAACTGTCACACCCCCACCATCCTCCATCTGATCCGCCCCCACGCCCAGAGCACCTCTGAAAGGAAAAGGAGTTAGGAGAAAGGGAAGAAGGGAAGCAGTCGTATACCTTCCTCTCATTGAGGTAACTACTGATTGCAATGAAATAAATAACCTCATCATTAGATTTGTCTTTCTGATCTTTTAAACAAACACTACCAGGAAAAAAAAATATATATCATATGACAAACATATTTATTTATCAATACTAAGTTGCATTAACTTGGAATGTTATTTTCTTTGTTGTTTTTAAAAGAGATCCTTTTAAAATGTACCCACTGTAAGTATTAAAATGCACGTAGCATGTAAAGGCTAATGAAAAGATGAAACTATGAACTTGAATTTGGAGTTGGACAGAGGGCTGCTGCAGTAGATTTATGTGAATTGGTGGCAAGACAGTAAGGTACACTTCAGCGGCTTTTCCTCAGATCCCTTCTCATTAGAACAATGCCCTTGTGCCTGTAAAGAAGTGGAAATTTTTTAAGTATTTCAACATAATTGTTGAAACCATTAGATGGTACTCCCTGCCTAACTCTCTGGTTTATAAAGTTTTTTGTTTTATCTTTTTAAGAGAATTGCCAGCTTGGTGTATTGCCTACCAAATCAAAAGTATGAGCATTTTTATGGCACATTTGAATATTTTTATTCCTTTCCTCTTCCTTTTGCCTCTCTAAGGTAGGTTTGACTTGGTTCCATGTGAAAAATGGAATAAAATCATGAAGGTCTTTAATTCTTACTGACTTTTTCCATTCCTTAACAACTATAATCAGACTCACTTTTAACCAATTTTAAATCGAGGTTGTCTTTTTCTTTTTTCCAAAATGTGAAAAGCTCTATCTTTGCTTAGTGAATTTTAATCTGAGGTTATTAGATGAGTAAGAAAGTAAGAGCAAAACAGAAAAGCAATTTCTACCTGAAGCCAAAATTAAAAATATTTATATACAAAATAATGATGTGAGAAGAGAAATAAAAAAATGAAATAAATTTATAAGAATTCAACACATCTAGAAAATAACTGACGTCTACCAGAAAAGGCAGATAGCATAACAGTAGTTCTTTGTGATGTCCTATTTCTAAGTGTTTTCTTTAAGAATGGGGCTTTAATTATCAAAGGAATGTTTAAAATGAATTACTACATACATGTATTACCTAAAACACTCTATTGTGAATACCATATATCAATCATTTTATACCTTTGAAGTTCATACTTTTGACATCCTCAAAGCGATCGGGAAGAATCAAATTCAAGCCCCAGGGTATAAACAGTAGCAGTGAAAGGTCAGGTTGAATTTTTTTCCATGCTAATAATGGTGAGAGTGGGTTTACTTCTTTATTGAACAAAGTGGACCTTTATTTTGATACAGTTCCTCTTTAGAAAATGGGATGAAAACAACCAACTTACAACAGACAAGAGAGTTTCTTGCTGTAAGGAACAAACGTAATGCTTAATCAAATTTCTCATAGTTTGAGAAGTGCCACAGCATTCTACACAGAGAGGGTAGAATGCCAGCTGGCTTGGGCACAACTCTCCCAGCTTTGTTGAAAACATACACATGCAGTGAAAATACGACATTTCGTTAAATATCTCCCTTTCTCTTTTTCAATATATTGCAAACATTCTGGTAATGGGTTCCCCCCATGCGCTACCCAATTTACTAATAACGTTTCAAATATTGTAGTTCTAAATTCCTTGGCTTGTTACAACTGGCATAACTTGTTTATTCTTCTTCCAAGAAATATTTTATGTCTAACTTTCTTTCTTCATATTCTGATGAACGCTGATAACAAAAGGATCTCTGGTACTTTTTGCGTTTCAGATTAGAAAAGAAAAAAAAAAGGTATCCACACATCACGTATACCCCAAAATAAACAAAACTGCAATGCTTCAAACATCTGGTTTGCTGTAGCTTTCAAGGTGCTGGGCCTTTAAAGGAGGTTCTTTGAAAAAGCACTTTAACAATGGAGTAAACTAAAACAATAAATATTTCTATTATGAGAAAAAACTTCTCTTGAGCATTTTTTTAGTCACCTATGTGCAGTTATTTTTTTCTCCATTCTTATTTAAAAATGAAAGACTAGAAAGTTCTTATGTTAAGTAATTGCAATAATATTTTTCCTTGGTTATTTCAAAGGGTTCTCTAGATTAGAAACTGGTGATGATAGGGTTTGTTAATCTAACACTGTGCTTAACTTTCAATTGATAAATAATGTGTCATTAGTCTTAATTATTATGTGTCCCAAAAATAGCAGCACAGGTGTTTTTCCTTTTGCCGTTTCAATTTCCAAAATATGATTCTGTTTTAATTATGAAGCACTTATAAAATTTTCTTCCTTCACATAAGGAAAAAGTTGAAACATCCAATTCAAGATTTAGAGATTTGTCCATTTTATGGAAATAATTTTTAAACAAAAGATTGAAATAATGCAGATCTCATTGTATAGATGAAATAAAAAATATATGTGTATCAAGATATTTTTTATATGTTTGAATTTTTAAAGCTAATCACTAAATAATATAGGACTCTCTTGGTAATTATAGGTTCTTCAGATTTATTATAGTTGCAGATTATACTAATTTTTTTAAGGTTTGTATAGCTGTATTGTGATAAGGCATTCCTTTAAGACAGAAAAAAATTGTAAAGTTTTTATGTTCTAAATATTCTATACATTAATTACCATTACTAATCACAAAACAAGTCTATACTGAATATATTATACTTCATGTATCATAAATATGTTCTTTGATTATAATTTTCTATTATAGGGAAAATTTTATCTTAATAGTTTACAAACAACGTTGGTGAGAATTTATCTTTGCATCTACCATAAGACCTAGGCACAACCTTGTACATAGTGGGTGCTCAAAAAATAATTGTTCTTTGAAAAAGTGTAAACCCAGTATTATTTCATGTAAAACAATCTTATGCAAACTTTCCTGTTTTGCTTCTCAGAAAAAAATATTATATTGATTAGCTCTGGCCTTATTTCAACCCCAAGTTCTTCCTTTGTCAGCCTTCAACATGGATTTTTCTCCAACTTCAATGTTTGTTTGCAAATTAATTCATTCACATTTGATGTTTCATTTCATTTATAGGGAACATAAATATTCCGTATTCCTCCTTAAGAGACGAAGATACAGGTAAGGATGATTACCTGATTTATACCAGTGGTCTAATGACCAATATATTTTGTTTTCCTCTGCTTCAACAGCTCTGGAAAAAATTAAAACAAATACCCTCCAAATGTAATAAAGGCAAAATTGTATATGTGTGCCTCTTTCCCCTTAATATCTGATTTTTCAGAAATGACTAAGTGGTTTCAAGTGTAGGAAAACATTGAATGCCTTGCATTACAACAAAAATGTCTTTTTAACATAACACCCTTCATCCGAAAAGACTCTAGAATTCTAAATTCTAAAATGCACACACATCTAGAATTTAACCTTTATGGTTGTGGACGAACGCCCCAGCACACACCATCAGTTTCATTCTGCAGTACTGTTTCTGTACTAATGAAACCCTAAGCAATCACTGAGGACAACAGCTGGAACAAAAATGGTGTATTCTTTCTTTGACCAGAAGGATAATGACAGTAGCACCTTCATTTTTTAAAGAAGTGTGAAAGAGTTTTTTCATCAATTTCCATTTTGTTTTTCATCTACAGGAAAACTGTTTCCATGGAGATTACTGGTCCCCTCCTCTCTACTAGTATTAGGCTCAGGTGATTGGCATGTGCAACTTCTGCTTACAAAAGATGCGGAGGTGCAAAGTCCTGTGATCTCTGACTGACACAACCATCCTTACCTTCTATTTAGCTACCCCATGAAAAACAGACCTTTCATAATTACATGCCCATCAGCCAGCACACTGGACTGGTAAAGGCCACTGTTCTCACTCTCTGACCCACTGCTACCTTGAGTGTGTCATTAGCTGTTCTGGGCATCAAGTTGTTCAAATGAAACTGCTAAGCAAGCTATTTGCTGACGCCTACTTCGCAGAAGCCTTGGGAGGCTCAGCTATTAAGCTATTGTAAAGCAATCTCAGAACATAAAGTGCTGCATAAGCACTAATGTACTGACTCTGAGGAAAGGGAGCATGCTGTGTATTGAATCACCAGCCTTGTTTCCTTCTTTCAGGACTTTGTGGTCATTTCCTGAAAAAAAAAAAAAAAAAAAAAGTGCTGTTGCAGGATGACTGGATCTGAGCTTGCTCCTGGAAGGTAACTGAGGATTGAATTGAACAACCACAAAACCATGGGCTATATTATTACACTTTCTTAATTTGGGAAAATAGATTTTTAAAAATTTAGTAGACTTTTTTTAGATTTATAGAAAAATTCATCAGAAAGTACAGAGAATTCTTGTACACATACACACACACACACACACACACACACACATACACACACATGCAAATAATAGTTTCCCCTATTATTTGCATCTTGTATTAGTGTGGAACATTTGTTACGGTTGATGAGTTTCAGGACACGCAACCCCAAAATATGGCCTTTTGGCCATATTTTGAGAAAACAGCAGAAGCAGGCAGGTCACGCTCACCTTCTCCTTGCCCCTCTCCACGAAAGCAGGTTGTGAGACCTTCATGCGAGGGTTGCCCTCCTATATATACTCAGAAGAAAGGAACATGCTTATCTTCAAAGACCTAGGGACACAGAGGAATCTGAGCAAACAGACCTTGCTAAGTTCCCTCGGTTTATTACTATTAGATCATGCTCCCTTTGTCCAATCATACTTCTCCACAACTGTCTACCTCATCATCAAATCTAAGCATAAAAATATACAAGTTTACCTGTTTCTTTGAGTCTTCATTTCTGAAGACTCCGTTATCACATAAAACTTATATTGAATAAATTTGTGTTCCTTTTTTCCTTATTACTCTGGAATAAAAGGCTGGAATAAAAATGCACATTATCTTGATTACCTGGGAAAACAATAACAAAAAATTATAGAAATTTATGACTATAGAGTATTCTGGGGAGTGTGGAATGATGCAAAATTTATTTCAAGCAAATGAGAGAAGATAAGCCCTTAAAACTCTTGCCTACAAAGGGTAGTTAAACATCTCAAGTTAAACTGGGTGTGAAAATTGGAAAGATAGGGTCAAAGAAAAAGAAATTTAAAATGTACACTGTAGTAGGAGAATTTTGAGAGTAATTAGTATCTTTCAAAAATAAGAGCTTGATAATGTTTAAACTATGACCACATGAAGCCAAAAGAAATCTTCAAGAAACAAAATGTTCACCCAGCATGCCGACTTTCTCATTTTCCATTTTTCTTGTACAGAATCAACCTGTACAAGGGAAATCTGTTCAGGGAAAAAATCTTTATATTTTTCCTTCCATAAAATATCAGCTTGTAATTTATTGTAACTACCAATGAAATATAGAGCACTGTGAATAAAAAAGCATTTTTGTGAGAGTTCTCATTCCTTAATGGGCCCCAGGAAGGAGCTTGCTTGCTTTCAAATAAAAAAACAAAAAACCGTCTCTAATAATGAGATCACACAATAGAAAACGAATGTACAAAATATCAGGCTACTCTACCTTGAATCTCAGGAAGTCACCAACTGTAAAAAGCAAAACTATCTTACATATCACTAAGGAAGAGAAAACTTCTCAAGTTAAAATTTCAATAAGTATTTTAATTCAGGAAATGTTAAATATGAAAAGATGTGCTTAGAGCTGATGAAATACAGCTTAACGGTGTAATCTAGAGGAAGAAATACTTGATTCTTTCAGACTCCATTTAGAAATGTACTAAATTGCAGGTAACTTATTACATAGATCCCACAATATTTTCCCACTTAATCTCCATTAGAGAGTTTTTTTTTTGCTATTATGTTTTTTTCCCGTTAGATAGAAGTTATTTATCAAAAACATTACTGAGTTGACTCCGAGTTGACTCAATTTTAACCATCTCATTTTGAGATACTTCTCTTATCAAAAAAACTTTATATTTTGAATCAGTATCAGATTGACTTGATGTTATGAAAAGTTACTGAAACTCACTAAGCTTCAGTTTTTTGAACTGCAAAAATGGTATTATATTAGTGCTTATTTTAAGGGTTTTTTTATGAGGAACAGAAGCACAGCGCCTGGCATCTCATAAGCATTGAATAAATATCAGCTATTAGTTATTATTATTTGGCATGCAGGAATCAGACTGATCTGAATTTACTTCTGGCTCTATAATTTTCAGGCCACCGTAGCTTGGGCAAATTGATTATCCTCTCTACCTCAATTTCTTCATCATAAATGGTGATAATAGAACTGATCTTTCAGATTCTAAGGAGGGTTCAATGAACTAATAAAAACATGTCACCTCCCCTACATTATGCCTGCCATATTATGCTGATTAAATAAAAATTAGGTACTTGTAGATGACATCTATTGAGGATTTATGTTCTCAAATGCTGTATACTCTCTGACTCATTTAATCTGTACAATAATCCTAGGAGGTAACTACAATTGTTATTCACATTTTACAAATGGGGAAATTGAGGCACAAAATGCTAAGTAACAGTTATGAAGCTTTGACAGAACTGAGAACTGAGCCCAGGCACCACGACCCCAGAGCTGAACGCTGCTCGAGCTACTTCTTCACTTGCCTTCATTTCACTACTGGGCATACAACAAGGCAGCCTTACAGAATGAACAAGGCCTTCTGCTAGGCCAAAGCACTGGGGAAATAACAATAATCCTAGATATGGTTGGCCACCACAGACATGCATTTCAGTGGGAGGCAAAGGCAGGACGTACGACGTACAGCTACAGTGGAAGTTTGCTTGCAGCTACAGTTCTTGGCACGCAGCTAATGTTGAGTCATTGACAACTTCCTGCACAGCCACATAAGCTGCGGAATAACACGGAAGGTATTTAACAATCTGTATAAACACGTAAATCCTGTTAAATAATGAGCAATTTGTCACTTAAGTTAACAAAAAGGGAAATAGTTCTAAGCAAATTCGATCCCTTGTGAAGACAACCATGTTGAAGGGTGAAAGGAATGTAATGCTTGTACTTGGAAATATTTAATAGACAAGTCAAATGAAGTTCAGGGGAAAGCAGATTGACTAAAATGATACAGGGAAGTGGGAAGATTGAACTGTACGGGGCTCAGAAAATGACAAGAGAACTAGTAAGAATGAAGGATGAAACTGAAAAATCACTTCAGCTCATGAATGAACTCTGATCTTCCCCCTGTACTTGTAAGTAGCAGTGTAGAGTCTGAAGACTTACTTTTTCTTTGTTTCTAGTGTGTTTATGTGGATTCCTAAGCAAGATTGTAAACTGACGTGGTGCAGTGGAAAATTCATTAAATTGGGATTGGAAGAGCGAAGGCTAAGATCTGGTCTGCCCCCTCCACCAAATGACCACAGATGAGCCATTTACTCAACATCTTACTTTGTTCATTTGTGAAATAAAAATAAGAATATCTATCTACTTAATTAAGCATGTATGTGGAAGAACCTTATAAAATGTGTACTGCTACATAAATATACAGTATTCAGAAGTAGGAAGGAGAAAGAAGGCAGGAGATTAGAAGGAAAAACCTTAAGATCACAAGACGGAGATCAAGATTTTGCCACTTACTAGCTTCATGACATTGGTGCAGAGTAATCCGATGATGCCAGTTAACCTCTATTAACTTTAGATTCCTCATCTACAGAATGGGTTCACAGTACTTAAACACTCCAATGGACTTCTCTGCAAGTCACTTCAACCCCACAAGGTAGACGGCATCACCCCTTATTTTATAGATAAAAGACCATGATATAATATTTTTTCCTGTGATTGTTATAATGATCCTCATAAAGTCTATAACAGTTCTGGACATGAAATAAAAGCAAATACTTATCATATGATCAATTTAAGCGCATCATTATCTTAATGGAAGAGACTATATATCAAGTAGGATCTCTTATCTAGCCATGAAGTGCATGTTGTAAGACTCTTTCACGGAGTGGTTGGTCCAGATGATGGCTCAATGTTCCTTTCACTTATGTGATTCTGGGAAGTCAAATTTAAACAGAACAAAGAACATAACTGGTAGAAATGAAATTACTGCTTTTCTGGAGACAGTGCTATTTGTCTGAAAATGGTAAAATGTAGATGGGAGAGAAGAAATAACAGGTCTGTGATTCATGATACTAAAAGCTAAGAAAAGGTGGGTTTTCTTTGTGGCTCTGAAACAAACAAAAAAAGTCTATAAACCCAGTGTTTAAATGTTAATTTGCTAGAGTACATCGAATGTTTATAGTAAGAATTTGATGGAAGCATCGGATTGAAAAAAACAAATTCTTTCCTATTGCAACGTGCTTATAAAGAAGACACCCAACTGTCTCTAGCAATGCATATTTACATTTCTGCAAGGAACACCCTGACCTTATTTGCTATAATGACCATGAAACAATGCTGCCATAATGAGTCATATGAAATATGTTAGAAGAAAGGAAAACCTTGTGGTTTCTTAGATAAAAGACTACCCTATCTTGCGTGTCTCGTACTTGCTGCCATGTACTTGGTTTATCTATTAGCCAGTGTACCCGCGCTGTTTTGTAACCAGCCTTCGGACTTACTCAACTAACCACATTTTAAAGCAGAAATGTGAAAGTGAAAAATAGTTAACACATTATTTCATATGTTACAGATTTTAGAGAAACTTTTCCAAAAAATTAAATTAACAAGGGATTGATTATTCTTCTTAAATAGAAAGGTTGAGGAGACACATGGGAAGACATGTGCCTCCCCAATCTTTCTTCTCAAGACACACTTTTATTCCTTTCAAGTTCACCTTATACTGCAGCATAAATCAGAAAGGAAAAAAGAACTCACAAAATTTCATAGCATTCCATTTTACAAACTGTAATAACTAGGCTGTCCTGTAAAATGTCTGGTCAGGAAAAAGACTGAAACTACCAAGTAAAGTGAGGTCTGAGCTTCTTCTGAGAATTAGAATTCCTTGAGCTCTTCCAAGTGCTAGATGACATAGATAACGGAAAATTAATTTTAATGCTAATGATATGCTTAAATTGGCAAAGATCAGTAGTCATTATGGACTGGTTTTTGTTCATGACTTAATTTTGCCATTCTAAATCTTTGAGCAGGTTTTAAAATACTTAATACAGCATTCCCCAGACGCTGGTGTTTACCTTCCTCCAAAAATTCATTTTTCATTATTTTATTTTCTTTCTACACAGAGAAGTTAAGTAAGAGTGCTTTGGATCAAGACTGTGACTGGATTCAAATCTCAAGGTTTTTGGTTAGCTGTGTGACTGTGGATAAGTTATTAGGTTATTAAGTATGAAGTGTCCGATTTCCTTAATTACTAAGTTTGACAGTTGATATCTCTGACGTTTCACTTTGACACTTCTTTCTTTATTTTTATTGTGAAGGTACATCCTCAGTCTTTCAAAAGCACATTTTGACTTGTGATTATCTTTCAAATTTTTTTTTTTAGAGTGATTTTTGTGAAACCATGGATAAGTCAAAAATTTGTGTTATTTTCGAATATGAATTCTGTCGTGGAACCAATGCAGTGCAGACAGCTCGAAATATCAATGAAGTGTTTGGGAAGGATGTGGCTAATGATCACATGGTACATTGGTGGTTTGAGAAGTTCCATTCTGGTGATTTTAATCTTGAAAATGAGCCACGTGGGTGACCTGAGACCAAGGTGGATAATGATGAGCTGAAAGCTATAGTGGAAGCGAATCCATCTCAACCTACATGTGAATTAGCAGCAAGTTTTGACGTTACTATTCCAACAATATTGTACCATTTGAAACAAATGGACAAGGTAAAGAAGCTGTATGGATGAGTACCACATGAATTAAATGAGCGTCAGAAGAGAAATCGTCTCGAAGCTTGCCTTTCTTTGCTGTTATGACAAAAAGGTGAACCGTTTCTACACCGTATTGTTACATGTGATGAAAAATCGATTCTTTTTGACAATCACAAGCATTCAGCACAATGGTTGGATAAAGATGAAGTGCTGAAACACAGTCCAAAACCGAATATTCATCCAAAAAAGCTAATGGTGTCTGTTTGGTGGTCCAGCACTGGTATTATTCACTACAGCTTCATGAAACCTGGTCAAAATCGATTACAGCAGATATCTACTGCAACCAATTGGATGAAATGATGAGGATGCTTGCGAAGAAGCAGCCAAGATTGGTCACTAGAGACTGGCCAATCCTCTTGCAAGGCAACACTTGACCACATGTCACACTAACAATGATAAACTACAGAGGCTGGACTTGGAAAATCTCTGTCATCCACCATATTCATCAGATCTTGCACCAACTGACTACCACTTCTCCCAGGCTTTGGACCACTTCTTGCAGGAAAAAATATTCAATTCTCAACAAGCTGTGGAAAACACCTTTTGCGATTTCATCTCCACTTGCTCTTCAGGCTTCTTTTCTGTGGGCACAAACAAGCTACTACTGTTAAGATGGCAAAACTATGTCTCTAGTTTAGTCACCTACTTTGATTTATTGTACTGCTTCTTGTTTGAGATATAATAAACAAAACTTTTGATTCGAACTCGGACATTTCGTATTTAATGACCTAATATTTAGCCCCTCTGTAAGATGGGGATAAAATATCTCATAAGACTGAATGAATGAGGATTAAATGAGATAGTACATGTAAAGTGCTTTGAACAGTGTCTGGGAGAATTTAAGGCTTTTAAGAAATGTTAGCTGTTATTATTATTCCATTCACAGAGGAAAGTATACGAATATTTAAAAATTTTTCTAGTCAATGCCAAAAGTGCTTTTGAGTTTTCTCATTTCTGGGCTAAAATAAAAGTTGGCCTGTTACAACTATGTGAAATTGATGAGCTCCACCCAAAGGAAATATGCAAAATTATATATGTAAAATTAAAAAATTTTAATTAAATGCAAATTTGAATAATAGTAAATTGTTGGTTTTTTAAATTCCAAAGTCTTTTGTAACTCTATAAAGCATGCCTTCAAAACTCATAGATAAGAGAGTTTGGAAATGATTTTGGCTGTGATGGTGGGAAGGACACTTTAGAGTAAAATAGAATTTTAGGATTGAAAAGAACTTTGTAACATTGACTCTATCACTTACAATTAATAGTTTTCAGACCTTGAGCAAGTTACTTAACTCTTTTCCCAATTTACTTAACTCTTCTCATCTGCAAAATGGTGGTATTATTAGCACCAACGTCACAGTGCCACTAAAACGATTAAATGAGTTAATACATTTAAGGGTAGAAAAGTGCCTAATGCCTCCAAATTCTCATTAAATGCTAGCTATTATTCATTTATCATTATTATTATTTTACAAATGAGGAAATCAAGGTTAAGGGAGGAAGGGAATTTCCCAAGGATGGAGTTCATGGTAAGGAGTAGGGTCTAGGGCTTCTGATTCTGTTTACTGCTGTTTCCACTCTAACACCAATTTACGCTTCATCTTGGTCTTGCCTCTAAAAATACTTCAGTCCTTCCACTCCAGGTAAGAGTTTGCCTTGTTTATGGATGGCCTAGCCAGTGAAAATGTGGGTTGTAGTCATTGGTCTTTACTGCTAGTGTTGCAGAAAAATTAACTTTTGACAGTGAAAGAGTTAAGTTCTATACTAGATAGAGTTTGAAATTTGTGCTCAATCACTATCCATGGCCTTTTCCCTGCTCCATCATAAGATACTAAAAAGTCTTCAGCAAAGCAAGGACGAAGATTAAGAAAAATTGTCAAGAAGAAAGACAAACTGTACTTGCCCCCCAAAGAATTCATGAGGTGCTCAAGCAGACTACTTCAACTGCTTCCCAAACCTGCTAAGCATGGGCACATATTCAGAGAATTTTTGGTGGAGATAAACTGGAGAAGGGGCCCCTTTGCATAGTTTTCCCTGAGGAAATCTTCCCTGCAGGAAGTTTGCAGCCAAAAGAAAGACAAGCTTGTATGGGAGAATATGCTAAACCACATTTTCTGTTTATGTTTGCACATCCCAACTTCACCACCCACTGTAGCCCCTACCTACCCAAGCTCCTACTTCACAATCCCAGGTGCACTCATCAGCATGCAAGAAACACACATGAAGGTGGATATATTTGCATATGAAGATGGATAAATCAAATCTGCAAATGGATAATGACATGGGCAAGTCATCAATTTATACTTGTAAACAACTTTTCAGTTAGACCTTGGGAACAGGGAACATGATATTCTCTCTACAAACTAGTGTGGCTTTCTTATTTGAAAGTTTTTTGGTTCTGTTTTGAGGAAATTTTCTGAATCTATTTTGAATGTTAGAAATTGGGCATCTGCTAAAAGGAAGTTGCTTGAGCTTGGATGTTTGTGCTAAGATTTCTTTAGGCACAGCTTCTCCATCTTTTTCACCAAAGTAGTCCTAACCACAGCTGAGAATGAATATCAGGGGTCGGGGGCAAAAACTGAAGAGGTCAGCCAGAAGCAGAATTTTTTTTTCATGTTTCACATATGTGTAGCATGGAGGTTGATTGAACCAAATGGTCTGCTCTTGAGTCTCTGTTTTCCCACTTACTAGCTGGATGACCTTGAACAAGTAGTCTATCCTTCTCCTGCCTCAGTTACTTTATCTGTTAAGTGAAGATAATAATACTACTCTCTTCATAGGGCTGTTATGAAGATGGAATGAGCTAATTCAACTAAAGTACTAATAACAGGATCTGGCATACATGAGCTTACAATAAATGATAGCTCTGATTCTTTTGAGGATAATCACTTGTGTTCTTGCTGTGATATACCCTGGTTTATTTGAAATAAAAATAAAGGCCCCCTATCCCCCAAAGTCATCAAGTAATTTATCCATTTAGTGTTAAGGGCATATTGAGGACCTGCACTGTGGTGGACATTGTGAGAAATACAAATATAGATCACATACTACGAGAAATGCATGAAGTTAAGAATGGTTCCAATAATAGAGCTAGCCTACTTACTGACAACATACAACATACCAACTTTATGTAAATTAGCTAGACTCTAAACAATCTTGTAAGGTTGATACTATTTTCACCATTTGACAGCTGTGGAAACAGAGGCTCAGGGAGGTCAGGTAACATGCCCAAGTCACATGGATTGCAGATAATGGGGCAGGGACTTGGACATGCATCTGCCTGAGTTCATGGCCTACACATTTTCTGCTGCACTTCTGTAATTCCAATTTGTTAAGTCTGTGGCCTTGGTTTGGAAGTTGGAAGCCCCAGATAATGACTGTTAGCCAAGCAGGGGCAGATGTGTGAAAAATTGTATAGGGATGTTTAGAAAATAAGAGGAAAACGATTTCAAAGAAAACTCAAATAATTGGATCCAGATTGGAGAGCCTGGGCCTAGGCAAGGACAATGGGGAGGGGTGGGTTTCTCCTCTTGAGCAGCTCTGTTTGGGGGCTGCTGCTGGGAACACTAGGTAGAGAAGCTTCGTTGGTCACCTAGACTCAGTGGGAAGAGGGTCTTGTCCTATCAGTAATGTCTTCCGTGGGCACAGGAGAGGAAGTGGCAGCGTGGTATCTGCAAGCCCCCGCCTAGTGTAAACAGGGAGCCAGAAAAGCAATTAAAGCAGAAACAGATGAGGATAATTAGAAGGGACAGCTCCGAAGGGTAGAAGGAGGCAGTGAAACTAAAACAGAGAATTGAGTTATTTCTGTCAATCCCTTGATGTCTGGAAAAACAGTCTTTTTGGTCCAGACTATGGTACCACACCCTGAGTAAGACTGAAACATTTCTCAGCACCGTCCCCTAGTTTGGATTCCATGGCATCTCCTGGATTCCGCTACCAAATAACCCTGAACAGGACGAAGGCCTAGTAGACATCTTCATTTGGATGTCCTGCAGGTACCTCAAACTCTGCTTCATCACAGTTGTACTCATCATCTTCCTTCAAGGAGCCTACTCCTTTCTCAGTATTCACCATCCATCTAACACACCAAATGCATCCAGGCACCTAAGTTATAAACTAGCCTTTATTTTTTAATCATAAAATGCTTCCCTCAAGCTTTCTTTTTCTGTTTCTGTACCACTCCTTCCTTTCCCTATTTAAATTGTCAAAAGAGTCAATTCTTTGAATGAAGATATATCATTACCATTATGGGAGGAAAAAAACCCTGTTGGCCCATAGAAGTCCCCCAGAAAGCCCTGGGAAGCATTTGAAATAAAGTCATGGGTTGTCAAGGTTAGCTTCCCATTACCTTAGAGCAATCTAGAAAGAAATACACTTGAAAAGAGGGTCAGAAAAATTCGGAGACATTAAAAACCTTCCAGAAAGAGGAATGGAAAAACGCACGCACAAACACACACACACCCCTTTTCCTATTTGTTATTCTATTTGGAGAAGTTGGTCTTAAAGAAATGGGCTTAGAGCTTTTGAACCACTAGCTAGAAAAAAGTGGTGACTGAAAAAGCAAATTAGATCATCCACTTTCTTCTTTCATTTGCCTATCTCCACTACTTCTTTGACCTTTTAGATGTGTATCTTCATTAGATATGACAGAGAAATAGTAATTGCATAATTTGACTTTTCATTAAAGCCCTTATAAAATTGAGTTTTATTGATATAGCCCCAAAGCGTCAGTGCAATATTTCTATTATGAAAGCACTGACATCATTTTATATAACTTAGTGTTCTTGGCATACTCAATTCAGAAGAGACCAAAATCAAGGGTGCTGCAGGTCAGGACTGAAGTACACTGGCAGGGCTGTTTGTGAGAAACTTCTTGGGTGTCTGATCAGGCTTAGATTAAAGGTGCTACAAATTTCTAAATTGCATTTGTCCTAAGTTTACTGGAATTTTTAAAGGATAAATCATATTCACAGGACAAAGTCAGGGACCTCTGTGATGTAAGTCAATAAATGAGTTGTTCTTTTGAACTATGTTCCTTTACTGATTTTTTTTTTAACTTGCCGTGCTACCTTGAGCAAGTTGTATAAGCTGCTCCGAGCTTTGGTTTCCTCATACGTACAGTAGAGAATTAATACTGCTTAATTTATTGGATTGTTCTGAGGATTAAATAATTCTGGCACATAGTAAAGTGCTTAAATAATATTAGTTGCCTAATAATAATTATAACAATAATTCTACCAATGAATTATTATTAATAATTTTGAGACAAAAGAATTAATTCCTGGAAACTTCCTCTACTTCTATTTCAGGCTGGAATAGTGAAAAAATATCTGCAAAGTACCTTTAATAAAAAAAATTTGAATTTCTCCTTCCCTTTCTTCCCTTTCTATTCCTTTTCAATCAAAGTACTGTAGGAACATAATCTAAGAAGTCAAATAGTCCTATAGGAATGAGGTTAGAAAACAGCAATAACCTACACTGTCCCCCTCTCCACCCAAATTCTGCTCCCTAGGCAATCCTTTAACTCTTGATTTCTTCAGGCATTCTGCAATTGGAGAGGAGACCAGTGATCTAATTTCTGTTATAGGAATTTCAACTGATCTGCACTATCCTATTTTTCAAATCTACCACCCTCTTCTGAGGTACCTGGTGCCTCCAATTTCTGAGACTTTTGAGATTCTGTGGTATGACTCAGTTGGCTGGTGCTGGCGTTCCATCTATTTCTAATGGCAATAACTGCTACGAAGAAAAATAAATTAGGATGAGAGAACTAGGGAGTGATGGAAGTGCTATTTTACATGAGATATACAGGGAAGACCTCTCCCAGAGGTAGCCTTTGAACAGAAACCTGAAGACAGTTGGGGAAGGAGATATGCAGATATCTGAGTGAAGCGCATTATTAGCAGAGGGACATTCAAATGCAAAGAGCCTGAAGAAGGGGCATGCTTGGTCTGTGTAAGGAATAGCAAGGCAGCCAGCAAGGCTGGGAAGGAAGAGGTGAAGTCAGTCAGAGAACCACAGTGATGACGGTTTGTGCAGTCTTACAGGCCTGAGCAAGGATAATAGATTTTAATCTAAGTGAGACAGGAAGCTATTGATAGGTTTTGAGTATCCAATGTTATCTCTTTTCCTGCTATTTTGGTAAGCTTTTATCGTTTTATTGTAATTTTTATAAGGTTTGGTGTGTAGATAAAGGCGAGCGTTCAATCCACTCTGTCTGATCAGAAATCCTCGCCTGCTTACCTTAATAATCTTCTAACATTTGGAGTGGGCTTAAAAAATGAAAGGAGCAGAATGGCCTACGATAAAAGCCAGAATTATGGATAACTGCAACCATTGTAAATCAAATGGAATTTTCCTTTCTATGGCTTCCTGTGAATCTTCATAGCTAAAATGGACTAAAGAGACAAAGTATTATTCTCAGGATATCCCAAAGTGCAGTGGTTCTCACGTGGGCTGGGATGGACCTCCGAGGGAGCATTTGGAGAGGTACGGGGACTCTATAGTTTTCATTCTGATTGAATACCCTTCCTTCTGCCACTATCATGCCACAAAAAATTAGACCACCCAAAAATCCAATAGTGTGACAATTGGGAAACAGCTTCAGATCTTCCCCTAAGAGGGAATCCAGGAATCCTAAGAGTCTTTCCACCATTTGGGGATGTGAGTGAGTCTGGGTGCTGGAGTTGGGCGCTAAGCATTCAGTTCCTGAGATGCATTGATTTACACATGGAGATAGTGTTTTAGTCTATTCAGGCTACTATAACAAAATATTATAGACTGAGTAGCTTCTAAACAACAGAAATTTATTTCTCACACTGGAAGCTGGGAAGTCCAAGATCAAGGTGCCAGCAGATTAGGTGTCTGCTGAGGGTCCATTTCTTCATTCACAGATGGCGCCTTCTCACTGTGTCCTCACATAATGGAAGGAGGAAGGCAGCTCTCTGGGGCCTCTTTTATAATTCCATTCATGGGGTGCCGACTTCATGATCTGATCAGCTCCCAAAGGCTCCACCTCCTACTACCATCACATTGGTGATTAGGTTTTCAACATATGAACTTGATCGTGGCGGGGGACACAAACATTCAGCCTATAGCAGGTAGCTACAATCCTTGAGGTATAATGGATTGTAAAATTACATGTATTTTCAAGTCTCAGGCCTTTATCCTCTAAGTTAGACTAAGAACTTCTTAAGGAAAAAGAAGTGGTTCTAGCATTCATCCTAGTTACGGATACATAGCAATTTCTAAATAAATACTGGTGGAGAAATCTGAGTTCTGATGCTGATTTTGCCATTGGGGCAATAATTGTGGAGCATTAACTTTGGCAAGTCAGACTTCTGTAAACTAACTTTTTTAATGAAAACTTCACATGGCACTTAAGACTGTTACTCATATGTAGTCATGAAACTTACTTCTTCGAAAGTCTGTGAGAAATAATTGCAATATGACTACAAAGCACCGTGAGAGGGTGAAATATTATGTAAGAAGGAGGTGAGGTAGGTCGTTATTACATAATGCCGTTCTGCCTATCATGGCTTGGCTGTGCTGTGGCAAGCCGCAGAATGTCATCAACATACATCGGTTCTGAAAAATGAACACTCACTGCTTATAATCATAGATACAGCTTAGCCCACAGGAAACACCTAACCTGCAATCAGTTTCCTCCTCACTGTGGTCTGGCAGGACAGGTGATACCTGTCTTCATGAATTTTTATGTGGGAAATTCATTTTTATCTTAAAATCAAAAACACAAACCTTTATTGACTAGTTGGAAACATGTCGAAGGTCTATCTTGCTGTTATTTGTTTTCAGAACAGCCATAGACCATCCACGGCCACTGCACTTTGTTTATATGACAGTCTTTTTCATGTAAAAAGTTGTTTTCTTTCAAAGGAGTTTTAGAATCTGTATCTTAGTAATCCAATCTTCTTGTGAACTGGTTAGTAGAAGTGGCTAGACCCCTACAGCAAATGAAGACCCCTACAGCCCAGGATCGCAAATAATGTGCTTACCCTGTGTCATGAAAAAGTGAATAAACAAATGATAACAAACCCGTGCTGAACATGAGTAAAAACATCACATTATTTATGATATTGTAGTGCTATTTGCTATGATATAAATATTTAGTTTGGTTTTTCTGTCTATCCATTCCAGAAATTCTTATCAAGGGCCTGCAGTGTGTTGTGTTTTAAATCTCCTTTGAAATATACAGATAAGCCTACATTTATGTAGAGTATAGGAAAAGAAAATAAATCTTTCCATAGTTTTAAAAAGATATATATTGTTTATAGATCTAACAGACCTTGCTTACAATGGACAATAAAAAGAGCAAGGAAAAAATATGAGAAAGAATGAGGTAAAATACTATGTTTAATAGCATTAAACAATTAAGGAAAGCAAATACAAAATGGCTTATTTCAGTATTAATGTAATGCCTATTTAGACTGTGTTGAATATTCAGAAATTCAAGTCAAAATATTGCAGAATAATGTTTGCTTATAAAAGAAGCAAGAATATTTAAATAAATTCCAGATGGATTAAAAATTTTAATGCATATGAGAAACAGTAATATTGATAGAGATAAATTGTTCAATAATTTTGAGTCAGAGAAACCAGTAATTATAAAGGGAAGGATAAATAGATAAATGGATAAGAATTATACATTTCTATAATGAAAAGAAAACCTATGCAGACTAATGGCAAACTGCACATAAGTTTCATATTTATGTAATATATGGTAATGTTTAATATACCTAAGAAATGAGAAGCATTTACAAACTAATAATAAAAGTAAGATACCCCAATAGAAAGGTGAGCAAAGACCCTAAACAAGCAATTCACCAAAAAAGAAATATATATGACCAATTTTTAAATGTATAGACAGCTATACTTACCCCATTAGTAATCAAAGAAATGCAAACTTAAAGGATATAATTTTCACATATTAGATTTGCAAAGGTGAAAAGGATTGAAAGTACTCAGTGTTTACGAAGTTGTGAGAAAATGAACATTCTAATTGGTAGAGACAAATTGATAGTTTTTTTTCAGACAATACTCTGACAACAGATTCCAACTATTTTTAAATATATTCTGTTTGACAATGCCATTCCTAGGAATTCTGTTTAAGAACAAACAAGTTTACTAAGAGATAGATGATAGATACATTAATATTCAAAATAGCATTACTTATAAGGTTATTAAAAGGGAAATGTCAAGCAGAGGGAACTACTTTAAAAAATTGTAATTGATTGTCACAGTATTATGCAGCCATTAATATGATTTTCTACACCCATATTCATCTTTTCTAAAATGCAGTATTTTTGTTGCACAAGATTCTCTGTATTCTCAAACAGTACAAAAGTGAAAATGAGCCCAACATCCTCAAATCCCCAAATTCCAGAGATAACTTCTGTTAAGATAGACATATGTCTTTTTCAAAAGATTTTGCATGTATATAAATATACCTAGAAATGTATCATTATGATAATTGAGAATATATTGAATATTCTGTACTGTTATTTTTTTTTTTTACTTAAAATATATTGTGGACTTTTTCTTTGGAGACTTAATACACTATTTCATTGTTACAGAAAAATGTTTATAACATATGATGAGAGCTCCATCCCCCCTCAAAAAAGCAGGTTATAAAATATCATCACAGCCATGATTCTTTGTTTCTCTTTTTGAGATAGGGTCTCCCTCTGTTGCCCAGACTGGAGTGCAGTGCCATCATCATAACTCACTGCAGCCTTGAACTCCTGAGCTCAAGTGATCCTCCTGCCTCAGCCTCCCTAGTGGCTAGGACTACAGACATGCTCCACCACACCTGGCTAATTTTTAAATTTTTGTAGAGATGAGATCTTGCTATGTTGCCCAGGCTGGTCTCAAACTCCTGGCCTCAAGCTATCCTCCCACCTTAGCCTCCCAAAATGCTAGGATTACATGTGTGAGCTACCACACCCAGCCATAGCAGTGATTCTTGAATGGAGAGATGGGAAGAGTGGGAAAAGGGGACATATCTTTAACTCTTCTTTACTCCCATTCCTAAAAAGTTTGATTTGCCTTTGCAGAAGTCATATTAGAGTAAGACAGGGAACCAAGTATACTTTGAGAAAGATCCAAAGATGGTTCTGAATCACCATCCCCCACCCCTGTCCCCACCCTTTTTTTCCCCCAGACTCTTTTCAGGTTGAGAATCACGGCTGCTTTGTTTTTGTTTTGTTTTTTTCCTTTTAGGGAAATAATATACAAGAATACTAGCACAGAAAAAATATCCAGAAGAATGTCAATTGTAATTATCTTTGCAGGGAAGATATTCTGGATTTTCATTTTTATATTTTTTGAAATTTTTATTTGTTAGACTTTTTAATTAATAAAAACCATAATTTTATTTTAAGAAATCAAATAAACAAGATATGTGAAGTCCTTGAAAACTGCTGTTGGATAAATCAGGTGACAGCAGCCCATTAGGCAACCACAACCAAAACAAGTTTAAAAAGTTCCTAACAATGGATAGCTTTTGTACTAAACCATAATTATATGCTTTAAGCCAAGAAGCTAGATAATGAAGTGCACGGCATAAATAATCTAGACGAGAAGAAAAAGTTAAGAATCAACAGCTGGAAAATAATGGCTAAGTGTCAAAAAAATCTAAGTTTCTAAAAATCTTGAAGTGTACTGAAAATTTCCTATTAAAAATGGGAACATACAAATAAAATTTGTCAAGCAGAAATTTAGAAAAAAAAATGTGTATCTTTATATGATGGACAGAAAATTTGAAACTCACTCCCCCCAGAAGAGGATGGAGATAGCATAGATTTTTGCATAATAAAATTAATACTCTTTTATGAAGAGGAAATGAAGAATCTGAGAGTATAATTCTAAACATTTTAGTTTGACATTAGGAAAGTCAACCACACATTTCCCTGTAAAACATCTTTTATTCTTCCTGCCAGAGACAAGAGACCTGAGTTGAATGAATCTGGGTCTGACCAAAATGGCAAGGCTTTCTTTTTTTTTCCGTTATAAATTCCAAATTGATGGAACACAAAGTAATGATAGCTTACCATTTATTATTTGTGCTCAAAATTCGTAATTTAAGGATTTAAGTGGAAATATTAGTGGAATAATTTTTTATAGCTTTGCTAAGAAGATTCAAAAATAACACATAAGGTAATGCTACTCTATTTTTTGTTTTCTATGCATTTGCTGTTCAAGTTAGACTTGTGGTTTAACAGAATTTGGCTGTGCTTGTGCCTGGTGCTTCTGGAATCAGTAAAGTCACCCCTCTCCCCCAATACAAAGAGAAAAATTATTAGGGAAGATATAAGCAATTACTATAAACAGATAAAAGAGGGGAAAGGCATGGGGTTAAAAGTGGAGTATTGCAAGCGAGGAGTGAAGGAACAGTTTAAAATATGAGTATATTTAAGAGAGAAAGATTCTGGCCCAGCCTGTGGCTCGTGGATGTTCTTTCTTTCTGCTTCCTATTCGAAGAAATATTCTTTCAGCTTGTCACTGCTTTTTCAATCTAAGATTGCACATTGTCCAAAGAAAGAATTTTTTTGATTTAGATGGAAATTTCTTTTGCAAATTGATCTTAATCTGTACTTCTGATTGTTATTCTTCACTCCATTCTTGTCCAAGAATTAGTAGAAATCTTCTTCCTGAAAAGCTATATCTGTCATTACAATTATCCAGGTATTGGATTGTTTAAGTTCTTAATTCTTTGCTCCAATAGTTCCCAGAATTATGACAAGTCATTCTTTTGTTAATATGCTTTTTTCCTTGTTCCTTTTTTGCACAAGCATACAAATGCCTTTTCTATTTAGAAGTTTACCCGATCTAGGCTCTATTCCCCCACAATCTCCACCCCTGTTGAAGTCATAAGTTTCTGAATATGACCTCTTAGTCTAGACTTACTGTTGATGTGTTTATTGTCACGTACAGGATCTTATAAAACCAGCGACGTGCATGTAGATACAGGCCTGCTAGAGGATTTTGCAAGTATCATGGTGACGCACATGTCCATGTTTTGTTCACTGGGCAGAATTGACCCCACAGGCTGTAAGATCAGTTACTATTTTCCAGATATTTCTAGTGGAAGAATTAACAATGAGAAAGCCAGACCTAATTGCTCTTATTTCATCGGTTAGTAACAACAGGCAAAATTTTTTCCTTTACATTAGTTCAGATACTTGTCTTGTGTTAAGTAACCGTTTCTTTTGTTATGAAGGTGTTTGGTTTTCAACCTGTTGCTTTATTATGAAGTTCTCTGCTTCTCTGAAACTTTAGCTTTTAAGAGATTCAAGAAAACGATTGCAGATTATTACATGGAGTCCAAATGGCACAGGAAAGTAGCACCAAAAACCTCAATTAGCTACTCCCTTTTTCTAGTCATTTTCTTTCTCCATTTGTTATTAATTCAACCAACATGTGTTGAGCAAGTCTTATGCTCTAAGCATAATTAAAGACTGAAATAAAGATGAGTGTGACATGCTCCCTACTTTCAGGAGCCTCAAGGTTTTTGTTTTTTTTTTTTACTCATCCATAGAAGATCTTTTTTTTTTTTTAATTTCAGGATATTATGGGGGTACAAACATTGGTTACATGTTATGACTTTGCCTCACCCAAGCCAGGATTAGAGGCGTGCCCTTTCCCCTACAGTGCTCACTGCATCCATTAGTTGTGAGTTTACCCACCCCCACCTCCCCAACCCCCAGTGAATATTACTACCATGTGAGCACCTTAGTGTTGACCAGTTAGTGCCAATTTGATGGCGAGTACGTGTGGTGCTTATTCTTCCATTCTTGTGATACCTCATTTTGGAGGATGGGCTCAAGCTCTATCCAGGAAAATATAAGAGGTGTTAGGTCACTATTGTTTTGACTGAAGCCCCCTCATGTTATAAACTACCACACAATGAGAAAAATGCTAATGGAGACTTGTACCTCCATGCTTATGGGTGAGAATGGTCATAGGAAGATGCATGGGGGGTGATGTTCATGGAATCTTCAAAGACTGAACAGGAATTTACCAGGTACATAAGAGTTTGGAAAAGCATTCCAGGCAAACGTACCAGCCTGTCCAAAAACTTGGAAATATGAATCAGCATGCCATGTTTGGGAAATTGCAAGGAGACAGTTAAGGCTGAACCATAGGGAGTGAGTAAGAGAAAGTGTGGAGATACAATTAACAGGGAGGAAGGAGCCAGATCACCAAGGGCATTTATGTTCAAGGGAAGGAGCTGACAGTTTTTTCTCATGGGTGATAAAAGCCATTGAAAGGTGTTAAGCAGAGAGGTACCGTAAGTAGTTTTGTGCTTTAAATACTGGAGGCAAAAATGTAGACTCCAAATTCAAGAGGAAAGAAGGATGGGAAAGCCTGCAAACAGGGAGACTTGGTGGGAGGCTACTGCAACAGAATAGGCAAGAAATGATGAGGGTGAGCAGTAAGACAGAGCAGTGGTCACGGAGTGGATTCCACACATATCCATAGACTCACCCAGACTTAATGATTGACTGGATACGTGAGTAAGGAAGAGGAAGTGATTCTGAATTTTCTGACTTGGACACTAAGACATAATTAAATGAAGAGAAGCAGGATTGGAAAGAGGAAAAAAGAGAATTAATTTTGGATATGGTAAGTTTAGGGTGTTTGTGATTTACCTAGTAGGATGTCTATTAACAGCCCAGAAGCACAAGTCTGAAGTTCACGAGAAGGATCTGTGCTAAAGATAAAAAATCAAGAGTCATAAATATGTGGTACTTGATATTATCGGAGTGGATGAGATTACCCTGAGAGAGTGTCAAGAGGAGAACATACAGGCCAGGTACAAGGACAGAATCTTGGAGGAAAGTCAGAGGGTAAAAGAACCAAACGTAGAAAAAGAAGCTAAAGAAAGGGAAAAATATAGAGCAAATAGTGGTACAAGAAGATGAAGTAATGGCCACATAAAGAAACGTAAACCTTCCAAATGGCGTTTGATAAATATTTTCGATTCTATTGAAAATAGGTGGAGACAATAATTGAAAAGTGCTCATCAGATTTTGTAGCTAGGAGGTCTTTGGAGGTCATCACAAGAACAATGTTCTGGAAGCAAAGGAGGGAGAAGCCAGACTGTAATGGATTCAAGAGCAAAAAAGAGAGAAGAAAGTGACATCAAGGTGGATTGCTTTTTCAAGAATTTTGAGTATGAATAGAAGTAGAAGAGCTCACCTTCCTCCTCCTCCTCCTCTTCCTCCTTTTCCTCTTCTTCTATTCTCTCTCCCTCTCTTTTTAAGAAAGGAAACATTTTTGGCTAAAATAAAGGAGAGAGACTCTATTCCAGAGAGGTGCTTTGATTTGGGAAGTTGCTATAAATATCTGCTTTTGAGAAAAATTCTTAAACCTTAGGTTTTTCTCACCTATAGTTATGTTTCCAGGAGTACATTCTGGTCTGTAATACTTACCTCTCTGTTAATAGTCTTTTGTCCTACAACAAGATTCTACTCCACTTACACAGAAGAATATGTGGAGCGAAGCCACCAATTAGAAATTCCAAGAATACTGAAATTGAAAATCACTCAGTAAATGTAAATCCTTTCAGTTCAATATGTAAGAGTGTAATCCACATAGTATTCTTTATTATTTTTTCTTCACTAAGTTCATTTGATAGATCAATTTTTAAAACTACTCAATAAGCTTTTATTTTATACAAAGTTGGAAGTGTTAGAGGTAATTTTATGACCTCTAATTATGTACTAACATACTTGAGTTTCTCTCCTCATTTTCCTTATATATGTATTTTTTAAAAAAGCAATGCATAAAGTGCTTTGAATCCATATGGTTCTTACATTTGGGAAATTTAAAACCTCTTTCAGATATAACCTTAGCAATTCTCACAGCTTTTTACATTTTTTTTTCTGAACTTTATATCATCACCTCAGGTGGAAAGTAAGATATGTGTCATTATGACAAATTCTGCCATCCATCCCAGGAAATACAGCTTTTGCAAACAGTTTTGGCTGACTACATGGTTTTTAGAGTCCCACTAAACTGAACTACTCTGTTAACTGCTTTTCCACTTACAGCCTCTGTTTTGTAGATGAGAAAACTTGAATGCATAGCTTCACAGAATTTTAGGGCACAGGTGAATCTTGAAGACTAAGACTGCTCATTGCTAATAACTAAAGGCAGAACGACTGGAACTGGTAACAGGAAGACTGTCTTGAAACCGGGCAGATTCTCTTCCTTATCTCTTGTTCCTACTTCATTTTTCTGTTTTTCTCTAATCCTGCTTCCTCTGTATCCTGTGCAGAAAGGCAGATTATGGCCCAAGTTTATATGCTAAACATTAAATATGCCCAATAACATTAAATACTGAATCTCTCTCCAACCACAGGTCCAAGCCCCTGGGGGAAAGACAGTGACTGGCTCAGTTTGGACTTGATGCACTGTCACATAGTCCAGTAGGCTGTGGTCCAGAAATAGGGATCCCATTGTCTAAGCACATAGCTTCTAGGCATGTGTCTCTGTGGTTGGAGGGGGAAATAGTTAAGGGGGTCAGTGTAGGCTAAGCAGATATGTGTCTATCAGAAAAGCTACTCCCACCTTGACCCCCATCCAAAACACACCATTTTATAGATAACAGAACATTTCCTAAACGATGAAATTATTTGGCCAACCGCATTAAGGGAGAATTCCCAATCCAGTTCTCTTTTCATGATGTGATTTATCTTTCTCGACAGTAGGCTGATTAACTTTAAGTAAGCTGTACAAAAATATCACACTAAATCCCTTTCCTCAACTTTCCTTCTCCTTTCTTTCTAAGAAATTAACGAATATTCTAGATGTGAGAGAGACAATTTTTTTCAGATGCTCTTAGGCTAGTAAGTAACACATAGTTATTTTTTTGTGTCAAGTAGCTAAAATCTGCTTATTTAACAAAAATCTAACCCAATATAATTTTATCTTTAGTTTAATACAATTTTAACTTTGGTCCTCTTGTACATTAGTTCTCTAAACTTGTTTATCCTTCATATTGGCTATTTTGTATCCGTTGACCTACATCTCCCTATTTCCTCCCCTCTCTCCCCCACCTGTAGAACCACTGTTCAAGACTCTATCTCTGTGTATTTGAGAGTTAAAAATATACATATTTTTAAAAAATATTTTTAAAAAATTCTACATATAAGTGGGATCATGTAATATTTTTCTTTCTCTATCTGGCTTATTTCACTTAGTATAATGTTCTCCAGGTCCATCCATGTTGTGGCAAATAGCAAGATCTTTCTTTTACAAGGCTAAATAATATTCCTTATAAAAGGCTAAATAATATATGCACACACACATACACATACAATGAAATATATATATATATATCTCACACCATATTTTCTTTATCCATTTGTTTGTTGATGGACATTTTAGGTTGTTTCTATATCTTGGCTATTGTGAATAAAGCTGCAATGAACATGGGAGTGCTGGTATCTTTATGAGGTAGTGATTTCATCTCCTTTGGGTATGTACCCAGAAGAGGGATTGCTGGATTATACGGTAGTTCTAGTTCTAATTTCTTTGGGAACCTCCATACTGTTTACCATAATGGCTGTACCAATCTACATTCCCACCAACAGTGTGCTAGGGTTCCCTTTTCTCCATACCCTTGCTGACATCTGTTATCTCTTGTCTTTTTGATAATAGACATACTTATGGATGTGAAATGATATCTCATAGTGGTTTTAATTTGCATTTCCCTGATGATTAGTGATGTTGAGCACCTATTCATATACCTTTTGGTCATTCTTATGTCTTTTTTGAAGAAATGTCTGTTCAGGTCCTTTCCCCATTTTTAAATCAGATTATTTGTTTTTCTACTGTTGAATCATTAGAGTTCTTTATAAATTTTGGATATTAACCCCTTTCAGATATGTGGTGTGCAAATATTTTTTCCTAGTCCATAGGTTGCTATTTTATTTTGTTGATTGTTTCCTTTGCTGTGTAGAAGCTTTTTAGGGTGATGTAGTCTCATTTATTTATTTTTGCTTTCGTAGCCTGAGCTTTTGGTATGAGATCCAAAAAAATCATTGCCAAACCAACGTTGAGGAACATTTCCCTATGTTCTCTTCTAGGAGTTTTATGGTTTTGGGTCTTACATTTAGGTCTTTTATTCATTTTGAGTTGATTTTTATGTATGATATAAGTGTCCAATTTCATTCTTTTACATATGGAGATCTGGTTTTCCTATTGAAGAGGCTGTTCTCTCTCCATTGTGTCCCCTTAGTGACCTTCTTGAAAATTAGTTGACCATATATATTTGGACCTACTTCTGGCTCTCTATTTTGTTCCATTAGTGTATATTTCTGTATTCATGCCAGTACCATACTGTTTTGATTACTCTAGCTTTGTAATATACTTTTAAATTAGCAAGTACAATGCCTCCAACTTTTTCTTTTTCAGTATTGCTTTAGGATTTTTTTGTGGTGCCATACAAACTTTAGTATTGCTTTTTCTGTTTCTGTGGAGAATGCCACTGGAATTTTGATAGGGATTTCTTCTGCTCAACCAGCATGTTGTGTATGTATATAAAGTGGAGAGAGATTATCTCTAGAACACAAGGACAAAAGAAGCAAAACAAATGACTCTTACTTTCCCAAAATAAACTGTAAGAAAGATATAAGCTAAAAATCTTTTTAGTCATGTAGGTAGGAGATAACAGTTTAGATAAAGGTAGTAGTTTTGAAGATGGAAAGAAACAGAAAACAGGACTAGCAGGTTAAGACAAAAAGGGTTAGACAAGAACTCTGCAGAAATAAGTATGAGACTACTGTTTCCACAGAGAGTAAGAAAATTGGGGAGAAATGGCAGAATCTAACATTCTATTACAAAGGTGGTGAAATAAATAGAAGCTGGTTTTCATATTAGCACACAGCAGTTCACAGTCCTGTTCATTGGTTTATTGCCTTCCAGCATAGTTACTCATGGCTCTAGCTACTTGACCGTGCCGCTTGTCAAGAAAGGAACAAGCAGCCATATGGGGTCTTCTGTGTTTTATTCATTACAGCTTCTTTTATTTGTTGTTTTAATGTATTTAATTTACTAAATTATTACAGATGTTTTATATTACAATGCTAATAAGAAAAATACGAAAAGATTCCCAACTTCTTTTAAGTGTGGTAGAAGTGGAAACATTTTTCCTTCTGCCTGTTCGAGTTTCAGTTGATCCTTTTTGAAAATGCTGACTTAAAATGGATGGTCTATACTAATCTTAAGTAGAGGGAAAGGGGAACAAATTTTAAGTGACATTTTGAAGAAATCATTATACATTCTGCTTTGAGAAAATTCAAAACATTGAGAATTTGCAAGCCTCATGAAGAGCACCACAAAACGCATTATTTTTTTTCTAGTATCTTCACTACTATTTGAGAACATTAAATATATAGGAAATGCTTATAGTATGTTAGCATTTTTTGGTGTTCGTGCTTATTGGAGTGTGTGAAAATCTTAGAGCCAGTTTTTATGGATGGCTTTTGTGGTAAGTACTCTGCATGTTGAACAAAGGGAAATAGTCTTCCAAGCACTGCATTTATGTGTGATTCATATATGTGGATTAGACCACTTAGAAAAAAAAAATACAACAAAGAAAAGAAACTTTCCCTCTGGGCTTCATGATTTATATGAATTAAATTTGTCACTGTTAAGGTAGATGCAGAAGGCGCACTTAAGATTGTACTCTCCAAACACTGGGCTGCATTAAAGCTTATGATATAGCCACAGGTAACTATGTTAGATTTTCTTTGAACTTGTTTTCTAATTGGAGCCCTGTCACTGCAGAAAGCAGTTTAAATTTAATTAAGGGGCAGGAAACTCTCAAGTCTAATTTTGTCCCTGAGCTGCTCTATGGGTTGGTTGTCTCTCAGGACATTAACAGCTATTGAGTGAAGGTTTTGGTGCATTTGCTAAAGCACAGCCCAGTGAAGCACATCACAATCACAGTCCAGCATAGTGGCTTCTTTCTGTGTAGATGACTCTCCAACTATGTGGACCCATTGTGCTAAACCACTGGACTCCTGCTTACCTGGATGCTGTTTGTAAGGGCATCACCTTCAGGTAAGGACCAAATTTAATAACGATAAAAGTAAGTTATGTAAACAAAGAACTCAGTTTTTCTTTCTTCTATTCCAGTTGCATTATAATTTTCCTAGTTGTTTTTGGTACTAAATTCCCCCAAAATAATCAGCTCATCTGAAATGCATCTGAAAAACTGAAATGCAATCAAATGAGAAAATACATGTAAAAAAATCTTTTCAAAGAGTTAGGAGGCTTTAAGATATTATCAAAGTACCATTTCAATAAAAACAAACTTCCCGAAGACACATTTAAAATTTCTGTAAGATTGATGCCAAGGGTATAGCCAAACTCTCATTTCTCCATTAGCTCCTTGGAGTAGGCCCAATGTGCTCTCTTATGTCTTCCACTGTGGTGGATTTCTTCAGCCACTCTCCATCACGCGGGAAGGACTGGAAGTACCTGATTGGTCTAGGTTACACAGAACATAACTGATTTTTAGCAATCTAATAGACTACTCTGCAGAGTAATGTACTTTATAGATATGAAACTCACCATGCAAATCCTCCAGATAGTACTAAAAACATTGTGTTCATCTTTTCATAATGTGAATAACAATTGCCAATGAATAATTTCTACTTTATCACATGATCTGATATGCATGTGACTACTGACAAATTAAACTGGACTAAATTTTTGGAATGGCTAAAATCCTTGCAGATCAACTTGAGATGATAACAGTCATATAATGAGCAAAGCCCAGGTTTCAGAATGAACTATGCCAGGACAACCCTTCAAATGTAAAGCAAAGACTGTGAGTGCTGCTTTTGTTCACTTGGCTTCCTTAATATCTATGCCTATGGTATCAAATGGAGCAAAGTATAAATGTAGGATATGGCTTCTCACATATAATATTATAGAAAGTCGGATTCCTGAAATGCTTTTGGGGTACCAGTTCTGAACTCACTTAGCTGTTCCATTTGGGGGGAAATATTAATACAAGGGAGGCAGGGAGTTGGAATGGGAATAATTTGGGCCAGATTGCCTGGGGAGGCAAGAGCCTTGTGATGTACTGATATGGGTGACTTGCACTAATGTGAAATAAAATTTATAGGAGGCCATTGGTTTGGACTGAACTCCTGCACGAGGCCCAACAGACCAAACCAAAATGGTGTTAATCATGCTAAAATTTCATGCCACTGAGCCAAAACTAAACCATCTGGTCTTCCAAGAAATCAGGAGAGGAAGAGAGATAATAGTCAAAACCCTGAACGGGCCAGTTTTAGCTGGCATGATAAGGAAGTCCTCTTTGCTTTAACCTTTACAAAGAAAGTAACTCGGAAATGACCAATCTGCTCTTCGTTCTGTTTCTGCTTTGTTCAGCTCTTTTCTGCCTATAAAGCCGAAATTCTCTGTTCAGGTGGTTGGAACACTCTTTCTGTTTTATACAATGAGGTGTTGCTCAATTCTAAAATCACAAATAAAAGCCAATTTGATCTTTAAATTTGTTGTAATAGTCTTTTCACACTAACCATGGCTGTTTGACCTTTTTCAGTGGAAATTATGTTTGCATATAGAGGAGATATAATTAGTAAGCATTTCCAAATTGTCAATTTTGATGTTTCAACAATACTAACGCTTCTAAAAAACTAGAAGTTTTACTTCAAATGAATAAAACACTGGGATAATTTCATTACTCTTTCACTCTTCTTCCAGATATGTTGCTTTGAGTAAATACAGTTTAAGAATGTCCCTAACATATTGTTGCCATGTTACTGTGTGCTGTAAATGCAATAGATGGTTAAAGAGTAACTTCTAACTGCAACCATGCATTTCCTTTGTTTTATATATTTAGGTCAGATGCTTAACATGGCTTTAATGTATTTTCTTTGTGGTTTAATTTCCTTTGTGATTATTTCTTTTATTTAATGGGAGTGTAAAAATGTCCCAAGGACCGAAAACAAATTGTAGCTCGTTTTTTAACATAGGCATTAAGAGGTACTCTGTTTTTGGGTCAAGAATAAACTTTCAGGATCATTTCAGGGAAAAATGCAACACTGAAACATTCTCATTCTCTTAACAAAACACAGGGGAATATATGCATGTGACATTCTTTCGCACCCCCTTGGGTCCAAGTCTTATAACAAACAAGGAATGAGAAAATGTAGGTTCCTCAGTGTGCAGTACTACCCAGCAGCTCATAATGGCTCCCTGGAGATGTGGAGGGATTCCGGGCATATGAAGAAGGAAAGGCAAAGTAAGTCATCAGGGCAGCACCCCAGGACCGCCTTGAACTTCATAGCAGCACACAGGGTGATGCTTAGTGTTAAAGTTGCAAAGAGGTTTTTCACTCCAAATTTACTATCAAGCCTATTAATATGTGTTTGCTTCTGGCACTTTGTTCACTTTATACCCTGATAGTGAACAGGTCTGTTTTAAGGTATGTGTAATTCTCATTTCTCAGTAGAAGTGTTGAAATGTTTGCTTCTTAAACAGGGCAGGAGGTTTTGTTTTTGTTTTTCAACATTCATTTACCTGTTCATTTAGTAAGTAGCAGAAATATGCATATATTTTCTTATACTTTGGACTTTATGAACATGATGTATTCATCAAATCCAAAAATGCACCCCTGAAAGAATGTCCCTTGATTTTACCCAGGACTTAACAAAACTTTAACACCTGGATAAATTTAGAGTTCTTTTGAACTAAATGAAATCACTCGGAATCTAACAGTTACCATACAGCAATTAATAGTTTTAACAACTTTTTGTAGTTGCCGCAGAAGGAAGAAAATGCCGTCTCTTTCATATCTATATGTAAAATAAAGTGATTTTCAATGGGAACAATAGTTTAACTTTAATAAAAGGGAGGCTGATTTATTTTTATAGCACACGCATTTCAGTTAGTTAAAAACTAAGAATCATCACTTTCCTTAAATTAAAAATAAGAATCCCCTAAGAAGTAGATCTATCAAAAAGTTAGTAATGATTTTCTTCCTATTCATATTCTCATTATGGGTGGAGAATATATTTTGAAATAACATGGAAAAGTATTTTTCTAAAAACATTTATTATTTGAATCACAAAGTGTAATTTTTCTAAAATGTAGTAAAAGTCAATATTATGTTAAATTAATGGTGAAAATAAACATTCAGGCAATTTTAAATAGACCTTGTCTTTTTATAAGAGGATATAGGATAGTCAAAAAAAGAAAGATTATTAAATAAATATTATTCTAAAAAATACACAATTAACAAAAGCAACATTTAAATAGCTAATTAAAAAATTTTTAAGATTAAACTTTCATAAGTTCTTATTTTCTTCACCCAAGAAAGTTATAAGTATCACTTATTTGAGAAGATGTGTTTTATTATATAAACAAATAATTGCATGTAAACATGACTATGCAGATTCAGTTCACAATGTTGAAGACTAATCATATTGATTTTAATAAAAATATTTTCCTAATAAATTCTTATTAGCTTTTTTTTTCATGAAACATATGTTTCCACTACTTCCAAAGGTCTGGTAATCGTTCATGCAAATGAAAAAAAAATGTATGTTTTCCATACATGCATAAGTTGTTCCACAAACATCTGGTCATGAAACTTTGAAAGCTGCTAGATTCTGAGCCAGCCCAGGTGTTCACTACAACATCTCTAGAACTCAGCAATTGCCTGCAGTAATTTGTTGCAACTCGTATTGGCATTTTTACGGTTATGATGAGGCAAAGGGTGATGACATCATGTACTAATGTTACGAAGGTGCTGTGAATTCAGTGTGAAAATTCCATCAATGAGTGATTGTTACTGAAATTGACTACATTGGTGGCCATCGCATGTTGCCAACTGAAACATCTGGGCACAAAGTTAGCAGTGGCGCACCTTGTAAATAACTTAATTGAAATTAATTGCCAGAAGTTTGCAGCACTCTAGGCAGTTAGTAAGTACCATTTCTTATTCTACCGCAGTGTTTTAGGCTTAAGAATCTTGTATTCTCAGATTCTGTTGTAGCAGCCTGTGATGAAAGTGCAAAGTGTAGAAAATATATGATGAAACAACAGGACCATAAGAAAATAAAAAACATTATATAAGGAAGAAAACATTTAATTTTCAATACCTTCTTTCACTAATAAAATATTTTCTTCCCAGAAATAATTTTTAAGTCTATGTATAAAACAAGCGTTTAAAAAGAGAAATTATTTGAATAAAAGAGAAATTTTGCCCATGTTGTAAATGTCAAATGTTTACTGTGTTGATAAAAACATTTGAAATTATTATGTACTATAAAACCAAATACCTGAAGAGATCAAGAGGCTATTCTATAGAAAAACTAGGAGACTGATAGGGAATATAGGTACTATTTTTATTGTACAGATTCTTAGGCATTTAAAATAATTTTTAACCCAGCCTCTTTATATGTCATAAATTCAGGAAAAGATAACCAAAAATGTACTACAAGGATGCTGTAGTCAACACAAATGTATTGCTGTATACCTGATGTAGCATTGTTTAGCCTTTAGAAGTTGTTCAATAAATATTAATGTCAATTCCTTATTCTTTTTTCTTAGTTCTCTTTGCCTTTGAATTTGGCTTCTTAAAAAAGTTTTGGAAATGTAAAGATGTTAAAGATATTGAATGTTGATATTTTAAAATTGACTTGAAACCATGAAAATCCAATTAATAAAGTTTAAATTTGCCTTGAAAGTTCCACAATTTATATTGATACACTGTGGCATTAACTTCTGTAATGCCCTCAATATTTCTGAAACTTTTATAAAATCTCTGTTTTAAAAAATAACTATTATTTTGTTCTGCATGCTCAATATGAAGATTCATATGACGAACTTGTTTTAAGGTTTAATGCTGGGAAGACGTTTATCTAACTAGTATGATTCTTTTTCTTATGTATTTTAAAAATCCTGTGTAACTCATATATATATATATATATTTGGTGGGGGAGGGTGGCGGGGCTTGTCTACCAAGAAGGTCAAACCTAATTTTTTTTTTTCCTTGAATCAGTAGCTATACTGAGCTCAGGCTTTCTGGTGCAACCAAATTGCTTTTTCTGCTATTCCTGTTGTATTTCTTAGATTTTGTGCTTTTCTATTTGCTTCAATAATTAGTTATATCTGTGTTTTCCGTGTAAAATAGATAGAGTTTAAATAATAAATACTCTAGTTTAGAATACCTAAGACTACCAGTTGGTATTTTTCCATATACATATTTATAATTCAAAAAGTATGTTCTTCCTAGAACTGTGGGATATTTCATATCTAATTTTTTGTTCTTTGTAGCTCACTATAGCAAAAATTGTTCTTTATAAAAATGTTTTGCTTTGTATTTGATAAGAGACCCTTATGTTCACAAATGAGCTTTTGATATAACAATAAGACCTAGCTGTTACCAAAAAAAAAGATTAGGTTTTTGTTCCTGAACAAAAAAAATTTATATATCTATACCCATTCATAAAAGTAACCTTGGTACGTTGTCATAATGGACATATTATATTGTTCAGGCCGAGTGAGTTAAATGCGTTATCCAAATGTAAGAAAGGATTCTATTTAATCTTTGCTTTTTTTAGGAACATGCATGGAGAATATGGGCAAAGAAGCCATTTTCACTTATGGTTTTAATCTTAAATGTTTGAATTCCTGTAAGTTTCCTTGAGGATAATGTTTTAATGGTATCAGATCAAATTAAATAGAATTGGGATTATGTGGAAGGAATGGCAGACAATTAACAGAGCCATATGAAATCAATGACAGTGCTTTTTAATCAGATTTCCACTCAGCTGGTTTTCACTACAAATGAATGTATTTTCCAATAAAAATATATAACTATTTTGGAGTTGCATATAGACCTATATGATTTTAGGGTATATCTTCATGATTTAAGGACTAAAATAAGTTCTAGTTCTTAAGGATCTTGCTATTAATAACAACGGCTATATTTATTAAAGCTATACAAGAGCCGAAAGGAGAAAAATGAGTTAAGGATTTTGCTAATGAATTGCAGAATTGACAGACAATTCGGGAAGGTTGTTAAGAGGCAGTCCTGAGCAGCACTAGAAATAATGAGCAAGATGTGCTACAAATGCTGAAGGAAGCATCAAGCTAAAAGATATCTCTCAAATAGAGATAAATTAAGTTTTAATTCTTTTTTTTGATACAGCATTTTTCTTGCCAGTATTCATACACAGTAGGAGAGTGATTTTTTTAGCTTTTTTTTTTTTTAATCCTCAGCAGTTGCGATAGCCTTGAGAAAGTCAGATAAAGCCTGGGAAGTAGGAAGGTTATAGCATGGTAACCGACTATGAAAATCTATTCTTTCATTCAACTAATTAAGTAGCACCTATTGTGCTTCAGGCCCTTTGCCAGGATCTAGGAATATGAGGCCAATAAGGCTATGCCTTATCCTGTAATTAGTGCTCATAACAATGATCCTGAGTTATAGAAAAAAATGTTAAATTACTAATAGATTAGCTAAATTTCATTTTAAAAGACTGGGGAGTACAGAGTCAACAAACTGATCTATGGTATCAAAACTCAAGTTAATGGTTACCCTCTATAAAAATGGGGGATGGGTAGTGAAAGAAGGGATCACAAGAGAGGCTTTTGAGGTTCTGGTGGCGTGTTTCTTGCCTGTGTGTTGGTTACATGATTGTACCAGAGTGTGTTCACTTCCTGAGTATGCACTGAGTTGCGCATTTGGAATTCGTGTACTTTTCTGAATTTCTACTTTAATAAAGATTTACATAAAATGGAAAAACAAAGGCAGGGAAATGTTTAATAGGTAATTAAAAGATACATCTTCCTTTCCTTTCCTTTTTCACCCAAGCTTCCTCAGCTTTTTCTAACTCAAAGCCACTACAAAATCCCAGTAGATTCCACACAGTCCAATGACCCAGCTCTCTACGATTGTTAATGACAGAATCTCCATCTTCCACGGTCACTCTTCAGTCCTTAACTCCTGTGGTCACTCTGGTCCCTTCTGCTCTTTGGCCATTCTTCCCTTTTAAAACTTTCTCCTAATTTGGCTTTTGTGACACCATACTCTCCTGTTCCAATTCTAATTATTAAGTTGTTCCTTTTCAGAACTCTTTACCAGATTTTCTTCTAACCACTCTATATGTGTTGGTGTTCTGTGCTCTATCCTCTGCCTTTTCTCCTCCAATTCCCTCTTCCTACTTGTAACTACAGTCTATTGATGATACTCAAATCCATGTCTCCACCTCCAAACCTGAGATCCAGTTCCATATTTTGAATTGTCTGCTTGGCATTTCCACCTGTTTTTCTTATAAATTTATCTCAAATTCTGTAAGTTCCAACCTGAAATTATTGTCTAAACTCCAGAAGTCTGATTTTCCTCATTTATTTTCTGTCTCAATCAGCAATCTATCCTTAGCCCAGTCGTCTGAGGTGGATATTTCTGAATAATTCTCTGTTCTGCCCTTTTCCTCTCTCAGTCCCCAAATAAATAAACTACCATGTTTGTTGTTAGTGCCAATTAAGTATGTCTCAAATATACTTTCTCTTATCAATTCCATTTAAATAGCTTTAGTTTGGACACTCATTTTTTTTTTTGATAGAATATTTTTATATCCTAATAAATAGGTCCCCTACCTAAGATTTGAACATCCCTGTTGTCTATTTTTCACACGGCAGCTGGAGTCATTACACTGCTATCAATGCTGTCTTTAGCACCATTCAAAGGGCATTTCCTGATAGGATGGCAACATAAGCACAGATGTCTAACTCCTTAGTTAACATTTTCCTATCAAAATGCAAGAATGGTTTAATCCTAGCATCAGCCCTAGAACCTGTGGAAGGCTATCATTCACCTGTCACAACACTCAAAAGAATTTCTATTGGTTGTAGGGCAAATGGGACCATATTGAAGAAAAATTCCAGAGAATCTGCTCTTATGAAACAACAGAGGGGATAATGGACAAGTCTATAAATTGAGACAGAGGGAAGTAATGTAAAAAAAGGACAAAATTTAAAAGTAGTTGAATGAGAAAAGGGAAGATTTAATAAACTAAAAATGCTAAAAATGCAATGGGATTTTTTAAGTCTCCATAAGAAAAGAAGAAACATTGTAGAAAATAAAAATTGTTTTCAGAAAAACAGGGTAGGGAGACAAAGGGATGAGAGAGAAGATGATACAGATCTATTTTTTTGTTATAAACAAGAGTGTAAAGACCATCTTTATATATAAATATTTGCATGTTATCTGCTGATTTCTTTAAAATTTCTAATTGTGGAAATACTTGGTCATAAGTTATGCATTTAGAAAAATTTTGGAATGTGTTATTAAATTATCTTATAGAATGATTTTGTAGATTTATCTGTTTATCAACAGTGAAAAAACAAATTAACTCGTATTCAATCTCTTATGACTGTTATAAATTTTTTTATCCTAATGTTGTGATACTGTTTTAAATTCTATTAATGCTTACCTTCAGTATTTGAAAATATTTCGTATTACACATCTCTTAAAGTTTTTGAACAGTTGTGTTAAGTTTGCATCAGTAATTCTAACAAATATTTAATTCAATGTTGAACTTCTCTTGATAGTCATCCCAATTCTCTTTTTACTGTCATTTCTCCTCTCTTGTTTATTTTGATGTATCTCTCATTGGGCTGGGGCACCTCTTTGAGAAATTTCCATTAAGCATATTTGGGTGGCATGCTTTCTGAGCCCCTACATATATGAGAATGTCTTTCTGTTGCCTTCATATGTAAACAACAATTTGGCTGAGTTTAAAACTTTTGAGTAGTAAAACTTCCTCTTAAAAGGATACATTGTTTTTTCTCCTTTAATGTTATAGTCAAGCCCAAAGCCAATCTGATTTTTATTCCTTTAGAGGCAATCTGTGTTATTGTACCACATGCTGTAGGATTTTTTTCCTTTGTCTTTGAAATTTAAAATTTTGATTATAGTCTGTCTAGGTATTAGTATTTTTTCATTAATTTAGCCTGACTCAGACATTGAACCCTTTTGATTACAAATGTACACATTTTTTCAGCTTTGGAAAGTTTATTTTTTTCTATTATAATAACTGTATTGGTTAAATTGAGAAGAGCATCAATATTTACTTATGGAACTGAAAAAAAAGGTATTGGGCTCAGATGTTTTTGTGAGTTATTTCTAATTATCAGGCATCAGGTAATTATTACGTGATAAATTTAAATTCTTTAAGCACACAGAAAAAAGATGGAAACTTTTCCAATTTCCTTTTTAAAGCAAATAAAATCTTGGTTTCAAAATCAAATAAAGATATCACCATACAATATAACTGAAACACTTCTTCATAACACAAATAACCCAAAAGTATAAAACTCCTAGAAGAAATATAGGGGAACAACTTCATGACATTAGAAGTGGCAATTATTTCTTGTATATGATACCAAAAGTACATGCAACAAAAGAAAACATTGATAAATTTGACTACAACAAACTAAAAAACTTTTGTGCATCAAACGACAACCCTTTGATGAGTGAAAAGACAACCCAAGGACTGGGAGAAAAATATTTTCAAATCATATATCTGATAAGGGGTTAATATGTAGAATATGCAAAGAACTACCACAACTCAATAACAAAAAATAAACAACCCCATTTAAAAATGGGTAAAGGTTTTGACTAGATATTTCTCCAAAGAAGATATACAATAACCAATAAGAACATGAAAAGATGTTCAACATCACTAATTTATTAGGTTAATGCAAATCGAAACTACAATGAGATATCATTTCACAGTCATTAGGATGGCTACTGTCAAAAAAACTAGAAAATAAGTGTTGGTGAGGATGCACATAAATTGGAACCCTTGTGCACTGTTGGTGGGAATGTAAAATGGTGCAGTCACTATGGAAAACAGTATGGCAATTCCTCAAAAAATTAAAAATAGAATAACCGTATGATCCAGGAATTCCCAAACAATTGAAAGCAGGGTCTTGAAGAGATATTTGTACACCCCCATTCATAGCAGCATTATTCACAACAGCCAAATGGTGGAAACAACCAAAGTGTCCACTGATTGATGGATGAATAGATAAACAAAATGTGGTATATACATACAATAGAATATTATTTAGCCTTAAAAAGGAACAAAATTCTGACACATGCTAAAACATGAATGTACCTTGAGGACATTATGCTTAATGAAATAAGCATAAACATCAGTCAGAAAGAGACAAATACTATATGATTTTACTTACATGAGGTACTTAGAGTAGTCAAATTGATAAAGATAAAATGGAATGATGGCTGTTAGGGGCTGGAGAATGAGGGAAATGGAAGTTATTGAATGAGTTCAGAATTTCCATTTTGCAAAAATAAAGGGAGTTCTGAAGATAGATGGTGATGATGGTTGTACAATGTGAACGTATATAATGTCACTGAAGTGTATACTTAAAAATGGTTAAAATGGTAAATTTTATGTTGTGTGTATTTTGCCACAATTAAATAACTACATAAATTCACATATAAATACATAAAGATGTATTAGAGAGATATCTAATAAAAGAAAGACCAGAGATTTTTAACTCTCTTATGCTTTCTGATTCTTAGATAATAACTATAACCTCATTTCCCTGGTACTCCCTTTCTCTTTCGTTAGCAGAATGCCAATTAATATTGTGAATTTTCCCACTGCCAGAAGTCTTGGCACTAGATGACTTTTCCACTCTCTCCTTGTTTTCTAAAGAGTTCATGCATTCAGAACACTTGAACTAGACACTGTCCTTCCTCTCAGATGGCTTACATTCCACTGGGGTATATTAGCAAGAGAGGGGGCAATCGCAGTACAATGTGGTGGTCTCATTTTCTAAAACTTAACCTGATGTTCTGATGGTGTGGAATTGATGAATGCATTAGCACATGTAGGTGACCAAGCAAAGCAATGATAACAAATTGCATAAAGCCTTTCAATTCCCACTTGGCAAGACATATGCTAAAATATCAAGTACAATAGCTCATCAAGATGAGAGGCTATAATTTTGTGCCAAATAATTATATAGGTATGGGCCAGGATGGAGAGGACATGGTTAATATGTAGAAGACTCTTCTGTGGTTTATATGGAAAAAAAATTTCAAGCTAGAGGGTCTACAAATATGGATAAGAGATATATGATTAGTAGATGGTTTTTAAGGGTCAAGAGAGAAAGATAGGATTATAGAACTCAAGAGGAGAAAATTTGCTACTAGATTTACTTTTTAGTGGCCAAGAAATAAGTCCATGCCACTTATGATGTCATTTATTTAATTTGAGTACAAAAACTAACAGATGAACTCAAGGCAACTCTGAAACTTCCTATATGATTGATTAAAAAAATTGGCACAAAAGCAGATGCTTCAACTGGAAAAATTTCTTTCACAGCTTGGTCTCTGGGTTTTGTAACTGTCAGCTAAGTTGGGGAAAAATATTACAATGAATTTGAGCAGATGGAACTCTATCACAGCCATTTTCGGTTAATACATAAAAGAGATTTAAAAATATTAAAGGAAGTTATATTTTATTTTATATTTTTTATTTCTTCAATAAAATTATTGATTACTTTAAATGTTCTATCACTTTTTTCTATTAGAAAAAAATGTATAGAACATGGTTGCCTCAGAAAAAGATTATAATTCTTTCCTTTGTGTTAACCAGAAATTCACTATTTGCTAAAATTAGGACAGATTTAAATTTTTAATAAAAATAAAGTTTAATAAACCTTATTTTCTTCAGGTATGGGAGGACAACTTGCAGCTATTTATCATGATGATGTAATTCAAGTTTGTTTACCTTGAGTGCACAGTGTACTCCTCTTGGATTTTCACATTTAAAAATTTCAAACCATTTTAATAAACAAAAAAATGTATTGTTTGAGTAGACTTTTCATGGCTGGTATCAAGAGTAATGAGTCTTCCAAATTCACCTGAATTTTTTATTTGGAAAAGATGAAAAAATAAGTGACTTCATAAGATGAAAAGATATTTAGCTTCATAAAGATTTCGAGTAGGATTTTCTAGTTAAGATTTTTGGTAAACATATCAATTTCTTTCCCAAACCTGCTTCTCCTGGATCCTATATTTCAGTGAATGAAGTCATCATCCTCCCACTTGAGCTCAAAACCTCAGACTATGTTTTGACTCCTTTCTCTCTTTACCCCACCCACATCTAATTAGCTTTTATTCATACCAATTCTACTTTGACAGAATCTCTTGCTTGCCTTCTTGTTCAATCCCAAAGCCCAGAGGATTATTGAAATTAACTGATTTCCCTACCTTTGGGTGAACTTATCAGTCCATCACACACAAAGCTGTTAGATCAAATTTTTAGTATACAGTGGTAAAGCTGATCTTTTACTCCGGCAACAACTTCTCATTGTCAGTTCAGTTTTTGGAGCATGCCAGTACACTCCAAAAGTAGAGTGTTCAATACACTCAGGGACCTATTCACAATATAGCTCTCTAGCATTGTTTCCCACTGTTACCTTTCACATACCCTAAACCTCTAGGTCTTTTAATTTTGCACATCCATGATGTTTCCTTTTTCTGGGATGTGCTTTCATTATTCCCAATATGTCCAAATGATTTCTGTCTCACCTGGGAGACTCAGCTCAGATTGTGAACCCTTATAAGCCTTTATCTTTCCATCCTCTGAATTCTCTTAGTAGTTTATATGTATCTTTAACTTTATATAATTCTGATCCTGTATTTAATTTTTATTTACTCTTTAATCCTTTGATAGATTTTAAGCTCCTTGTGAGCAGGATTTATAGGCACTTTATCTTGTTATATCCCACATTGTATAATAATTGTTCAATTAATAGTCACTGAATTCATTAATGTATAGGTAAGGTTGGAAACCCTTGAGAATTCTGGTGTGAGATATGTGAAGGAAGGCAATTTATCCACCATTGGATAATAATATGTATTTTACATCTAACAGGAAGAATTGATTTCAGTAATCCCAAAGCAAATGTCATAAACTTGAAACTATAATACAGAATTTACTAAAAACATAACATGATATGTCATGTGGTGATTGAGTAATTTCTCAATATTAATGCTTCCATGTAGGGAGCACAGATACAACAAATCTAACAAACAACTTCTATAATCTATTATGTTGTCTGTTGGCTGGTTCTGATGATTTGACCTTGGCTTTTCCATAGGAGACATCTGCAGGAAGCAGTAGAGCCTATTACTGCACACTGCCCTCTGGTGAGCCACAACGGTAATCTAGAGAGGAAAATTCAGAGTTGAGAGTATAATTCACTCTCCATGCCCAGGCTGGCAGCTAGTGCCAAAGAATGATGTCACATTTTGTGATGTGATCACTTCTCTCAATTGTGTGCTCCCCTGAGTCTACTAATTCTTTCCATGCAGGTCATCAAACGGCCATCAGTTGGTAAAATTTTCCTCTTCATTTAGCCAAAAATGGATCCAGAATATTTGTAATGAATCTTACTAACCCCTGCTTTAAAAAAAAAAAAATGTACCATAACGTCTACCATGACATTTCCCTGCATCTTCAAATATCACCAAAGCATTACGTGAAAACAATGGTAAAAAATATTCTCCTCAGTTTGTAAGGAAGCCAGAGTCTTTGTAATTGACATCCTAAATTCTTCTACATTCACATAAAGGAGTCCTATTTCACGTATGAAAATCTGGAACTTTCTCATTTGTAAAGAGAAGGCCAAAAACCAAATAACTAATGATATTAGAAGTACTTTGATTTGGAAGGACCACATCTATGTCTGGCTTTTGAACATATCGATACTGCCATATTGTAGGGTGATATTAATTTATTCGTTACCACCTGACTGAATAACATCTAGGGCTGAATCAATACTGAAAAGTTCTACAATAGACATGAAACTGCTCAAACCTCACATTCTAGGTGGAATACACATAACCCACTGTCCAATGAGGTGTTTCATTAGCTTCTGTAACAAACTCTATTTGCTATTTGTACACAAATACATTTGTCATTTTCTTATACTATTTCTAACTTCAGGAAACTACGTTTTGTAAAAGTGATACCAGTAGTGGATGATCATCAAGTAAGTGGAAATTTCCCTTATGAAGCAAAAGAAAAAAAAAAACAGACTTGTAGTAGTATAGAATAAATGCCTTCCTGTTGGTTAATGAAGTGCTAATCTTGTAAAAATCAAATCCCTTTTTATCAAAATTTTGACTCTTCAAACTCCAGGCAACTGATTTATTATCCAGAACCTTCTAAAATAGAAGTGTAATTTTTCCTTATATTCTTGATCATGTAGTCGAAAGTTTAAATTATATTAGAACTACATCCTTTTTTGACTCTCAATCTTTTAATTTTCTGAGACTATTTACATATAAACCCAGTAAACTGGCTTTTACTTATTGTTAATTTATTTTACTTTCAAATAAGAAAGTCTTCTGTGAGAGAGTTTTGGGTGCTTTCTGCTGACTTGTTTAAATATGGGTAAGAGATTTCTGAATTTAGAGAGGAATTTAAATAAAATAGCATTTATTTTAAATTATAAAATTCTGTATTTCTAACAGTATCATACATTAGTGAATAATTATTTTAAACATTTAAATATTAAGTATATGTGTAATATGTATTTAAAGTCACCCTTTGTATTATATATTACATAGCTTAAAAACTACCATAAGGAGAAATGGTATAAGTCAAATTTTATTTTCCCTGTAGAAATAATGTTACCCAGTTTTGTTTTGATTTTGTCTGTTTGTTTTCAACCTTTACTTTTGACTATATTTGAGAGGGAGTTTCTGGCTGGCACAGAATCTTTTTCAGTTTATTTCACTATAATGTGTAGAAGATACACTTGATTAATTAACTGATTAGCAACCTCTTTAATTGTTTTCCAGTAGTTTCTTTTCATAAATAAAAGTTCAGTCCTTGATTAAATATCTCCCAATCTATGTCTAATCACTGTATATTTTAGAGCAGTTTTAGGTTCACAAAATAGAGCAGAAAGTACAGAGGGTCCCTATGTCCCCATATATTCCCTGTCATGCACAAGATCTTTTACTACCAGAGTTCACTTGTTACAGTTGATGAACCTGCACTGACACATTATTCCACAAAAAGCCCATAGTTTACATGAGAGTTCCCGCTTCATGCTGTATATTCTATGGGTTTTGACAAATGTATAATGACATGTACCCACCATTGTGGTACCTACAGAATAGCTTCGCTGCCTGAAAAATCCTCTGTACTCTGCCTACCTATTTATCCGTCCCTCCTCCAACTACTGGCAACTGCTGATCTTTTTACTGTCTCCATGGTTTTACCTTTTCCAGAATGTCACATAGTTAGAATCACAGTATGTAGCCTCTTTCAGATTGGCTTCTTTCACTTAGTAATATGCATTTAAGTTTCATCCTCGTCTTTTCATGGCTTGATAGCTCATTTCCTTTTAGTGGTGAATAATATTCCATTGTCTGGATGTACAATAGTTCAATTATTCACTCACTCACTAAAGACCTTTGGTTCTTTCCAATGTTGGCAATTTTGACTAAAGCTACTGCAAGTATTTATATGCAGGTTTTCATGTGGACATAAGTTTTCAATTAATTTGGGTAATTATCAAGGAGCCTAATTATTGGTTCATATGGTAAGAGTTTGTTTAATTTTTAAGGAACTACCAAACTGTCTTCTAAAGTGTACCATTTTGCACTCTCCCCAACAATGAATGAGAATTCCTGTTGCTCCGTATCTTCACAAGTATTTGATGTTGTCGTTTTGAATTGTGGTTATTCTAATAGGCATGCAGTAGTGTCTCAATGTTGTTTTAATTTGTAATTTCCTAATGACATACAATGTTCAACATCTCTTCACGTGCTTACTTCTCATGTGTATATCTTCTTCAGTGAGGTGTCTGTTTAGATCTTTTACCTATTTCTAAAATCAGGTTGTTTGTTTTCTTATTACTGAGTTTTAAGAGTTCTTTATATACTTTGGATAATAATCCTTTACCAGATATGTCTTTTACAAATATTTTCTACCAGTCTGTGGCTTGTCTGCTCTTTCTCTTGATATTGCCTTTCACAGAGCAGAAGTTTTTAATTTTAATGAAGTCCAGCTTATCAATTATTCCTTTTATGGATCATGACTTTAATGTTGTATCTCAAAAGTTATAACCATACTCAATGTCATCTAGGTTTTCTCCTATGCTGTCTTCTAGGATTGTTAGAGTTTTGTGCTTTACATTTAGGTGTGTGACCTATTTGAGTTAAATTTTTGTGATGAGTATAAGATCTGTGTCTAGACTTACTTTTTTGCAGGTAAATATAAAAAATGGTTGTTGAAGCACTGTTTGTTAAAAATAGTACCTCTACTCCATTGTATTGCTTTGCCTCCTTTGTCAAAAATCAGTTTACTGTATTTATGTGGGTCTGTCTATTTCTAGGCTGTCTATTCTGTTCCATTGATCTATTTGTGTATTCCTTCGTCAACACTACACTGTCTTGATTACTATAGCTTTCAGTCCTCTAACTGAAAGTTGGGTAGTGTCACTTGTCTAACTTTGTTCTTCTCCTTTAAAATTGAGTTTCCTATTCTGGGTCTTTTGCCTCTCCACATAAACTTTAGAGTCAGTTTGTTAATATTTATGAAATAACTTGCTGGGATTTTGACTGAGATTGTGTTGAATCCATAGATCAAGTCAGGAAGAACTGACATCTTGAGAATATTGAGTCTTTCTCCCTGTGACCTTGGACTATCTCTCCATTTATTTGGTTCTTCTTCAGTATCTTTCATCAGAGTTTTATAGTTTTCTGCATATAAATCTTTTATATATTTTGTTAGAATTATACCTAAGTACCCAAGTTTTGGGTGCTAATGTAAATAGGAATGTGTTTTTGCTTTCTAATTCACTTGTTTATTGCTGGTATACAGGAAAACAATTGAATTTTGAATATTCATCTTGTATCTAGCCACTTTGCTATAATTGCTTATTATAGGAGTTTATTTGTTGAGTATTTCAGATTTTCTATATCAATGATTATGTCAGCTATGGACAAAGACAGTTTTATTTATTTCTTCCCAATCTATATGCCTTTTGTTCCCTTTTCTTATCTTACTGCTTTAGCTAAGACTTCTACTATGATGTTGGAAAGCAGTGGTGAGAGAGAACATCCTTGCTTTGTTCCTGATCTTAGCATGAAAGCTTAGAGTTTCTCACCATTGAGTATGATGTTATTTGGGGAAGTTTGATAGATCATTGATTTTAATGGAATAAGTCTGAAGATAGGAAGATCACTTAAAATTTGTCCAGAAAATTAGAAAAGTACATGAATTGACCATTAGCATTAGAGATAAAAAGGAGAACACAGAGCTGAAATAATTTAGAAAGTTAAGTGATCAGGATTTGGTAAACATGGACAATGAAAGCAAAAGAAGTCTAGAGAGACTTTCAGTTTTCTACCTGGGTTGACTCAGTAGTGCCAGTAAGGGAGTTGGAGACTATAGAAGAAAGAGCAGGTTTGAAGACCCACAGAATTATGGAAAAGGTTAACAGATGTTACAACACTAGGGGCAAAATGGGCAGTGACAGTGAAATCACTCAGCATGTACCAGCAGACGAAGTCAAGCATTAATAACTGGAAGGCCACCACAATAAAATGTCATGATCCCTTACCCAGTTTATGGGTCTGAGCCAATTTTCAGCCTCGGAATTCATTCATTAAAGTGTTTGGGTCTCCATGGGGATGAATCCTGTGATGCCATGGCAAGTACACCTGGTAATGATTTCTAGTCCTTCCCCTAAATGGACCAAAAGCAATTTATTAACACATCGGTAATGGGCACCCAAACCTTTCACAAACAGTTGAACATGGACATTTAGTTGACATTGATACCAGGAGACCTAACACATCACCAGGGCCCCTCAGTTGGAGAGGGAATGCAGTTTAAAAAATGAAGTTCTGTCCAGGTTTGACTTACCTTGGGTTCACTTATTGCAACAGGGACCACATGCCCTATAAAGCTTAAAATATTAACTACCTGTTTCTTTACAGAAAATAATTGCTAACCCGGATCTAAAGGATGGAGGAGTGGTGGTTCCCATCTGATATGGTCTGGATGTTTGGCCCCTCCAAATCTCATGTTGAAATTTGACCCCCAGTGTTGAATGTGGGACCTGGTGGGAGGTGTTTGGGTCATGAAGGCAGATCCCTCATGAATGCTTTGGTGCCCTCCTTGCAATAATAATGAGTTCCTGCTTTGTTAGTTTAGGGGAGAACTGGTTGTTTAAAAGAGCCTTGCACCACCTCTTCCCTCTCTTGCTCCTTCTCTCACCATGTGACACATCTACTCCCCCTTTACCTTCTATCTTGATTGGAAACTCTCTGAAGCACTCATCAGAAGCAGATGATAACACAATGCTTCTCATATAGCCTGCAAAACCATGACCCAAATAAACCTCTTTTCTTTATAAATTGCCCCAGCCTCAGGTGTTTCCTTTATAGCAGTGCAAAACAGACTAAAACATCATCTTATCTCCATTTGATTCGCTAGTCTGGCTTCTGCAAAAATTGGATGGATCTTGAAGGATGACTATAAACTGCCTCAAGCCAAACCAAGTAGTAGCCCTCATGACAGCTATTATGCCTGATGAGGCCAGATGTGGTATTAGGATCAATCAGTGTGGCCTTAGGTACATGGTATGTGGCCACTGGTTTGTTGAGTGCATTGTTTTCCATCCCACGCACATTCCAGGATCAGAAATCATGCAGTATGCGCTTACATGGGAGGAATAAATAAATACATAATAACAAGGCGGCTGCAGCAGTGAAGCAGAGGAAGGAGAGTGAGAGTTTTTTATGGAACTGGATGTGAAATGAACCAATGGTTATTCTCCAGTACACATCATCTCTTTCCTCTTTGTAATAGAATCTCTGAGTTTTAGCAGGCCACAAAGCTGCCCAGCCAAAGATGACATTTCCCAACTTCTCTTGTAGCTAGGTATGCCTATGTGGCCAAGTTTTGCCAATGAGATGTGAGTTAAAGCGAAATGTGTGCCTTCAGAGACTTGCTTTTATAAAAAAGTTTGTCCTTCACTTCCCCCTTTCCCTTCTTCTGCTAGTTAGAATGCAGACATGACGGTAGGAGCTGGAGCATGTGTATTAGACCATGGGAAGGAAGCTATGTGTTGAAAATGGGAGAACAGCAAGATATAAGGAGCCCAGGTTGAGTCTCCTTACATGGAGCCATCATATCAGCCCCGGATTGCTTAGGCTTATGGTTTTTTTAATTTCAGGACATTTTGGTTAGAAGTTATGACTTTGCCTCACCCAAGCCAGGATTAGAGGCATGCCCTTCCCCCATACAATGCTCACCACATCCATTAGTTGTGAGTTTACCCAACCCCACCTCCAACCCTCAATGAATATTACTACCATGTGAACACCTTAGTGTTGCTCAGTTAGTGCCAATTTGATGCTTTCATGTGAAATAAAGACATCTAGTTCAAGCCACAATTATTTGGGAGTCTTAGTTAAAGGAGCTGAAACTAGTGTTTTAACTATTGCAGGTGCTTACAAAGGCAATTGAGCAAAGAAGTTTCATAAGTTTTGTGGAGGACAGATGATGAAAATGTTTTGGAATATGTAGGTTTTCATTTCCTGTGGGACACCTAGGTACCTATCTAGTGAGCAGCTGTAAATCTATTCTGAGCTCAAAAGATAATTCTAAGCTGGAGAGTTAAAGGAAAACAAAACTTCCATAAGATCATTAAAGGTGGGTATGGTACATGGGGTTTGGTTGGGCATGTAGAATGCATTCATGTAGACTGAAAAAGAAGATTTTATGCATAAGATACTTGTGTATTCTAGAATCATTTACATTAAGGGGATATAATTTGTGGTGAGTAGAAAAGATTATGCATCGGGAATGGCTAAATCTGAGTGAGAAGAGAGCAAAGGATAGAAACTTGCAGCACAGCTACACTGAAGCAGAGGGTAGAAGAAGGGGACTGTGATTGGATAAAAAATAGCCTGAAAAGTCAGAAAATCAGGATAGAATAATTTTGTTGAGGTCTATACTGGAGGGGATTTCCATAGAGAGACAAGGTAATCACATGGTGACCAAGAATTCATAGCATTTTCCTAGAAAGCAATGAGCGTGCCATTGTTCTGATTCCTCTTATCAGAATTCACATAATTCATATTATTAAATATTTCCATAAGAGCTCAGATTTTGGGGTATCTTCCAAACCTAATTTTACTAACAAAAACGTCTTCATTAGTGAAAAGTTAATTTTATTGTAACTTAATCTCTAGTGAAGTAATTAGTAAATTGTAACTTTTGGTAGAAAAATATCAGGCATATTATTATACAAAGATGGGTTTAAGATATATATCCTAAGCAAAGATTCTGATAAGTGAATGTAAAAATACAAAAATTTATAATATGAATAATAAGCAAATAATCCCTTATTTCTTAGTGAATTTCCCTTTTCCCTCAAAAAATGCAGTGGGCTTATAGCTTATTAGAAGCAATAGATTTGACATTGCATGCTTAATATACTCTGTGACTTTATATCCCTATAACTATGATTTCAAACTTATAAAAATGTGATCAAAGAAAAATTTTGACTAGCCTTTTATTTATTTATATTGTAAATTATAAGCCAAATACTCCTGAATTGACAATATAACAAATACACAGGGAGAGTTGGTCTGCAATAAAGATAACTTTCTTTCAGATGTTTGATGATTTTTTTTCTAAGCTAGGTTAAAATTTGACATAAGGACATAAAATTCTCTATTATTATTAGAATCATTTAAAATCCACAACCTTAAGAAAGAGAAATAAACAGAAGGACCTTCTACTGCTCACATATAATACTTTGCTTTTTCTGGTCAACTTAAAAGAGGGATCAAACTCTCAAGAGAATGGTGCTTGGGGTTCCACCGTGTTCTTTAAAACTCCATTTTTCAAACTTCAGAGTTTTCTCATGATGTGTTAATTTTGTGGTGCACCAAAACTTTTCAAAAAGTTTAGTTCAGACTCAACTTATCTTAGTCATAGTAGCTCTTGCATGGCTTTCTGCCCAGATATTGCTTGCTACATCTGCAAAAGTGGTGGAGTAACTTCTAAAGAAGCAATGTAATAATTTAATATAGATATAAAACCTAACCCACTTTTTGATTTTTCAATATGTATCATAAAAAGTAGCATTTAGCAGCCAGAAATATGACATTTTATTAACCATTGAGAATTTTGTGAATAACTTAGGTGTTACAGTTAACCCAGAATATAAACAATATTCTAACATTAATTTTTAATGTATTTAGAAAGTTTAATTCCACAAGTATAATTTATTTGTTCAGATAGTTTTTAAGGCTATAATAGAGAATAAGGAAAATAGAATAGATCCATATGCTTTCTACCCACAGTCACTACATGTTTGAGTTATTTTTTGGAGATCATAGTGAAAGGCTACTGATTATGTAAGTTTTTATTAATTTACTATGATAATTACATGGATGAAATGATGGCTTGTCTTGCTTTTCTTTCTGGCTTGGGCTTTCTTTTGTATTAGGCCCTGAGATACTAATAGGAGCAATTCATGTTTTCTGACATTAAGGAAGAGATCTTGCCCAGTTGTGAATTAAGCTAAACTCTGCGACTCCATATTGTGGCCAATGACAATTTTCAAAAGAGTGAAAAGTTAGGGGTTTTGTATACCCTATGTAAAGGAGATTTCATAAATGGTTTATAAGCAGCACAGACTATGAAGGAGATCTGACCGGAGGAAGAGCTGGAAAGGCACTTATTTAAAACTTTCACAGTTTACTCTTTACATACTTTGTCTATACACAATGTTACAAATCACTATATGAAATACTTTTGCATTGGTTTAATGTGAAAACTGAGTATCACATGAATCTGAGAGAACTGCTCTCAGGGACAATAGCTCATTTTCAATCTCACTCCAGCATGAGCACGGACAAAAGGAAGGTGGTTAGGAGATAAGGCTCTTTTCTATTTTTAGAAAATGACAATTCATTTTCCAACATTTAATATGGAGCTAGAAATACAGAATCATTTCGCCAGTTAAAATGCTTGGGATTTCAGGTAACAGAAATACCTAAGTCAAACTAGATTAAACAATAAATGGGACTTGTTCACATAAGTGAAATGTCCCTTGGAGGTGAAGGAATCTTTAGAACTGATTTGATCAAAGCTTCAGCTCCATTTGTCTAAATTATATCAATTTAGTTTTACTATCTGTATTTTCTTTGTCCTCAGATTGGTTTCCTTGGTGGTCACAAGTTGGTTGTTAAAAGCAACAGGAGTTACATGCTTCATAGCTTATATCCTGGGGAAGAGAGAAGTTTCCTCCCAACATCCATTGAACAATTGTCCTGAGCTTTGTACTTGTTGAATAATCTCTGAAATAATTCATCTAATTAGGGTAATGCCATGATTGGTCTATGACTAGGTTTTCCCCCACAACAACTGTGGCAAGGAGGTTGGGGTAACTTCTGGCTTAGACCAATCAGGACTCACTCTTGGAAAAGGGATGGGATCAACGTCACCCAACACACCTGAATGCTACACAGTAAGGGAAGGGTGAAATGCATGTTTGGATAACAACTATCAGGTTCTCTATGGTATATATACCCTTTTGCTGCCCAACTAGTATATTAATAATTAGTGTCTCTCTCTTCTCCCCTCTTCCCCAAAATGTGTTAGGTTCACCTGGAGATCCTTATGATCTAGCAACCAATGACAACCATCTACTCCCAATAAATGCAAAATGCAATGGAAAAGAAAGGTCAAAATAACTGCAATAAAAATTTCCAATTAAGAAGGGGATATGTAGAAACATTACACAATGGTCTCTGATGCCTATCATATTCTACAGACAGGAATAGTGAGGACTCCTGGCTGGCAGTGCATATGTGTTTTTTGGAAGTTACTGTTTTGCTCTCTGTGTCTTCCATGGTCCCCATCTGAGATGGTCATTAGGCGGGGGTGGGGGGTGGGGGGGTGCTCTTTTTGGAAGGTTACATCATTTTGGTAGCTCATTTCCTATTAGGTTGAGTATAAATGTCTGAAGATACTTCTAAGATTAAATAGTCACAGGCTGTATCGATCAGATACATTTTCCCTTAAATATTAGGTTTTAGAACTCTTTGCTTTTTGTTATTTTTTATAGGCAAGTAACTGGTCAGGGACAATATCTAGCCCTTGTTTTTCTATTTTGGAAATTCTGTTTCCTAGTAGACCATGTTTTGCTAGTCTAAATGTAGTTTAATGGCTCCTCCTGGGATCTCAGTCTTATGGCACCTGCATTGAGGATATTTCAAAACTGAACTTGCAGAGGAGAAGGAAAGGCACCGATAGTTTATTCCTTGTCTCCATAATGGGCATGATGTCTCTAGTCATCTCCACGATGAGCATGATTCTTCTTTTAGTTATGCAGAACATTGATTTTTCCACGTTTGGCATACTAAGATTATTGGAATTTGCCACAATTAGGTTTGAAATCTGAAGGGTGCTGTCCCTAAGTATGTAGGCTACAGGGCTTGCTATCTTCTTATAGCCTTGGTCATGCAAGGCAGGGATTGTCTTTGAAATCTTTTATACAGTCTACATATCTTGAACATCACCGATTCAGCAATGAGAGTCCATTTATAACATCCATTATGCTAATTAACAAACCACTAATTTCACCAATGAAAACCTTTTAACATTCATTTTATTGATTATCAAGGTTTCAGGTGTTAATGGGAAAGAATGATATCTGAAGCACTTAGAGTGGCTACAATTGGAGTGCAGCTTTTCTGATTAAATATCAGCTGAAAATTCCTAAAGTGTGAATTCCAGATTAGGGCAACTGACGACCATTGGAGGGTAAGGTAAATCCAGTAACACTCATGTACACATTTATATCCCATTATGTACATGAATATTTTGAGGTAAAGTATAATAATAAGAAACTCAAACTGACTTAACCAATATTCAGTATCAGTGAGGATCAGTAGAAAAAAACCAAACCATGATAATTGGATTTAAAGGCTGACAAAACTGAAGAATCCAGTAGATGAAAAGGGAGGAGGCAGAAAAGTGTTTATTTAAAACTTTGACAGTTTACTCTTTATATCCTTGTGCCTATATACAAAGTTATAAGTCTTTATTTATTTGATCAGGGTTCCAGCTTTGTGTGTCTTTCATTTTCTTGGTCACAAGATCACTGCCTCAGTAACAAGGAACACATGCTTTCTCATTCACATCACAGAAGAGAAAGGAGCTATATCCCACAGTTTTGAGGGCAAAAGTCTTGTGATTGCTGTTGATTTGCTCAACCCTGAACAATTTTTTTTTTTTTTTGTGGCCAGGGGGACACCATAGGCTAGAATTGGACTATCTTAATTGGACTAAATTTGGCAATAAGGAGGAGGTAATTTCACCCAGACTTCTCAGATGTGTGCTGCACAATGTGGGAAGAGTGGAATAAATGTTGGGAAGGCAACTACAGTGTCCACTACAATCATTTTCAAAGCAATTATATACACACACACATATTACATATATAAAACACTACTATATTATTTTGTTAGTTGGAGTTTTTAAAAAAACTAGATCTAAGTCTATGTAATAGTCTGATTCCATTTTTTACATTTGTTGACAACTTTCAAGCCCTAGCCCTCACCTCATATCTGGGCAAGCTGATAAGAAAGCCTACCTGGGTGCTCCCTATTTTGGTGCCAGTGGGGAATTTAAGCTACACAAGCCCTGCCCCCCGTGTGGAATTTTTCACCATAGTTCCATGTTCTTACCAAGAAAAAAATCCAAAAAGCCTTTTCTCCTGGTCTCTCAAGCCATTTTAAAGCCTGCTTGGGAAGTCTGCTCTACTCTTCCTAGAAAGCCTCATTATGTGAGTAATAAATCTTCTTATGCCCTCTTGGTGCATATAAGGCATCATAAATCTTGAAATATGAGCCAAATTTTGGGCGAGGGTCCATCTTATTTCTGTGGGTGATTGCAACAGCATATAAACTACAGTGGTAGTAAGTTTAAATTAGTGCAACCTACCTGCGAGGGTCTGAATGTTTGTGTCCCCCTAAAATTCATATATTGAAACCTAATCCCTAATGTGATGATATTAGGAGGTGGAGCCTTGGGGAGAGGATTAGGTCATGAGGTCAGAGACCTCATGAATGGGATTAGTGCCCTTATAAAAGAGGCCCCAGAGAGCTGCCTTAACTCTTCTACCCTGTGAAGACAGCCAGAAGGCACCATCTATAACCCAGAAAGTGGGCCCTCACTAGACATTGAATCTGCTGGTGCATTGAAGTTGGACTTCCCAGCTTCCAGAAGTGTGAGAAATAAATGTTTGTTGTTTATAAGCTACCCAATATTTTGTCATAGCAGACTGAACAAACTAAGATACCATCATCTTAGTGTTTCATTATTTTCATCCCCCAGTGGATCTTCCTCCTGAATCTCCTACCTCTTTGACTAGCACCAGAAACTTGGTACATCTTCAGCTATTTCCTCTTGTTGCCCAAATGCCTTTGAAATCCTCTTTGCCAACTACATGGCTATCATCTTGGCTCAGGCCTCCATAATTCCTCATTCTAGTTATTTCATGTCTTCTAACTGCTTTCTCTGTTTTTCTAGTCTTGGCCATCTCTCCCCCACCAAATAATTCATCTTCTACACTTCTGTTGAAGTAATTCTCCTCCAACCTTGCTTGACTGATCAAGCAGTTTTCCACTGCCTTCAGGATATAGTTCAAACTTCTTAGCACAGTTTACAAAACTCTTCATCATCTTGCCCCATCTACATTTCCCATTTCTCCTGCCACATTCCCACACACCACCATCTTTGCTTCCAGTATACATACCTACAAAGTATACTTACCTCCACAGTTCACAGGCAAGGAAATACATACAAGAGTGTATGTTCCTTTGTATGGGGCATATTCATATCTCTCTTTAGCGTGGTCACTTCCTACTGATTCTTTAAGACTCATTTTGAGCTTTATTACTTTCTATGAAAAGTATTCCTTGTTTAACCCAGGTTAAGTGGGGTGCTCTTCCTCCACAGTTTAGCAATAAACTTGATTTCAGTGCTCATTATCATTCTAATAACCAATTGGTTTGTCTGTATCTCTCTCCAGGTTTGATCCTTTTGAGGGTAATCACCATGCTTCTCATCTAAGAAGGTCACAGTGTTTTAGGACAATAGGCCTGCAGATACATGCACAACAATGGTAAATAATAATACAAGATGGCTTATAGAAAGTACCCTGAAAAGTAATAGAGGCATGTGTTCCATAAGAGACAAGAAAAGGCACAGTAGAGAAATTAGAGCCCTCCTACATTGGTGATGCGAAAGTAAAATGGCATAGCCACTTTGGAAGACATTCTGATAGTTCCTTCAAAGGTTAAATGTACACTAACCATATGACCCAGCAATTCTACTCTTAGTATATATCCAAAAGAAGTGACAACATGATGACACAAAAACTTGTACATGAATATCAATATAAGCATTATTCATAATATCCAAAAACTAGAAGCAACCCAATTGAAGAATGGGTAAATGAATTTTGAAAACATGATGCTAAGTGAAAGAAGCCAGTCACAAAAGACCACATATTGCATGATTCCATTTATATGAAATGTTCAGAGTAGACCAATGTATAGAGACAGAAAGTGGCTTAGCGGTTGCTTAGGGCTGAGGAGAGGAGTGGGAAGGATGGGAAGAGTGGCAGGTGACTGCCAAAGGGTAAGGGGTTTCTTTTTGGGGTTATGAAAATATTCTAAGATTGATTGTGGTGATAGTTGTACAACTCTGTGAATACACTAAAAATAACTGAATTGTGTACTTTATAAAGAAAGACACAGATTAGTGTAGGGAAGGCATAAAGATTTCATGGAGGTAGTGGGATTTGGATTCACTGATAAACAAGTGATACAAAAACCAGAATGGTGTGTTCTAGTGAATACAAAAGTTCTTCTGTTGGGCAAATCTGGCTTTACCTGCTCTGTCATTTGGCCAATTTACCCTCCCTAAGTCTGTATCCTCATCTAAAAAGTGAATATGTTAATACACCTACTTTGTAGAATTATTGTGATGACAAATTAGATAACGGATTTAAAATATTTAGCCCAATGCCAGGCACATAGCAAATAATAAACATTAGTTACTCTTATTATTATAAATGTTTAATATTGAATATTGGATTAGGTGGGACAGAGTGAGCATGTAGACACATCAATGGAAACTCCCAGAAACTCATCTGAAGTTTCCAGCAGAAAGAGATATGAAGGACAAAATGATAAAAGGTAATTGTATTCAGTTTAAGAAACATTTATTCAATAGATTTTTTCTAATTTCTAGATACTTTGCTAGATTTCTGGATATAAAAAGACAAATGAGAAGTAGATTGCAGATATACAAAGGAGAAGTGGTCCTTGACTTGGTGATCTAGTGGACAGGTAAACATATATGTGTAAGAAAGCATCATATTTCTTATAATAGAAATATGTTTGTTGTGTGTACAAAGAAAGGGCTGAGCTGGAAAAATAGTATAGAAAAGGTGACCTGCTCAGTATTGAAACTGTTCATTAGCCACTTGGGCCTGGACTTACTGGAGGCTTGTCAGGCTACCTTGATGTCTTCCATTTCCAGTACAGAGATTACAGATTTGAGCCAATTTTGTTCAATGGAAAGATGAGAAAAACAATGTCCAAGGGTTAAAGAATGACTGCTGTACAATGAACATGAATATTCCAGAGATTTATGCTCAAAGTACTCTGGTTACTCGTCCTTCTTTCTCACTAGACTGTAAACTCCTTTACGGCAAAGATCTTGAGTGTATCTTTTTCAGTCTTGAATTGTCACAACTTGGCCCAGTACTGGGAATATGGTATACCTTCAATAAAAATTTGTGAAATGAATGTTCTCCAAATCTCTCTCATGACAAAAATGGAAAACTCTTTAACAAGAGAACTGCTAGTTGAGAGTTTCAATCTAATAGCTATTGATAGTCTGAAAGGGCCAAAAAAAAAAAAAAAGAAATCTATATAACCATTCTTCCTTTCAAATAAAAATCTGTCAATTCACTTTTCTTTTCGTTCAGGGAAAGCTATTTTACTGAAGGCTTTGAAAAAAGGGGGTAGCTTGGCAGCTGAAAGTAAACTCTCTGTGACAGAGATGGCACGTACAAATTGCTGTGATCTGAAGTTGAGGACAAGAACAAAAGTAATTCCAGAGCAGAGTTCTCTGAAGTCACAGTAGTGGTCTGACAGGCTTTTCCCGCTTAGGTGCATCCCTATGCTGGAGAATTCAGATACGCAGAGATGCAAGAGAGCAGCTGTCTCGTCAACAACCATTTCTTGAGCACTGACTACAAGTCAGGCACTTTACTCAGTTCCAGCTTTTATTGAACTCTGCTTGCAAGTGGAGAAGAGATCAGGCAGGCTCATCTTAGATCAGATGGAACTCATTTTGGTTTGGAGAATGGTGTTATTTGCATGGATTAGGCATAGAATCAGGGCCTGTCACTCAGGAGGAACGAGAAGCTGTATTTAACCTGAGGTAGCTCTTGAGAGGGAGCAGGGCAGTCACAAACTCAAAGGCCACCGCCGTCTCCCACTGCATTGAGCAGCCTTCTAGGGACCACGCCAGCTGGGGCTGCGCGGGTCACGGAAGACAGTGCCCCAGCTCCGGTATCCCGCCGGGCCCACGTGACGCACGTGTTTACGCTGAGTGACGGGCGCAGGGGTGGGCGGGCCTTGGCGAAATCAACTTCCGGGGGCAGAGGTGTTGGAAGCCGGGTGGTACGCGGGCTACCCTAACTTCTGAGATCGGGGCCGTCGCCCGGGTGTGCGCGTGCGGGTGTGTGTGCTGGGGGTGGCTCACCTGGCCGCGTGGGCGAGCGGCGCGGCGGCGGCGGCGGCGAGCGAGAGCGGGAGCAGGTAAATGGACGCCCGCCGTCCGGGGCCTGGGTCTGGGGGCCGGAGCCGCGCGAGGCGGGCGGGGAGCGCGGCTGAGCTGTCGCCGCCCGCCGCCTGCCGCCCGCCTGCGGTCGCCGGGCCCGGGAGTCAGGGGGCGTGACCCGCCGCTGGCGGCAGCGGAGCCTGGCTCCTGGGACGGAAATGGCCGACCCGTTCACGCTCTCGCCGGCCGACATCGGCACCTGCACGTTCCGGAATTGAGTGTTTCTGAAAGTCTGTGCACAAGTACACGTGATTGTTGTGTCACCAAAGCTCCCACCGAACGGAGAACTTGATCCTTGCTGAGGTTTCACCGAACTCGCTTGGTTTATGTGTCCGCTTTTACTTTGCCAAGTACACCGGGGTAAAAAGCTCTACAGCGTCCGCCACTTACATTTCCTTACAGTTACTTAGGCCGCATGCTGTAATAAAAGCGGCATTTCGGGGTTAAGGCAGGAGCCAGAGACTTTGCCAAATGGTGAGGTATCCTGCATCTCTATCAGTGCGCCCCCCTGTCCCCACGGTAAAGATGTTGCCTTCCTCTGCGCGTGTCGCGTACTGGGGAGGAAAGCTCTGGACGTGAAACCTATTTTTGGCTGCACTTTAAGGAGTGGAGCTCTATTAAAAGCACAAGTAGTGTTTTTTTGGTAGGATGATGTTGCTGCTGCTACTCTCACTTGGTTCCCTGGTGTGAGTTGGGGCAGAGCCTGATTTCCTGGAGGGTAAAGTCTTGGCCCCAGCTGTAGGTGACTCAGCGGCCCCTTACGAATCCGACTCTTTCCTTCCCTCCCCCCATCAGCTGTGCAGATACTGATGCCACCTTCCTCTCCAAATATTTATCTGGGTGGGAGTTGGATGATGGTTTTTGGAAGCAGTTTGTTTGCATGTTGCCTGATGGAGTGATTGGGGTGAGCTGACTTTTCATCTTGTCATTGGGTGGGCTGACATTTCACTGCATAATTTAAGACAAAACAACAACAGCAACAACAAACCCCAGAATAGTTGAGTGGGGTGATAAGGACTGACAATAAATCCGCTGTGTTCTCTGCCATCCAAGAGCTCTACACTTGTATTCATTTCATTGCCCTCTGCTACAATTTCTGTTGCATTGGGGGATTGGTAACGCTGTACCTGTTAGGTAAATGGAACACGGGATGCCAGGCAGAGTGCACCTGCGTGGTGCCGGCTAACCAGTTATTGCATAGTAGAGAATTGCCCTGGTTACAAAGTTTGGTATACTCTAGGCTGGCTAGGGGGGTGTTCTGTGGGCTGGGAAATCTTATGAATTGGTTTCCTAGCAACAGTATAAGCCAAATGGAATAAACAGAAAGCAAAGTGATGAAAGTTACAACTTACCTCTTAATTTAGTAAATGAAAATGTAGCTTCTTATTGGAGTGATCATTTCAAAACTTGTAAGACCTTTTTGTTTATTTTGATCATTTTAATAATAACAGACAACAAGAAACAGAAAATCATCACCTAGAGGCATCACATTTTTTTGTGTGTGGCAGTAAAACAGAGAAGAAAGGTGGTTAACAATGAGCTTATCTGGAACTTAAATGGCTAAATATGAATTTGTCTAATAAGAGGCATTTTAAATTACCTCTAGCTGCAGATGTAAGATTTGTAAAGTATATACTATTGTTATGATTGAAGGTTTATAATCTTTCGTTAGCAGAAATTGGGTGGGATTGGATTGGGTAGATAGATGAAAAAGACCATTTCCACTTAGTAAAATGCAAGGGGAGTGTTTAGGTACGTTGTTTCCAAATTCTAGCTTAAATTCACAGTGCACCTTTATCAACTTGTTCCTAGTGACCTTTGATCTTTCTTGAAAGCGCCTCAAATTTTATTTTCTGCCTAAAAAATGAGAACTTAATAAAAAAGGCACCTCTCTTTAGATTAACTCTCTGAATCCATGTATATCTGTTTCTTATTTACTAAGGATAAATTTTAAAATTTGCAATATTTTAAGGATTTTTGGTCTCCTTACTGTTCCTCCCTGTACCTCTCTCATACCCAGTAAGCTAGGTTTAGCTCATTTAAATTGATATATATTTTTAAAAAGGTCATATGTTCCTTATTTTAAAAATTAAGGTTTATTGAATTATCATTTACAAGTAAAAAGTCATTTTTAGTATATCATATAAACTGACAAAGGCATACGGTCATAGAGCCACCACGACAATCCATTTCCATCATTCCAAAAGTTCCCTACCCTCACCCACAGATCCTGGCAACCACTGGTCTATTTTCTGTCACTATAGGTTTGTCTTTTCTGGAATGTCATATAAATGGAATCATACAGTATGTCATGTTTTGTTTCTGATGTCCTTCACTAAGTGTTTTTGTGATTCATCTATGTTGATGCATATATTAGTGCTTTGTTCTTTTTTATTGTTTAGTAGTATTTCATTGTATGAATATATCATAATATGTTTATTCATCAATTGATGGACATTTAGGTTGTTCCCCGTTTTTGGCATTTAGGAATGAAGCTTCTATAACATTCATATGTACCTCTTTGTACATTAAGATACAATTCCTTGTGTAGATATATTTTTTCATTTATTTTGGTTAAACATCTAGGAGTGGGATTCTTGGGCCATGTGGCAAATGCGTGTTTAACTTTATAGGAAATTACCAAAGTGCTTTCCAAGGTGGCTGTTAATTTTAGGTATTCTAATAGATACTTAATGATAACTCATTGATGTTGCAGTTTGAATTTTCTTATTGACTCTATGTTGAACATTTCTTCTTGTGCTATTATTTGCCATCTGTGTATCTTCTTTGGTGAAGTGTCTGTTCAAATCTTTTGTCCAGTTTTTACTGGGTCATTTATTATTGAGTTTTAAGAGTTTCATACAGTCTAGATAGTTTATATAAATAAATCAATATTTTAATATTGACCTCAAACTTCACAATCTTATTAAACTCACTTATTATTTCTAATAGTATTTGTAGACTCATTGTGATTTCTATGTAAACAATCATGCTGTCTGCCAGTATAGAGAGTTTATTTCATTTTCCCATCTGTTAGCCTTTTATTTCATTTTCTTGTCTCATTGCACTGGCTAGGACTTCCAGTTATATTGTATGGGACAAGTCAGGGAAGACAATCTTGTGTTATCCGTTTTCTTAGTAGAGAAGGCATGTAGTTGTTTTTTTTTTTTTTTTACCATTGAATAGTTAACTGTAGGTATTTTGTAGATACCATTTTGATCCAGTTTAGGAAATTCTCTTTAACTCCTAGTTTTCTTAGAGTTTTTTTACTTAATCATAAAAGGGTGTTGTATTACTTTTTTTGACTGTACACATTATAGTTGATTATGGTAGAAAATGGGAAATAAAGAATCCTATAAAGAAAAAGTTACTCCTATTTCCATTAATCAAGTGTAACTCCTGCTAACATTTTGTTGGCTTTTCTTTCAGTCTTCTTTTGTTTCCAAAGATATATTAAATACAAAGTTGTAAATATTGTTTTATATTTTTCCTTTTTCACTTGGAATCACAATGTGAGTGCCTACAACTTCATGGATTTTTTTAAGAACTTGATTTGTAATGTTTACGGGCTATTGTGTCATATGGATATACCCTCATTTAATGATTTTTTTTGTCAGATATTAACATTATAATTAAGTTTTCTTCATTGAAATTAACATTAAATATTTGTGCTTAACTCTGATAATTTTTTAAAATTGATTACTGAAAATATGTTTATCACTCAAAATGTATGAAATTTTTTCAGGTTCTTGATATGCATTTCCTCTGTTTTATTTGGTGTCCCTGGAATTTGTCTTTTAGGCTATTTACTGTTGTAAGCTTTTTGGATAGGTGGTGCCAGAGAAAGAAAGATGAACATAGTTGAAAGGGATAAGCAACGAGGCTTTATTGGGGTGCTCCCGGCTGAGGTTCACGGGCCCAAAGAGAGAGACAGGCCCGAGAAATTGGATCACCCAGAAGTTTTGAGTGGGCTTATGTATGTTTTTAGAGTTGGGGGATGGGGTTTCTTTGGTGCGAAGAGTTTTGGTGCAAAGAGTAAGGAATTTCTTTGTTGCAGTTTTAGGGCGGGTATTGAGAAATAGGAGGGGCTGGTGGTATGTGTGGACTCCAGGAACCGTGACTCTTATCAGGGTAACCATCCAGGTCTGCTCATCCTTTTACTTAGCTGGGCCTTGCAGGCATTGTTCTCGGCAGGTCTCCTGGGCTTCTTTTTCCATTAGGAAGGGGAGGGGTGCCCGCCACCAGCCTCACAATTGTAACAAATTTTAGAGTATCATTGGCTTTTTGGGCATCACATTAAGGTAGAATCCTTGAATTTCAGGAACTCAGAGTTCCTTAGAGATTATTTAGTTCAAACCATTTATATTATAGGTTTAGAGTCTGCAATTATTAAATAACTTTTCTGCTCCATGCTCTTATTTTGTTGCCACTGATCCAGATAGAATTTCTGATCCATTCCATATACTGTAATATACTACCCATGCTCTTCTTTTAATGAGAATTATGGAAATCTTTGTGTCTAGGAGGTAAAACTGTTATATATGTTGTTTTATTAAATTCCAACCACTATTTGATAGTAGTAGCATTTTTCACATTTCATAGACAAAAGACACTGAGTCTCTGACAAATGAGGAAACTTATCTAAGGTTGTATTAATAGTAAGTGGTGAAGGTGGAGTTTGATCACAAGTCTTCATGATCTATGCTTTTATTTGTAGGCTACTGACCAATATTAAATTCTTTTAGTATTCTGTATATATTATGTTTATTTTGAATCTATTCATTTTAAAGCTTAGAATAAACTCACTAAGCAAAGTAATAAATCAACCTGAGAAGGTATCAATATTTCTGAAATTTCTAGATATAAGATTATATTGTCGGCAAAGAGCAATAATTTGACCTCTTCTGTCCCCATTTGGATGCCCTTGATTTCCTTCTCTTGTCTGATTGCTCTGGCTAGGACTTCCAGCACTATGTTGAATAGAAGTGTGATAGAGGGCAACCTTGTCTGGTTCCAGTTCTAAGTGGGAATGCTTTCAGTTTTTCCTTGTTCAGTATGATGTTGGCTGTGGGTTTGCCATATATGGCTTTTACAATTTTGAGGTAAGTCCCATCTATGCCTATTTTGTTAAGCGTTCTTATATGAGGATGCTGAATTTTGTGGAATGCATTTTCTGTGTCTACTGAGTGGATCGTATGGTCTTTGTTTTTACTTCTATTTACATGGTGAATTACATTTATAGATTTGGGTATGTTGAACCATCCCTAAATCTCTGGGGTGAAGCCTACTTGGTCCTGATGGATTATTTTATTTGATGAGCAGCTGAATTTGGTAGGATTTTATTGAGAATTTTTACATCTATATTCATAAGTGATATTGGCCTGTAATTTCTTTTTTTGTTGAGTCCTTTCCTGACTTTGGTATCAGGGTGATGTTGGCTTCATAATGTTGGGGAGTATTCCTTCCTTCTTGATGTTCTGGAATAATTTTGGCAGGATAGGCACCAGTTCTTCGTAGGCATGATAAAATTTGGGTATGAAACCATCTGGTCCAGGACTTTTTTTTAAAGATGGTTTTTTATTGCTGATTCAATTTTGGTACCAGATACTGTTCTCTTCAGGAATTCTATTTCTTCCTCATTGAGGCTAGGGAGGTTGTGTGTTTCTAAGAATTTGTCCATATCCTCCACATTTTCAAGTTTATGTTCATAGAGATTTTACAGTATTCATAAGTGATATTTTGTATTTCCATGGTATCAATTGTAATTTCTCCTGTTTCATTCCTGACTGAGCTTATTCCAGTCCTTACTTTTCTGCTTCTGGTTAGTCTACCAAGAGGCATTTTCAGTTTTGTTTATCTTTTCAAAGAACCAACTTTTTGTTTCATTAATCTTCTGTATAGTTCTTTTGTTTTCAATTTCATTTAGTTCTGATCTTTGTTATTTCATTTCTTCTGCTGGGTTTATGATTGGTTTGTTTATTCTTTTCCAGTTCTTTGAGACGATTCATTAGATTATTCATTTGTGATCTTTCTGCCTTTTGCATGTAGGCATTTATGGCTATGAATTTTCCTATCAGGACTGCTTTAGTTGTGTTGCACAGATTTTGATAACTTGTGTACCCTTTATAATTCAGTTCAAAGAATCTTTTGACTTCCATCTTAATTTCCCCCTTGACCAATTGTTCAGCAGGAGGTTGTTTAGTTTCCATGACTTTGTGTATAGATGAATGTTTCTGTTGAGTTGATTTCTAATTTTATTCTACTGTGGTCTGAGAAGGTGCATAGTATAATTTCTAGCCTCAAATGTGGTCAATTTTAGAGACTATTCTATGAGCTGATGAGAAGAACAGATATGAAGAGGTTTTTGGGTACAATGTTCTGTAAATGTCTATTAGGCCCATTTGTTTTAGAGTCCTATTTGAGCCCATTGTTTCTTTGTTTATTATCTGTTTGGGGGATCTGTCCTGTTCTATAAGATGGGTGTTGGAATCCCCAGCTATTGTGGTGCTGCTGTTTTTCATTTTGTTTAGATCAAGTAGGATTTGCTTTATGAATCTGGGCATACCTGTGTTAGGTGTGTAAATATGTAGAATTGTTATGTCTTCTTATTCAATTGTTACCTTTACAAGTATACAATAACTATCCTTGTCTTTCATTACTTTTTTTGATTTGAAGACTAACTTATCTGATTTGAGAATGGCTACACCAGCTTTCTTTTGGTTTCCATTTGTGTGGAATATTATTTTCCATCCCTTCACCTTGAGTCTGAATGAGTCCTTGTGGTTTGATGTGTTTCCTGAAGATAGCAGATACTTCATTTTATATATTCATCCATTCACCCAGCCTATTTCTCTTCAGTGACCAGTTCAAGCCATTCACATTTATTGAAATAATTGATAAATGGGGTGGATTTCTGTTCATCATGTTGAGTAAAACTTTGTTGCTTTGTTTTATTTCTTGAGCCATTGTGGTGTCTGGCCTTTGACCTTCAGCTTTTGGATGATTTACACTGGTGTTACACTGGTGAGTGTGTCTTGTGCTGATCCATATATAATGCAGTTCTGAGCAATTCCTGTAGGGTAGATCTTTTGACAAGTTCCCTCAGTGTTTGCTTGTCTGAGAAAGAATTTATTTTCCCCTCGTATAGGAAACTTAGTTTTGTAGGCTACAGAATTCTAGGCTGGGTATTATTCTGTTTGAGAAGATTGAGAGTGGGCCCCCAGACCCTTCTGGCTTTTAAGGTCTCTGTTGAGAAGTCTGCAGTTAGTCTGATGAGTTTTCCCTTGTAAGTTACCTGCTGCCTTCATTTCATAGCTCATAGGAGGACCTCTTTTGTGTTTATCTTGGCCAGTCTGATGACTATGTGTCATGGTGTTTGTTTCTTTGCAATTAATCTCCCAGGAGTCCTTTGAGTTTCTTGTACCTGGATGTCTAGATTTCTAGCAAGGCCAGGGAAATTTTCCCCAATTATTCCCTCAAATGAATTATCCAACCCTTGTGTATGTTCTTCTTCATCCTCAGGGATGCTTATGATTCTTATGTGGGGCCTCTTCATATAATCTCAGATGTCTTGTAGGCTTTACTTGTTCCTCTTATTTCTCTGCTCTCTCTCTCTGTAACTGACTTGTTTAATTGAAAGGAGTTGTCTTCAAGCTCTGCGATTCTTTCTTCTGCCAGATCTAACCTATTCTTAAGGCTTTCCACTGTGTATCATAACACCTTGGGTGAATTTTTAATTTCCAGAAGTTCTGTTTGATTTTTCTTTACTATTTCGATTTCTGTAGTGAATTTTTCATTCATTTCCTATATGGTTTTTGTGGTTTCTTTGTATTGGGTTTCCATTTTACCTTTCATTTCATTGAGCTTTCTTACAATCCATGTTTTGAAATTCTTCATCTCTCATTTCAATATTCTGATTTTGGTTGGTATCCATTGCTAGAGAGCTAGTGCTCCCTTTTGAGGGTGTCCTTTCTTTTTGATTCTTCATACTTCTGGAGTTCTTCCACTGATTTCTTCTTATCTGGATCAGCTTTTGCTTCTTACCATTGGATTTTCTTTTATTTATTGATACACCCAGTTTAATCTCTGAGCTAATAGGTGGTGCTTACGTTTGAGAATCCACTGCATTCTCTGTGATGAGTCAGTAAATGTAGTAAAAGGGTATGTAAATTGACCTCCCTGTCAGGAGGTGGCACCTGTTGGAAGGAACAAGCTACAGTGTTGTTTTTGGGTTCTGTGACCGTCTGTAATTACTCATGATAGCACTCTAATGCCTCAGATAGTATGTGGGGCCCTGGTACTTCCAGGTGTGTCCTTATTCTCCACCTAAGTAGGGGCAGGTAGGAGAGTGAGACTGGGCGTGGTTGGGTTGAGTGAGCCTGCTCTCAAGCTCCACAGATGCTTTTAGCAGGGGTTAAAGGTCTGTTCCCTGTCTCTGGGCCAAGTTGCCTGGGAGGAACTGAAGTGGCCCCACTCAACCAGAACGTATGCATGTAGAAGTGGGGCTGTCTTGAGACCCCCGATCAGGCAGTCTGGAGCAGGCCTTGCTTCTTTCTACCCTCCCCTATTCCGAGACTTCTCCTGGGCTTCTGCCAGCAGGCAGGACCTCAAGCCTGCCTACCTCCTCTATGACATAGGTGCGGGCCTGGAGGTTCTCTGCCCAGGATCCCGGCCTGAGCTGGGATTGTGGCCTTCCCATGGTTGTAGAGGTGCCCTGCGAGTGTGCTGTAGTACCCACACTGCATCCCCCCCCCATCTGCTCCTGCAGGCACCTACACCTCATGAGACTAATTTACAAATATCCCCTCTGTACCCCCAGGCAATTCATAAATATCTCCTCTGTGCCCCTGGGCAATGTGATTGAGACTTCGCTGTATGGGATTTGGCCTGCAGGCCCATGCCCTGGGCCCTGGAGATCAAACCCTGATCCTGTCAGGGAGAAGTATGCTTGTCCCAAGTCACCTGTGTGGTGCCCAAGCTGGTTCAATGTCCCTCGTCCTTGGAGTTTGCCCTGCTCTGCTGGAGTCGCTGGGCAAGCGGCACCAGGGAGGGCCAGTGGGCAGGGCGCTCACAGTCTGAGCGCCACTCAGTCCCCTACAGGACCCCAAAAGGAAGGGTCAGGACCCTGTTCCCTGTGGATGCCTCCTTTTGGTGGCTCAATTGTCTCTCTTGCCAGCTGCAGGTTGGGGAGGGGAAGGGGTGAAAAACAGTCTAGGTGGAGGAAAGGTTGTCTCTGACCCTCTCTCCAGATGCAGTCCACCCAGAATGACTGGGCTCTGGAGTCATGCAGATTACCCAGAACCCACCGGACCCCTGTGGCTCCTGTAGTCTGGGTTGGAGTTGGGAAACATCTGTGTGGGGATGAGCAAGACAGAACCTGAGGGGTTGAGGCCCCCTGGGGAGGGCAAAGGTGCCCGGTGGGTAGAGGAGCAATATGGTGCCTGCCATCCAGTTCGGGTCTGTGGGGTGAGAGGTGCCCCGGGGGGTAGGTGGGAGCCTGGTGCCCTGTTCGCAAGAAGCTCTCCACTCGCTGGCAGCAGCTATTTCTGGGTTCACTTGGGCAGAAGGTCTCTGCAGCAGCTTGGGAGCCCCCAACAGTCTGAGATGTGAGGGAGGGGGATGTCAGCCAATCCATCTAACCTTCTCACTGGTCTCCGAGCCTCTCTGGGCTTAATGGATGCCGATGCCTTTCTCCTTCCAGTCCTGTGCCACGGCCTATTCCTGTAGAATGTGCTGTAGGTTCAGGGACCCTTCCTTCAAACCCTCATCTTAGCTATGTGTGTTTGCTTTTTTCTCTTTCATCTAAAACTTCTTCTTACAGAGACATTCTAGGTGGTGGTGTTTCTGGTCCATCGTCTTACTCTTCCCTGCCTCAATGGTTTTTAATGAGAAATCAGTCATAAAATCTTACTGAGAGTTCCCTGTTTGTGGTGAGTTGCTTCTTTCTTGCTGCTTTGAATATCCTGTGTTTGTCTTTCAAAAGTTTGACTATGATGTGTCAGTGTGGGTCTCTTTAAATTTATTCTACTTGGAATTTGTTGAGCTTCTTGGATGTATAGATTAATTTTTCTTTATCAAATTTGGGATGTTTCCTGGCATTATTTCTTCAAATATTCTTTCTGCCCTTTCTCTCTCCTTTTTTATGGTACTCTTATTATGCGTATGTTGGTATTCCTGATAGTTGCACGTAGGTCTTCAATGCTCTGTTTATTTTTCTTCATTCTTTTTTCTTTCTTTTCCTTAAGAGAGGATAATCTCACTTGACCTATCTTCAATTTCACTGATTCTTCTGCTTGCTGAAATGTGCAGTTGAACATTTCTAGTGAATTTTTCAATTAAATTATTGTACTTTTCAACTCCACAGTTTTTCTTTCTTTTTTTTCTGTAATTCCTGTCTTTCATTAATAATCCTTATTTGATGAGATATTATCATACTTTATTTATTTAGACATGGTTTCCTTTAGCTCTTTGAGACTGTATCTATGAACATATTTAAAGCTGATTTTAATGTTTTTGTCTGGTAAGTCTAATGTCTCTGCTTCTTTTGGGACAGTGTCTGTTGACTGCCTTCTTTCTCTTTCTTCATGGATCATAACTTTCTTCTTCTTGCATGTCTCATAATTTTTTGTTGAAAATGAGACATTTAAATGATACCTAATGTGGTAACTCTGGAAATCAGATTCTCTCTCCTCCCAGGGTTTGTTGTTGCTGTCTGTTGCCACTCTTGTTCCTGTTTGTTTGATTAGTGACTTTCTTGAACATTTTATGTAAACTCTGTATTCTTTTTTACGTGTGGCCACTGAAGTCACTGTAAGGTTAGCTTGTTGGACAGCTAATGATTGGGCAATTATTTCCTTAAATGTCTGGAACTAGTGAGTTTCCAGCCTTTGCTGAGGGCTGGAAGACTCTGTGTGCCTGATGGGGCATGCCTTCAATTCTTAGGCAATTTACAACTCTGCCTTAGCTATCAGTTTGTACTTGTACAGAGTCTATAGTTTAGCAAGATGTGAAAGCTTAGAGCTGTTTCAGTTCTTTCCTGAGAGTGCACACAGCCTTATATATGAGCTTGGCCTTCTAGATTTCAAAGAGTATGTTGGACCTTATCAAAAACCCCTATGGACATCTCTTTACCCAGCTTTTCATTTTAAAATTTTGTCAGCTTCTTGTTTGTCCTAACTGGTATTGTCACCTCAGACAGCTGTGATGTGAAACAATTGGCCTGGTTTGTTTTTGACAAATGCCATCTGGGGAAAAGGTTATTGATATTTGCCAAGCTGAGTCGGGTCAAATAAAGACAAGCACAGGAGTGATGTTTTCCAGGGAACTGCCAGACAACTTAATAATGACGCTTTCTGGGAATGGGGCTTTGGAGGATCTCCAGCCCTATTCTGCCTCTTCTGATGGTTGTTAGGCTGCTGGATTTTATCATGATTTTGAATCTCCTGGTTCTCAAGGCTGTCATGGTGGTTGGGGGAGTGGGATAAGAATAGGACAGGTTAAAATGCCACAAAGCTTGCTATTCTTATCAACATTCAATAATTTTTCTTGAATACATGGTCCCTAGATTTTTGTAAGCCTTTGATTAATATCTAGAGTTCTGGAAAAGTTGACTGACAATTTTTGCCACTGTTGTTCTTGCTTTATGGAGGAAAGGATTTTGAAGTTCCATACTTCCTCCATTCCTGCTGATATCGCTGTGTAATATTTAATAGCCCAAATTCTTCTTAATGTCACCTTATCCCAGTTATATTATGCCACTTTCCATCATCTTCATCAACTGGTATAGTGCAGCCTTATGTAAAAGATCATTTAGGGATTATTCTAATTTACATATGTAAAAATTTCCCATGTGTATGCAATTACTTAGCAATAATAAGGCATCTGCTAAGTGCTGTGAGAATTCTACACTATAAAAATTACAGTATGTTCCTATGTTTAGGTAAGTGGTTACAGTGCAGTTAGGAACTTACAAATGTAAAAAAAGAATAGTTAATGATAACATGAGTAAAAGAGATCTGATAAGGTAGAATGTAAGCTACTTTTATTGATAATAAATAGTATACCATAGTCATAAAACATTGTTAGACATTATATTATGCCATTTTGTCCTCATGTAATTGGGTCAATTTAAATAGAGGAAACCTTCAATTTAGGCTTGTGAATTATGGCTAAAAAGTTAATTGACCTGCTCAGATTATTATGTTGAACATATTGGTGATTATTAAACACTGTGTGCAATGCCTGACCATATACTTGGGGAAATTGGATTTTCTGGTTAATGGGATTTCGTAGACAACCAGAAGCCCAGTTTTTTTCTTGATTTGGTAAAAATATCTAGACATATATTCATGGATTTTGATGCCTTAGTTATTGAAGGTAATTGAATTTTTTAAAAAGCATTTAACTGAATGTTTAGCATTTTATGGTACCTGGGAATCATAATTGAGAATGTTATTTTCTATTGCCATAGAAGAGATTCACATGATTGTTACTCTCAAGAAGGTGATAAGAAAGTGGGGCTAAAATGTAGTTGTATTGTATCTTTGGGTTCTTACAATATGAATGTGTGTGCCTTTTTGTGTTTTGCTTAATTTGTATCACCTTTCTACTTGCGGAAGACATAAATGGTTTATAGATGTTGTAAATGATCACTAGAGATGCTTTTTCATACCCACATCAGACTGTCCTGATATGCACTTACTTTTATTTTTATTTTTTCCGATGAAGCATACTAGTATTTCTTTGGGAAGTAATGCTGTTACATATTTCATCATTCAGAATGCAAAATTAGCAATTCCTACCAGAAGCAATTTCACATTTTCACACTCACCCATCATGAATTTAAGGATGCTAAGGACCTGCTATATTTGAACAAGGGAGAGTCATGTTAGGTACTTCTAAGATGTGTCTGTCTCTTCTCTTTATTCCCCTTATTACATTTGTGTCATGTATAGATTTGAACTAGATATTTATGTACTTTTTTATTATTTATTACCAGAGAGACATCCCATGTTTAGGTGGTATATATTGCTACCAAAGGTTCACCATAAAGTTGCTGAAGGTGATAGGTAGGTTTCTGGAAGTATAGCTAATTCTGTGGTTAATGTCAAATATAAAAGCACTAAGCAAAGATATTTATGCACAATTAAAGGAATACATATCCACAATCATAGGAACTTAGTAAATAAAACTTATTAATATCATTGCTATCACAAATAGCTAAAATTTTTTGGGTTTGATTATATATTTACTCAGTAGAGGAACAGAGTCAGTTGACATTTCTGTAGGACCCTGACATTATGGCATATGAAGAATGTTGGGAGTGCCTAGATTGTCTGTTGGAAAGCCTTACTTTTTTAGTGAATGACTAAGTCTTTGTAATGGTGAAGAGGTGAATATTCTTTCAAATATTGCTCATAGGGTGACAACTTTGTCAGGGATATACTCAATAATAGAGAGAAAGGAGAATGAAGGTGTGCTTCAGATAGGGGTATTTTTTTTTAACATGCAAGTCTAATTGTGTTTTATTGGATGGATTAGAGTTTATAAGGATTAGAAGTCTTTTATAGATAGAATTGGTACTCTATTACTTATTAGGTATGGAGGTGAAAAAATTATAGGTGATTCTTACTAATGTCAAGATTAGATGAAAAAATGTGCTGAGGATAGTGGTACCTTTAATTCAAAGAGAAATGAAAATGAGTGGTTAGAACAAGTTTTATATAATCTTGGAAAAATGTGAGCGAGTAATGCTTTATGTGTTTGCCTTGGTGAACAAGTCTGTTTTTTATTAAAGAGGCACTATTAGTAGATTAAGACCTTGATACATATATAAACAAGGATTTAATAGCCATCAAAACTGAGCCTATGAAAATTAAATAATGGAGAACTGAAATATGTTGAGAAACAAAATTCAATTTAATGGAAATCCTTATTGAACCCTGATTTTATTTCAGATACCTGTACTAGACATTGGGGGATCTAGAAATAAATGCCTCTCTGGGTCTTCAAGGACCTCACGTTAATCACATAATAGTAACATTAACAAATACATTATTGTGAGGGCATTGATTGCGAAGGAATGAGATCTTGAAAGTTGGAATAGGGAAATATGGAAAGACCCTGATGAAGCTGAATTCCAAAATTCTTTCTTTTTTCTCTCCTCTCCTCTCCTCTCCTCTCCTCTCCTCTCCTCTCCTCTCCTCTCCTCTCCTCTCCTCTCCTCTCCTCTTCCTTTCCTTTCCTTTCCTTTCCTTTTCTTCCCTCCCTCCATCTCTCTCTCTCCCTCCCTCCCTTCCTTCCTTTCTTTTTTTTTTTTTTTGACAGGGCCTGGCTTTGTCACCCAAGCTGGAGTGCAGTGGCATGATCATAGCTCACTGCAGCCTCAACCTCTTAGGCTAGGCAATCTTCCTGCATAATTTTTTGTAGAGACAAGGTCTCACTTTGTTGCCCAGGCTGGTCTTGAATTCCCGGGCTCAGCGTTCCTTCTGCATTGGCCTCCCAAAGGGCTGGGATTACATGCATGAGCCACCCTGAAACATAGACCAAAAGGTGGTCCATAGTGAGCAAACTGGAAATCCAGACTTGCCTTGGTTTAATACAGAATGTATTCAAAGGCTTAGGGAGATGGGATTGTTAGGATTTGTCATTTCAGACTTATTCACCCACACTGAGTGGGGTCTAGAAGACATACATTTCACCATGACTGAGAAATAAATTTGTGAGGGAGGTCCCAGAATCCTTGAAGAGCTCTGTGATTGCTCTTCTCTGTATGCCAGACCTTATGATGGGAACTGCAGCCATTGAATTGGGAAATCTAAATGCAATGGGAGTAATTGTATCCCAGTGTCCGGGGCAAGTGGCAGCACTCAACTGTCAAAGGCAAGGTGCGTGTGGTTACTATAATGGATAGAATCAAAGCAGCAAAAAGAGTAATCTGACTCCTGCAGACCTATGGCACTGGCTAACTGATTGTGGTGTTTTGAGAAGTGAAATAGATAGGAAGCCTCCTAAATTGTTACTTGATCTGTATAAGCAAACATGTTCTAGATAAAGTGAACAAAAGTCTAACCTGAATCATAAAAGTGGACAATTTCCAGACTTGAGCCAGTTTACAACCCAAAATCCCTTGAATGAAGGGGAGGCTGGATTACCTTGAAGAACTCTAGTACATTGCCATAAGTTTATACTGTCAATTATTTTCTTAGACTTCCTATGGCCTTATCAGGGTAACTGCAGTGGGGAAAAGGAAATAATCAGATCTTTGGGGGACTACTGGATACTGGTTCTGAACTGACACTAATTTCAGGAGACGCAAAACATCACTGTAGTTCACCAGTCAGAATAGGGACTAATGGAGGTCAGGAGATCAGTGTAGTTTTAGCTCATGCAGGTCATCTCACAGTGGGCCTAGTGGGTCTCTGAGCTCATCTTTTGGTTATTTTCCCAGTTCTAGAATGCATAAATGGAACACATATACTTAGTAGCTTGCAGAATCCCCACATTAGTTCCCTGACCTATCAAGTGAGAGCTATTATGGTGAGAAAGGCCTGGTAGAACAGCCTCTACCTAGGAAAGCAGTATATCAAAAGCAGTATCACATTCTAGGAGGGATTGCAGAGATGAGTGCCATAATCAAGGACTTGAATGATGCAGGAGTGGTGATTCCCACCACCTCCCCTTCAACTTTCTGTTTGACCTGTGCAGATGGATCTTGGAGGATGACAGTGGATTATTATGAGCTTAACCAAGTGGTGACTCCAGTTGCAGCTGTTGTATTAGATGTGGTTGGTTTTATTGCTTGAGCAAATTAACACCTTACCTGGTACCTGGTATAAAGGTATTGATCAGGCAAATGCTTTTTTCTCCATCGTTGTCTATAAGGCCCACCTGAATCAGTTTGCTCTCAGCTGGCAAGACCAGCAATACTCCTTCACTATCAAGTATATTGATTTTTTTTTTTTTTTTTTTTTGAGACAGAGTCTCACTCTGTTGCCCAGGCTAGAATGAGTGCCGTGGCATCAGCCTAGCTCACAGCAACCTCAAACTCCTGGGCTCAAGTGATCCTTCTGCCTCAGCCTCCCGAGTAGCTGGGACTACAAGGCATGCGCCACCATGCCCGGCTAATTTTTTCTATATATATTTTTAGCTGTCCATATAATTTCTTTCTATTTTTAGTAGAGACAGGGTCTCGGTCTTGCTCAGGCTGGTCTCGAACTCCTGAGCTCCAACAATCCGCCCGCCTCGGCCTCCCAGAGTGCTAGGATTACAGGCGTGAGCCACCTCGCCCGGCCCTATATTGATGTTTAACAACAGTCTGTAGTACTGACAAATACCTGCTTTGGCTTAAATGTATTTGGTAAAACTCAGTCATATTATAGCTATTGTTCTTTGAGCTTTTATTTTCACCACAATCCCATTTTAGATTATAGAGGATAGTCATGCTCTTATTTTCCCTATTGAGGGCTAAGATGTTAATCAGATATATTGGGAAAGAATTAGCAAATATACTAAAATGGAATTTTTATGCTGAATAAGGTGCTACTTAAAAAAGAAAAGAAACCCATTAATAGCTGCTCTCAGTACTTTTTTTGTTTTTTAAGTAAGGAAGGAGTAATCATGAAGACTATAGGATTTTTCCTTTTATAAAAAAATTTTAAGGAAAAAGAATGATTGTTTGGATATTTTCAGCATTTAAAGCTGGTTAATTACCACACATTCTTTCCATTGTGATTGTGTAGCAATGCTGAGGTCTGGAATCACGCAAATCATTTGAGCTTTTATGTTGTTCATCAACTCTCACTGGAATTTTTTCTCTGTGTCTCTAATGTTGGACTATATAGCAAGCTTTTGTTGGTTCTCAGTTTTAGAAAATGTATAGCCACTTTTAAAGCAGAGCAAACATTCATTTCTTTTGCAATTCAATTACTTCAACATGGTTTCAGTAATTAAAAGAAAATATGTATTGTGCCTCAAAATATCACAGAATTCAGTTATTCTAACTAAGAAAGCAGTGCCATATGTGATGAATTTGTAGACTTTCTCTGAGGAAGATAAACATAACCATTGAATAAAACAGCACTAATTGGTTATACATTTGGAGAAGCTGGGTTGTATGTTTGTGTGTGTAGGAATTACAGCATTCTTTTTATGTAGTTATCTATTCTTATCCATTCTTCTAATAAGTTAATGGGCAATTGTTCAGGACACTGCTGTTGTAATTGTTCTTTATGCCTGAAACTGAAACTGAAATTTAGTGATGGTTTTAAGTGTGTATGTGTGTGTTAAGGCCAGAGAAAGTCATTGTGAGGGAAGTATTATAAATAGAATGTTACTTTCATTTTAAGAGATTCTTTGTTTTAGTCTTCTGGAATATCATGAAGTGTCAGGATTATCATAAGCATCAGGGAATCAGTTGTAATGGTGATGAAGGAACCAGTACTTAGGAGAATTGCACTTTTATTCACAATACTATTACTGCTTTTCTGTTACCCATAGTGTATACACCTTTCCCTTGTGATAAGAAAATTATGGCCCAAGCTAATCTCTTAACATATTACTAGGAAATATGCAAAAGTGAGCGAGATGGTAGTATCGTGGTAATGACAGTAGAGATGCTAGCACCAAATATTATTGAATATATGTAACATGTAAACATACAGATGTACATAAGTGTGTGTTTCACATTAAAATGCCTAGAAATATTGAAATTCTTTAATTCATCGTGTCCTTTAAATATCCTAGGGTACTAATAGTTTGCAAGTGAACCAAGTTTGGTTATACATATTTGAGTTGTATGTAGCTTTGGGAAATTTTCTGAAATAGCAATTTTGAACTGACTGCCCAATCTTATATTCATAGTTGCTGGTAGACTTCAGATTTTTTTTCGCATGTATTTGAGAAGTTGAAGTCAGTACGTCAATCAAAAAATATTAAGTATTTATTAATGAACTGTTTTTTTAATGCTAAGGAAAAAAAAGGCAAACTCAAAGAAAGGCGGAAGATAAGACTGTATAGGAAAATTTGAATCAGATTATGAAGGGCCTCTGGGATCTCATGGTAGGGATAGATGACCAAAAGCAGAGTGTGGAGAAGTGCAGGCATGAGCCTGAATAAGTCAACCCTAGATAGGCTGGGATGATGCCCTTGTGCATTGCTTGGGAAATAATCAAAACTGTATGTGATCATTCTGTTACGTGGCCATATGAAAAAAAAATAAGGCTTTATTTTGGATGAAACATGGTAGTATACTCTTACTTTCAAATTAAAAGTAAGATAGAGACTCTTACTAAGTAGAAATATGATTATAATTTGGGTGTGCCTGATAACTTTCACTGTCTCTGGCAGCCTAGCTTACTGCAGAGAACTTAAAAAAAAAACCTGATGTAGGTGATATACCTATCTTACTTATCGTATAAGACTGTCTTCCTGATGCCTATTATACCTGACTCCTCTTCCAGACTCCCTTGTTTTCTAGTTTGGTGACTCCATGCTCTATTCTCACTTCTTCCATCTTCTGGGTTCAATCCCTTTGGAAATGCTTTTAAAGCTTACTTACCTGAGGCACTTTACATCCTGCACATCTTTTCCCTCTTAATTCCCAACCCGTTCACTCTTTGATTTTGGTAGCTACTGTAGTTCTGCCTAAGAGATAATCTTTTCCTTTGGCTCCACTTTTAAGAAATGCCCACTAGACTATTGGCCTAATGTGCTCTTTCTACTCCCATCTCTGCTAGAGGAAGGGACTTAGCACTAATGGCAAGCATCCAGGCTGTGATAAAAGTCTCCAACAGAAACTTCTTTTCTGCTACTTAACTTATTTCTGTATATTGTAGTGATATAAAAATCATTTTTATATATATAAAATTAAAATAATTTATATAAAGTATGTAATTTGACAACTTTTGACAAATATTCACATACGAGAAAACACTGCCGTATGATGATCCAACATTTTCATCACTGCAGAATGTTCCTTTGAGTCTCTTTACACTAGATGCATGTCACCATCCCTGGTCCCTGGCAACCACAGATTTGCTTTTTGTCACTGAAGTTTTAAGCCTTTTGAAGGATTTCATATAAAAGAAACATTACACATGGTGGTTTTGTGTGTGTGTGTGTGTGTGTGTGTGTGTGGCTTCTTTCACTTGGTGTAATTAAGAGCCATCCATGTTGTTGCATATATAAATATGTTATTCATTGTTATTGCTGAGTAGTATTCTATTATATGGATATAGCACAATTCCTTTATATATTTACTATTAATAGTTGATACACATTTGAGTTGTTTCTAGTTTTTCACTATTATGAATAAGACTGCTATAAACATTTTCTGACAGGTCTTTATGTGGGTCTGGTAGCAAATATTTCTCTCACTTTTTGTCTGGAAAGTAATCTTTTTTTCCCCTTCAATTTTTTTTGTTTGTTTTTGTTTTTCTTTTGTTCAACTTTTAAAGATACTTTCTTTGAGCAAAGAAGTCTATCTTGTCATATTTTTTTTTCTTTAAATTCTTGAAAGATATCTCTCCATTATCTTCTGGCTTGCATGGCTTCTGGTAATAAATCTGCTTTTATTCTTTAGTTCTTTTGTATGTAATTTGCCTTTTTTCTGAGCTATTTTGAAATACTGTCTTACGTTAGTTTTCTGCAACTAGAGTATGAGGTGCATTGGCATGATTTCTTTATGTGTGTTCTGCTTGGCTATTGTTTAGCTTCTTGGATCTCTGAGTTTATAGTTTTCATGAAATTTAGAACATTTTCAACCATACGTCTTCAAATAATTTGTCCTGTATTTCTCCCTCTTTTGGGGCCTCCAATTACATATGTTTTAGACCACTCGAAATCATCTCACTTTTTTCCCTTAGTATTTTATCCTCCTGGCCTTCATTTTGGATAGTTATTATTGCTGTTTTTTTAACTTCATGATCTGCAGTGTTTAATCTGTTAATCTCATTCTTTGTATTTTTTATTTCAGAAGTTTCCTCTGTAAGTTTCATTGGAGTCTTTTTCATATCTTCCATACCTGTCATCATCATGGCCATTTTTTCTTTTATTTTTAGAAAGTTATGAAACGTATTTACAATAGCTGTTTTCATGTCCTTGTGTGATGATTCCATCATTTCTTTCATTTCTGTGTCTGTTTCTATTGAGTGAGTTTTCTCCTGGTTATAGGTCTTATTTTTTTTGATTCTTTGCATGGCTGTTAATTTTTTATTAGATGTCAGGTATTTTGGATTGTATCTTGTTGATTGCTAAATTTTGTTGTTTTATTTTAAGTAGTGTTATATTTTGCTCTGGCTCTCTGTTATGTTCTGTGTAATCGGTTGGACTATTTTGAGACTTACTTTTAAGATGTGTTAGTGTGGCTCCAGAGCAACCTTTTGTTTAAAACTGATATAGCCCCAGTACAAAGGAGATCTCCTCCTGAGGATTCAGCCAAATGTTCCCTATTACATGGTTTGTCCACTCTGATTGGAGAGAATACAGACAGTTGCCAGCTGTGTGTTAGGTCCAGATGTTGTATCCACTCACTTTTGTTCTTTTCCCACCCTTGAGTAATTTTCTTTCATGTGTGTACAGGTTAGAACTCAGCCTAAGACTTGAGAAGACCTTTCTAACTCTGGAGCTGTTACTCCCAAGTTCTTGGCCTTCCAATTTCTAGGTGCTTTGTAAACTCTTAACTCTATCCCACCAGATCAGTAGAGGGCAGCTTTGCTTGGGATCCCCTACCATGTGCTTTGGCCTGCAAACTGACTCCAGTTTGTAAGTTGGCAATTACAGTGCTTCCTTTTTTTCATTTCTTTAGGAATTACAAAACTATGCTGTTGTCGAATATTTGAAAACTATTGCTTCATAAATTTTGTTCAGTTTTCTAGTTACGTAGAAACTAGAGGTTAAATCTAGTCCCAGTTTCCACTTTGGTTGGAGGCAGAATGCTACCTGTATACTGTAGTTTAAATTTTCTTCCACACTTTATCATACTTTTGCTTTGAAGTTACCACAGTGCAGAAGATAATGGACTGTGGGGGTGGATGGTGGTGAAGTCTGTGAGTGAACTACTGATGGTATGTGGGAGGTGTATGTTTTAATCTTTTGCTTACTCTGTTCATCTTTTATTATGCTTTGTACTTTATAAGTTATCTACTTTATAAAAAGTAAATCTCTCCCCTCAACCTGTCATTAAATATTTGCATAGAAGTTACATGGTAGAGATGTGTACCACAGTTTTTGGTAGTTTCCTGTATTTTAGGCATGTTACTTTCTACGCTCAGTAAGCCTTGAAAAACCAGGCATTTCTTGTTTCTATATCCATAATAGATAATTGTACACAGTAGCTATTTAAAAAATAGTTATTTTACCATAATGTGAAGAATTTTGTTACAAATTGTTTGTATACAAATTTTATGCTGTTTCGTTAATTAGAGATCTTTGATATAGTTATAGGGCTTCCCTTTTCATTTTCTGAAATGAGTTTAATCTGGTCTTTCTTTAGTTTTGTATTTTTTCTGACTAGGTGACAATCCCAGGACTTTCCATCCTTGGTGTTATTATTCTTTTCTTTTCTTTGGAACTATAGTTTGTAAGATAACTACAGTTGCCTTGGATGGCTCTTAATGCTTTTGTCTCTTTAGGATTCATACGTGTATTCATATGTAGTATAACAAATACCACCAGTAACATCAACTTTAAAGGAAGAAGACTACAGATATGTACAATTTAAAATTATTTCTTTTGGAAACTCATCTATTTTTCTATTCTTCCTCTGTTTCTTCCGAAATTGTGTCCTTTAAGGTTATGCAGGCTCTGTCAAGCTGAGCTTTGCCAGCCTATCCAAGGGAAAGTCAGCACCTCACATAGAACCAAACAGAGGGGGGAAACCCTCCATTTTTACGGCATTATGTCAGGAAATTGAAAGCGTGGAGGAGTATGTGTGCAGATGTGTGTGAACTTGTAGCTCTTGTGTGTTGTTGGGTTTTTATGTATTCTTATCTCTTGTAGGGATAATATAATATAAGCTATGGTTAAAAATAATCTTTTTTTCTTATTTAAAGGAGTGTGTGGACTTTTCATGATGCTGAGGATCAAGGTAAACTTTCTGGTTTATGTTAATATTTCTAGTTGCTGAGATTTCCATATGTAAATTAGTTCCTTTTGTGTCCTTTGCATTTTACCTAGGCATTGCTTCTGCCTAGACTGTGTTTGGCTCTGATTTTATTTGGTTTCCTTTTTCTTGGTCAAACTGTTCAGTGTACCTAGTCTAGCTTGTAGTGTTCCAGTGCAACCACCTGCTACCCATTTCCTGCTTTCTCCTTTTGCGTGTCTCCCGAATAGTATTCCTTCCTTTATATTTATTCTTTCCTCTTTTGCAGCTTACCAAAAAATAGTATATCTGATACAACATCTTACTAGGGTATTATTATATAATTTGATAAATTGAGTAATCCTAATGTATTAATTATGTAGCTCCTGATAGCAGGGAGTTTTGGTATTTAAATTGACAATTCCAAGAGGTGTTAGCCTATCATATTGTAATGTTAAGCACTTTGAGTGAGATTTTATTTTATTTTGAAAGCCCGTTTTTAAGCTTTATCTGGATTCTTACTGTGAGGAAAAGAAATGTCTTCTTGAAAGAAGTAGGTAATCTCTTAAAATGTAAGATTCTCCTTGGAGAAAATGATTTCTCTTGAAACTCAGACCACTGGAGGTATGTTTGCACTGTTTTCTTACCAGCTCCAAATCAGATATTTTCATGGACAGTCTGTTTGTCTCAGAAAGGGAGCCTAAAGCTGAGTCTTTTACTTGAGGAGTGCTTGAATGATCCACAAATCAGTGACTAGAATCATTTCATTTTGTGCCCATGTGGTTTCTGCGGGTGGTTTGTTGTTTTAAAAACTATTTCAAAGAAGTGCGTTTTTTTTTCCTGGCAATCATGTGTATCCTGTGTAAGTATTTTTCATTATTAATAATTTTGAGAAGAACCAACTCCAGGTCATAATGCAGTTGGCTAAAGTCATGGGGTTTTATCCAGAGTCATCCCATATGATTTTGTGTCTGCTTTGCCAAAACCTATTAATCTGAGGTTCCCAAAGGACATGGTAATGGTTTCCTCTCCTGTTTCTCACTGTCACCAACCTGTTTTTGGAAATTATTTTTATCCATTTTGTGTAAGTCAATAGTCTTTAACAAAAACTCATGAGACTTTTAAGTTTAATTTCTTCTAGGCCTATATTTTTGGGGGAGTATATTTTACCCCCTTTCTAACTCTGTATAGAAATTTCCATTTCTGTTTGTGACTTGAATTCCAGCTTTTTCATTGTGCTTTGATTTCCATCTTCTTCCTCATTTAGGCTTTAGTGGTTAGAAATCTTGTCTTTAATTGAATTTCAAAGTGGTTAAGTTTCTGTCATTTTCCATTCCCCTGTCCAACAGTGAGGATTTGCATCTGTAGGTACACTACAACCTTTTAATAATGAATTTTGAGTTTAAAGAGAAGTTGAATTAAATTCTTGAGTTATTTCAGAAGTTGTAACATCATTCTATTTACATTTCTGGCGACAGTGAAAGTTTTCATGAAAGTGAAGTTTTGTAGGAAAAAGCTTCATGTGTCATCAGCCCATAGTCTTGGAAGCGTCTTGGAAGCGATCTTTAGGATTTGGCTAGCCCAGAATTACAACTTTAAATAGTTCACATAAATCTTCCAGTTAACAAAGGAGTATTATTTCTAATTAGGAATTAACCAGAAATCAGACTTGAGATATCACCTCTCCTAACTTGCTCATTTAACACAGGAGGAAACTGAACCCTAGAGTGATTAGGTGACCGTCTGTGATAACACTGTAGTTTAGTGGAAGAGTTGGGACTAGAGTCCAGTGCCCTGACTCCAAGTTCAGTGTTCTTTCTACTACCTCGGAATCTCTTATCATCTTATCCCTAATACAATAAAAGTTAAAGTATAACATGTAATAGGGTTCTGGTTTGAAAATACCCAAATATATTTTATTTTTGTGATATAAGTTTGAGTGATGAGAGCAAGCTTACACTCATACTGCATTTTTGCCCTTGACATGTAAAACAGTACTCACAGCCTCTAAGGTTATCATTTGGTTATTTGAGGAAGAAAATTGTGTGGCCCTTATTTTGTTCAATTCTATTCTTCATTGTAGTAAAATAATTTTTAAACATTCTTGAGGAAAAACATGCAAATAAGAACTTCCTGTATTGGCTACTATTGGTTGCCTATTTAGCATTGCCCCTTTCCTTGCTACCTTTTTAACAGATTCTCTATTTTATTTAGGCATCTAACCTTCCTTTACATGACTCAGAGGAAGGGGACCTCATTCCACGTTCCAGGATTGATTTTGGTAAGCCTAAGTGAAACATGATAATTCCCTTCCTTTGCTGGTGACATCCTTGAGAATGGGCAGATCACAGTCTCGAAATATTTCTGTCATCTTGCTTCCAGTTTGTGGTTGAAGCTGCGCCTAAGAGGCTAGATCCAAAAGAGTAAGAGAGAATTTCTGAAGCTCTGACTTGTGGTGCTTAGAGACTGCATTACCTATGAACTTCTTGTTATATGTGATACTAGTTATACATTTCTTTATTGGTTAAGCCAGTTTGATTTCAGAATTTTATGTTACTTCCAGATGGAAGTATTCTGTTTGATGCATCTCCTAATACTTTGTGTTGTGAACGAAGATTCAATAAGAGTTATGTTTTGACAACTAAATGGATGTGAATTCAATGAAGAGGGAAGACTCTTAATGGATTTGAAACTAGTAGACTCTTTTAAGAGATTTTTAACTGGGAGAATAATAAAATCATGGCTTATAAGGCATCATAAACTAACGGTGATTTATTTTTCATCCTTACAGCTCCAGTGAACTTCTAATTTCTTTTTGCAATGGTCTCCTGAATACAGTGGATTCTATTTATTTCTTATTTTTTTTGACCTCTGTTATATTGGAACTGTTTCTGTTTTTTTGTATTTCTGATCATTCCTTTTAAATTTCTTTTACTGACTTATTTTCCTCTTTCTATACCTTGAATATTAATAAATTTCTATGGTTTTATTCTTGGTCTAATTTTTAAAAATTAAACTTTATTATTTACAACAGTTTTATATTTACAGAAAATTGTGATGATAATACAGAGAGTTCTCATAAACCCACACCCAGTTTCTCCTGTTATAAACATGTTACATTATGGTATGGTACATTTGTTTAAATGAATTAACCAATATTTATACATAATTATTTACTAAAGTGCATACTTTATTCATATTTTCTTGGTTTTTATCTAATTTCCTTTTTCTGCTCCAGACTACCATCTAGGATACCATATTAAATAGTGGTCATATCTCCTTAGGCTGCTCTTGGCTGTGACAATTTCTTAAACTTTACTTGTTTCTGATGTCCTTGACAGTTTTGAGGAGTATAGGCCAGACAGTTTGTAGATTGTCACTCAGTTGAGATTGGTGTGATATTTTTCTCATGATTAGACTGGTGTTATGGGTTTTTGGGAAGAAGAGCACAGAGGTAAACTGCCACTTTCATCACATCATATTAAGGGTATCTACTATCAATTTATTATTGTTAAGTTGTGACTTATCATTGTTGATGTTTATGTTGATATTTGGCTGAGGTGGTTTTTGTTAGTCTTCTCCACTGTAAAGTTCTTCTTATTCCCTTTTTCCATATTGTGATTTCTGGGAAGTCACTATGTGCAGATTACACTTGAGGAGTGGGGAATTATTTTGCACCTCCTTGAGAGTGAAATAGCTACATAGATTATTTGGAATTCTTCTGCATGGAAGATGTGTCTATTCATCGTCATTTATTTATTTAATCATGTATATCAGTACAGACTCATGGATATTTATTTTCTACTTTTCTTGGCCAGAGTTTTAATTGCTGATGTATAGTGATGAATTCTAAATATATTTATCCTAGCAGTTCTTTCCACCTCTATTTTGAACTCTACTTCTTTCTAATCAACTTCCTATTAGACTTTACATTTGGTCTTTTCTTTTATTAAAACCTAGAACTCAATGTATCCACATTACCTAAGGCCAAACTACTCATTCTGTACTTTATCTCCTTCATTTTATGACTCTTTTCACCCAAACATGCTTTTCCTACCCATCTACTCAAGCTAGAAACCAATGGAATCCTGTAGTTTTCCTTTCCTTTATTCCCACTCCCTCAGTACCTCTTACTTGAATTATATTTACCTATTGCATTGATTTCCCTAAAACTAGCCTATTTCACTTCCACACTTTCATCCACATTGCCTCATAGCTGTTTTTCTAAAATACATGTCACTTATTGAAAATACTCCTTATTTCCCACTTCAGAATCCTTCAATGAGTTCTGTCTCTGCCACTGATTTAACTGTGATTTCAGCCAAATTACTTGATATCTCTCTAGCCTAAGTTTCCTTATTAAAAAAGAAGAGATGGTGATAAGGATCTTCTAAGGATTAAAAATGGTAGTGCCATTCCACCTTCATGGTTCCTGTGTCACCAGAGTTGCCCACCCAAAGTAGCTCCACCTCCACAGTTCCTGTGCTGCTGTCTGACCACATGGCCATGCCCACATGGCTCCTGCACTACCTCTAGGCTACAGCTTTACCTCTGAGGCTCCTGCTGCCCTAGGCCCATAACTCTGCCTGTGAGGCTCCAGTGCTGCCCCTGTTCTACCCCTGAGGCTCCAGTGCTTCCATTGGGCCCCCAGGCTCTGCCACTTGGCTTCACTATAGCTGCTGGGACTGTGGCTCTGCCCCAGAGGCTCCAGTAGTGCTTCTAGGCCCCAAGACTTCATCCCTTAGGTTCTACTACTGCTGCAAGGCCCATGGAACTGCCCTGTGGTCCAATGCTCTGCCAAGGACCCTGCAGCCTCAATTTGCCATTGCACCTGACATGGTTTAAGCAAATGTCCACAGAGCAGACACTCATGACTGCTGCCTATATAGCCTCACCTAGCTTCTACTGTCACCTCTGCAGGGAGACCCTAGGCAGAGCAATGCCCTGAAATACCAGTCACCATGAGGAGGGTCTCACCTAGCACCCAACTTGAGCTTCTAAGAATAGTCTGGGGAACAACCCACCACTCTGCACAGAGGTCATCCAGTACCAGCTTGAACTGTGACAATAACAGGAGAACAAGACAAGACAGAACAGCCACATTACAGGTTCTCAGTGTGCCCACCCCTCCCCTGACATGTCAGTCTAACAGAGGACACAAATGCGCCACCTAGGGACCTCTCCTTCTCACTAAGTAGGAGAGTTCCCAGCAGAAGAGAACAGGTGCCCTATAAATCTGTCAGCCCTGAGCCAAGAAAAGAGATTCAGATGAGGAACAGCCAGCAATAGAATTCTGATATGAAAAAACAAAACAGTTTGACACTCTCAAGGGATCACACTGATCTACAGCAATGGACCCCAATCAAAAGCAAATGGTTGAAATGTCAGAAATAGAATTCAGAATATAGATGGCAAATAAGATGAATGGAAATGAACAGAAAGTTGAAAACCAACAAAAAAGCCAAAAAAATATTTCAGGAAATCAATGAAAAAATTGCTAAAGAGCTAGTTATAATAAGAAAGGATGTAATAGAACTGAAAGAAGTGAAAGAGTCACTTAGGGATTTTCAAAATACAGCATAAGGCTTCACCAACAGGCAAAACCAAGAAAGAATCTCAGAGGTTGAAGACAAGGCTCTCAAGCTAATCCAGTCATTGAAAGAGACAGAAAGGAGAACAAAGAGGACTGAACAATCATTCAGAGAAACATGGGACTATGTGAAGTGAACTAATCTAATTATAGGTATCACTGAGGGAGAGGAGGAAAGAGCAAAAAGCATGGAAAATCTATTTGAGGGAATTATTGAGGAAAACGTCACTGGGATTGTCAGAGATTCAGATATCCAGATACAAGATAGTTATTGAACACTGGGAAGATTCACAGCAAATAGGACATCTTCAAGACACATAGTCATCAACTTGGCCAAAGTCAAAAAGAGGAAGAAAATTCTACAAGCAGCAGGACAAAAGCAGCAACTAATCTACAAAAGAAAACCCATCAGGCTAACAGAAGACTTCTCAGTGGAGACCTTACAAGCCACAAGGTATTGGGGCCCCATCGTCAGTCTTCTTAAACAGAACAACTAACAGCCAAGAATCTTGTATCCTGCAAAACTAAGTTTTATAAATAATGGAGAAATGAAGACTTTTCCAGACAAGCAAGCACTAAGGGAATTTGTCACTACCAGACTTGCCCTACGGAAATACTTAGAACTCCATGGATCAGCACAATACATACTCAGCAGTGAAAATCACCAAAAAGTTAAAGCTCACAGCTCTTATAAAACAGTAGGACAAGAGGGAAAACAAAACAGTAAGATATGACCCAGCATGATGAATAGAACAGCATGCCGCATATGAATACTAACACTTAACATAAATGGTCTGAATGCCCCATTTAAAAGACAGACTGGCTGAATGGATGAAAACACATAACCTAAGTATCTGTTGTTTCCAGGAAACACATCTAACCCACTAGGACTCACACAGACTCAGGGTGAAGGGATGGAAAAAATATTGCACAGAAATGGAAACCAAAATAGAGCAGCTGCAGCCATTCTCATATCAGATAAAATAGGCTTCAAATCAACAACGGTAAAGAAAGACAGTGATGGTCACTATAAAATTGTAAAGAAAGCAATTCAACAAGAAGAACAGGGAATAGGGACAAGATGGTGGACCAAAGACACCACCAGCCCGAACATCCCTGTAAGATGGAGAAATTTTAGATGAAAGAGGAAAAACAGACAGACAAACAAACATAGATTGGATGAGGGTCTGAAGGAAGGGTGCCTGGACCTACAGGAGATTCCACAGGAAGAAGTTGTGGAGCAGAAGTGGAAGGAGAAAGGCGCAGAGACCAGTGAGAAGGTTAGGTGGATTGGCTGACATCCCCCTCCCTCATATCTCAGACTGTTGGAGGGCTCCCGGGTTGCTGGAGAGACCTTCTGCCGAGGTGAGCCCAGAGATGGCTGCTGCCAGCGAGTGGAGAGCTGCTTATGGACAGGGTACCACGCTCTTACTACTCCCCCTCCCCGGGCACCTCCCACCCCACAGACCCAAACTGGACAGCAGGTGCCATATTGCTCCGCTACCCACTGGGCACCTTTGCCCTCGCCAGGGAGCCTCAATCCCTAAGGTTCCATTTTCTTGTCTCCACACAACTGTTTCCCAACTCCGGCCCAGACTGCCCGAGCCACAGAAGTCCAGTGGGTCCCGGGAGACCTTCATGATTCCAGAGCCCTGTCGTTCTGTGTGGTCTGCCTCCCAGACAGAGGGTTGGAGACAGCCAGAAGGTGGACTTTCCTCCCCGTAGACTCTTTTTCGCCCCTTCCCCTCCCCCACCTGTGGCTGGGGAGAGAGACAATTGAGCCACCACACGTGAATGGGGCTCAGACCTTTCATTTTGGGGTCCTGCAGCAGACTTAGGGCAGGTCAGACTGTGAGCTCCCTGCCTGCTGGCCCTCCTTGGTGCTGATTGCTGGTGTCTCCAGCAGAGCGGAACATACCTCAACGTGGAGGGACATTGAATCAGCTTGGGCACCCCATGAGAGAGACTTGAGACCGGTATCCTTCTCCCTAGTATGGTCAGGGTTTGATCTCCAGGGCCCATATGTGTATTAATCAAATTTCAGAAGCTTCTTGGTTGGAAATGAAAGAAACCTGAAACCTGCTAGCTTAAGAAATCAAATTTGTTTGTTAACACTGGTTGTCTCTAGACTTTTTTGATTGTTCTTCTCTATCAGAAATACATTTTTTGGAATGCAACCCCAGTGTGGGTATATTTTTTATATACATATATGACTATATTATAATCTATTATAATAATACATTATGTACATTATAAAAAGACACAAATATTTCACTTTTCAAAGGATAATACAGAATAAGACTTCTACTTCTTTTTTGTTTTTTTACTTCTTACTCTCTTTTTTTTTAAATGGCTTCACTGTTTCAGATTGGCTTTTTGGGGGGGCTAGGACCATGGCTGCTGCTGGCATTGGGCTCATTTCTTAACAGTCTGCATTTATTTATTCAACAAATTATGAATGGAGTGTATACTCCAGAAGATTGGGGGAAAGGGTGTTGGGTTGGCAAAATTAAGAGATGCTACTTAAGCCTTGTGGGCCAAGAGTATGTTAGCTAAGAGTTCTTTCGTGACATATCTGAAGATGCCTATTCTTTATCTTTGTTGACTTTTTATCAAGGCTAACCTTTACACTGTCTCTACATTCTCTGAAATGAATCTTTAACCACATGTATTACCTTAACCTTTTATAGTAGTAGTGAGGGTGAAAGGTAGAAAAAGAAGATGGAAATCTCTGGTATTTTATGAACATATCCAGTCTGTTCCCTGAATGGCCATTGATGTATAAAGGGTATATTTAATTTGAAGACATTCCATACTTTATTTCCTAAGGCATGGAAATTGGCCAGTGTATTTTTTAAAGCACTTCTTAAATTAAATTTAAAACAAAAGGAATTTCTAAATGTCTCTGCATAAATGAGAAAACTTTGTTAACCCGTAATGTTTCATCTTCCACATTTCCAAATATTCTGAGTAAGCAAGTTTTGGGGGATGTATTTTTGTTTATTGGATTTTGATAGTATTAAAAACATTGATCCAATATGGTGGTGAGGGCTGCATTATTTGAATTCTGTATAGTAGTGAGTGACATAATATTAACTCATAGTGGTATTCACTATTAGGGGCAAAACTGAGTACTAGATTTTGATGTTTCTGAAATGGTGACTATAAAAAGCATGAGGCTAATTTCTGTAAAGAATATGATCTATACTGTTACTAAACTGTTTAATAATTATAGTATTTGATACCATATTCTTCTTAAAAAATTATGCCATTATTTAATTTATAGTGTTTGAGCTAGGTTGGGTTTGGTTCCATTGTAAAACAAGGACTCTTATATTAGAGCAGCAAGGTGAGCGTCATGTGTTTGAATACTTAATTTAGATGTGGAATATTGTATATTATGGATAGGATGTTAAACTAGAGGCTCTAAAAAGTTCCTAAGTAATAGAGTTCGTTGGTGAATTTCTTTGCGTTACTATTATAGGATTTTGACAATGCTTTTCTATGTTGTAGTTTTGGGTTTTGTACATGTAGTTGGTGAGAAATAAACTGGAAATTCTCTGTGGGTTGGAATCCGATGTGGCTTCAAAAGGCAATCAAAATATTTTAGCATACATGTGCCAGGTAAATTTTTAAGTGGACTTTCCATAGGCTTCAAACTTTGAGGCCAAATAATGTAGAGTGACTTTATAGTTGCAAACAGACTCCTGTTGACTTACATTTGGTTTTTAAATTTGTGGTGGGAAATCAATAGCTGATTAAGCAAACAACAAAAAAAATATCTTTGTGCATTCTTAGTACAGCTTGTTCCCATTCACTTGTGACAAGCTGTTTGGGGAAGAGTTCTGAGATGACATGCCAAGACTTGATTTCTTCTAGTGGGTTTTCTTCATATTTTTAAAATGATAGGTGTATTTCAAGATTGAGAATTTTCTGAATTTTTAAAAGACTTTCCCCAGAATAATTTAATTGAATAATTTTAGATTTTTTAGCAGTACCTAAGTGCAGATATATGTTTTCCTCCCTCTTTTCTTCTAATTTATTTGAGAGTTTGAGGAAAGGAATATTGTAGTACTATTATGGTGGCCAAATTTAGAAAGATGTAGGTGAATTTATTGTCTTTCAGATTACATTATTCTTATTTATATGAGTAAATAAGAATAGAGATAACACATGTAATTTGAGGTCTACATCTGGTTTTGAGTTAAGTGAATCTGTTCCAAGCTCAGTTATCTTCAATGGTGATTTTCCCAGCTTTAAATTAGGAACTTGGCATTGAACACCATGTGATTTTGTGTAAGTAAATTGTGATGTTTCAGATTGTGATGTTTTCTGTCACTTCATAATTCTAATTTTAAAATTTCAGTTTTTAAAGTAGGATAATTCACTCCAGAAAAGTCTGAAATCTGTGATTTTCTATATACTGCCAGGTGATTTGATGGTCAAGGGTTTGAATCAAACTGAATATCCTTTATTAGAAATATGGTAGCTCATTTTATCCACCCACCCATAGAATTGTAACCATGGATTTTCTGTCTTTTATTTATAAAACTATAGGAGACCCTTTGTATTTGTATTTGAAAATTTCTTGAAAACTCAGAAATAGAGATATTTATGAACTTTTCCTGCACTGGTAATATAAAGTGAAGAATAGGGGATAAGCTTAAAGCACAAGCCATTTACTACTCTTTTGCCTTATTTAAAAAAAAGTTTGCTTTTATAATTATTGGTCTGAATTGAACAGGGTTTCATTTTGAATATTGCAGGTACCACAAAGTCTTTTCTTATAGCTATTATCTACTTGTATAATGCCATCTACTAAATTATAAATGCGTTGAAGATAGATAGGGGTTACTATAAATTCATCTATGTATTCTATTATACTTAACTTCTCTTATAACAGCTTACATAGAATAAGTTTGTTGAATTAGTAAATAATGAGTTTGTTGAATTAATTTAGATTGACTTGAATTAGAGGGGAGGAATTAGACAGATTGAATAATAAGAATAAACTGAGGGAAGCTAAGTCTTATAGTCATTCCAGATGTCTTCTTATTTTAGTTTAAGTAACCGAGAATGGTGATGTTTGATTCACCTTTGAAATTGTTATGACTGAATGATCAGAGATAGTAGCAAGTCTTTGTTCTGCAATTTACCTTTCAATAAGCTGCCCTGTGTAATAATTCTGGTGTTAAAAAATACCGTTACTATATTTTGTTTCAAGGGATAAGTTTCATGAATTAATGTCTAGATTAATCTCCTAAGTTTCTTTTCTCCTAACCCTACTATTTAAAAAAATTAATGTGTAATTTACATATATTATAAATGAACATATTGAGGGTGTATAGTTTGTTGAGTTCTGATAAATACGTACCTGTGTTACAATACTCCAATCAAGTTATAAAACATTTCCAATTCCTCAGAAAGTGCCCCTATTTGCCCTGCAGTCAATCTTTCTCCATATACTCTACCCTACCCCCAGCATCCACTCATCTGATTTCTATTACATAGATTAGTTTTGCCTGTTCTCAAACTTCATATACATGGAATTTTATAATATATGCTCTCTGTGACTGGCTTAATTTGCCCAACATGATGTTTTTGATTTATTATTATTAGTAGTATTGTGAAGACTTTTTAAATAGTGTAGTGAGAAGTGTTAGAGAACATCCCCCTGGTTAGTGGTGAGAAAATTCCTGTGAATGTCATTGTTTAATTAAACGATCAAAGAAAAAATCTATGTTAGTGATAATACCTATAATATCCTTTTGCAACCTAGATAGGAAGTATTTCTTTTGGTAATTGTTATGGGCATCTACTGAATATTCACAAGGTCCATTTGAATCTGGACATTAAAATCTTCATTTTATTTATTTTGTCAGAATAGTCAAGTTTGTCTTAATTACTGAATACTGACTACTCTGAAAATATCATCTTTTGGTTTTGGAAGAAAGAAAACTCTATTTTTATTTAGTTTTTATTCTCACATTTGGTTTTGATCTTGGTTATAGCTAAGGATATGTAGAGATGGGCCTTTGTCTGTTTAACAATGCCTATGGAATGGGTCACACTTCATTGGGAGACATAACTCAGGTGTGAGTGCCTTAACTCTTGGTATCATCTTATTTTTTTTTTTCAAATTGTGGAAAGATACCCATAACATAAAATTGATGATCTTTACCATTTTAAAGTGTACAATTCAGTGGCATTAAGTATAATCACATTGTTTTGCTAGCATTACCATCATCCATGCACAGAATTCTTCATCTTGCAAAACTGAAACTTCATCATTCTTAATTTAAAAAACATTTTACAAAAAGAGGTTATAGTACTAACTCCTTTATCCAGCTCAGCTGGGCCTGGTAATTGTTAAGTTTAGAAAAATACTTTTTGCTAGAGTGTGGGTGGATAGTCATGAAAAAGTGGTATGTACATAACTTAAAACACAATATATATTTATAGCCCGGCCTTTTGATATTAGACCCAAAATCTTTTCTATGAGCATAGGACTTCTGATTAGAATTTATCATGGATTTTCTTAAATCACACCTTTAAATATCATCTTCAATTTCTAGTTTCAATTTCCTTTTGAGTGTAGTGAGACAGTTGCAAAATAGTCTCAGTGGAGATTATCCTAAATTTTTATAAATAGTCTTGCCTCTTGACAGCAATTTTTTTTCAAAGCAACTAGTCTTTATCAAGTTGTTATAAAGTAGTGAACTTTCTCATGGAAGCAACTACTTCCACTTCTATTTATAGATTTTAAAAGTATATTTAATGAAATTATATAATTATATCAAGAAATAAAACTAATATAAAAATGGGAACAAAAACAATTATTTCTTAATGATATACAATTCAGCTGATAGGAACATAAGTGCAAGCTTTTGCCTTAGTAACCATGACCCTTTCCTTCACACTGTGAAAATCAAAGGTAATGGGAAGCATTGGCTCATTTCATGCTTATCTCATGAATTACTTACATTAAAGACAATGAAAACAACTTTTAGCATGGATAGTAAATTGATAATTTGAAAGTTTCTAAAGTTTCAGTATCTTACATTAACAGGTACAAATGGGCCTTCTGCTTTCTTTCCTATTGTCACAAATAGTGAGTCTGTTCATGCCATAGAATGAAATTACAGCTTTTGTTTTAGTTACCTGTTGCTGTGTAACAAACTACCCCAAAACTTTAGTGGCTTAAACAATATTTTGTGTTGCTCATAATTTTGAGGGTCAGGTATTTGGGAAGGCTTTTGCTGGTCTTATACTGTTGAAGTCAGATGGTGGCTCTGGCTGGAGACATCTGAAGGCCTTTTCATTCACGTCTAGCATCGAAGCCAGAATAACTGGGTAGAGTGTGAGATTGATTAAGTGGTTCTGTTTTCATGTGGTCTCTCCATAGGGCTAATTTGGGCTACTTTGTAGCTTGGTGTTCTCAGATTCAAATTTCTTTTATGGAGGGTCGTATTCTCCAGAGCAAGTGTTCACGAGACAGTAAGTGGAAGCTGCCTCTTTCTTAAGGCCCGGGCCTAGAAAATGGCCACATACTACTGTTTAAAGCAATCACAAAGCCCACCCACATTCAAGGGGAGGAGACATAGACTCTGCCTTGCTATAGGAGGCATGCCAAAGAATTTGTGACCATCTTTAATATGTCAAAGGATTAAATGGTGTATAATGAATGATAGTCTTATTTTAAAAAGCTTGAGAATATTTCTGGTGGATGTCAACATTTCAGACATTTTTTTTTATTTCTTCCTTGACCGAATGATCATTCAGGAGTGTGTTGTTTAATTTCTATGTATGGTTTCTGAGGTTCCTCTTCGTATTGATTTCTGGCTTTATTCCAATGTGGTCTGAAGAGACTTGATTATGATTTTGATTTTTAAATATTTTTTAAGACTAGTTTTGTGGCCTAAACTGTGATGTATCTTGGAGAATTTTCCATGTGCTAATGAAAAGAATGTATATTATGTAGTTGTTGGGTGGCATGTTTCATAAATGTCTGTTAAGTCCATTTGGCCTAAAGTCCAATTTCAGTCCAGTGTATCTTTGTTGATTTTCTGTCTTGATGATCTGTCTAGTGCCGTGAGTGGCAAATTGAAGTCCCCCACTATTATTGTTTTGCTGTCTATCTTTTTCTTTAGGCTAGTAATATTTGTTTTGTGAATCGAGGTACTCCAGTGTTGGGTGTATATATATTTAAGATCATTATATTCTCTTATTGAATGGGTCCTTTTATTATTATGTAATGACCTTCTTTGTCTTTTTTTTTTTACCGTTTTTTATTTAAAGTTTATTTTATCTGATATAAGTATAGCTATTCCCATTCACTTTTGGTTTCTGTTTGTATGGAATATCTTTTTCCACCCCCTTACTTTCAGTCAATATGTATCTTTATTTGTAAGGTGAATTTCTCGTAAGCAACAAGTATTAATAGTTAAATCATGTTTTTCTATCCATTCTGCCAATCTGTATCTTTTAAGTGGAACATTTCATTCATTCATGTTCAGGGTTAATACTGATATGTTAGGCTTTGTTCTTGTCATATTGTTAGGTGATTTCAAGTTGTTGTATAATTTCCTTGTTTCTTTCTTTTTCTGTCTTTTTTTCTTTGTGGTTTGCTGAAGTTTTGTCAGGTTACCATCTAATTCCTTTCTCTTTTTCCTTTGTACAATTTTTTTTATAAGACCTGTGAGTTTTATATTTTTGTATGTTTTTGTGATGGTGAATATTGACCTTTTGTTTACCTTGAGTATTTCCTGTAGGGCTGGTCTTGTGGTGATGAATTCTCCCATTGTTTGCTTGTCTGGGAAAGACCTTCTTCCTTTTTCATTTATGACACTTATTCTCCAGCAGCACATAAAATTCTCAGTGGCAGCTTTTTTCTTTCAGCACTTTGAAAATGCCATACCATTCTCTTCTGACCTGTGAAGTTTCTACTGAGAGGTCCACTATTAGTCTGATGGGGTTTCCTTTATAGGTGACTAGATGCTTTTCTCTTGCTAGTTTTGAAATTCACTCTTTCTCTTCAACTTTAGTCATTCTGATTATAATATACCATGGTGAAAAACTTTTTACCATGTATTTGCCTTCAGATTGTTGGGTCTTCTGTGTCCGAATATCTAACTCTCTTGGTTATCCCGGGAAGTTTCATTGATTATTTTCTTAAATAGGTTTTCTAAACTTTTTGATTTTTCTTTCCCCTCAGGAATACCGATAGTTTGTATGATTCATCACTTTATGTAGTCCCAGAAGTCTCAAAGGCTTTGCTCTTTCCTTTTTTATTCTTTTTTCTCTTGTTTTTATGTGAATGGATTATTTTAAAAGTCCTGTCTTCAAGTTTTGAGATTCTTTCCTCTGCTTGGTCTAGTCTGTTCTTGAAGCTTTCTAATGTGTTTTATATTTCCTTCAATCAATTTTTCAGCTCCAGAATTTCTTTTTTTTTTAAATTATATCCATCTCCTTAGTAAATTTCTCATTCATATTTTGAATTAATTTTCTGAATTCTTTGTGTTGGTTTTCAGATTTCACTTCCATCTAATTGAACTTCTTTAGAGTCAATATTTGGAAATCTTTATTTGGCGTTACGAGAAATTCTTTTGGATTGGGATCTGTTGTTGGACAGTTGTTGTAGTCCTTCGGTGATGTCATATTTCCTTGCTTTTTCATGTTTCCTGTGTCTTTCTCTTGACATCTACACATCTGATATAACAGTCGCTTGTTCTGATTTTTTGAAATTGCTTTTGAAGGGAAGAATTTTTTCTTGAAGATACATATATATGTTATTGGTTGAGTAGGACACTTTGGCTTTGATTTTGGGTGCCTGCAGTAGTGTGATCTTTGTTTGAATTCTTAGGTAGTACACAGGGTCAATGGTATCTGTGGTTTCCTTGGTGGCTTAGGAAACAGTTATTTCATTTGAGGCTGTGGTGAAGTTTTGCTGGAGATTTAAATGGCCGCCAACTCTGTTTGTGCCCTAGTGGTGGAAGCAGTGGGCTGAATGTGCCTGATTTTGGGCTCCAGGCAGCTTATGCTGGCAGCATTGTTAATGTGTCCTGGGGGGCCAATTCTTAGGCCTTTTGGTAGCTTGCTCAGAAACTAGTAGTTGGAGCAGAGGCCCAGGTGAGTGGGTGGGTTCTCAGTCCCCTGAGGAGTTGGTGTGCTGTAGGACGTGGCAGTAGAGTGGTGGAGCCCTTCATTAGGATTCAAATTGTCCATGTTGGTGTTACTTGGCACCCTGGTCCTGTGGCCAAAGAGGGTGGGGCCCTTCTCAGGCAGCCTGTACTAGCTGGGAACCATGGGAAGTGCAGTTCACTTGAGACTCAGTCCCACAGCTGCCAGCTGCGGGATGATGGGCACCATTCCAGATGTCTCCTGGAAAGCTTGGTTTCCCAGGTGGGCCTGCAGCTTTATCCATCCTGTGGGCATAAGTTCCCTTTCTGATACGATGCCTCTATGCAATCTCCAAGTAGCTCCCTATGTTAGGCCCCAGAGCTGCATGAGTTAGGTGTTCTCTTGTAGCCAAGATTGTAAAAGCTCATGGAGCACTGGGGCCTTCTCTTTTATTGTTGCCCTGCATCGAGGATCTTCTCCCTGCTGTTAGCAAGTTCCCAGCTGGACAAGTTGCCCTGAACCTTCTCCTTACCCATTTTTGGTGCTTCCTATTGCGTCTGTGGTGAATCCTAGCATTCTTTCCTGATGATCTGTTCAAAATGTGAGAATCGGCTTAGTGTTCTGGTTCCTCTCTCTGGAGGAGGCATATACTACCTGTGTCTAGTCTGCCATCTTGATTCGAGTTTCCATAACAATAAATTTTAGTAAAAAAATTATTCACAGCTCTACCTCCCTTACAATGCTGATCATTGTTCTATGCCCTCCTTCAATTTCTTTTTCTTTTTTTTTTTATTTCAGCTCATTATGGGGGTACAAAAGTTCAGGTTATATATATTGCCCATGCCCCTCCATCCCCCTGAGTCTGAGCTTCAAGCATGTCTATTCCCTAGACAGTGCTCATCGCACTCATCACGTAGGTATGCACGCATCCCCTCCCCCCCTCCCCCCCCAGTCAGAACTTCAAGCGTGTCCATTCCCCAGACAGTGCGCATTGCACTCATCAAGTAGGTATACACCCATCCCTTCCCCCCAGCCCCCACCTCTGTCCGATACCCAATTGGTGTTATTCCCAAATGTGCACTTAGGTGATGATCAGGGAAACCAGTTTGCTGGTGAGTACATGTGGTGCTTATTTTTCCATTCTTGGGATACTTCACTTAATAGAATGGGTTCCAACTCTCTCCAGGAGAACCAAAGAGATACCATATCACCGTTATTTCTTATAGCTGAGTAATATTCCATGGTATACATATACCACATTTTGCTAATCCATTCATGAATTGAACAACTCAATTTCTTTATTATGAATGTAATAGGTGTTGTTTTTAGAGACTTTCTTATAGAAAAGCAGTATGTAGAAGTATATACAGCTATGATATTGCACATGAATGGAAATTAGAAATTAATTACTAAAACGTTTATGTATCTCAAGTGGTTGAATTGTTTTCTTTGATTTTCGTGCATCCCTCACTAATGGTTATGTTAATTTCTCCCATCCAGTTACCTTAATATCTTTCTTTTACTAAACTGTGGTAGGCAGTCCAGTGTCCCTTAAAGATATCAGATTCTAATCCCTGGAACTGGTAAGTGTTATTTATCTAGAAAAAGGGTTTTTGAAGATATGATTAACCTAAGGATCTTGAGATGGAGAAATTATATTAGATTATCTGAGTGGGTCCTAAAAGCTGTCACAAGAGAGAAACAGAGGCATATTCTGCAGACATACAGAAGACAAAATAATGTGAAGACAGAGCAGAAAGAGATTTGAAGATACTAGCCTTTAAGATTAAAATGATGTGGCTATACACCAAGGAATACTGGCAGCCACTAGAAGCTAGCAGAGTCGAAGAACGGGTTCTCCTCTAGGGTCTCTAGAGGGAGGCATCCTTGTCAACTCTTTGAGTGGAGCCCCGTATGGACTTCTAGCCTCCAGAATTATGGGAGAATAAACTTCTATTGTTTTTAGCCATCATGCTTTTGATAATTTGTTACATCAGCTACAGGAAACTAATATATATAAATATATATTTCTATAATTACTGAAAGAGTTAATCATAAAAGAAAAGATTCAAGCAATCTGATCCTCTCTTCCTATGACCTGAACATAATCACAGATGACTTCCTTACTTTTCTTACTGTTAGTGCCTCCTTATCCTTTGGGTCATAGCTTAAATTTCAGCTCTACAGATGAACCTTCTTTTACCACCCAGTTCTTTATTTTTTTTTTCTATATCAATTTCTTTTTTGTTTTATGTATCATTCATCATTCGTGTTCTTGGAGTGAGAGAGACTTTCTTAACCGCCATTGTAAATCTACAAGTTATAAAGAAAGAAAGATATATTTGTATGAAACTTAACTTTCGAATGAAAGAAATATACCACACAAACAATGGGTTTAGTAAAAATATTTCCAATGCAGAGAAAAGAAAGAGTTGCCATCTGTTATAACTGCTTAGATATTGACAAAAAGGAAATAAACAGCAATGTAGGAAAATGAGCAAAGAATATGAAGAAGCAAATCCAAATGGCCAACAACATATTATAAGATGTTCTAATTCACTAGTAAAGGAATGTAAATTAAAGTATCTATGTGATATGTAACCTCGTACCTATCAAACTGCCTCCTTCACCCCCACCCTGAACCCTGTCCCCAGTGAATAAAGAGAGGTGGGTGAGAAAAGAACCAACATTAATGTTTTACTGGCAGGAACCTAAGGGAGAAGTTATTTTTATACTTTGCTAGTAGAAATGTGGATTAGTAGAGCTTTTTTGGACAGTGATCTGACAACATCTATTAAAATTAAAAATTTATATACCAGTTGACCTGGCAGTCTTATTTTTTGGAATCTAGCCTGTAGAAACATGCCTCCACATGTAAGGATTTCTGTACAAGCATTTGTAGTGGCAAAAAAATAGAAATTTGGTATATGTCACTCAATAGGGAAATGGTCAAATAAATATGTGTTTGTTATGTATCTACATAATGGAATCTAAGTAGTCATTAAAAAGAGTGAATCAGATACATATCAGTAAACTAGGAGGGATTTCCATGGACCATTATTACATAAGAAAAAATAAGATGATGAAAAATGTGTGTGGTATATTATATTTAAAAAACATACAGTGATAGCACCATTTTAAATGTAGACATGTTTATGAAAATACATATTTTTATATTATTATATCAGAATAGAGATACAGGCTAGATACATAGTAGGTTTTTAGCTTGGACCATCTGGGTGGGTGAATGGGTAGAGCTGTCATGTTGTGGGAGGGAGGGTAGGGAGGGCATGTGAGGTGGGGAACCATGCGTTCAAAGGAAAATGAAAGACTGCATTAAAAACAACAGTTTTGATGGTATCATATTTATATGATTTAAAGTTGAAATTAAAACTTAGGTGTAGAGATTTTTTAAAAATTGCGTGGGATGGTATTAATTATTATAGCTTTTTTGGAAAGTGATTCAGCAAACTATATCAAGCAGTGTTCATGCTCTTTGAGCTAATCATTTTATATTTGGGAGTTTATATTTAGGTGATAACCTGAAAGAAGAAAAAAGTTAATGCATGAAGACATCATTGTGATGTTAGCTATATAATAGGGACTAAATTATATGCTAGGGAATATAATAAAATTTATCCAGCATAAACTAATGTTTAAACTTTCTCTTTTTAAACTTTAATGTTTAAAAATAGGAAAATGGTTAAATTGTCGTATTGATGAAATATTATATAGACATAAATAATACAATTATGAAGGCCATTAATAACTTAGAACTTTATATTATATAATTGAAAAAGAAATTTATAATTGCATATACAGTTTGTATATGCATTTATTTGAATACTGCAGGTAAATAAGATAAAATGAAAACAGTATGGTGGGATTATAGTGAATTCTGTTTATCTCATTTTGACAGTAAAATCTGGAGAAAAATGTTGCTCAATTATCAGAAAGCAAAATTTAGAAGAAACACTCATTAAAAATTAATATCTAGCTATGTAACTTCGTGGGGCAGATTTTCTTTGTTAGAAAAACACAAAGAAATTTTGTAGTTTAGCCTTAGGCATTTGCAGAATGTTTAAATTTGGAATAAGGTTGGCATTTTTTATCAATATCTTATTCTGAAAATTGCAGTCTCTTCATGATTTATTAATGAGAAATCTCTGGTTTCATGTGTCATATTTCTTAACTAGGAGAAAATTTTGGAGTAAGTCTTCAGAAACAATTAGCCTAACTTCTTAATTTTACACTCACAGAATTGGTACAGATTTAGACAGCCAATTTTGTAACAGCTTAGCTATTGTACGTTATTTAATCATTTGACAATTGTATTGGTGTTTCTAAAATATACTAATATGTTATGGAGCTAAGGCAAACAGGTGATAAATTTGTAAAGCAATTCAAGGAAAAATGTAGTATAAGCCAAAACACATTTAAACGAGATACATTTAAAGTTTATTTTAATAAAGTACATACCTTAACTTTTTGAAGATATGTGGAATTAAAAAAATTTTCATTTTGAAATAATTATAGATTCACAGGAAGTTGCAAAGATAGTACAGAGAAGTCTTGCGTACTTTTTACTCAGTTTCCCAAATGGTCAGATTTTATATAACTATGGTACAACATCAGAACAACAGAACAAGGATAGTGTGTATATAGTTCTATGCTATTTTATCACATCTGCAGATTTATATAACCAATACTGCAATTAAGATACAAAACTATTCTATCACCACAAAGATCTTCCTTGGGCTACTCCTTTACAAGTACTCCCACCCACTCCCTCTCCACCATCCCTAACCCCTAGCAACCATTAGTTTGTTCTCTATCTTTATAATTTTGTCATTTTGAGACTGTTACATAAGTGGAATCATACAGTATGTAACCTTTTGAGATTGGCTTTTTTTCACTCATCATAATGCCCTTGAAATCCATCCAACTTGTTGCATGTAACAATAGTTCTTTCTTTTTTACAGTTAATAAGTATTACAGTGGTATGGATGTGGCAAAATTTGTTTAACCATTCACTTATTTTAGGACATTTTGGTTGTTTCTAGGTTTTGGCTATTACAAAGCTTTGAACAATCACGTACAGATTTTTGCATAGATGTAAGTTTTCATTTCTCTGGGATAAATGCCAATGAGTGCAATTGTTTGGTCTTATGTATTTAATTTCTAAAGAAACTGAAAAACTGTTTTCTCAAGTACCATGTTACATTTCCATCAGGAATATTTGGAAGATCCACTTTGTCTACATCCTTGCCAGCATTTGGTACTGTTACTACTTTTAATTTTAGCTATTCTAGTAGGTGTGTAGTGATATATCATTGTGGTCTTAATTTGCATTTCTCTAAAGACCAGTGATGTTCAGCATCTTTTTATTTGCTTAGTTGCCGTCCCTTTTGTATATTCTCTTTGAAATGTCTCTATATCTTTTGTCCACTGAAAAGAATACACATTCTTTGCATATGTACATGGAACTTTCACCAAGATAAACTATATCCTTGGTTATAAAACAAATTTCAGTAAGTTTAAGAGTATTTCCTGTTCTTTTTTTCCTGAAAAAGTTTGTATAGAATTAGTGTTCTCTCTATTAGCTCCTGATATTTGCCTGGGTACAGAGGGTGGGAAGGTTTTCTGCCTTTCCCCCAGGTGGCAGCTTGGATTTGCTTTGTATGAAGAATGAAGCATGGGCTGTGGGTAGCTAATCATTTTCTTCAGTCCTGTACAAAAAGAAAGGTTCTTTCAGGTAATCTGTCCTGCCCTAGTCTTTCTCTTGAGTTCCTAGTGGAGTTCTTGGTGGGCATTTGGGTTGTTTCTATGGATTACTGTTGCAAATAGTGTTGCTATGAATATTGTTGTGCAAGACTTCTGGTACACGTGTGAGAGTTTCTCTAGGGCATGTAACTGGAAATGGAATTTCTCATTAAGTTATACCAGTGTTCAGCTTTACAAGGTAGTGCCTGGTTGCTTTTCAAAGTGGTCGTACCACCAATTTAGCACCCCCTACTTATAATAGCTGTCACTGTTCCAGCATTGTTATTATCTACATCTTAAATTTTTCAGGTTCAGTGAGTATGAAGTAACATCTTACTATTTTAAAATGTATATTTCCTTGATAATCTTTGAGGTTGAGAATCTTTCATTTGTTCATTCAACAAGAATACATTGAGCACCACCTCTGTGCCAGGCAGTTCTAGATGCTGGAGATACATTAGTGACCAAACTGATAAAAGTGCCTTTCTTCGTGGAGCTTTATATTTAGTGGGGTGAAGACAGATAATAAACATAATAAATAAAGAAATAGATAAATTCAGTATATTAGAAAATGGTGAGTGCTGTGGAAAAGTCAGCAGGGAAAGGGGAATCAGGAATGCTGAAGCAAGATCTGTATCATTTAAAATTCGGCAGTTACGGTGAAAGGGATATTTTAACTAAGACTTGGTGGAAATGAGAAAGTTAGCCAACCATCTATCTGAAGGAAGACCATTCTAGACAGAGAGAACAGGCTGTGTAAAGACTTAAGGCATTAAAAAATAAAGGTGGCTTAGCTATATTAATATTATCCCATGTCAACTTTAAAATAAAAAGTCATATTAGGACTGATCATTATAAGGTTAAATTTACTGTCCTATTTTTCTTTGATTTGGTTTTGAGATCTGTATCTGGAACATGGCTATAAACTCTAACCCTTCCCTGAGGGGGCTCTAGGGGGTTTGGTTGTGGATGTTTACAATGTGCCTTTAGCAGGATACTTCTTCATCCCTGACATGGCCTAATGCCTAAGTGTCTTCTGACCCATGACCAGGTATCCCTCTGACAGGAAACTCATTTATACTGGCAGATGCCCTGTGGCTCTTCTCTGACCTGTGTCTAGTTTGGTCTTACCAAGATAGTTACTCCTTAGGAAAGTTAGGTTTAGGTGTGTTGGTCAAGTGAGACACAGAGGAGGCAGCACAGCAAAACATATGAAATAATAGAAAAAGTGTAATACTTACACATCTAGAGAAAAGAGGACAGCATGCTTTTCAGGACCAGTGGGAAGGTGGGGCAGCATCTGGGATATGTGTGCTCAATTGGCAGGTGGCAGGTGAGAAAGAGAGAGAGAGGAACATGTGGGCCAAAAACTTTATTAGGGTTTAAAGCATTACCCAAGAGGTTTCCTGCAGGGAGTTTTAATTGGCGGATTTATAAGCAAATAGACACAAGTTCCCTGGAGTCATGCTGTAACTGAGAGTGGGTCATGGCAGCATATCTGGGCAGTCCAGGCAGGGTGTGGGGATCAGTGGGGTGAGTCAAATAGGTTGTGTCTAGCTGTCCCATAGGTAAGTGGTCACTAGGAGGCAATTATATAAGGAAGATATCTGGAACAATCACGTAGAGGAACTGGGTGAAGGGAGACCTGGAAACCATGTTAAGGGAGACTAAGCCCTGTTTCTGGTATGAGAAAGTTAAACTTATATTTAAAATGGATGCCAAGGCAACATAAAATTATCAGAATTCACTACATTCGCCGAGAATGTATAACATCAAATATGCAGGAAAAAATTGACAGAATTTTATGGAGCAATAGTACTTCTGCTATTAAAGTGGAACATTTCAACTCACCTCCTGTGATTATTGATAGATCAAGAAAAAAAATCAGCAAGGATATAGAATTACTAAATAATACAGTTCAGGGACACATATGGAATTCAATATACATAGAATGAAAAAGAGACATAACCACAGATAAACCAGAGATTAAAAAGATAATCAGAATACTGTTAATAACTATATGCCAACTATTTAAAAATAAATAGCGTTTCTAGGAAAATATTACTTACAAAAGCTGAGGGAAAAATTAAAAGTCTGAATCGTCCTGTAATTATAAGAAATTGAATCTTCCCACAAAGAAAGCAACAAGCCCAGATGACTTGCCAATGAGCAAGTTGCTACCAATATTTCAAGAAATAAATTATGCCAATCTGATGCAATCTCTTAATTAACACAAAAAGGGATGATTCCCCAGCTAGTTCTGAAAGCCCAGCATAATCCTGATGTCCAAACCAAATGATGACATTATAAGAAATGAAAATTACATTATGACTAATAAAATTTTTTGACTTTCTTTAGCACACACACACAAAAAAGAAATGAAAATTACAGATGTATTTCACTGCTGAATGTAGACCTGGTAATCTCAAACAAGATGTTAGCAAATTGAAAACAGCATTTAAAAGAAAACATCATTACTAAGTTAGGTTTATCCCAAGTATGCAAGGATGGCTTACTATTAGATGATCCATAAATGTAAACAATGACATTGATAGATTAAAATAGAAAAAAACATATGATAATTTCAGTAGATACACCTGAAAACATTTGAAAATCAATGTAAATTCATGATAGGAATGCTTAGCAAATTAGGAAAAGAAGGAACTTTTTAAAAATTGTCAAGGAATATTTAAAAAAAACAACCAATGAAACAGTCATCATCAGCAGCCATCTTTTTAATTAGGGAAATATTAAAAAACTCCCTTTAAAATCAGGAATGATAAAAGCATGTTATCACATGTTCCAGTTATTGCTACATAACAAAACATCCCAAATTTAATGGCGTAAAACAACCATTTTATTATGCTTATATATTCTGAGGGTCAGAAACTGGGTAGTGCAAAATAAGGTTTTTTACTGCTCTACCCTTTTTTAATGCCTCATCTGGGATGATTTGAATATTGGAGGTGACTTTTGATAGCTGGGGACTAGAATCAGCTGTAAGTGTCTACATTCATATGTCTGGTGATTTGATGCTGGCTCTTGGCTGGGAACTCAATTAGGCAGTCAGTGGGAAAATTACACATGGCTTTTTCATGTGGTATCTGTGTGGGTTGGTTTGGTCTTTCTCAGATCATAGCATCTAGTTTCCAAGAGGAAGCAATACAACAGTACAAGATAGAAATGCACTGCATTTTTATGACCTAGCTAGGGAATTCACACAGTGTTAATTCTACTATACTCCACTGGTTGTGGAAGTCATAACAATCTACCTAGATTCAAGGGGGAGAGGGCAGAAACATTCTTAGAAGAATATGGGAGATATTTTTGAGACCATCTTTGGAAAATATTTTTCTGCCACATTACTTCATGTAATTAGCATTGCATTCCCTATACTGCACATTAAGACAAGAAAAAAGTTAGAGGCTTAAGAATTGTAAAGGAGTAAATAAAGCTGTTGTTAATCTGGATGCAGTATGATCATTTACATATAAAAGCAAAATAATACACAGATACTTTATTAGAAATAAGGGTTTACAAAGGTGAGTGGATACAAGGTTAATACAGAAGTCAATTGCATTGTTATACAATAGCAACAAAGAGGTACAAAGTGTAATTTAAAAGAAGACATTAAAAAGTATAATAGAATATCAGTATCGAGGAATAAACCTAACAGATGTGCAATAATTCTTTAGGAAAAATTATGAAACTTTATTAATAGGCATTTTAAAGAAAAACTTAGCATGGTATATCTTAATGATAACTATGTTTATGAATAGGATTACTGAATATCATAAATATGTCAGTCATTTCTGCTGAAATATAATTCTAAAGTTAGTAATAGATCCATATATTTATGAGTCTGTTTATACCAACATAAATTTGGTATATGATAAAGATGTCATATCAGATTAGTGAGGAAAGAAGTTACTATATAATAAGTGAAATTGAGAAAAATGATCCATATCAGAAAAAAAGAAATTGGAACTCTGCTTCCATTATATATAAATATAAACTTCAGGTGGCTTAAATACTTAAATATAAAAAATAAAATTTTAACTTTTTTTGTAGAAAATACAGAGTATATCTTTTAGATCTAGTGATAGCAAAAGATTTTAAAAATAAGACTAAAATTAAGTCTAATAAGATTGAGAAATTTTGTACATTAAAAGCTTCATTAAAGATTATAAACTAGGTGATTGCAATCTACACAGCTAACAAATGATTAATATGAAGAATATTTTAATAATTCATACAAATCAACTAACAAAACACAGACAACCCAGCAGAAAAATAATTAAAGATATGAATTAGACATTTCACAAGAGGAACCACATATCACTTCATATCACATGAAGAAATTTTAACTTCATTAATGATCAGGGAAATCAAATTAAGTACAAAATGAGATACTATGTAAAACCAAGCGTTGGGAAGGATGAGGATTTACAGGATTTTCTTAAATTGCTTTCACAAGTAAAAATTGTGCAGCCATTTTGGAAAATACTTTGGAAACTAAACATAGACAAACCTTTCAACCCAGTGATTTTACTCATAGGTGTATACTAGAGAGAAATTCTGTGTATATACAAAAGTATATGTGTTGAAAAATGTTCATAGCCATTTTTGTTATCCCGGCTACCTGGGAGGCTGAGACGGGAGGGTCGCTTGAGCCCAGGAGTTTGAGGCATATCTGTTCTCAATAACAAAACCTTATAAACTACCCAATGTCCATTGACAAGAAAGTGGTGAATAAACTGTGGTATATTATAGCAGCCAAAAGAATGAATAATAGCTACAGTAATATCAGCAACATAATGTTATATGAAAAAGTTAGGTCCCCCAAATTTACATACTGTAGGATACCCCTTAAAAGATAACTCAGATAAAAATAGTATGATTTTTGGTAATAGGTATAGAAGAGATGAAACTTCATTTATTTCAAAGTGAGGGAGTGATGAGAAAATAAGTGAAGAATTTCCAGGTAAGCACAGGGAGGAGTTATGTATGACTTCTTATCAGGGTCTTCAGTTTTATGTTGTCAACACTGATTCTACTCTGATTGTTACGTAACATTTTTCTCTCTTTTTTTTGTTGTATAGAGGCCTCTCTTGTGCCTTGATGTTGTGATATAGTTGTAGACTTTTTACAGGACGTATTTTTACTTTTAATCATTAGTGTCAATGCAATTCACAATTTTATCTTCATGCTTAATTTGCTTACATGTGAGGCCTCAAAGCTCATATCCCATTAGAAGGATGAATTTGACATTCTTGTTTTGAAAGATTTGGAGTTGAGATTGACATAATAATAGTTTTAGGGTCTAATACATGATTATTCTAGAAATATTTATACAGTGTGATGAATGGATTGGAGAGCAGAATGCCAAGAAGTAAGTTCTGGTAATTTTCAAGAAATAAGATCTTGAATAAGATGGAGATCTGAATCACAAGAATGGTCACTGGAGGAGAAAAGAAGGAATAAGTAGGAAAATAATATAGGATTGAATGACTTACCTGCTACAGTGAAGTGTAAAGTGAAGAGTAAAAGATGATACCTGGGTTCTGCACCCTGGATGGACTAAAGGAGGATAATACTATTGACTGAAAAGAACAGATCCAGGATAGAAAGTAGTTTGTGAAGAAGAAATGAACTTGATAATAGTACATTTAGAGGATCTTACACTGCAATACCTTAGAAGTCATCTGGTCAGTCTGTTCATTTTACATAGGAGGACAGTATGGTCCAAAGAGGTGTAGTGATTTGGCCAGAGTCATGTGGTTTAAATACAAATTTCTATTAATATATGATTGCAGGATGTGGATGTGGTAGAGATGAGGATAGTAGCAGCCACTAGGTCACAAAGTTCCAGTAATTCATGTTAAGAATTTTGACTTCATTCATAAAATGATGAGGAGCCATTGAAAGGTTTTTTAATATGGGGAATATTTAGAAGGACCACTTGGGTAGCAGAGTGGAGAATGAACTAGGAAGGAACAAAACTGGAAGCAGAGAGCTGCTTTGAAGGCTGATGCTATGAACCAGATGAAAGGTAAATGGTGGCCTTAACTCAGGTGGAGGTATTGGGGAGTGAGCGGAGCAGGTGGTTAGAGGTGTTTAAGAGATAGGATTTGGTGATTGACTGCATGTGTGGAGTGAGAGAGAGAAGGAGGAGGCCAAGATGACTCCAAGTTTTTGTCTTGACGAACTGTGTTATAGGTGGTAGTACCAGTCACTGGGCCACGGAATCCTGGAAATTTGAGGTTGGTGGGGGAGATCTTGAGTTCAGTTTGGTTGTATTGAATTTGAGGTGGCCTGTTAGATTGAAAGAGAAACTATTCAGTTGTCTCTCGGGTATGTGGATCTGGAGCTTGGGAGACATATCCAAATTAGAGATACCTTAGCTTGTGTTTGTAAATGAATCCAAAGGAGTGAATGAAGTAGTCCAGGAAGTATATCTGAAGTGTAAAGAAAAAAAGGGTTAGGTTGGAGCCGTTAGAAACACCAACATTTAAAGAGTAGGTAGAAGAACCTGCAAGAGAGATTGAGAAGCAGTCAGAGAACTATGAAAAAAGAAGGAAGGAGTATGGTTGTCTTGCATATCATGGGGTTAGAGTGTTTTGAGAAGGAAAGACAGATCAAATGCTGTTAATGTTCAAATAAGAGAAGGAATTGAAAGTGTCTTTTTGCATTTAGTGAAAAGGAGGTAATTTGCAGAAATTGGATGTAAGAATAGAGTGTCTGTGAAATTGAGCTGTGAAAAGGGAAGGACTGTGATTGGAGAGGACAGTGTAGTTGAGGAAGGTTTTGCTTTTGTTTTTGTTTTGTTTCATCTTTAAAGACTAGGACCTGAAGCATGTTTCAGTGTTGATGGAAAAATGCCAAATAAGAGGGGGAAGTTGAACATTTAATAAGGAACAATTGAGAAATCTGTTTCCGAGAGCACAGATGGAGGAATTGGCCTTAAGTAGGTGGAGGGATTCTTTTTTCTTTGTGAGTAGAATGCTGGTAACTATAGTTTTAGTGGGAAGACATTGAGGGACTTATCTTAAAAGGTCTTCTGTTTTCCCTGTTTAGCAGGAGACTTGACCATTTGCCTTGATTGCCAAAAGGAATAAAAAGGTTGGGAGTTTGAGGAGAGTTGGCAGTCTCTGGAGAATGAAAGAAAGCTTTAATAAGAAATGGTGGGTGTGGTAAGCAGCACTGGGAATCTAGTTGAAGATGGGAGACATGAATTTCATGGTGATTTTTCTATGATGGTTCTCATCAGAAGACAGGTAATTGGATATTGGTGGTGGTTCTTGGGGGTGGAGGGTGGGGTGTTATCAGTTGCTTTGCAGCCACTCTGTATTCTGAATTAATGGAGGAATAGAATCAAGAGTCATGCAGAAATCAGAGTAGTGGTTCTGTTGTTAAAGCTTTAATGTAAATGTGGCTTAGATCTAAGTCTGAAATGAGGTCTCCTATGCATTTTCTTCTAAATTGAATTTACCTATCCATCATCACAGGCACAGTAGCTAAAAAAGCAAGTCTTCACGCTAAAAGAATGAAGTTTTTACCTGGTGAGCTTCTCCAGGGGAGCTATACTAGAATAATAGTATATTGTTTATGGGCACCAAGTTCCCAGTGAGGAACTCAAAGATCTACTTTGCATGCACACTAGACTCTATAATCTCGTCTAAGAGACAACTATGGATGTCCTGCTCTCACCATTGTTATTCTTACTCTTTTTTGGAGAGGAGTAAAGAGGATAGAGGGAGGGACCATAGTATTTCTTCAGTCTTGTTTTCTTTCTATCAAGAGACCTGCATCTTTTAAAATGTGAGGAGAGGAAGTGAAATATCTTCCCCCTAACATTCATCAGGGAATGGGATTTTGCCAGATAGGAGTGTAGTTCATACGGTGAGAATTTTGAGTTGATGGAGGGATAACTCCATAAAAATGTTCATTATTTGGTTGTGAATATATAACTAGTCTCTGAGAGGTGGTTAGTTCTGGTAAATTTGTGCAGACCATTAAAATTATGAGAGTGTTTGCATTCTTTGAAGAAAAGGATAATGAGATAGCATCAGAGGGTGATTAGCTTGGGGAAAGATTGCTATTAAGGCACTAGAGGAGGCAGAAGAATTAACCAAAGAGAGCGGAAAGTAGATAAGGTTTTGGAGACTAAGTGCCTTATAATTTTTATCTTTCTTATTTTCTCCAAATAGGTAAATTTTTTGAGTGAAAGTTGATAGAGACAAAAAACTTAATTGATAACAGATGAAAATTATATAAAGGAAAAATTTTAGTTATTAAAATTATTTGTGGTTGGGATGTTTTCCTATCTGATCATTTATGCATAGAAGTTTTTCAGGTAATAAATTTATACGTTATTTTTTGTACTTGTGATAATATTCTGCTACTGGCTAAGGTTCATTGGCAGTAGAATTTGTAGTGTAGCAATACTTCTTTAATTCAGCTTCATAGGAAATTTCAAAATTACCATTAGCCCCAGTAATGATTGTGTACTTGAAGAGAATGGAAAGTAGCAATGTAATTTCTTTTAAGATATAGGTGTTTAGGCTCATATCTTAATATGAGTAGAGCTGTTTTAGTGCTAGCAACTTGATCTTCTATTGCCTGAGCTCCAATGTATTTTTCTTGGAAAAATAAGATGGAAAAGGAAGTCATGTGGGAACTATTAGCAACTCATTTACTTTCATTTGGTTATTTATTCCAAAAGCATTGATTCAAAAATAATCTACGAGCCCTTCTTATGTGCTAGGAACTGCTCGGTTCAAGGTGCTAGGGTGTAAAAAAAGATTAACAAATGGTCCCAATACTACTTCCAAATTTCTTGTGCAAACTAAGGTAAACAAATAATTTCCTTGAACTGATAACCCTGAAATTTTGATCTTGTATGTTTAGAATCTTCTAATTTTCTCAGTCTTAATGGGTATTATTAACTCTTAAGTAAGGGGTGTGTGTGTGTGTTTCCTTTGTTCTGTTTCCTCTTTCCAATTTATGTTTGCACAGGAGAGTCAGAAAATGAAAATCACTTGTTTCATTTGCTTCTAGGAAACATGGCACCAAACAGGATCAAATGGAAAAATATTATTGCAGCTATGAGGATGCTGGTTAGCAAAGTAGTTTTACAGATGGTATAGAGATTTATTTAAATGCTAAGTGGACAGTGTTAACTAATAGGGTACTTTGGGTTGCTTGAATAACCTGGATGATCTCTTGAGACTTTATTTTTTGAAGTTGGTTACCTCAGTGTCTTTTTCTCTGTTAGGAGTTTTTGTGTGTGTGTGGACGGGGAGGGGATTGGTTTTGAGCAACTGGTGTCTAAAGATACAGTTTTACATTGTGTTTTAATTCTTGTAATATGGGAAAATGGTATAATGGAGACTAACATGAAAAATTCTAATTTATTTATTGAGTAAATGCTAATTTAAAGCATTTGTGCCTCTTTTTATGGTTAGTTTTGTAAAGGGATATTTTTCTTGAGTTTTTTTCAGAGTATTTTGATGCAGATCTCAGCTAGTTGGCTCATCATGCCATATTGTTTTTTGTGTTCATAGTTGCAAGTTGTGAAAGGCTTGCTGTGATGTACAATAGTCTCCTATGCCCTCCCTTCTTTCCCTGTCCTTCCATTTCCTGCTTTCTAGAAGCAAGATATTTAACACATATAGCTAATTATTTTAGTGTTTACCAGTGTATTTCAAAATAACATGTTTTTATTGCTACTTTTTGATTTTCCAATTTCAGACAGATCAGCTTTCCAACGTGAAAGATGAGGCTTTAGCTGTCTTTCACCACCCCCATCTACCCTCACCCCAATCTTCTTTCTCTTACATTCCCAGTATGGTTATATTATAATTTTGCTTCAATTAGTCACTGTTTACATTATTATGACTAGGTAAATACCATGCACAGCTGAAAAATATAGGGTATAATGTTTACTTTTCCTGTCTAACATAATGGTTTCTCTCTGTTTTCATTTGGTTAGTTCTCTCATCTCTAATTCAACCCTAAATTTTCTCCCAGTTGCTTAAAATTACACTCATGATGGTAAAACCTATGAGATAGTCTATTAATTTCATTTGCTTTAATACATCTCCCAGGAGGTTTCTGATCTACTCTAACCTGGACTGGCTGATATGTATTCTTGGTACGTAGATACTGTGGGAACTCATTTCACCCTCATTCTGAGAGAATTCCCTTTGCTTTTCACTTTAGTTGGATCTCTTATTTTCTAATCCCATGTCCTCTTTCTTGTACTATTCCCTTGGTTTCCTCCATAGCTTTTTAAATAAAGAGTGTTTGGGAAATCAAAGTTGTTTTGAGACCTTATAGATATGAATATGGCTTTATTCTTTCCTCAAATTAATTATGTGTTCATTTGGCTAATTATAGAATTGTATGTTTGTAAGTCATTTTTTTCCATCAGAATTTTAAAAGCATTGCTCCATTGTTTTTCACCTTCCAGTGATGCTATGTTGTAGTCTGATGCCATTATAGTCTTGATCCTTTGTATGAAACCTGTTTTATGTCTCTGGAAGCTTGTAGGATTTTCTCTTCTTCTCTGTTGTACCTTGGTGTGGGTTTTTTCCTTTTATTTTCTTGGAAACTTAATGGACCTATTAAATCTGGAAATAATAGCCTTTAGTTTTAGAAAAAATTTTCTTTATATTGATAATTTCTTTGGTTTTCTTTTCTCTGTTCTTTTTTTTTCTAGAACTAATAATTAGATATTGCATATCCTGGACAAGATCTTGTATTAATAATTTTCTTATGTTTTTACTCTGATTTTCCATTTTTCCCTTATAATTTTCTTTTTCAAGGAGATTTCCTTATTTTCCACCCTGCAGTTTTTCATTTCTACAATTATACTTTTTTATTTATAAGACTTTAGTCTTGTTGTCCATTCCTTCCTCCCCACCCAAATTAGGGTATCCTATTCTTATTTCATGCACAAACTATCTTCTGTTATTAACTCTCTGAAGATATGTTTGAGGTTCTTTTGTTGTTGAAGATTTTCTCTCTTGGGTAGTCTTAATTTTTTTCATCCTTTTAATCTTTTTTTTTTTTTTTTTGGTCTCTGTTTTTAATATTTGATGCTTTCTTCATATCTTTGGTTGTCCTTGGGAGTCTGCTCATATGTAAGAGTGAAGCAAACATTTATATAGTGCTTAGAATATGTCAGATACTGCTTTAAGCTCTTCATCTATTTTAACATATTTAATCCTTATAATGACCTTACAAGTTAATTGCTATTATAATTATTATCCCTAATTGACAGATGAAGAAACTGAGGCAAAAAATGTTTATGTGTCCAGTGTAACACAGTAAGTGGCAAAGCTGGAATTTTAATTGAGGCATCCTGACTTCATAATCCCTTCTTTTAACCTTTACACTATTCTGCTTCTTATTGAAATCAGGAACTAATTGGGAATTCTGTGCACGTGGTGGAGTTTGTCAAAGTAGTATTCCCTGAGGTAGCTTTTTCTTTGTGGAACTTCTGATGAGGTTCTTTTCATGGGTGGATTAGATTCACCAGAGAAGAATCCATGGATCCATTGTAATCCTTTGGGGATGTTGAACTAGCTTATTTTTTCATGATGCCAGAATTTTTTTGCTGGTTTCTTCCTATCTGAAACCTCTTCTGTCAGCTCAAGGCTGATAGGATTGCAATATGCCTGGTATCCTTTTCTGGGAACTCTCCCACTTAGAAAGAGGAGAGATCCCTAGACAACACTTTTGTGTCCTACTCCAGTGGATTGACCCAGCAGATATACTGAAAGCCTGTAACTTAGCTTTTCTACGTCATGTTGATCCCATGTGGTTATCGCAGTCCAAGCCAATGCTGGAGGATAGTCTTTTGGATTGGTGGGTTCCTCCCCGGGCCACTGTAGGGAGCTCAGGCAGCGGGTTGTGCAAGTCCTTTTCCATGGCAGTGGGTGGTGTAAACTTGGCTGGTGCCTGGGCCAGTCATGGGACCTTAGCAGGCACTTGGAAATGTCACGGGACTTCTGCCAGCGGTGGGGCATGTTACTGGACCTTGGTGGGTGTCTGTGTGCTTTGCAGGACCTTAGCCAGGGACTAGGCTGGCCGGGGGGACTGGGGCCAGTGCTGGGGCATCTCCCTATGGAGTGGTGTGCTGGTCCCTAGGCTGCTGTTGGAGGCTCTAGCAGGGGTTTGGGTGATTCTTTCTCCATTGAGGCAGGTGTTGCAGGAGGTTGCTCTGCCCTGGTCTCCCCTGGTGTTAGCAGTGGCTGTTTGCTGAGGCTATCCAGGTGGTGGCCACAGGTGTCAGGGCTGAGGGTGTTTGCTCCATCCAGGTCTAGGTGTAGTGGTAGTACATCATGGGAGCGGCTTGTGGCTAGCAGTTGTGTAGTGGAGAGCTGGACTGCAAGCATGGTGTCACATGGTGCTGTGGAGTCATGGCCCTCTGGCTGGCACACAGGGCCAGAGGACTTGTTCTGCTGGTTGAGCTTGGTTCTTTGGTAGCATGGCTTGCTGGCTGGCACACAAAACCAGGGTGCCTGACCCACCGCTGGGTGTGTAGTTCTGTGGGGCTGTGGACCCTGTGTGTTTGGGACCAGGGGTATTATTCCTTCAATTGGTGCACAGCACTGTGAAGGTATTGCCTGTTGGCTGGCACATAGGTCTACCGGGGCGTGGATCTCTATTCGGGTATGGTATCCGGGGGTAGACCTTGGGGCGGCAGCACACGGGCCTGGGGCTTGCTCCATTGGTTGGCACACTGGCCCCAGGGGCTGGGCTGCTGGATGGCTAGGGCTCTTTCCCCACACAGGGCCTGCTGAGGCTGCTATTGTGGGACCTCTTGAGTGTCCTTGGAGTGCTCTGGTTGGGGATGAAGGGAGGGGGGACAGGACGCCTGGCTCCTATTCACAGGTGTGTGAGAGCGTCTACTCTCCTTGTTTCCTCCCTAACTCGGCAAGGGGTGATGTTGGGGCAGCTGGAGCGAAGCCTGGGAGCTCCGGACTGAGAGCTCAGGGTGCTGTCAGCTGTTGCAAACTGGGAACTGAAGCCAGAGGGTCCCTACTGAGCCTGCTCTCTGATGCAACTTTACCATGCAGTCTCTAAGCAATTCCTCCACCGGTACGGAGGTCTGTAGTGGTTCACCCCGCCAGTTCGAGTCGCATTGTCCATGTGGGGATCATAGGGCCCTGGGGCTCTTTCCTTTATCCCTTCTCCACTTGTAGGGGTCTCCCCCAGGCACCTTCAGATATTAGTGAGTGAACTCCTCATCCCTGTCTCCTTCACTGTGTCTTCTGTTGGTTCTCTGATGATTTGCAATGCTCTCCCCAAGAGAGTCCATTCATAGGTGGGCATCTACTTGCGATTTTCCACCTTCTCCTAGAGAGCGTGTGTGCGGGCCATTTCCAGTCTGCCATCTTGGACCCGATCTGCATTCTTGTAATATTTGTATAATAGTTTAATGGGCTATAATGTTAAGTGCCAGCAATATTCTAAAAGGTTTCATAAAAATTCTTGTTAGATAAAATAATGGTTTAAATGTATCTGAGTAGCTGAATCCATAAAGAAGCCCACACTTGTAATATTTCCTTTTAAAACTAATTTTCTATTTTTGTATATTGTAAATTTGATTTTTATAAGTCAAAATATTGTTAATTTTTCTTTCCTCTTATTCTTTAAAATGTTAAGAAGGAAACAAACTATTGTAGGATTTGAAATCTATATGGAGAACGATTATTGCTTTAACAATAATATTTATTTCTCTAGTATTGTATTTTAAGAAACTTTTGACACTTTTTTTACTGTCTTAATAATTCTTTGAAAATAAAAAAGAGGATGACTGTCATCTGCCTTTTTATACATAAAAGTTGCTGGGTGTGGACAACATCAGTGGTCACTAATACGTTCTTTTGTAGAGCTAAATCAGTACTTAGGAAACTAATGATATTTGGTTCATTACCACAGGCAAACATGCTGAAATGATTGTTAGGCATGGACATTTGTTTTTGTTTTCAAATTTTCTGGCACCTTACAAATAATTGATTGGGATGCAACTTATGAAAACACACAGAAACATTACTCTAAAAGTTCTTCCTTTTGAAGCCATATTATTTGTGTGTAGTGTGTGTAGATGCTAAAAATATTTTTTAATTGTCTCTTGAGATTCATGGGATACGTATGGAAAATACAAACTTGGTGTTTATAATTTGACTTGGTTAATTCTCAGTGTCCATATCATTCTTCAGTAATTTCTTCATGAAAAATGTAATCACATACAGATTTCTATTCATTTGCAACACAAAATTAATGTGGAATGCCATTTCAAACTAACCATCATCAAAAGTTTCTGAAAATCTGGTTTATATTTTTTAAGCACTGTATATGGATGGCTTAGTTTTAATTTTTGGAGAATACATTTTTAAAACATTTTTGTCAGATTGCTAAATTGTGAGCAATGGTGATGGTACTGTTTTATTCTGATTAATTTAATACCCTTACTTTTGATAATATATTTCCATCGTCATATTTTTTTAGTGTCATTACCTACTGAATTTCTGTGAAAATAAAGTTGCTTTGCCTATTAAAACAAAATCTTTGAGATTAATGTTTTTTACTATTATTTTATTAACAACTTCTTCAGTTTTCTTTTTAAAAGCATTAGTATTCATTTCAGTGACAAGGCACAACATGGCTATAGATAACTACTTAAAGCAAATGATCTTAGAAAATGCCTTTAGGATTATTGTTTAATATATAGTTTAATTTGTATAGCTATTTATTTTAGAAATGGGAGAGTATCGTTTTCCTGTAATCCAGTCCGTCTTGTATTACTGATTTCATTGAAACCTAACTGATACCTGGATGTGTTCTTTTTTGAAAGATAGAAAAAGAAGTTACTAGGCTGATCAAGATAAATCAAGTCACATATTCATGGGAGACTGAAGATGAGAAAAACACAAGCAATATCCAGAATTCCTCTCTTCTTTACTGTTAAAAGTATGTAAGACAGACAAGCAGTAGGATAATACATGCTTTATTTTGTCCTAAATGTATATCATAGAAAAAGAAAGTATCAGACCAGAGTATCACTTGAAGCTACTAATTCACAATTATGGGTTCCAAATCATAGATTCAGAAGCAATCTATCTGAGAATTTATTTTAATGTATGTCATCTATTATTTTACTTCCTCAGGGTTTATAGCTCTTTCATGGTTTGTTAGGTAAAGCTTATTCTTTTTTAAAGCCCAAGTACTAAGGGTTTTATACTTCCATTTTTATGATATACATTTAGGACAAAATAAAGCATGTATTATCCTGTTGCTTGTCTCTCTTACATACTTTAAGAGTAAAGAAGAGAGGAATTCTGGATATTAGCTTGTGTTTTTCTCATCTCTAGTCTCCCATGAATATATGACTTGATTTATCTTGATCAGCCTAGTAACTTGCTCCACATTTTTCCAAAAGTGCAAAGCAGTTTCAGCTAAAAATACACATATCAAAATGCTCCAAAAGTTGTGGCCACAGCTCAAAAATGCTGATCAATTTTGAAAATCTAAATCAGCCTCGGCCATGAAACCAAGGGAAGAACCTTTGTGGTGGGGGACAGAGTTCCAAAAATTCACCACAGTCCTGTTCTTAGCTGGAGTTTGTGCTGATGTTGCCAGACAACTGAGGAATAGATGCAAAAAGCAGGAAGCATTATTGAATTGAGCCCTAGTGCCAATTTGGGAAAAGCAAATTAAAATGTAAAAGAATATTTTTCCACTCCTGGCGTCTGAACGTAAAATGGCAAAATACATGGTTGCTGAAAAAGTTACAGAAATTACTAATTTTGCCAAAAAGTAAAAGCTGATTACCAGTTCTTTTTGTGTTAAAAAACACATAAATAAAGTTTTTTTTAACCCAAATGAAATAGTTTTAATTTACAAATCAAAATATACATACATTTAAGTTGGAGAAGTGTTTTGACATAAATGTGTGTATGGGCTTGTTTCAGTATCTTTTGATATTTTTCAGGCGCAACTTGAAGAATGGATGATGATGATTTTGGTGGTTTTGAGGTACGCACTATTATTTACATTAGTTTGTTTTAACTTTATGGTTCTATAAGGGAGTAAACCATTTTGAAAATATATTATTTTTCATTGGCATTCATGATCTTTTCCTTATCATTTTGAAGGTAATTCTGGAGTAAAAGAATACTATCAAGGAAAATTAAAAATATCCTTTCTGAAAGTTAAAATTGACTTATTATTATCCAACATTTAGTCTTGCCCATAGGAATGGTTTAAATTGAGGTAATTAAGTGCTACCAGTGGAAGCACTCACTAAAGGAAAGATTGAAAAATTGTCAGCAGATGATTTGCTGGGATACATCTCTCTTAGGAAATATTTTTGAGATTAGGGATGAGTATTAAAGATCCTGTCACATATTGTTATATTTACACCTGTAATGAGTTAACTTAGTATGTTAAGTACATAGTGTTTTGGTGGTTTATAAAGCTAATTAGTATGTTTGTGTTGTTAGATTATTCTCTCAGGTTTGAGTTGGATACTTTTTAAGTGGAAATTGTTAGCTGAAGAAGCACTGTCTTTCCCTTAATCCTTTTCAATGTGTGTTCATTTTATTGAAATATTTTATAACCCAGTTATTTTTATGGAGCCAGTATAGTCTTGTAGGAAAATCTCTGGATTAGGAGTCAGGATGCCTGAGCTCAAGTCCTGGAACTACCATCAAGTGAAATCTATGATTTTTTTTTTTTTTTAAAGACTTTCACCTAGTTTGGATTTGGTAAAATGGGATTGTAAAAGTTAGGGAATGTGATTAATAACATTAGTAGGAGAAATAAACTATTAGGCATATATTTAATGGTCTGAATTTCATGAAAGAATGGTGTGAGTTTAGGTTGGGATCTTTTTCTCTTTTGTCAATCTTTCATATCTGTTAATATGGAGAATGGATATACCTTTTTTCTGTGTCTCATCTAAAAGTGGTTTTTGTTTAGCACATTTTTATGTTTCCTGCATTTTGTTTACTATTTTAGGCTTTGCTAGGTGATTGAATCTTATTTATGTTACTGAAATGTAACATTTAAAATTTTGTTAAAATGTCTTCCATTTTGAGGAAAATATATGTTTCAGATATCATCTGACTTAGTTTATTATTTGGAATTTGTTAGTTATTTGAAAGTTACAATCTAGCATGGTCTCCTTTATTTAAACCATGCTTCATGTATTTTATCAGAAAAGAATAGAGTGCCTAGCACCCCTTAGAGTATTAATTACACACTGTTCTTTTCAGTATTACATAAATACAGTGTCGATCAACATTGCAATTTAATTGTAGTTATAGGTCCCCCCCCACATGTATGTTCATTTTTCACAGTTTGTGGAGAGTACCTTCTGTGTTCTGTGTTACTTAACTCCTGTGGTGATTGCCCCACTTAACATCTCGTTGTCTGACAGCTCAATGAAGAATCCAAATTGAAATTCTGGCTCTAATTTTCAGTAATAATTTTGCTGTGACCTGAGCACTTAACAGACAGAAAACTCTGAACTCTTACCCACAAATTCAACATTTAGTAATTGTCTGAAAATTGGATGGCTTGTTGATTGAAAATGTCAGCTTTAGAATTCTCTAAATGTAGGAATTCTCTACTAGTAAGTCCAGTTAGATTATTGAAGATGGTAGATGAATCCTGTTTATTTAGATTAATCTCTGTGTCTTGTGCTAATTAATTAGAAAGATTTGGTCTCTAGATTTTTAAAGAAAAAACTGTTTTTCTTACGTAGATGGGTAAATGTTGTAGGGAGTTAAGTTAGAATACTTAGATATAAAGTTCACAAGTGATAATGTGGTTAAGGATACATAAAATAAAAATCTTATAGAGAGGAGATTTATTTGAATAAGGAACAAGAATTTTTACTTGAAGATAATAGGGCATGGATACTGGGGGTGGTGAGTTGTGGTGGGTGGTAGCAATGAAGACTGAAAAGCAATTGAGTATTTAAAGAGAATATGAAAGTGTGTGGTATATTACAGAAGATAATGCTTGTAGAACTTGGATGCTTTGTCACTTAAATAGCATTACTACTTTTCAGATCTCCTAAAATAATCTTGCCTTTGCTTTGTAGGCTGCAGAGACTTTTGATGGTGGAAATGGTGAAACTCAAACAACATCACCTGCTATTCCTTGGGCTGCCTTTCCTACAGGTACTGGTATATAGTAACTAGGAATTTTTTTCCATTTAACATTTTCATCTATTCTTTGAAAGCCTGTTTCTCACCTTTTCACTTGTCCTTCTCTGATCTGAAAAATGGAATGATCCAGATTTACTCTTGAATCTAGGTTTTTTAAAAATAACAAACTATTAATTATATAACAAATTCCATGATGGTGGTTTGAGCTTGATTCTAAAAATGATATGAACATTAAATGATATTAAAGTACAATTTACATTTTCTAATTTATCTTAATTTTAGGAAGGTGAAGTACCAAATAACTTTTTTTAGATTGTCTAGCTCATTAGTTAGACTCCCTTTTTATATTCTGAAAATAATTTATTATCTCTACTTATTTAAATTTCTAAGTTTTTTTAAATAAAATGATTCAAAAGTTTTAAAAACTAATATTGTCATCTAAAAAATTAAATATTAAAATAAATTCCATTATTGACAGACATTTCTTGGAAGACCTAATATTCAATGTGAATATTCATGTCTAAAAAATATTTTGAGGTTACTAGACTTTTCTGTCAAATCATTTTAAAGTCAGGAGTAGAAGATGATAGTATTTTCAACAGCTATACCTAGTTCTAGATTGTTAGCGTTTTTGATCCTACAATTATTTATCCAGTGCTTCTAATACATTAGGCACTATGGGGATATAGAGATGTATAGAACATGATCCATAGTCTAGTAGTCCTTTACTTTGAAGGTAGATAGGGCAGGAACATGTATATTTGTAATATGAAGCAGATTTGTCATTTGGAAAGATTGCAGATTTTGCCATCCATTCGTTTAGGAAATGGTTATTTCATGTCTGGTATGAGTCAAGTAGTATCCTCAAAGCTGGCTACATATATTGCTGATCTGGACTTTGAAGGATGCATATCATTTCAACAGGCAGATATGGGAGAATGGGGAAAGATTTTGAAGGGAAAAGATAAACAGAACAAAATAGCAAACGACAGAAAGGGATGGCATTGTTAGGATGCTCATTCTTGTTTGGGGGCTTTATATATGTTATTTGCTTTGCTAAAAATTGTCTTTCTTAGTTTTTCACTGCTACTCTTTCCCACTCCCTTACCATACTAACTCTTATTTTTTTTTAATGTTTTATTTCTTGCTTTAGTATTTATTTTTTTGGGACACCTTCCCAGGGAACCCTCTCATGCCAACGTACACCTATTATCTAACTTTCATGTTAAATTGTAAGTTTTGTGGTGTTAAACACTATGTCTGCTTGTCTTGTTGTTGTATCTTAAATGCTGAGCATAGTGTCTAGCTTATAGCTGGCTCTTAATATTTATAGAATGAATAATTAAAGAAAAAAATGAATGAATTAGTAACTGAATGAATAAATAGGATGGCAATGGAAATGGATAAGAAGAGCTGGGATAACAAATGATATTTATATAATGGCTCAGGATTTTTAATGTGCTGTCGTGTTTTTGTTTATGGTAAGGTAGGCAAGGCAACTATAGTATTGCCATTATATGGATGACAAAATGATGATTTTAAACAGTTTTATAGTTTGATATGGGGTAAATATGTTTAGGGATGAAATCTAGTCTTTCAGATTCTGTTTCAGTTCTTTTTCAGTAACTCAGTTTTTTGTAAAAAGTATCAGCAGGACTATCTGACTTACTGGTTGTGTCAGTGAAGGAGTTGTCAAAATTGGTTTTTGAGGTTTCAAGTCTTGATTCTGAAAGAATGGTGTTACCATGGACAGAAATAGAGAATTTGAGAGTTGGTTTGGTACAATATGAGGCCTTAATGAATTTATTTTAGACATATGTATTTAAGGTACCTAGAACTCAGGAGAAGGTTTTCCTATTGATAATGACAGTTTAAGTTGTAGGAGATTGCTGGGAGAAACAATATGTAGAAAAGATAGGTTGAGTAAATTAACTTGGATGTCTGTAGTTAGGGAATAGGAGGAGGTTAAAAGAGGTCGAGAAAAGAGGAGAGTGGGCTAGTTCTACAACCCAGAAATCAGAAGTACAAAATTTCAAAGACCCTATGGTGGCTAATGTCAAAGGCTATAGAGATGTCAGTGAGATTGAAGGCTGAGGAAAAATCCACAGATGGTCATAAGTGGCTTTTGAGGAAATGGTTTCAGTAGGTTGGAAGTTGGAGCCAAACTGCACTTCTTTGCATTTTATGAAAGCAGAAACAGGATATGGCTTCCTATAATAAATTGTGACAGTGTACTAAAGAATTGTATATTGTGGGCAAGTTATCTATTAATAGTTCCTGTTCTCCAGGAATGAACACTTTATGTCACATCTGTACATGCCTATATATTAGTAGGTCATGTCCTCAAAGCCTGATGACATTGGAGTTAACAAATCTTCTCGGGTCGGGCGCGGTGGCTCACGCCTGTAATCCTAGCCCTCTGGGAGGCCGAGGTGGGTGGATCGCTCGAGGTCAGGAGTTCGAGACCAGCCTGAGTGAGACCCCATCTCTACTAAAAATAGGAAGAAATTATCTGGCCAACTAAAAATATATATAGCAAAAAATTAGCCGGGCATGGTGGCGCATGCCTGTAGTCCCAGCTACTCGGGAGGCTGAGGCAGTAGGATCGCTTAAGCCCAGGAGTTTGAGGTTGCTGTGAGCTAGGCTGACGCCACGGCACTCACTCTAGCCCGGGCAACAAAGTGAGACTCTGTCTCAAAAAAAAAACAAACAAATCTTCTCATGCACACACACACTGTCTCTCCCTCATTCCCTCAAATAAATCAGATCTGAAGAAAGTACTCTTCCTCAATTTCCTCAGTGACTTGCAGAAATGGAGAAAAACAAACCTGGCTAAGGGCTAAAGATAAAGACATGGTATGTGTTCGCTCAGTCAAAGCAATCTTTCTCCTTTGTTAGATAGTTTGTCTTCTTCTGGCTGCTGAAGAAGTCAGGCCCTGATTCAGGCAGCCTCAGGTAGCGGGAGGTTGAAAGTTGTAGTATTATAGAGGGGAAGGGCATGCCTCTAATCCTTGCTTGGGTGAGGCAGAGATATAAAATGTAACCAAAATGTTTGTACCCTCATAATATCTTGAAATAAAAAAAATTCCCAACTTATTCATTTCCAAACTAAAGACCAGAGATAGGAACCCTTAAGAGAGCTAAGGCAAATTCTTTTCAGTATAAGAAAAGACTAATTTTCTTTTTTTGGGGGGTCTATGTCTCTACCTACAGCTCAGCTGTCTATAATCTATATGGAAAATATTGTTAAAAGAGAGGAATATTAACCAAGTTTTACCTAGCTTAAAATCTAAGAAGATAACTTAGAAACATTTAGTTTAAGTTTTTAATGTATTTGGGGGAAATAGAAATCTTCCTTCTTGGGGTTAGGGTAAAGGATTTTTGTTAAGTAAAGAGTGTACTGGGCTTAGTGTGCCTAGTGATTATACTTCTTCAGGACTGGCGATTAGTTGGAAGATGATTTCATAATAGCACCTGGGATAATTCATGTATCTCTCCAAGTGTCTGTTTATAGCCTTGATTTTGTCAATGGGTCGAGTTACCTGAAGACATGCATCTCACTGTATATTAGCATCATTTACATGGTGTACTCTTTTAAATGCTAGCATTGTATACAATGCTGATGATGAAATTAATGAATTGCCAGTCAGAATAAAGAAAATGTGCATGTTGACTCTTTACATAAACTATTATCTCTAGGTCCATATATCATTAAGGTATGGCATCTAACCTATAAAATGTATCTTTATACCTCTATTATCATAGAAATTGGAGAATGTAAATAAGAGATGAATGAATATGAAATTATCACTCTCTTTTCCTATTTTCTCTAGGGCTCAGTTAACTTTCCCGATCATTCTCAATTCAGTCATTTGAAATGGAAATGATGATTAACAAGAATAGTCAGATTTTCTGAAAGAAAGAACAACTATTTTGTTGGTCTTTTGCATAGCATATAATATAAGAAAGTTTTTGAGTTGGCTACTCATAGCAATCTATTTTACAGAAAAAGATCTTTTTATTTTTGGATAAGATAGCTCTTATTTTTTGAAATTGTTCCCAATTAACTATCTTTTCTAAATGTTTATGAGACTCATAATGTTCTACTTTTTAGGAGACTAAGAGCAGAGACTTTTCAGAAGGAATGGTTATCTTTTGATACACACATGTACATATAAATGCACAAATGTGCATGTGCCTATATATTAATATATCAATCAGAATTTAGGTATGTATATATGGATATATATAGCTAAATATTCTGATTTCTTTCGTTTTCCCCCCTTTTACCTTCCAATGCAGGTTCTCTACTTATACTGTTTTGAAAGGACTGTATCTTTACTTGATCTTGCAAGTTCTCAGAACTGTTAGTCTTAGTTTGGTGTCACTACTTTTTTTTGGATTATGTTTTCTAGTTGCAACGGACTCAAAATATCAGAATCCATGGAATTTATTTTAATTTTTTTTATTTGTTCATTCACTTATCATATATTTGAATATATGCTGTGTATGAGACACTCAATGCCACATGCTGTGGACCTTATTCCATTTTCAGGGATGCCATGTGAAAGTTGTCATCCCAAAGGACAGGATGTTTTATAAAATGTGTTGTTAATATTAGCAAACACTTTAATCAGTAACTTTAGTTTCAAATCTTTGATAGCAGTTACATGAAAAGAATATTATGTCAGAAAGTGTTGTCATGGAGCTACCAATAAAAGGAAGAAGTTGAAAAAAAAAAGTATTGTCATGTTGCCATTGTGTACAACATGGGTGGTGCAGTATTAGAGGCAAATGACTGTTTGCTTTTGCTTTTAACTGTATCACAATATAAATTGTCTAGAAGGCAAGGTGGGAGGCAAAACCTTGAACACTGTCCTTTCTAATATGTTTCTAAGTTCTTTGTAGCACAACACAGACCACATTAGAATGCATTGACCATCAAAGGGAAAAACTAGAGATCCAGATAGATACTTCAATCCAAATTAGCTCCTTCAAAACAGCCTAGATAGAGGGCAAACTAAACTGTCACAAGCTGACCCTTTAGAAGGAATAATGGGAATTGGACCAGCAGATGTTGAACTGAATAACTTAGATGTGGTTCACTTTGCATCTGGAGCTATTTGCATACAAAGCCAACAGGAAAGTTCAAACATTTTTCTCAAGACATTGGCAGAGAACAACCTGGAAGACAGATGCCTTTTTGATTTCATGGTTGAGTTTTCCATTCTCCATTCTCCTGTCCAGGAAAACCTAGGACAACAAATCGGTCATTTTATTAATATCCCATTACTGTCCTTGCTAACCCTGTTTTTCCAGTAGAATCTGTGTTACACATCTACGAGAGCTCAGAACCTGAGTCCACAAATTTTTGTTTGAGGAAAAATTGTTTCGATATTTTTCTTCAGATTAATCTGTGGTTTGTACATAGTAATAATAAACATTAATCAAATTCATTGGTCTCATCTATATTTGAGGTAAAATATGAAAGTGACTCATTACATAGTCACATATGTGCATTATAATAGGCAGTGTGGATGTTTAAAAACTTTTCATCCCTTCTACTTTCTATCTACATTAGACATTTTTGTTAGATTATAAGCCAGATTTCTATTGTAGTGTATTCATTTCGTAGTATCTTTACTCAGATTATTTGAATGTGAGTTTGCCGTTTATCTTCTTTTTGCTACTTCCTATATTTTCTTTTTACCTCCCAGGTTATTAACTCACCTTCTTTTACTGTGGAGCCAGTTCTTTAAAATGATACTTAAGATGATAGTTTCTATAAGGCTGTACATTATTGCTGTACATATCAGTATTAGTCTTGATGTGGGTTTTCAGTAATTGTGGAAGTTTATGCCTTCATTAATGCATACAACAGGGAATATACCAGTGATATTTCTTATGATTTTGAAGATTAGGTTTATAATATGGTTCACAGTCAAATATCCCAGACTGGAGTGAAGAGTTCTGGCTTTGCCTTCAACCAACTGTGTAACTTCTCTGAAACTCAATTAGCTAAAATATAAATTGAAGGATTTATGTAAGTATTCTTCTGGATTTTGAGTTCTGAGTTTATTTTTAATTTTATTTTCTGGTTACAATATCTGTAATATGAGTAGCTTCCTCCAGGTGAATCATGGTGCCTGGTTTTAACTGCATGGTACAACTGACACAGTACTAATCTAGTAAATTACATTTGTTCCGAAAACATAGCTACAAACATGGAACACACATGTTAATGTGAAGAACTATAATACTTAAGAGAAACTTTGTCATTTTCTATATATTTTAATTATCATTTACTGTTTACACTGATTTTTCTTACAGTATTTTATGGTACCATCTTTATCTGTTCTGTCTGACTCTGAATTTGCTTTTTTAAAAGACTGTAGTGTGCTTTTTAGGATATTTTAGAATATATTTAAAGAAAAATAGTTTAAAATAGAGTGTTTTGGGGATTATCTCATATTACTAAAACATGTTTAGCAGCAAGTATTTTTTCTACAATGATTAATGTAATGCCCTGACTCTTTATCATTATAATGTTAAAGTAGCAAAAGTAAAAGGCTATATTTGGCTCAGTAACAGTAGGAATCATTCTGATACCAATATATACATGTCTATTTAGGTATTCATTTTGAATTACATTTCTTTGTCTTCAGAAGATATACTTTTTATAGTTTTCACAGACAGACAGGCACATACATACATATATGAAGCACAAGGGCATGAATGTAAAGGGAAATAATACAAAAGATACACAGTGAAAATTTTTCTTTTATTGTAGTTTTCTAGTCTCACTTCTGATACAAGTAGTTTTACAGTTTTTTTTGTAACCATCCAGACATGATCTAGGCATGTAAAAGTGTATACTGTCCTTTCTATATAGATGACAGTGTATTATATATACATACTAATACCCTTTGCTTTTCTTTCTGCAATAACTTAAAGAAATTTCTACAGAAATATTTATAGATCTTCCAAATTTATTCTGGTGGTTGCATAGCATTCTTTTTCATGGATGTACCGTTATTCATGCAACCAGTTATTTTCCCTTCAATTTCTTGCTGACACAAACAGCCCTATAATGATTATTCTTGTATGTATTTTCAGCAAACATATTTTAATTAGGGTGATAATTTACATTGTTTCTGTGACTTGAAAGATTACTTAAAATTAATGAATAGTTTACTTATTAATTTTACTAATATAAGCATAGAGCAAAACATGCTCTTTAACTCTGAATAGTGTCAAATTTTATATTTAAGGTCACACATGAAAAAACATTGGCCATATTGAAGGAGATGATAATTTTATGAGTGTGTTGAAAATAAAGTCATACTTTATTATTACCATGGGCAAACTAGTAGTAACATGGTAGTTTGAACTGTTCTTTAGTTATGACATTGAATTTTTTTATGTTTAAAATAGTTGTTCATTGAACAATTGTTTATAATAGCCCCCATCTAGAACAACCCAAATGTTCATCAGAAGTAGAAAGTTTAATATTTTGGGTTGTATTTATATAATAGAACATTGTACACCTGGAAAATTAACAAACTACAGCTACATATAATACCATGGAAGAATCTCATGAACATATATACTGTCCTCACAGTACCTTTAGGAAATCAGTAAGAGGTCTCAACTGGCAGACTGTTCTATAATGTAATAGCAGATTCTGTAATATGAGATCCTTCACACAATCTGTGAAGTGTAGAATGTCAACCTCCCCTTGGGGTTCTGGAATTCTTGTTCTTCATTAGAATGAGGGCTCCATTATTTTGGTTAGAGAGTCAGACCCAGGAGTGGTTCAGAGAAAGCCCCATGTCTGAATCTTCCAAAGGACAGAAGTCATCATCCTGCTTACTCAATTGGGATGGCATGGGGAGGAGAGAAGGGAATAGATTTTAGATGTAAGAACTATGGATGAATAGTGCAATATGGGACTAAGAAAAATTTTAGAGCTTGACCTAAAGTCTCTGGTATGGTGGTCAGAGACCAAGGCTGAACCTAAAGCAGACAAAAAGCCTCCATCACTCAGCTCTTCCCTCATTACGCCTGAGATTCTTGTATTGGACTCTTAGGCGTAACTGTGGCTGGAAACGGTAAATTCTTCTGCTGTGGGAATTCTCAAGTGGCCAGATAGAGGGTTGAAGGACCCACAGGAACTAAGACTTACAGGACAATGAGACCAGCATAACCAGAGGCTGTGACTGAAGTGCTATATACACAGTTGGCTTGATGTCTCTGGACTGATGCTCTTAATGAATATTATTAATATTATTGCTAATGTGGATTAAAATCCATTTATAATTCATGCTCACCTAGGATGAGTTTTCAGGCACTTCGTCCAAGGTTAGGCCTTTCATCTTCTCATATAGCATCTGTAACTCTTGGTATTATTCTTGCTATTACTCTTGGAAGCATTCCTGGTTTCCTCTTGTGGGGGAAGTTATCATGATTTCTTGAGATTCTGGAATCTTCTAATACTTTTGTGTACCCGTTCCTTCCTTGTGATTATCTATTCCACGTCTCATCTGTCAGAGAATTCTGTAGTTTCTAAGTTCATTTAAACGTGGGACTCTTTTCACTTCTCTCCACTTCGCTGGTCTCTCCACTTCCCCCAAACCATCAATCTTTCCTAGATGACTTCTGCAGCTTTTTCCCTGCATCCACTCTGTCTTTCTTAGTTCTTTAAGTGGCACCCTTTAAGAGGGCTAGGACACAATGAATGACCTTTAAATATTGACTGTTTGTGCCATTTGATTTTAAAGTTTAGACATGTTCAGAATTTTTTCATTTTTGTGGATTCCTGAATATCAAAGCATAAAACATTATTTAGCTATAATTTTGGAGGTTGTAATTTTGAACCTATTGTTACGGTATTCTTGTGAATCTCTTGTAATTTCTGCATTGAGTACTAAAGGTTTGTACCTATTATTTATACAGTCTCCTGAATAAATCATATAAACTAATTGCAGTTATCAACTCCTGCATGGTTTGGCATTGCTCTTGTGCCTAATCAAAGTCTTTTTTAATCTGATTTCTGCTTTAATTTACATGATTCTTTTGGCTTGTAGCTATTATGTGTTAAATTTTTCTTCCTTAATAAAGCATTGCTGAAGTGAAGATATAATAATTTTTAATATTTTCATTGTGACTATTTCCTTCATTTAAATTAGAATTGAAAATCTTCTAGGTTTGTTCTTTTTGAAGTAAATTTGTTAAAGGCCAGTTTTATTGTGGTCCTCCTCAGATAGATCATTTTGGTTGATGGACCTTGCCAAGTAATTTTAGGATAAATAACACAGAGACTGCATAAAATACTTAGAAATTAGAACAGAAAGATGTTTAGGTATATACTTTAGAACTGTGAATAAATAGTGAAATTTTTACCAAATCTTAATCCTGTAGAAAGTTTGCTTAAGACATGAAAGTTTTGATCATTTTGAATCTGTCAAGTCTGAGGTCATAGAAAAGTGAGAAAAAGGTGATTCAACTGATTTGAAGGAAATTTTAATTCAATTTGGTTGACAACACAGAATTGACAAAACACTGTAATCAAATATTAGGTTATTAAGTATGGAATGTCTGATTTCTGTAAGTACTAAATTTGACAGTTGATATCTCTGACATTTCACTTTGACACTTTTTTTTTTTATTGTGAAGGTACCTCCTCATTCTTTCAATGCACATTTTGGCTTGTGATTATCTTTCACATTTTTTAAGAGCAATTTTTGTGAAACCATGGATAAATCAAAAATTCGTGTTATTTTTGAATATGAATTCCATCCTGGAAAAAGTGCAGTGCAGACAGCTCGACATATCAACAAAGTGTTAGGGAAGGACATTGCTAATGAACACATAGTATGTTGATGGTTTGACAAGTTCCATTCTGGTGATTTTAATCTTGAAAATGAGCTATGTGGGTGACCTGAGACCAAGGTGGATAATGATGAACTGAAAGTTGTGGTGGAAATGAATCCATCTCAAGCTATGTGTGAATTAGCAGCAAGGTTTGACATTACTATTCCAACAATATTGGACCATTTGAAACTAATGGGCAAAGAAGCTGGATAGATGGGTACTGCATGAATTAAATGAGCATTAGAAGAGAAATCATCTTGAAGCTTGCCTTTCTTTGCTGTCACACGTAAAGGTGAACCATTTCTACACTGTATTGTTACATGTGATGAAAAATGGATTCTTTTAGACAATTGCAAGCATTTGGCACAATGATTGGATAAAGATGAAGTGCTGAAACACAGTCCAAAACCGAATATTCATCAAAAAAAGGTAAGTGTCTGTTTGGTGGTCCAGCACTGGTATCATCCACTACAGCTTCATGAAACTTGGTCAATGGATTACAGTGGATGTCTACTGCAACCAGTTGGACTAAATGATGAGGATGCTTGCAGTTAAGCAGCTGAGATTGGTCAATAGAGAGAGGCCAATCTTTCAAGACTACATGTCACAAAAAGCAATGCTGCTCAAACTACAGCAGCTGGACTTGGAAACTCTCTGTCATCTACCGTATTTACTAGACCTTACACCAGCTGACTACCACTTCTTCCAGGCTTTGGACCACGTCTTGCAAGGAAAAATATTAAATTCTCAGCAAGCTGTGGAAAACACTTTTCACAATTTCATTGCCACGTGCTCCCCAGGCTTCTTCCCTGCTGACATAAGCAAGCTACCTTTAAGATGGTGAAACTGTGTCAATGGTTTAGGCACATACTTTGATTAATTGTACTGCTTCTTGTTTGAGATGTAATAAACTACACTTTTGACTTGAAATCGGACATTTCATATTTAATGACCTAATATCACATATAGTTTGGTTATTCCTGGCTACTGCATTGTACCTAGGAAGGCTATCAGACACAGAGTTTGAGTCCAAGTAGGGATCAGCAGGGCAAAGGCCTAAAATGTTTAGGGAGGCAGGGCTTACCTAAAAGCTTTGCAGCAGAGACAGAGGGAGAAAGAGAACATCTTAAGAACTTTTTGTGTTAATCTTTGGCAGTGTAGATACTCTCTCATTTTTACATTTGTTTTAGGATATATTAGTTTTTCTTTTATGATTGTTATTTCCTTTGCTCTATTTTGTTGGCTTTATTTTACTTTTTCTGATTTTTAAAGTTTTGATGCCTATCTCATTAATTTTAGATATAAGCATTTAAGGCTGTAATTTTTCTCTTTGATTACTGCTTTTACTGTATCCTGCCAATTTTGATTTTTTAATTTCAATTTTGTGATGAATTGATCTTTGAGTTATTTTGGAAGTACTTTAGAAGTTACTTTAGAAGCTGGGGTTTACAAAGTTTGGAAAATGTATTTAAGGGTAAAATTTGTTTATCATTCCTTGTTAGTTTCTTTACTTAATTTTTGCCCAAGTATTTCGTACTCTTTTGACTGATCCTTAAGTTGATTTTTTTTTATATTGACCTTTTTTGCCTTCTATGGGTGGTTTAGCCAGGTACCTATTCTATACTTTCAGAAACGGAAATTTTAAGTTTTTTTTTTTTTTAAACTCTTTATCAATATAGTTTACTAGTCTTATTTTAGTTATTGTCAAAACTGAAAAACTATATAAAAAATGAAGCATATGGGGCTCTTGCTTGTTAGATTATGATATTAGTGTATCTCGACTGTTAAGACATTTGTATACTTTTGTACTTTGGAGTATTGTATCATCACTGGAATATGTGTTTATGGCTTAATTAAAAATGATGACAAATGTCAAATAAAATTTCTTTCTTAGATCCATGACCTTTGTAAATAATTCATAAATTTATATTCCTTGATGATCTTTAAAACCATTAGTATCTTTATATAATTGAATATTATATGTGTGTGTGTGTATAATTCTTGTAATTTTTGAGTGACATTTCTTTAGAAAGAAAGGGCATTGTTATTGGTTGTGATAGTACTATTTAAAGTTTAAACTTGATGTCATTATGAATTGATTGGGTGTAAACCAAAGAGATATATTTACTTTCCTCTTTTTATTGTACAAATTGTACAGTTTTCCATGTAGCCTATGAGATGGTAAAGAGCTTTGTGGAGGAGTAGATTGTAATTTTTGCCTTATTCAGATTGCTGAGTACTGTTAGGTTCTTGAGTCTGAATCAGTCTTTCAGGGTCCTGGGGTAAATTAATTTTAATTTTCATAAAAGGACAGTGTTTTTTTAAAGATTGGAAGGATAGAAGTTTAACTAGTCAAATTTATTATAATTTAGAAAAACTTCATTGTTTTGCCTATTGCAAATATTAATTAAGACTTAGGGTAATAAAAACTCTGATGTAACAGAATCTATACTATAAACTTTTCTGTGTTTATCTGTTGAAAATTATATGTATATTTTTGAAGGTTTATATACAGTTATTGTATGTAATTTAGAGAAATTTTAGCTTTTTGTTTTAGATTTTTAATTTTATAATTATGTTTTACTTACCTGCTAAGGTTTATGGTAAATTAAATTTCAGAGATATACTATCAGTTTTCCTAAAGGCTAATTGAAGCCATATTTCATAAGCCCATAACTCATAGTGATATAGTTACAAGTTTGTTAAGTAATACAAACATTTCTGTGTAAAATCAAGCAAAGTAGACATTAAAATTAATAAATACTTTAGAACTGAAAAAGCCTTATTTTCAAATGTATTTTTATAAGAATAAGCCACAAACTCACCTTCTTTATAGTAATTGAGCATTGTAGAGATTTCTAGATGGCACTGTTATAAAGGGAATTTCTACTCATCATGGGTTCTATGGGTAGGTGCTACCTCATTTAAATTACAGTTTTGTTTTGTTTTTTTCTAAAATGGGAATAATTAGTTTTTGGCATATCAGATGCTGTTTATTTTAGCTTTGTCTTGAAATGACATTGCCTTTTGGTCAATTCAGTTATTTATCTTTTTGCAAAAGCTGAACGCAACTGCAATGGTTAGTACTATTACAGGATGAGCATCCAAAATCTGAAATGCTCCAAAATCTGAAACTTTTTGAGCACTGACATGATGCTTAAAGGAGATGCTCATTGGAACATTTTAGATTTTGCATTTTCAGATTTGGGATGCTCAGCTGGTGAATACATAGTACAAATATTCCAAAAGCTGAAGAAATCTGTAGTCTGAAATACTTTTGGTCCCAAGCATTTTGGTAAGGGCTACTCAACCTGTAGTCAGTTTTTTCTATTTCTTGCTTCAACACCTTCCTTGTTTTCACTTCCCTCAAACTAGTTTAGATTTATATAAAATCTCATCTGGGCTATAGTATTAAATTAACTGGCTTCTTTGCCTTCTGATTCATTCTATACATAGTTTCCAGAATAATCTTTATATAGTAATCTTGTTATTATAGACCTACCCTGAATTCTTTTGTCTGACTTCAAGGGCCTCTATGATCTGGTAATAGCCTAACCACGTAGACTTTTCACTTACTATCACCCTTGACATACTAGTGGCCCAGTAAAACTGAAATTACTTACTCTTCTCAGCACATTTTCCCAATGTATTCTTACCTCTGGTTCTTTGTTCCAGTTGTGCTCTCCAGCTAAAATTTTCTTCTCCGTTCTCCACCTTTGCATGTCTAAATCACACCCTTTCTTCAAGGCCTCGTTTAAATGTCACTTTCTCCACTTAAGCTTTCCTCAGTCATTCTTCCAACCTCCCCACTCCCAGAAAAATCTGGAAGTGACATTTCTTTTTTATTAATTACTGTTTTTTTGTTTTGTTTTGTTTTATTTTTTTGAGACAGGGTCTCATTCTGTCGCCTCGGCTAGCGTGCAGTGGTATCATCATAGCTCACTGCAACCTCAAATTCCTGGGCTCAAGTGATCCTCCTGTCTCAGTTTGTCCAGTTGCTGAGACTACAGGCACGCACCACCACGCCGGGCCTGTTAATTACTGTTTTGTTTTATCTGTAGCATAGCATTTTATACTATTAGTTATTTTTTAGGTTGAAAATTATGACACTGCATACCTCTGGTTCTTTCCTACTTATCTAATCTTCCATTTTTGATATCTTTACTTGATTATCTCCTTTCTCCCTTGCTCTTAAAAATTGTTTTTCTGGAGTTCTGTCCTGGATTCCTTTATATTTTTGCTCTGATGAAATCTTCTAATTGGAAATATCCAAATTTGTGCCTTCATTCTTGGCCCTTCTTGGGAGCCTTCTTGGCTCGTTCCATATGTACTTTAAAGTCAACATCTCTAAAACATAACATATCTTCCCTTTTACTGCTTCAAACCTACACTATTATCTCTTTTCTCACTTAATAAAATCACTGCTCACCCAGGAACACAAGCCAGATAACTATGTGTATAAGTCATTTGGAAATCTTTTTCTTTATTTGGTACAGCTAATTGACTGGGACCTCTATAATCACCATATTCCTTCTGAGCTCTTTACTTTTCAGTTATACTTAAGTACTTGCTGTTCCTTAAATACATCCTGTGATTTCATGACTCTATAGCTTTTTATATGCTGTTCTCTTTGCCTGGAAAGTCCCAGTAAGAATTATACAGACTTGGGTATGAATTTTGGCTTCACTGTTAATAGCTATGTGACCTTGGTCACATTAATTAGCCCTCAAGTACCTGTTTATCTGTAAAATGGTACCTGTTTATCTGTAAGCAAACTCTGCTTAGAAGAGGTATTGTGAAGATCAAGTGTGAACACACATATACATGCATACATATTATGTAATCTTTATTATATAGATATATTCATATATATGATAATATATTTAATAATATGTACATGTATATAATTAAAAGTGATAATTAAAAATTAAATATGTACATATGCCTGAGATGGTGCTATTTAAATGTTATGTTTCCTCTTTCTGTTATCCTTCCTCTGTCTGGCAAGCTATTTGTCATGTTTTAAGCCTACTTTAGGATCACTTCTGTTGTGAAGTCTTTTTTTATAAGGGTAGTGCAATCCTTTTTAATCTGTACTTAATCTACCACATCTTCTATTATGTGTTATAAAATTTTGCTTGTGTGTCCCTTTACTAGAATGTGATCTTTAGGGTAGGGAAACTGTCTTGTTTATCTTCTTATCCCCTTTAATAAAACTTTAAAATATATCATCTATGAGACCTCTCAAGTTAGGTACAGATGTCTGTGCACATAAAAGTATATGGACTTTCCTGAGAAGTTCATAATTCCTTGTAGACCCTCAGAGGAATCTCTTACTTAAAGAAAGTGAAGACTCATTGGCCTAGCATTGATACACACTAAACAGATATTCCACTGAATTAAACCATGCGTTTCCTAACACCTGGGTGACACCAGCAACTTTATGGTTCTGGATTACACTGTGGGAAAGTAAACTGAAAGCTATTAATCCTGCCCCTCACTTTCCTGCCTCAACCTTTGATCTTCCAAATCTTTCAATGATAAGTCTATAATCAGGTGCTTCTCTGTATTAAATCCCTTTCTGCTTGAAATTTCTAGAATGGTTTCTCTATTGCACTAAACCTTTCCTACCACAAGTACATTAGGATCCTGCTAATCTATCAGGGAATCCTATTACCTATCGTTTCTTCTACTCTTGTCCGCAATAGTTTATATTCTCAACACAGCTATCCCAGTGATGCCTTTTTAATACCTAGATGATATTTACTCACAATCTTAAATTGGCTAACAGAATTTTACCTACCTTTTTTTTTTTTTTTTTGGTGGCATAAATTTGATTTCTGAGACAGGCCTTTTTCCCAAATCTTCAGAGTATTTTCCTCATTTTGTTTTATAGTATATTTTCATAGGATTATTTGTTTTGCCCTGACTCCTTTTTTTCTCAGTTGCCTTTGTAGGCTGGCTTTCAACCAGTTGTTGTCTTCCGTGTTAAGAGAAATGCTGTTGGTCTGGCTTTCAATTTATAGGGGCTACCTTTCCCTTGGTCTGTCGTTTCTCCTACTTGTTAGGGAATTTAGTCAGGGGTCTATCAGACTGTCTCTGCCAGGCATACTATCCCTTTCAGCAGTGAGTGTTTGACATGGTCTGGTTCTTTCTTTCTTTCTTTATTTTTGTTTTTGAGACGGAGTCTCACTGTGTTGCCCAGGCTAGAGTGAGTGTCGTGGCATCAGCCTAGCTCACAGCAACCTCAAACTCCTGGGCTTAAGCCATCCTACTGCCTCAGCCTCCCGAGTAGCTGGGACTGCAGGCATGCGCCACCATGCCCGGCTAATTTTTTCTATGTATATATTTTAGTTGGCCAGATAATTTCTTTCTATTTTTAGTAGAGACGGGGTCTCACTCTTGCTCAGGCTGGTCTCGAACTCCTGACCTTGAGCGATCCGCCCGGCTCGGCCTCCCAGAGTGCTAGGATTACAGGCGTGAGCCACCGCGTCCGGCCTGGTTCTTTATTTTTTAAATCTGATTTCTTCTGTAGTATATTTAACAGAAATTCCTGAGGAGTTCCTCATGTAAGGATGGTACTCTTTCTATAATAATTTTAAACATTCATGATGCAGGCTTCTTTTTTATGTTGAGTAGGTCTTTTCCATTGCACTGTTGGAATGGAGGAGTTTGTTAGGCACATACTTGTCATATGTGGAATATCAATACACTTTGTACTCTTGATAAAATTTTAGTGCACACCAGTAGCTTTGGAACATGCCTAATGCAAATTAGGGTTTCTGGACTTTCCTGCACTCCTTGCTTTCACCATTTGTGATTATACTTTTTTTGTATTTAATGTTTATGTATTGCAATAGTGATTGTCAGCTGGTCTCCATCTCCTTAAATTTGACCAGGCTTTACTTAGTTTTAATGAATTGAGTACATTGGGATGAAAGTAGCACAATTTTATTCATGGTCAACAATGGGAATTAAATAAAAGTAGACTATTTATTCTGAGATGATGTGTTCCTTTTTGCCTAGGCTTTGTACTACGCCTTGTGAAATAACATGGATTAACTCTATCCTCCTATAAATAGCCTCGAATGAAGCAGGGTTTTTATTGTCTGAATCATAACTCTGTTTTTATGAACTTGAAAAGTTTCATGGAATATTCCTGATACGGCATTGTAGTATGGAGGATTGGTGGAAAGAACAGAGCTATTAGGAATCAGGAAATTGCCCATTGTGGTCTTAATCTGTTAATGCTTGGTAGGGTAATTTAGGCAATACTTGATTTTTTTAGACCTCGTTAATTGTAAAATGTAAAATGGAGACGGTTGAGCTTGTTATCTAAGGTTTCTTTTATATGCTGTCTTGCTTATAGACACTGGGATGTTTTAACCAAGTGAGAAGTTTGGCAGGCTTTCTCCAAAGAGGCCTTAGAGATGGGCAGTTATTTTCTTGTTAAATTTGCTTCTGTTCAAGGTTGGAAACTGCCCCTTGCTTATTCAGCAATCTCATTATATTGAGAGTAGAGTCATCTCTCAGAGACAAACTAAGCTTATGAAACTTACATGTAAAAGCTGAATGTCAAGTTATTGATTTACAATGATAAATTTCTGTGCCAGAGACTGGAATACTAAGAGTCCGTTCTCTCCCTACATGCAGAACAAATGGAAAACCACGTTACGATCAAAAGGTGTATAATGAACATGGAATTAGAATAAAGGGAATTAAATACATTGAGTTTAATGACTTTGCAATGATTTGCTAATAGGACTAGAATAATTTAAAATGTTGGCTTAAGTATCCTTTTCTCTGAATAACACTTACATGAACTCTTCCAATATTTATCTGTGTTATTTTTCCTTTTGTTTAAGTTTCTGGGGCTGATCAATCAATCTTTCTGATTAATTGTATCATTTCTTTAAATATATTAACTGGATAAATTAATATTTTGTATTTTAGTATTTTACATATCTGTGTTTTGATCACCTATTTGATGATTCTTCTAATAATTTTAGTTTGTAAAGCAATATCCCAGTTAGTATTTATCATAAAATTTGTTTAGGAAAGATAGTCTTGTTTTGTTCATTTTCTAAATGAGGAAACCCGGGCTCAGTGTCTACCCTGAGGTACTGAGCTCTAAGTTTAGAATTGGGATATGAGTCTAGTTCTCAGAGTTCTGTTCTTGCTATTCTATGCTTTCTCTTTCTAAGTGGTTTGAGTTCTCTTAAAAGGATCACAGAGAACTAAATATATATTTAAAATATTGGCACATCTGTGATCTAAAAGTTTTTTTTATCTGAATTATACATTCAGACATTAAAATACTCTTTTGTCAAGGCAATAGGAGCCAATTGTGTACTATTTTTTGTTAATTATATGTGTAGGATCATATTAAAGTTAAACCGTCACTTTTTTCATGAGTTTAATACCAAATCTAAACCTCAGATTAATATTTACCTTAAAAGATTAGTTTATAAAGCTGCTTACCCATTCTGTAAGTTTTCTTTTTAAATACAGGGGCTTTCAGCATTGATAGTTCTTGTTAACTTTGGCATTTCACCAGACTCTTTTGACAAAACATTTCTTAAATGAAGGCATTTCCCACTTTTTTCTTTTTACTTTGAGAAATAGAAAGTATATGCCATTTTCAATTTATTTTACCCACATGGCTTATTAATTTTAATGAATATAATGATAAAACTTTATTTAAACGGTATATTTCTTCTGGATTTGGGCATATAAAATTGTTTTCAAGGTAATCCAGGAGTTTAGGTGTCCAATAATTGCTATTATTTCTAACCTGCTAGAAAAGAGGAGATAGATAATCACACCTAGCAGAGTTAAGAGCTTTATGGTCTGTAGTTGGCTCACATTTTGCTTTTGAGTCCGCTGTTTTTGGGTTGATGGCACATAACTTTAGATATTTAGTAAGTATATGTTGGTGTGATGGCTAAGTTCTTTTAAGAATAGTATTTTCATCATATTGATAAAAAATAGGCTTTTCTGCTGCTGTTGAGACCCTTATGATTACCAAGTTTATAAAAGCTGCATATATGTAGTATATACATGGTCATGTAGATACAGGTTAATTTTGGGACTATTTAAATATAGCAGTCTATTTGGGTAGTGTTGATGCTTCTCAAATGTTAGACTTAAACTTGGGCAAAATACCCCCAAAACTCTTAAAGTGAACAATTCTGTTTGTATATAACAGTATTCATTTTGTGTATACTCTGAAAATGATTATGGGCAGGTTTATTTCATTTTAGAATGTTGAGTCAGCTTTTCACAAATGGTAGTTATGTTTATAATCTGCTACCTATTAGTATGCTACTGAGAACCTTTGTTTGATATTTATATTTTATGACTTAGATAATAGGAAAAGAAAAGAAAAAAAATTTTAACTCCAAGACACAGTGATTAAGTCAAAAAGTGCTAATATGCATTGTGAAAAGGTTAATAGCAAGAGTGGCTTGGGCATATAGAAAGTAGTAAGAATAGAAGAAACTCATTCAGAGAGTAAGAGAAGAAATCTGCAATTGAAGAAAAAGAATAGCACACATAGAAGAAATAGAGAATTGAAAAAAATCTCCATAGCCTAAATAGAATGGAAATTGTGGCAAGCTTTATATTGAAGGTTCAAAGAAATGGAAGAAAGAAAAAAATAATTGTGTTATAGTTTGCTAATATTCACATATTATAACTAGATTTCCCATTTGATTAAGTCAAGGGCAGAAGAGGACTTTAAAGTAGTTTTGTTTTACTTCATTAAGTTTTGTTTTCCACTGGCAGTAGGATGTAATTAAGAGCTTATTTGAAGACTGCGGCTTTTGTTCTTTTAATGGGCATTATTAAAATCACTATGTATGCTAAGTAGTCATGTTTATGTTTCTCTTTAGGCTTTTAACAACAGAACAGTAACTTCTGTTGTTGGTATTAATTTAAATATATACTTTGAGGATGTTAGTTTATTTAAATTCTTAAGTTTTCATCTCTTTTTTTTAAACTTTATGTTTTTACTGTTAGGTTCTCTATATTCTGTTTACTTGTTTATTTTCATTGTTTGTTTACCTCCTGGAAAACACACTCATATCCCCCCATCCCCACACCTGCCACAGAACCTCACGTGATTCTAACTTGCATTTTTAGTCAATGTGGAGTGGAGAATATGAGCTTTAGAGTCAAACAGGTGAGAATTCTGATGCTGACTCAATAATCTTCTAGCTCCTAAAATCTTGGATTTTAGATTCTTAAACCCAGAAACTTAGATTCTTCATTTATAAAATGGTTGTTATTGTGAGGATTAAAAAAATTGACACATGAAAGTATTTTGTACAGTGTCTGGACCTTAATATATACCCCAGTCAATGACAATTCTCTCCTCTTTCTTTATTTCACTTAGCTTAATAGAAAATTGAGTTATTCTTTTTGGTCATGTAGAAAACAATATTTTTAAAGGAAAACTATTCATTGTCTACATTCACAAATTTCAGGGTTATCTGATTCTAAACCTTTGCGTTGTCTTTGAGCTATTTTATATTTTACAGCTCTTCATATGTTGTATGTAACTGATAGACATGAAATTCTGTTATGTCTAGTAGAAATTTGATTGACCCCTCCCCTTTGGAAAAAGCAGTTTCACCTCCATTTGCAGTTCATTTCAACTTTCCTTTACTGCTTGTAAATTTGTGCTATTTTAAAAGTCTTTGCGTTTAGACTGTTTATAACATTAGCCTGGTGTCCTTATTGTAATGAGTAGAATAAGGTCTTTTACATTATTCATTTTATTTCTGTGAGAGTCAAGGTTTTACCCTCTTTTGAAACTCATGTTTTTATGTTTAAAATATTTAATACTTAAAATGTTTCAAGAAATGTCTAAATAAAATTTCAAGAATAGATTGATTTATTGAACACCTGTTATTGCAGCACACTAATGTTTTAATCATTTGATATTTGGAGTATTCCAACAGTGATATCAACTCTACAAACATGGCAAGTCTTTCCATAATATGTAACAACTAAGTACTCTAGAAAAGATTTATTTGTTTTTCATTATTTCAATGCCAATGTGATAGTCTCAGGGTAAAGCTTTCCAATTTACAGGATTGCTCTGTATCTTACATTACATAGTGTCTTGAATGTAGTGCTACCCTACAATTGTTTTTTGAACGAGTGAATAGCTAAATAAATGAGTTCAAAAAACAACACAAGCACTTTTTTTCTTAAGTGCCTCATCGTGTTATAATGTGTTTCAAGGAAATTCTTTTTTTTGAGACAGAGTCTCGCTTTGTTGCCCGGACTAGAGTGCTGTGGCATCAGCCTAGCTCACAGCAACCTCAAACTCCTGGGCTCAAGCGATCCTCCTGCCTCAGCCTCTCGAGTAGCTGGGACTGCAGGCATGCGCCACCATGCCCGGCTAATTTTTTCTATATATATTTTTAGTTGTCCATATAATTTCTTTCTATTTTTAGTAGAGACGGGGTCTTGCTCTTGCTCAGGCTGGTCTCGAACTCCTGACCTCCAGTGATCCTCCCACCTCAGCCTCCCAGAGTGCTAGGATTACAGGCGTGAGCCACCACACCTGGCCTAAGGAAATTCTTAAGGATCTAGTTTCCATAAACTGAGGAGCCCAAAACTACCTCAGCAGAAACTTAACATTTTGAAATGATGTGTTCAAAATATATCACTTCAACGTAAGTTGTGATATCCCTTTTTTTCCTCCGCTTTGAAAATTGCTTAGAATTTTGGTCACTCCATGTAAGCAAGAGTTAAAAGAAAAAAATCTTAGATTTTGGATAGTAAGTTTGGCTAAAAGATTTTGGAGTATTTCTTTCATATTCTTTAAACTTATTAGACTCGTTACTTTTATTTTACTTTATTAATTTATTTCTGCTTTTACTTTTATTTTTTAGATACTGTGGGATTTTCTTTCTGCTGTGATAATGAAGAAGCAGTGTGGATTGAAATAGCTTATTTTTTTTTCCTGTTCAGAAAGTTTTATTTATGTTTATATTATATGATTTTGTTTTGACCATTCTAGTAAAGGATTGTGGAAACTCCCCCTCTGCATGTCTCTTTTATAAATGAAAACATAGTTTGTTTTTTCATTTGCATAATTCTGAAAATTGCTCATTACAATTTCTCGTATATAGTATTGCCCAAACAGCCTTCAGGGACACACTGTTATTCCTCAAAGCAGCAAGCAGGGGTGGATTTACAGAATGTTCATAACTCTTGGGAATAATTAAAAATAACTAAAATGGTAGAAATTTTATCAATTATGTATCCTCCTTTTATTAAGAAAGTGACCATTTCTATTTCTTGTTTTCCTGCACCTTAGCCTTTTTAAAGGTATTACATATGTCTCTTTTACTCTCCAACCTACATATCCTAGATATGTACTAAAATCCATTAAATTATATCCATTAATTTATAAATCAAGGGTGATTTCCTGAAGGGAGCCTTCCTTTGATGGCGGCAATCATTTTCTAAATACTGACTTTTACAATGTTCTTTGTCAATTAAAAAAACCTATATGCTTATTTTTTATTTTAGTAACAGCTCTTCATATTTAGATACGCTATTTGGATCTTCCTAAACTCTTGCAAATTCTTTATTTTCCATAACTAGCAGTGGTTTCTCTATGTGACTGATTTTCGAAAGTCTCAACAGTGAGTCTTAAACAGGAAGAAGTAGACCTGAAAATAAATCAGAGCATCAGAGGATTTGTGTGAGATGATAGTTTGTGAAGGGGGTAGTCACCATCCTCTCATGTACCTGAGACATAAAAGAATAGGAAAAAAGTGGGTGGTGGTGGTGCTAGATTATGAAATAGGGTGTTTGAATGAAAAATTAAGGCCAAGAATATTTTCTAAGTTAAAATTTATAAAAACCGTTATTTTATTGGCATTTTCCTTTTTATTTTAACCATTAACACAGATAAACAGATTTTCTTGGGTATAGGTAAAAGTGCATGGATATTTACACCTGTTTCTTGTTTAGGCTTTACAAAAGTTATTATGTTTATATAAAACAAAACAGTTGACCACAAACAGAATTACCAGAAAAAAATTGCATACTGTTTGGAAACTTGGTGCTCCTTTGCTTGTGTGATGTTTTGATGTAGTTGGCTTTTTTTGTGCCTTAGAAGAGGTCTGTCAATGAAAAATGATATGTCCCAGTGACTTTGCTAATTACCCTTACAAAGTTAAAGATGAAGAACTGCCGTTCATTGCACATTTGATTTGCTTTATAGCTGTAAAGGAGTATTATGCTGACTTTGTATTTTCTCTGTCTTAGAAAACTAAGGATTTCCTATTTAAAGTGAAGCAAATTTTGTCTATGCCCTGATTAAGACTTAAAAACTAAGCAAGCAAACATATAACCCCACAAAACTAAATATTACAGATTTCTGACTCTTAAAAACTTTTGGCTGTTTTTTTCATGGAAATTGGTGCTGTTGGGTATACTTGATCTTCTGAATTTAAAAGATTTTGGGCATGAGGACTGATGCTAGTCAATTTTTAATAGACCAAAGAATACTGTAGCAGTTTGAAACTTTAGAAATTGTATCTTCTCACTAGTTGAGAAAATAATTAATTATATTTTATGTACTAGAATTTTAAATTTTTTATTATATCTAAAAATTCCAATTTGTTAAGCACACATATATAAAACATGTATATCACCGTTATTTTATTGGCATTTTCCTTTTTATTTTAACCATTAACACAGATAAACAGATTTTCTTGGGTATAGGTAAAAGTGCATGGGTATTTTACACCTATTTCTTGTTTAGGCTTTACAAAAGTTATTATGTTTATATAAAACAAAACAGAGTTGACCACAAACAGAATTACCAGAAAAAAATTGCATACTGTTTGGAAATGGGTGGATGAATTATTGTTATAGGACATTCACCTAAAATTTAATGAAAATATGTGAATTCAAGGATAACAAAAAACTTAGAGGTTTAACTGAAAAAATCTAGGTTTTTTTTTTTTTTTGGAGGGAAATGTATGTTCTCTTTTCTTTCACAGATGATATTCATTTATCTCATTTTATTTTTAAAATTGGATGTGGATTGTGATATGCTTAGTAAACATATTTATATTATCAAGTTCAACAAATTTCTGGAAATCCCATTGATGTCTCTTAAATTGAAAGCACATATAAATTGTAGGCACTCTAGGCTCAACTCTCCATATGTCTGGAATGAGTACAGGTGTGATTAACAGGCTGCTAGAAAGGCTCATACCTCCAAATCTTGTGTTCATTGGTCTGTTGCTGATTGTTGACATTGCTTCACAAGAGCTAATTGGCTCTTATTACTCTTTAGTTTGAAGTAGGTCTTTCCTGTCTTACTGAGAACATGCTTTGATTGGTGGGATAACGTAGCTCATGGGGGTTGACTACTAAAATTAGGAAGGATATTGAAACAAAAAGACTTCAGAATTATATTGTAAGCACACGTACTTATTTTTTCCTTGTTATATTTAAAAATAACACTCATGAATCTGCCATTTAATTTAAGAACTAGAGTATTACCAATTCTGGTAGTTCTCTTCTGTTTTATCCCTGTGCCTTTGCCTCAGAAAGAACCACTGTCCTCAATTTTGTATTATCATTTCTTTGCTTTTGTAAAGAATAATTTTATTATATATGTATATCTATCTCAAAGAATTTTGCTTGTTTATGTGCTTTATAAAAATGAGTTCCTATTATTCTAAGTCTTCTGGGATTTACTTTTTTTACCCAAATTTATGTCTCTAAGATTCATTCATGTTATTTCACATACCTGTTGTTCCTTTATTTTCACTGCTAAAAAATATTCCAATGTATGGTTATGCCACAGCTGTTGTCACTTATTTGCTGTTACGAATAGTACTGCTAGAAGCATTCTGATGAGTATTTTAAGGGGTAAAAAGTCTTTATTTAGCCCTTTTGCCTAGGGAAGATTTTGTTGAGTCCAGATATTTTTCCCTTTAGGAGTAATTCTTTAGATCTTCTGTTGCTTTTCCATTATATAATTTGCGCTTTGATTTTTCCTCTTTAACTTTTTATTTTGATTTACAGAAAAGCCATGTGAAACGGACAAATAATTCCTATATACCCTTCATTCGTTTTCTTCGAAGGTTAACATTTTACCACATTTGCTTTATCATTATTTTTTTTCTCCTTATTTTTCTTTTTTCTTCCTCTTCTTATTCTCCTCAATATTTATTTAGTGCTCTTTTTGTTCTTACTCTGAAGGCATAGAATCAAAATACTGTGTTCCAAAGTAACTTGGGTTAGTTTTTAAACCACCCCCCACCCCCCACAGTGTAGGGTGATGAGGTTATTCATTTGCAATATGGTTTAGTTCATTTGTTGCTCTTTGTATTAGATTTTAGGATTCAATCTTCCATTCCCCTGCTTATTGATTTCATATTTCTTTTGTTGAATATGTGAAAAATTAGTAGTTCTAAAAGTTCAGAACTATATTAAAGCCTATATTCAGGGAAGAGAGATTTCCTGCCATTCTTATCCTCTGTCTTTCCTCCTCATTCCCACCTATCTCCTATTATTGGTCCCATTGGTTTTTGGCTTTATCATTCCTGTGTTTCCTTTACAACAAATGAGTAGATTTATGTATATTCAACTTTTCATATATTTAAGGGCCATTTATTTATTTTCATTTTGGTAAATTGTCTATTCACATCTTTTGCCCATACTATGTTTTTTTTTTAATTTCCCCAATCTTTTTTTGCACAGATTTTAAATATTCTTTATATACTAGGTATATTAGCCCTTACCTGTGATACATGTTACATGTATCTTTTTTCTAGTGTATCAGTTGATTTTTGTATTTCTTTAAGGTAATTTTTGACAGCAAAAGTTTTGTATGTTCTATCGTCAAATTAGTCAGTCTTTTCTTTTATCATATTTGGAATCCAGCCACAATTAGAAAACCCTTTCTTACACTCAAGGTAAAGAGGAGGAATTCACCCATGTTTTCTTCTGGTACTTATATGGTTTCATTTCTTAAATATTTAGATTGCCGGTCTTATCTGGAGTTTATTTTTGTGTATGGTATGAGAGATGAATCTAGTTTTATCTTTCCCAAAGAACTAATCAATACTCCTAGTACTATTTATTTAAAAGCTCATCTTTGCCTCCGAAATTTGAAATGTCACTTTTATCATATACTTGTTTCACACATACTTTTATCTGTTTCTCGACTTTCTGCTATGTTCTTCTGGTCTGTTAATTGCTGTACCAAATAATACACTGTTTTATTTATGGAGGTTTTATAGTATGTTTTAATTCAATTTAATATAGTATATTTTAATAAGATAGTAGTTAATATAGTTTAGTGTATTTTAATAAGAGGGGCTGATATTTCCCTTAGAGCTTTTCTTTTTTAATGTTTTCCTATTTTTGCCAGTTTACTTTTTCACATAATATTTAATTTCCATTTATCTAGCTTCATTATGACAGACCTCACAGGGATTGTATTAAGTCTATAAATGAACAAGGGAAGACTGGCATTTTTATAATGTGTAGGTGTCCTATCCAATTACAAGGGATATCTTTACCTTTATTTAGTTCTACCTGTGTGTCTTTCAGGAGTGTTTTAAAATTTTCCTCACATTTCCTGCTAAATTTATCCTTTAAGTATTGTATTTCATCTTTGTTGAAGTGAAAAACAGTATTTTCTCTACCATTATATCTTCTGAGTGGTTATTATTTTACATATAACTGATACTGATTTTTGTATGTTAAATTTATATCCTGCTACTTTACTGAATGCTTTTGCTGTTTGAGTTAATTTTATCATGGATTCCCATGATAGGAGCATGAGGTAGTTTTCACATTTTTCATATTTTTATGCTGCTATTTGATTTCTCTTGTTTAATTGGATTAGACTTGTGGCTTTAGTACAATGTTAAATGCTACAGAGATAGTAGACATCCTTGTCTTATTCCTTACCTTTGAGGAAATGCCTTTAATTTTTCCCCATTAATTAAGGTGCTGCCTTTATGAGGTTGATATGTTTTATTAAGTTAAGAAGTGTCCATCAGTTCCTGTTTTCTTCAGTGGTTTTAGCCAGAATGGGTGTCTAATTTTATCAAAAGCATTTTCAGAGTCTTGGGATAATCATATCATTTTTCTCCATAAGTCTATTAATAGAGAGTATTATATTAATGAATTCTGTAATAGTTGAAAACCTTTTATGCCTGGAATAAATTTCCTTCATTTTGAGTGTTCTTCATTTTCAATTTTAGAGTATTTCGATTATTAAATTTTTGGTAGAAATAGTCTTGAAATAATCTGAGCCTAATGTTTTGTTTATGGGGTAGTTGCCTGATAACTTTAATTTTTTTCTCAAGGAAATAGATCTATTTTCAGAAGTTTTTTTTTTTAAACTCTAATCAGATCAACTTTTATAAACTGTATTTCTGTAGAGAATCACTCATTTTTCTAAATTTTTAAGTTTATTTACTAAGAAGTCTGTAGAAGAGTCTTATGATTTTCTTTTTAATTTCTTTTGTATAGCTATATACTCCTTGTTATTTAATCTTCTATATTTGTATTCTTTCCCTTTTATTGTTAACTGCTACTTTAATTTTTCTTCAAAATCCAGGATTTTGATTACTTAGATTTACTCTTTTTTCTTATTAATTAATCTACTTCAATGTCTACATTATCTTTATTATTTTTCTTATTTTGCTTCTAAAATTTTCTTTGTTTCTTTTTTAGTTTGGGTTGGGATTTAATTCATTGATTTTTTTGTTTGTTTATTGATGTGTTGTTCAAGGCTATAGATTTTTTTTTCTGCCTTAAAGTATCTCATAGATTTTGACATACAATAGTTTGTCGTTATTTCTTAGATAATGTTTTATTATCTAACAGATGATAGAAAATTAGAATTGTGTTGTGGTTGAGTGGGTAATGGTGAAAAGATTTCTAGAAAAGCTTTTTTGAATGTTGCCAAATGATAACTTCAATGTCAACTTCCATTTACTATTTACCACATACCTGTCACTGGGCTAAATGGTTTGTATATATTATATTTTTTAAGCTGTATAACATCATTTTGTGGTACATATTATTTCCCCATTTTCAGAAGGGAAAACTGTAGCTTAGGGGAATTTATGTAGTTTGTTTAAGACTGTATAACATATAAGTTGTTATTGTTCAAATTTAAATCCATTTCTGATTCCAAAGCCTATGGCTTTTACTTAAGCAGTAATATTGTGAGGTCACAGAGGTGTTGAACAGTATGGCATAATAAGGGAATGTTGGTAGCACAGTGTGACTGGAGTGACGTTAGCACTTAGTAATACTGTTTCTGGCTTGGGCAAATGGTTTATTGAGGTACTAATAACTGATATGGAAAACATGAAGCAAATTAAGTTCATGTGAGATGATGGATAAGGTTGATGTACTTGTTGGACAGCTAAATAGAACTGTCTGGTCGTAAGGTGAGTATATGGATCAGGAGGTTTGCAGAGTGATTTGTGTGAGAGATGTGAATTTGGGTCTCATTAGCTTGTAGGTGGTAGTTTGAATAACGGGTTTTGAAAGTGGTAACCCAGAATATTGTATACGGTGAGAAGATAAGAAGGTGTAGGAAACAATGAAACTTATGATTTAATGGAGGAAGAGCCTGAAAAGAAATCAAGGAAAAAATAGTCAAAATATTAGGAGGAAATCTAGGAGATCATGGTGTCACAGGCACCAAAAGAGAAGTTTCAAGAACACTGGAGAGTCATTAGCATCATGTGGTCTGAAGAACTAAAGAAATGTAAGATTGGAAGTGTTCATTTGATTTAATAGTAACTGAAAGGACAAGTATCTTAACAGTTCCAGTGAAGTGGTAAGAACTGGGTTGAGGAAGAAGAAAATGGAGACAGGGATGATAAATTGTTCAAGAAATTTGGTTACAAAGAGTAAGGACGATAGAGTGGGGGCAGCTGGTATGAGGTTCAGAGTACCTCCATTCCCCCTCCCTCCATTCCTCCTTCAACTTCCTCGTTCTTCTTCTTTTCCTCCTTTCTTTCCCTTGTCCCTCTCTCCCACCTTTCCTGTATTCTACCCAATCTCTGTCCTTCTTTTCCTGATATGATACACTTGAATATTTAAGGTTATAGGATGAGAATTTAACTTGGGGAACAACATGACATCTTGTCTTAAATTACAACTATAAGTATGAATGACATAAAGATATGTTAAAATATTTAGGTGGTAGCTCAGAATGATACTGTTAATAGTTTCTTGAATCCAGGATCACTTGTCCAATAAACTTTAGTAATAATGTTTAAAATAATAATGAAAATAATATCAACACTGCTCTAAATGCTTTACGTATTTTAGACAATTTAAACCTCATCAGCAACTCCATACCCATTTTATACATGAGGAAACTGAGGAACAGGGAAGTTAGGTAACTTGCCCATTATTCTATACTTTGTATGGCAATGTGGTTCTAGAGTCTGTGCTCCTAAACACAAGACCTGTATTCCTTCTCGCCCCACTAGCTATTGCCATACCTTTAGAAATTCATTTGTAATATTTTTGTGATAAATTATAGCTCAGAATTAGAAGTTAGGATATTTTGATGTTTTAGAGAATTCTCTCAGCATGTAGAATAGTGAAGATTAAAAAAAATTTCTGAAAAAGATATACCAAGTACAAACATGAATTAAAGTTCCAGGCCTCCTATATTTGAGTTGAAAAAATTGAAATGCCCATGGGTGAAGTTGGACTGTCTTAATTATACAACTTGTGGCATGTAATATCTCAAAAACACAATATTGCTTCATAATAAAAGTGTATATAAGATAATTAAATGATTGCTTAGAGTACCAATCAGAAATTGGTATATTTTTTAGTTTGTTAATCCCTAATGGCCTTATACATGTCTTTCTTCAGGGAAAAAATGCAATTTCCATTGTGAGCTGCCTTCCAGAATTTATGGTAGAGCTTCGCTGACGTTACTACTGATGCCAATGTGGAATAAAGGTGTTTATAATTTAGAAAGTCAAAACGTATAAATGGGTTGTAGTAAAAAATGACTCAGTTATTCTTCTTAAGTTTTAAAACACATAATACAAATTTATTTGAATTTTTAGGAAGAACATTTGAAAATAAAGTAATATAAATACAACCTGTTTATTTTGCCCTTATCCATATTTTTGTCTTATGTCATACTTGATAGTTGGGTTTTCTTTCATGACCTTTGTATTAGAGCCCTAATCACAATCTAATGATAATGTGTTGTGAGACTAAATATGAAAAAAAACCCATTATTTTCCTAGATAAATAACTCAGCAAACTTAATTTGACTTTATTTTGGCATGAAAAATCTTTTGTTTTTTACAACATAAGAACTTAATGCAGAGATGGTTGGATTAGTTGTTTCAAAGTAATTGTTCTTCCCCCTTACTCATTTTATTGTACTAAATGTTTAATTGGTTGACTTGCCTACTGGGTCATAAGGTCATTGAGTAGTACATGAGAGCATCTGTCTTGTTTGCTCTCTCCTTGGTACCTAATGCCTGTGCTGGCACTAGTAGGCACTCTAGTGCTTTTTTTTAACCGAATGAATTTTTCTGAACTAAATGAATGAATATATAATATATATGACTATTGAATATTTTCTTTGAGTTGGAAATGTAGTTCTGATGGCAGCATGTTTTTAGTATGTAAAAACTAATACATTATAAAACTACTTTTTTTGCCTGGGTCTCACTTGGAAATATGTTAAATTTAGAAACAACTAGTTTTAGATTTCAGATAATGGTCTTTGAGGAACAATCATAGAATGCTGATTTCAGTCTTAATTGCTTTTACTTCCTTCACCCTTTTCCCCTTCTTTCCCTTTATTGTTTCTTCTCTTCAACCTGTCTTCTCTCTGTTTTCTCTTTAATAATCCTATTTTTCCTTTTTGTTGTTTTTCTTAGTATCTGGAGTCCATCTTTCACCAGCTTCTCCTGAGATTGTACTGGACCATGACCATTCTTCTTCAGTTGGCTGCCTCTCTTCTGATGCCATCATTTCATCTCCAGAGGATACACATACAGACAACAACATTGTGAGTCAAACTGTACCTAAAGTACAGATAAAGAGAAGCATATTTTTAAAGAAAGTTTGCATATGTAAAAAATTGCCCACTGATTTAATTGCTGCTTTTCTGATTTCTTTTTGAACTTGTTTTTCTAAAAGAAATATTTCTGTAATAGTTGTTATAATTTTGAGACTAATACCTAGAATTCAAAAAAAAAAACCAAACCCAGATAATGTTTGTTTTGTTGCACGATTACAAAGTATTTAAGCAGTCTTGGTTACCAAAATATTATTTGAGTATCTCAAGTAAGTATCTCTTATTAAAATTGACTTAGCTTAGCATTTCAAATCCTGAACTTCAAAAAGGAAAATCATTACAAAAAAGAATAATTATGTCTCTTTTCAGGGAATCTTACCATATGTTTTCAGGTATTAGACTATTTTAATTTTAGAGTAAAATCGAAAAAGATAGCAGTCATAGGGTTTATTTGTTAAAATACTTATCGAGCTAGGCATTGTGCTAGGTGCTGGAGTTAGTCCCAATTTCCAAAGCACTGTACGCAGTATTGAGTCACCTATTACTTTTGTTAGAAAGTGATGATCAATAGAGGTTATGGATAATTTCAAATTTTGATTTACAGTTTAAATATAAATTCTAAGCTTGTGTGTATATTTAGAAATTGGATATATCTATACTTAATCACATATTTTCAAGTGTAAGAAAAAGTTTTGAGTATTTTATGCATTGCTAGCAAATTAATAAATGCTTTAGACTTTAAAGTCGAGAGAACATTTTATTTCTTCCAGTAAAGACCAGGTTGTTGTAACAGTTTGAGGTCTTCTGTTGATTTACTTAAAGGGTGAAATAATTTCGGAACCTTTGCTACAAGTTCATTTCCAGATGTGGTTTCTGGTGCCCTTTGGATATTTTCATTATTGGTATAGTGTAAACTTTCCTCTCTTATGTTTTCCTCTTTTTTTTTTTTTGATGTGGTTTAGATTCAGCAATCAAGACACACTCATCTGGATATCTCACTTTTTCCATTGGGTTTAACTGATGAAAAAAGTAATGGAACAATTGCCCTTGTGGATGATTCTGAAGATCCTGGAGGCAATGTATCAAACATACAGCTTCAGCAAAAAATTTCAAGTCTGGAGATTAAACTCAAAGTATCTGAAGAAGAAAAACAGAGAATTAAAAAGGTATGTTTACATTTGCCTAAGGAATAAGTGTTTGAATTGCATATACTGGAAATTTGATATAACCCCAAAGTCTGATTAAAAACTCATTAGAGAAAGATGATAATTGTTTTCCCTTGGCTGTAGATTTAAATCAGTCATATGAGCTTATCACTTGGAAAAGCCTTTGAAAAGAAATATATTTTACATATGTACTTTTAAAGATATAAACATCTTTTACCAGGTTTTTTTTTCTCTAAAGTTTTCTTTTTAGTTTATTTTTACTTACTTTGAAAACAGGTAGTATTGTATTTCTCATGAAGATGTAAAATTTTCTGACATTGACTTCTCTCTGTGGGAAGTCAGGCATTATGGGATATTTGATAAGAATACTTAGATATAGTCATTTTAGTAAATTATTTATTTATGCTCTCATCTTTCTTCCCTAAAAATATATCTATAAAAAGACCTTAGAAAATTTATAAAAGATGTATATAGAGATTTATTATATTGATTGAAATTAGTTGAGATGCTCTTATTTATTAGAGTTAGTAATTTTAATGTTATATCAATGTTTGATAGTTGTTATATCAATGTTGTCTGGAAGTTAGAGTGAAGCATACAATTTATAATATTATTAGACTTTAAAGCCATACTTCCTATAGGTTCTTTCCCTGACAAATATTTTCTATGTTCCTTGAAAAAACTAAATATATTTTCTGCTATTAAATATTATAAAGTTTGTGTTTGGATATTTCTTTTAGGATGTAGAATCATTGATGGAAAAACATAATGTCTTAGAAAAAGGCTTTCTGAAAGAAAAAGAGCAAGAGGCCATTTCTTTTCAAGATAGATACAAAGAACTTCAGGTAAGCCCAGTGAATTTAAGATGTAAAATGCAGGCCTTTTCATGAAGAATGTACTATTAATATCATTTCAAAAGTACCTAATAAATATCTTATGAATGAAGAATCAGATATTTAAATATGTAAAACATTGACCAACATGGGTTAAATTAATGAATGCTGCCATTTTGAAAAGTATGACTCTGTGTGAAGCACCAAAGATTAGCAGTTTGAAGCTCAAACAATTTGGTAAAAAATAATCTGTGATGGATGAACTTTGAGAACTAGTCATTCTATATTATTATTATTATAATTACATTTGAATTACCTTTAGAATCCTATAAACCCAAAACTGAGATATTTAACCTTTTTATATAAATTGTTTGTAGTCAGTGTCTCCTCTTCTCCTTCCTAAATTTTCTTACTTCCTGTTTGTTCTGCAGCCTTCCCCATCCTAGTAAATGGAAGCTCCATCTTTCTAATTGTTAAGGCTAAAACCCACTCTTACTCTGTTTTTGTACTTAATCCATGCCTGTTCTTTTCGCAAGACTTGTTGACTCTACCTTTAGAATATCCAGGTTTTGACCATTTGTCATCATGGTCACTGCTGTCAACCTATTCTATGTCATCATTATTTCTCCCTTGGAATATTAAAGCACCTTCTAACTAATCTTTTTGTTTTTACCATTACCTACTTAGAGATCATTCCCCACATTGCAGCCAGTGTGATCTGATTAAAACTTAATGTTGATCATGTCATGCCTCTGCTCTAAAACCTTCAGTGGCTTCTTATCTCACCTACTCTAAAAGCCAAGTCCTTAAAATGGTTTTCAAGGCCGTACACTCTCTTATATCTCTTCTGTATGTCTTTTCCCTGACTTTTCTCCTCAATCATTTTGCATGCTCTCAATATCTGTAATACTCTTCTCAGACACTTGCATGGTTTTCTTCTTTACATCCTTCAGGTCTCTGTTCAAGTATCACCTTATCAGATAGGCCTTTCCAGGCAACGCTGACATCTTTCCACCAATCTTACCATATTCTGTTTTATTTTTCTCATAGCACCCTTTACATCCTACAAACTATGTAGTTACTTGTTTATTTGCTTGGGTCATTGTAATCGTCTCCTAAGTCATCTTCCTGCTTCTACTCTTGCTCTTCTCCCTACTAAGTTTTTAATTCAGCAGGTAGAGTAGGGTTTTCAAAATGTAAATCAGATCAGATACTAATCTCAATTCCCACTTTCTTTCCAATGTAAATTTTCTAGCTTCTCCAGTTCACCACCAGGTAACTGTTGGTTTATTTACACCAAACTTTATAATAAGGTCCAGGTGAATGTGTGAGTATCTGTGGGGAAGAGCATTTGTTGCCTGTCAGAGGCATATGTCTATAATTCACTCATATTCTTTCTGCCTGGAATGCTGTTCCTTCATATATATTCACAACTGTGTTTTTAAAAAAATACAAAACTTGGAAATAAGGGAAATGTTGGGTAGTGTGTCTTTTCAATGTCCTATGGGTACATTGTTTAATAGGCCCCCCCCAGGACTATTTAGGAAAATGTATTTTATTTGACTCATTGTTTACTATTGACTAAAAGTGTCAGATATAATGAAGTTACATGTTTAATATATAGATTTTTTCCCCTAGAAGAGATAGAAATAATTACATTTATTAGAAAAGATAACTTCAAAGAACATAGTTTATTGCCCTGTAGGACATTAACAAATTTTGTCTCTAATCTAGCCCTCTTTCTAAGTTTAAAACTCCATTGTTAAATTTCTTACATAGATATTAGCTCTTCAAATGCTGTTTGAACCAGTCTTAATATCTGATTCATTTCATCTTAACATAAATGATTCGTATATTAATAAGTGAGTAGAATAAATCTTTGATATGCATTCAGTTTGTATTTATATGAATCATATATTAACTTCTTGAAAATTATACTTTTAACAACTCTCACTGAATCTAGCTTCCTTCTGATACCTGCTCAAATGCTACCTTCTTGTGAAGGCTTTCCTTGACCATGCCATGTAAAATAAGATCCTGTGTACTTGCTTAGCATTCCCTAACCCTTTTGCTTTTTTTTTTGTTTTCCATAGCACTTATCCTCACCTGTTATTTTATTTTCATTTGTTTATTTTCTATCTTTTCCTTACTAGAGTGTAAGTTCTATGAGATTAAGAACTTTCCTCCCTGTTGCCTGGAGCAGTACCTGGCATGTAGGGTGTGCTCAGTTAATACTGTTAGATGAATGAATGACTAAGTGAATGAATGAACTAATATCATGCACCTTGCTCCCCAAGAGCTAATTACATTTAATATAGCCATACTTGGAATTATGGTGCTTATTAAAAGGCACTGTATTGAATACTGAGAGACCTTTGTATTTTCTTCTGTTTCCATTGAGTGACTTATTCTCTTTAGTGAGACATACATCTTTGCAAATTCAATTTTTCCATCTATCAATGGGAGCAATAACATGCCTGAGAAACGATCTAAGACATAACAGTGCTTTCAGTTTTTCACAGTAAAGACCAATATAAATGCCAAGTGGCATTATCATTGTTGTCTCACTGCTTTACTATTAATAGTGAAAATCTAAGAGTGATGACTTGAGTCTGCAAAACTAATACTCAATTCAAAAAGTTCTTCCTTTTATAGGAAACAGTACCTCCAAAGAAAACTTTTTTCAGATGACTTTAGTTCAGTACCAATAGGTGTCTCTCCTTTTTATAGGAGAGACCAATAGGCATTTGGATAAAAGAGTAAACTAACTTATGGAATATTTTATCACCTTGGCTAAATAAATTATAGAAAAATTTACTAAGAGGTCTCATAGCCAAATTGAACTGAAAGCAGGCATACTCTTTAGGTCATACGTAACTGCACCATCTCTGAGGAAAGCATTTCTTTCCTCTGTCCCCTCAATTCTGCTGGTGAGTCGATTTTTTGTTTTTTATTTGGTTATTATATTTTTCAGTTCTAAAATTTCCATTTGGTTCTTGATCATATCTTATGTTTCTCTGCTGAAACTCTATATTCTGTTTGTTTCAAGCATGTTCATAATTGCTTATGAAGTGTTTTTATCATGGTTGCTTTAAAATCCATGTCAGATAATTCTAACATTGGTGCCATCTGAGTGTTGCTGTCCGCTGATGGTATTTTCTTATTCAAGTTGAGATTTTCCTGATTCTCTTAGTATGATGAGTGATTTTTAATTATATCCTGCATAGTTTGGCTAGTGTTTGAGTCTTGTGTTTTAGCAGGCCGCCTCTGATACTATAGATGTTGGAGAAAGATGGATAACACTTTGTTAACATCAGGTGCAGGTAAAATTACAACTTTTCCATTCAGCCCGCTTTGGGCAGGAGGGATACCTCCTTACTCCTGGGAGAAGTAAGATTTCAGGGCTAGCGTGGGCCTTAGCTGACAGGACCCTACAGGAAGGAAGGGAGGCACCTTATGACTGCTCCATGGGTGTCTTTACTGACACTGTGTGAGCAGGGGAGGCTTTGTTAACTTTGGTTGGTTATAAGAGGAATAAAGAAAAAGGTGAGTAGTCTATCTTTTCAATGTACTGTGGGGAAATTGTTAAATAGGCCTACCCCGGGACTATTTAGGAGAATGTACTTTATTTGACTTACCATACTGTTGATTAAAAGTTTCAAAGGTTGGGCCATATTTTTATCCATGGTATTTGGCTGGTGTAGGGCATTTACAGTCTAAAAGTTTTTTGTCTTACCAGGTTGTCCCTTTCAGAGGGGTGGCTTGTCTTGGAGCTTTTTTGTGCCCCTTGGTATTTCCTGGTTGCTGGCCATTTCAGTACCCAGTTGGGAGTATATGAGGCTAAAAGAAAACTCACAGAATGCACCACTGTGTCAGTCCTTGAGTTCCCAGGTCCCCAGTTGGTCTGCCTTCTCTCTGCCCTCCAGAATCTTCTGATACTCGTTTTAATATAGTGTCTAAGCTTTTTAGCTGCATTAGTTGAGAGAAACGGGGAGAAATATATCTCTTCAATCTGGAACTGGAATAGAAAGCAACATTTTAAATTTCAGTTATTCTTTGTGGTAGCTACATTAAGAAATTGATTTCAAAGTTAAAATACATATTAATTTAAAGCAGGTAATTTTCATTTAATTTTTTCTTTTAGGAAAACAGTTTAATCAGTTCTCATAGCATCATTGTAGATAGGGGAAGGGTGAATAAAACATTGGTAACTCAAAATGGGAGATAATCTGTAAATCTCTTTTATTTGTTTTATAGTTACCAACTTTGTGCATACATATGTGTATGTGTTAGATATTCTGGAAATGTATTTTCAACAAAAATATTTAAATTGTGTTATAAAAACCTGATTCAGCAAGAATTTAGGAAATCTTTGCTATTTGATCTCCTTTTCTGTAATTCAGATCTTTCTAGGTGATATGGCCTTTTTTCAAACTAGTACAAACTTGGTTCTACCTGATAATCTCTTAGGAATAGGAAACATCATTCAATCTGTGAGTGTCAAAGGAGGCCACCCTATGGTAAATACATATAGGATGAAATATTCACAAAGTAAGGTTTTAAATAGTGAACATATATTAAATTTCTTGTTTGAATTTGTAGTTTGTCAGTCATCCTTCCTATAATTGAAAGCTAATATATTTATCACATATTTTCTGGAGAATATGGTGATTTTTTTAAATATTAAAGCATTTAACATACAGGTCTTCTTTATATGCATGGAGCTTAATGAAATAGAAAAAGTTTTCTTTCTGTTATTTATGATGACAGAGATAACATATTGGTACCTACATCTCTCTGCTATCTTCAATAAAGCAAAACATTTAGGAAGACTAAATTAGCTGAGAAACCCCTTTCCTTAAGAAATAGGAGTATGCATATGTATTTATAAAATTAATATTTTATTCTGGAAAATGTGGGCAATATAGAAAAAGGAAAACAAAATTTATAACTATTCTTCATCAAGATTCCAAGTATTTCACCTGATTTCAGAATATTGGGCTTTGAATTTTCAGTTTTGAAAAGAAATCTACTTAGGCCCTTCTGCTCAGACCAGTGTGGGATGTCCCTTTGTCAAGATTTTAGTCTGACCAAAGAAAGAATAATTAATAAATGGAATGTTTGTAAAACCTTTAAACAAACTTTTCTAAAAACAACATTATCTATTACAGAGAATTCTAACAGTGTTATTTTATGCGATATGGTCTGATTACCAGGATAGGTGGAGAGGCATGAATGTACCGTAACAGAAGGAAATAACGAATACTGTGAACCTCCACAGTACAATGGGGGTGTGTGCTCCGTCCCCTTTTCCTGTTCCCTCCAGGGTGTGTAGCCTAACTAGAGGAAGAAAGTGAGTCATGCTGCAGTTGTCAGAAATAGCTGTTCGAGTACTTTCAGGAAACTTGAATAGAGAACTCTTCATTTTAGTACAACTGAGATTCCAATCCTTTTTGTCTTTTTGGCTCTAATTCCCAGAGCAACTAGGCCAGCACCTGTGACAAGCACTAAGGAAAGCTGGCAGTTTATCAGCAGCACATGTCATAATGCTGCCACATTTTTAAAAATTTAATTAACAGACACAGCTGGTTATAAAGTTATCATCTCTGATAGTTGTCAGTATTGGTAGCAGTGGTTAGCTTTGAGAATTTTTTGTGTAAGGTTTTTAAATACTGGGCCTATTCTTTCAAAATCCATTTGCTATTGAAATGCCTGCTGGTTACAACAGCTTGATTATTCTGCTTGAGAATTTAATTTAAAAAAAAGTACCATTTTGTGAAAATAAAGTGTTTCAGAGGACCTTCAATATATCTAATAAATGGATTTATATAGCTTCAGACTACTACCTAAGTTCTGTTGTTGATTTCACAACTTGTATTACTTAAGTATTAATTGATATTGTTTTCAGTTTTTTCCTGCACTATTTATTGTAAAATGAGTACTAGTCAGGTATTGGACATTGGGGTCCTTGCCAGAGGCTACTATGGTAAATGTGCTTTATGGCATTCAGTTAAGGGTAGATTAGATCAGTGGCTTGATAACCTGGGATATTTAGCTTGATGACCTGGTATGTGGAGAATTAACCAGTTCTGCTTAGGTAACCAAAATGTAGTTTGCAGTTTTATGTAGGAATGGAGAATGCTGAAGGAAATAAACATTAAGCATAGCTTGGAGACATCTTATTTTTTCATGTATTTTTTTTAGCATGATTAACAATACTCTGAAGAGGAGAAAAAAATAAAAGGAGAATAAGGATTTTATGTTTTTGTTGGTCTCATATGCCTTACCTTTTAGTACTGTATTTTAGGTCGAATTATTGGGGAGTGAATAAATTTCACTTGTTAGGAAACCTGTCCTGTTCACAGCTTTTATAAAGGGAGAAGACATTATGAGAGGAGAATCATTGTGAGATACATCCAAGTATTTTCTTTCTTAATCCAAAGATAACTGAATGATTGAATTATCAGATCCACAGGTTAGAGACTAAGATTTGGAAGACCTCTTTGTCAAACTGTATTAGAACAATAAGCATTTACATTGATTGATTTGAAACATGTGTATATGGTCTAGAAAAGTTTATTTAAAACAAACTGGTAGAATTATTTATATAAGAAGAGCAGCATTTTGAGGGTGAGTGTGTCAGTCATACATTCTTCAAAAGAGGACTTTCAGTTCAAAGTAATAAATTTTAAAATAATCCTTCATGTAGTATTTTCACTAATTTCATTTCATCTGTTTTGCTTCACTGATTTGACTCCCTTTAAATTTTAAAACCATAGTCTTCAATCTTGGCTCACATTAGAATTTCTAGGGAAGTTTCAAAAAATGCTCCACCACTGGCTCATACCAGTTTAATAATGCATTTGGTGGTTCAAACATCAAACAATGCATATAGTAAATAAAACCTATGCTCCATCCACCTAGTTCTGTTTCTCTCAACAGATAACCAGTTTTATTTTTTTAAAAATGCTTCCAGAATCTTTTATAATGCACACAAAAGCCAACTACATATATTAAAATACATATGTGTATATGCATATATATGTATATATATGTATTTATATACGTGTGTGTATGTATATATCCCCTCCCTTCTTTCCTGTATAGATGGTAGTGCAGTGAATACACTTTACACTTATTTACTTACATAAGAATATTTCTTGGAGGCCTTTCCACAGTGGTTCATTAAAGTGATTTCTTATTCTTTTTTTCTTCCATGAGTATCTGAAATATATCACTATGTTTTCTTCTATCATAAAGCATTGCTGTCAAAGTCTAATATCAATCTCCCCCAATTTTTTGTTATGTCCTAGTTTTGGTCATTGTGGGTTGATTCCTCTAGGTTTATAGTATATCCTTTTAATATGTGTAGTTTCAACTTTTTTCTTTAAAATTTCAAGATGTTTGTATTAAATTATACATTTAATATTTATTTTATGTCTTACCATGTTTTTTTCATTATGGTGACTCCTATTGCTTGCATGTTGGATAGTCTTCTCTTGAATCCTTTCATCTCGGTCTTCATTTCTTTTGATCTAAAGTGTGTTTTTCCTTTTACTCTATTTCTCTTAAATTTATTTTCAGTTTAGCTTACTGGGTTTTAGCTTCTTTTTTATTTTAATCATCAGTTCTGAAGTGTTATACTCTGTTATAATTTTTTTCTAAAATCTCTCATCATTTCTGAGTTTTTCTAATTCTAATTTATGTTGTTCTTTGGTCTTTATTGTTTATTATTTTCCTAATATCTTTTATCTCACTTTGAACGATAAAAGTTGAGTCTTTAATTTCTTTTTTATGTATATATTTCTGTTTTGCTTTCATTTTCTGTAGGGCTATCGTTCTGTTCCTTCTTTTTTTCCATATGTTAGCATTGTATGGGATTTGAGTAATACTTTTCTGTTGTTTTTACATGAAATTAGTTCTCTTAAACTTTTTAAATGGAGGAGTGATTTAGGATAGTTTTGTTTCCTCATGATTTTAAACTCCTCTCTCTTTCTGGCAGATTAAAAAATATGGTGACAACATTTTTAGAATTTTCTAACTCACTTCCTTTCTTCCACTTTTGTCTTGACCCTCTTTTCCCCCTCTATAGTCTTCAGCTTGGTCAGTTTGGGTTCTATTCCCAGAAATTTCTTCTCAGTGTGGGGGTTTTATCTTTAAAGTATTTGGAGTTTGGGTCCAGTGTATCCAGGGCTATTGAAACCTTAGTGAGAACCACTTGTACTTGCTAGAAATTGGAGTGTAGAGGCCTCTGTCAGACAGTTTCAGGTGCTGTCCTCATATTGGCACGCTGACCTTCCCAATGAGCATCTGTTAGCAATTTTGGAGTTCTCATATCTGTCTGATGTCCTATTGCTTTTATCTTTTCTCCTGCAGATTCTGATGCCATACAGGTCTTGGGACTACTGATGGTTTGTCTTCACATGCTCATATTTAGCAATCACAAAAGATACTGTGACATCTGTTTTTGTGATAGATATTGAATATGAGTTTTTGGTTCTACTTTTTTCTTTTTTTTTAGGTCCTCTCTTTTTTTGTGAGGGAATTTTGAGAGATCTAAAAACTATACTATCACTGCCACTATATTCTTAGTATCCTCTCACTGTTAATAAATTGCTGTCAAAGGGAATTATTTGTGATGATGAGGGTTAAACATGTCCTTTACCTAAGGATGCCTATCTCTTTATGGAATTAGTGGTATATTGCTGGGACTTGGAGATCTCCATATTATCCTAATAATATTTGAGGGAAAAGACTATGTTTTATTCATTTTTGTATGCTAGTTAGCACTTGTTGATGTCTGTGAGAACTGTTGAAAAGGGAAGTATTGGAGAACAAAACTACTTGGAAAAAACTTTATTTTTTTATTTCCATATTAAGTTTTTTAGAAAGTCAATCACATTACATTTACCCAAGAATAACTAAATTTAATTAATCTATTTTATTATAGAAGACAATAAACTAGTTTTTTTTGGGGGGAGGGAGGGCAGTGTTTACAAGCATAGCTATAGGATTCCTACTCATTTGATTATATGTGATGAAACATGTAACTTTTACCTTTTTATCTGTATCTGCAGATGCCGATTACCAACACCATAATTGATGTTCCTATAATAATGAGGACCTTAAGGCAATTCCCTTCTCACCAAAATATTAACTTTTAAACATTTCAGTTTTATACTATTTCTCCTCATACATCATTTTTATTACCTAATTAGTAGTTAGTAACTTTTTAAAAAAATGACCATTTTAAGAAAATAAATATTTAATTTTTTAAATGAAAATAGCTTTAACTTTTTTGTTTCTTAAAAAAACTGGCTTATTGGACACAGTTCAAACAATAAAAAATTATAAAAAAATGTCAACTTTATCATCCAAATAGGTAGTTTTTAAAAGAAATAAAAGTAATTTCTTTAGTACTTTTTTAACTATGGGGCAAAAAGATATACCTTAAAATTCCATTATTTGTTATTGAATAACAGTAGTAATAAGAAAACTCATTGACCTTTAAATCTCAAAAATGCCAAGAATTGGGGGCATTTTTGAGAATTAACAATATAAATATAGTTTTTTGAAATTTTGTGCTGGCTTTTACTTTGATGACATTAATGTCATTTTTTATTTCTTATTTAATAATTCAGAAAATCAATTTGTCATTTTATTTCTTAAAATTTTTTTGGACAGCTTTGAAGTCATTGGGAGACTATTATTTTCAAAACTTACATTGACGATTATGCTGGATTACTTCTAATACCTAGTACAATGTAAAAGCTACATAAATTGTTGTTTATTGTTTAGGGAATAATGACAAGAAAAAAAGTGTGTGCATATTCAGTACAGATGCAGTTTTCTTTTCAAATGCTTTTCAGTCCATGATTGGTTGAACTCATGGATACGGAAAGCTGACTGTATTTACTTGATCTACAGTTTTTACTCATTTTTAATTGTAAGTGATTTAAAGCTGGATGCTAAAATTTCATAGCCATATTTTCTTGGAAAGTTAGACAGTACGTGACGTCTTGTGATCTATGTTAAACAAAGGTTTATACATATGCATTTCAGAAGTGCTATAGAATTGTAATTGTGATAATTATTCTGTTACGTTGTTTGATCTTTTGTCTTCTAAATTTAAGCAACTTTTAAAATTGTCTTTTCAGAAACATATAGTTTGGTAAAATATGGTTTTAATGTTTATTTACAGTCATTTTATATGCTGTTTGGTTGTTTTATATTTATCACTTTAGAGGGATGGATTTCATCTTCTTTACTAGATTGTAAGTCACCCAAGGAGCATTCCCAGAGTGCACACAGATTTTTTTTTTGTACTCAGTAAATGCTTTTGAGAAGTGCTTAGTGATAGACTTTTTTTAAAATGTGCATAATGACATTGCCACAAAATGGGAAAACTTGGTCTTACAATGTGGCTAAGCCTCGTTCTCATCCAGTGGTGGGGCAAACCTGTTATTTTTGAATGCTCTAGTTTACAATCTCAAGGGATGTATTTACTGTATTTCTCTACTTATCTGAGGTCAGACTCTGACCTCAGTCATTCTAGAACAAAGCCACAGACCTCAGCAGTAAACGAAAAGACTGATTTGAAGCAAATTCTCATAAAATCCATACACTTTATTTGGTAGGTAAGTCATGGAACCTTTTTGTTCTTAACAAGACTGTTGAGATAAAATAAAGGAGAAAGGATGCATTTGCACTCAAAGTAGCCAGAAAAGAATGCTCGAGGAGAATACATATTCAAAGCTTGGAAATCTGAGAAAATTTTGTCAGAGGTTAGGTGGCTTCCAGGGTCTGTGTTTTCTGTATATTCATTTGATGGATTTTGAATTTTGGACTTAATCAGGTGTAAGTGTTTAAAGGGAAAAGAAGTGATTTAAGGGATATTTGGTATGTGTTGATAAGAGTTGATTTGAAGAGCTGTACTCTTCCTTCCTTTTGAAAGTTTACTTTTTCAGAAAGCCATGTGTGTTTATATATTCTATGTGAGGGAAGAAGAATATTGTGGTTGTGAAAGTAATAGGTAAGAAATCTTCTATCTAAAACTCTTTGAGAATACAGAGTATAGTGCTCTGAATCCCAAACTTTGGAAAGAGGATTATGTAGAATAAATGTTTGAACATTTTGTGATTGGTTTAGTTTGTTCATTGCTACTTCATCTTCATTATTTAGCCCTTAATTTCAAGGCCACTTCTGAGACAGCCTTTTTCTGACTTTTCTGGCCAAAGTAGTTCTTTCTCCCCCTATCCTACTCCTGTTTATTTTCCTTAAAATTTAGCAGAATCTTACTTGCTTATGTAGTTATTGTTTGGCTATTTCCCTTTACTTCCAGAACGTAAGTTCCTAGAGGGAGACATCTTTTGTCTTATTTAAACATATTATCAGCTCCTTGAATAGTGCCTTGCACATAAAAAAAATATATGTTGATTGACTGAAATGTGTGGTTTATAGAGTGCTATAGATTGAATTGTGCCTCTTCCCCTACCCCCAAATTCATATGTTCAAGCTCTAACCCCTAGGACTTCTGGGAGATAATTAGGTTTACAGGAGGTCATTAGGGTGGGGCACCAGTGATGGGATTAGTGCCCTTTTAAAAAGAGACACCGGAGAGCTTGTTCTCTCTTCCCCCCCATCCCCCACCAAGTGGGGACCCAGTGAGAAGGTGTCTGTCTTGTAAGCCAGGAAAGGAGCTCTCAACAGAAACTGACCATGCTGGCAACTTGGTCTTGGGCTTATAGCCTTCAGAATTGTGAGAAAATAAGTTTCTTTTGTTTAAGCCACCCAGTCTGTGATACTAACTTTTTGTTATAGCAGCCCAAATATTCTAAGACATGGAGTATAGGTGTTTTATATTTAAAGCTATAGTGTATTTTATCATCGATTTAACATGCCCTATTGATCGAGCTTTCTGCTGAAATTTAGCTGGATTCATTTTTTTAAGTAAATAAAATACTTTTTGGATCACATTATAAAGCTACTAAAGGAATTTACAGTTTTTAGAGGAAGTTTTTGTGATAAAAGTATTAGAAATGTTTGTTTTCTTTCAACCTAATATATGACTTCTTTTAAGTGACATCTAAGAAAATATGAAATTTGCTTTTAGTTATAGATACAGAGTAGAGAACATTCTAATTATGAAAAACAGATGTAATTATGTTACCTACTCCATCTGCGTCTAAAATTATACACTAGCTGCCAGGGAGTTTCACAAGTTAAAGCAATCTCTGAAATCTCAGAGCAGCATGAAACCTGCAGAATCTGAAAAAAGCAGCCTTCATGGCAAACGCCAGCCTGCTCTTTACTGCATAGGAATTTATGGATGCGGCGACAGCTCCAATCCTGCTTCTGCTTCAAGACATTACCAAAGACTTCACACATTTTAAAAATCATTGACACCACCCTCCTCTTTTACTTTTAGTTTCATGAAACCTTTTTTCTCTATCATTTTAGACTTGTTCCCCACTTGGTTTTTGAAGTCTCTCTCATTTTTTACAGTTTCTTGTTCTCAAATAATATGCTTCCTAGGTAGTTTATTTTTAATGTGTGTACATTTTCTGTGTGTCTAAGTGTACCTTCTTTGCCTTCCTTTTTTTTTTGTCTGCCATGTAAATTTTCTTTTGCTCTTTTTCTTAAAACACACATACTTTTTCTAGCAACATTTAAAAAAATGTTGTCTAGTAAAAAATTTAAATATTATATAATAGAAATCTGTAACTTAGGAAGTGAAAGATGCCCATAATTTCACACCTTACAGATGACAACTTTTAGACAGATACTATTAATTTGTCCTCCAGAATGTTATACAAATTTACACTTTCACCAAGCAATAAATGAGAATGCCTCTTTTACCGTACCCTTGCCTATGGGGTATTGCTAGTCTTTTTAGTATTTGCCAGGTAGAGAAGTAAAATATATCTCTTGATATTTGAATTTTTATTTTCTTATTAGTGTGTTGGATTTTTTTCATATGGTTATTGACCATTTCTGTTTCTTTCCAGCCATTTCCTATGTCTCTCCTTTTTTAAAATATATATTTCTAGATTTCTGTTCATGTTATTTTAAATGATTTATAGGAATCTTTCTATATTAAGTTTATTTATATTTTTCCAGGTATTATAGAGCATTTTTCTGATTTGTTTTTCTGTGTTAGTGTTATATTTTACTATGGTGAATTAAAAAAGTAGAGTATTATATATGAGTTTTGGGTTAGAATATGAAATAATCTATCTTTTCCCTTCATATTTGGAATATACCTTTGCCATACACTGAATTTCTATATATACTTGGATATATTCTGGATTTTATTTTTATTTCTGTTGCTATATGTCTGTGTTTACCTGTAGTAGGACGACTTACATTGTTTTAATTACTATTTTATTGTACCCTTAGATATTCGGTAGGGCTGTGCTTCCTTTTCTTAGCTATTCTTGCCTGTTAATCTTAACAGTTGAATTTAACAATCATTTAGTCAAACTGCTTTTTTGTTAAACCCTGTTGGGATTTTGATAGAAACTTTGTTAAATTATTAGATTTATAGATGGAAAATTAACATTATTCCCTATTTCTATTCTTTCTACTTAATAATAAGGTATATTTTTCCATTGATTCTTGACTTTTAAAATATCCCATAAAGGTTTTCTTCTTAGAGCTTCTTGCAGTCTAGAGGGTTAAAAGTCCTTTAAGCACCTAAAATTGTTATCAGTTTTGTGCCTAAATTTGTTGTAACAAACTAGAATGTATATATTCTTCCAGAAACTATGTCAGGAAATGAAGGTACAAACATGTAAATTCATTGGGTGAATGAATAAATGAATGAATATAAACAAACAATCAGCATACAGTCTGATAAGGTTTCTGATGGAGATAGTATACATGATATGAAAGATTACAAAGGGGGTGGAAGTCATTAGAATTTAGACTCAGAATGATCAGGTCTTTGTCAAATAGTCAGATGGGTAGTGGAGCTTCTTGTAGAGAGAGTCGCATTTGAAAAGTCCTGCAGTTGTCAAACAGCATGACCTATATGAGAAACTGCTAGGATTAGAGTTTGAGTTTCAGTAGTTGAGGGTACCTGGTCTGGTATTTTAGCATAGGATATGAGGGGGAGTATAAGGCAATTTTGTAGCTGAATCTGAAAAGGTTGCAAGAGGCTGTCAAAATGTTTTTAGCGGTTGAGTAACATTGAACATACCTGCATTTTGGAAAGATATTTCTTGCAATTGATAAGGATGAGCTGGAGGGAGATGAAATGGAGTTAAGGAGAGCTCTTTAAAGCCTGATGAGTTAGTCCAAGAGAAATATGATGGAGATATTAATGAAGTGGGGAAATACAAATAAAGATGGAAAAGGAAGAGGAAGAGATATTTGAAGATATTTAGGTAGAAATTTTAGAGAATTGAACAACTATTGGAAGTGAGAAAGAGTAAGGAATTTAGAATGGCTGGGCTTTCAGATTTGTGAAATTTTTCAGGCCCTAATTTGTAAACTTTCCTTGAGAAAAAATTTTTAAAGGCATGGTTCACAAAAATAATGATTGTTTCATTTATTCTATAGCAAATCAATAACAGCAAGGAGATATGAAATTGGTGGTGTAGAGGACCATCAAGAGGTGGACATATAACCTCTACCTGAATTTAATGATTAAATCTTCTTGCTTATCTTCCTTACTCTCTCTTCAATCTTTAGCACTCTTTTGCTCAGCAATGCCCTTACTCTAGCCTAGGGAGCAATCACCTTTCACTCAGATTACTGTAGTTTTGCTTTACTGCAATGAAGTATCCATTGCTGAAGCCAGAATAATTCTTCAGATCTGATCATTTCATCCTCTGGCTTAAAACTTCAGTGGCTTTCTCTTTTTCTTAGCATTTAGGCCAACCTTTCAAAATGCTTTACAAGGTCTCATGTTTCTTACTTATAAAATAGGAATAATAATACTAATAATACTTCCTCTTTGGGTTATCGTGAGAATTAAGTTAGTTCATGTTCTGAAGTGTTTCAGAACAATGCCTGGCACACAGCACTATATAAATTATTTGCTCATGCTATTTTTATTACTTGTTTAGTATCTTACTTCCTATCTAGACTGTAAGAACCATGAGGTTTGAAATGATGTCTGTCTTTCTTTTGGTATTATGTTCTCAGGATTCAGCACAGAATATATTAGTATTAAATGCGTAATAAATAGTCATTTTATGAATGGATGAATGCTATCTGAAAGCACGGTAATGAAGCATTCAAAAACTCTAAAGCAGAGGCAGAATTGTACTATTTGTTAAAATGTAGTAGGAGAATGAATGTTCATAGTATCCTGTGTTGCTAAGAAAAGGACCAATTGCATTCAGTTGGTTCTATGTAAGTTGGTAGCACTGAAATGTTTTGATTGTTTGAAGAAAAGTATTGGATAAATAGAGAGTAACATATGAATATGTACGAACAGAAAAGGAAAACAATGGCAATATTGGGTTAACTAAAATTAATAAATATTTTAACGTGATTTTTTATGTAAGAAAAAGTTGATTTATTAAGGGATTTGAATGTACTCTTTCTCATGAAATAGTTAAGAAACAAGTTTATTCATGTATTTGTTCATCCAACAAGTATTTAATAGGTACCTTCTATGTTCCAGGTCCTGTTTTAGAGAACTGGAATGTATTAGTAGAAAAGGAACCAAAATCACTACTTATGGAACTTACATTTTAATGCATTAATGAGTCAGTATTTAATAAACATAAAAATAAATTGTTAATATAAAATAGAAAGTGAATAAGTGGTGAAAAAATTAGAGCAAGGTCAGGGGTATTGTGAGTACTGTGGTATAGAATGAGTGGTTTACCGTTTTAAATGAAGTGATCAGGGTTTCATTTAAAAAGTGACTTTTGAGCAAATAGTTGAAGACGGCAAGGGGAGATTTGGACATAAGGAAGAGCCAATGAAAATGCTCCAAAATAGAAGCATATTTTAAAAAACAAAACAAAACAGGGTGGCTGGAGCAGAATAAATGAGGAGGATGGGTAGTAGGAGATGAAGTTATCTAACAATAGGGGTAGGGCAGAGGATGGGGAGGCCTTAATGACTGGTTTTTATTTAGGGAATATTGTTTTATTTTAATTGTGTTTAATTTTATGTTTTGAAAAATATGTGGGTCTAATCATATTGTTTAAAGAGTATGCCAGAGGAAGATGTACCGTAGCAAATAGACTTTACATTATGCAAGACAGGATATCTATAGTCATTTGATGACATATATATTTTTCTTTGCAAATGAAACCTGGTCAGCAAAAGTAGCTCTTTTTATTGCTTTATGGTTGATGCAGGCATGCCTGAGCATACTTTTTGTCTCCAAAAGCTCTTTTTGTCAAAAATATTTTTGTGGTAATCTGTATTTTTCCCTCTAGTGGATCCCTCATTTTTTTTTCTATGCCATTATGTACATGATACTGAGATTCTGCCTAGAAGTAAAGTATAAGTCCATCTTTACTTTACTACAATTGTGAGACATGGCCATGGCTCAAACTTGGATGAGTTTTTGAGTAAGATTAAGTTTGTTGGTCCATCTGGGATATTTCCTATATAGTACTTCTTTTGTGAATATATGACAGATTTAATATTTGAAATAATTTTTAAGGTTATTTTCTGAGAAAATTTTAAATCTCCCTTCTAAATAGAAAATTTTACAACTAATTTTTTTATTTAAGAAACGAGGTGTAGATGAAATAGGTTTTATTGTAAGTAGAATTCAAAGAATATTCTTGTATCATATCCTTGATAATATAGGGGTACTCTATTAATTTTAACCCTGAAAGTTTACTTTTAAATTTCTGTGCCTTTCAAGGTATGACAATTTAATTGATGTTTGCGTGGCTGTCATCCTCTTAGACAATACAGGAAAAATGAGTCTTAGATATGTTGCTGTCTACCTTACATCATTATTAGAGAAAGGTATTTGAACTACATTTCAATTTAGATTTTCACTTCAGCTATTTGTAGCTTTGGTGGTTATTTGTTTTCTGGGAGCAAAACATATTTACTGCATTTTTTACATTTACTTATTTGTAGCTCATTTCTTTCTACAAGAGTTTTGATGTCTTTTGTGATTTTAAACATCAAAGTAGAAAACTATAAATTTTTTTAAAAAATAAGAATTTGTAAAAAAAAAAAAGAATTTGTGAGTATACATATAAAATGGAATATGAAGGCCAGTAGAAAAATAAATACATATGTAGTTATTTTTTAAACATTTATTAAAATTGAGCTACAGGTTTTATTCACAGATTGCAAATTCTCTAAGAACAGAAAGGGCAATATAATAATTTGTAAAGAAAAACCAACCACTTCCTTAGTGGAAGTTCCATGGAAGTTTCATAGAATGCGTAGTAATGAGGACTTAGAATTTGGGTGAAATGCCTGTGCTTAAAAGCAGTATATTTGTTAGGATGTGTGAGAGAATGAAACTTTTCCTCTACCCCATGATGTTATGTTGTTGATTTTATGAGAGAGGCATCACATTTTCCATATCTCAATGACTAACAAGAATTATTTTTTATATAGGTATTAGATACGATATAAACAGAGTCAAATTTTTTTTTTCTTTTTAGCTGCTTTTTTGTGTGTAAGCTAAGAATAAATAAATTCCTAGTTTTGTTTTTTAGGCTGCTCAGCTACAGGATATTTTATTGAAAAGAGATGCTTAATATAAGAAAAAAATATTTTCATTTGGTGGTTTGAAGGTAGGTTGCAAATGATAAGCTTTAGACAATGGAAAAGAAATGAGAAATGATGGTGTTTGGGAAAAAAAGTGTAATCTATTTACCTTCCACTAACCTCATAAAATTTGTCTTTTCAAAAATAAAAATGCATTTTTCATACCTGGACTCTACATATGGTTTTGAATGGAAAATAAAGAAGTCTTCCTGAAATAATACTGAAAAAAGCAAGTTAAAATGTGAATCAGTTGCCTGTTATGCAAATAATGATTCAGTTCAATGTCGGATTTCAAGGGCCAATAATTTTTATGAAAGTTATTACTAAAGCAAGGTGTTTGGGTTGGATTTTAAAGTCTTTGTCCCTTGGTTGACTTTCCTTCATTTTATTCGTTTTAGAGGGCTTGTTTATAGTATTATGGCATGTGTTTCATTCCCACTAAATTCTTCCTTTTGCATCCCTGGCAAAAGCTTTTAGATCCTGTGGACATACGGGATCTAAAACCTAAAGATATATTCCATAAGCTAAACTGTTTTTCCATGTGCCATAGACCTTCTTGCATATACCTAAATGTATTCTATTTAATTTTATATCATTAAGTCCACATACACTTGGCATGCTTTTTATTGAAATAGGAGCTGAATCAGTAATTAGTGACCGCATGACAGAGATAGTATGTATAATGCCAATTATCAGATTATTAAGGACATTATTAAGGATTATTAAGTGCTATTGAGATGGTTGCTAAAATGTTTCAACAGAGTGTCTTGATGGGCATACTACTAGTAATAGATGTTGCAGCTACCCTGAAGAATGAGACACTCAGGGTTATTGCTCTTGTAGAGCTTATTCAACCTAATGGGTTATAGGGATTTAACTATTATCACTTGTTATTCTTCAAAGTTTTGTCCCTGAAAAAGCAAGCACAGAAAAATGCTCAAGTCATTGAAGAAAGCCCTTTGAAAAGAGATTGTCATCACAAGTGAGGATAATAAAGTTGAGTTTTGCCTGTTCTTTTTGATTTTCTTTTATTTCAGCAAGAAAAATTTGTGCTTCCAGATTAGAACTCATTTTTGTTTTCAGTTAGATATCTAAGTCAAAGGCATCTGTCAAAGTTGTGATCTAGTGGCTTCTAAATTTTATTAAAAAGATCAGGAAATATTCTGAGGCAAAGACAGTTATTCACAGATTTCCTTTTACATTTATTTCACCTTGGTCATACAAAAATTGATGAACTACAGGCTAAATACTACTTTCTAACCCCAATACTATCTTAACTTCATGCTTGTGGTTTTGAGTTGTCAGTAATCTTCAGGATGAATATTGTAGACTGGTTATTTGCAGCCAACACAGCTGTCCTTCTGACAGAGGTTCATGTGAGGAAAAAAAGTCAGACTGGGCTAAAATTACAGGACAAAAGAGAAGCAAAAGTATTGTATCCTATGAAAATGGTGATGGTGTTGTAGTTTTTGCCATAAACCCTTTTGGAAAATCATTTTTAAAACATTGTGGAAATGCCACAAATCTTGAAATATAATTTTTTCCCATTGTTTTGAAGCTTAGGATGTTATGGGGATGATAGTCATAACAAATTAGTCTATTTTTGGAAGGATTACTTTGTGTGCCACAGTTCTTTACCCAGAGCTAGGAGACAGTTCACTGTTTTTGTGTAATTATAGTCCTGATATTCTTGTTTAGTAACCATGAGATGATATATAAAATTATGACCAAATATTTATTAAATAGGATGTTAATATTTTTCACTATTATAATACCTTTAAAATCATTATTGGAAACTCTGTCCTTTGAAGTGTGGTGCTTCTTTGGGAACAGATTTCTTAGGGCTTGAAAATAAATGAATTTTTAGCAACTGAGCTCCTATTTTACTCTAGGAATGAAGTTTATAAAATATATGAGGAATGGCCCCTAATCTTTAGACTCTAACATTAAAGATATGATCATATATTATAAGAAAAGCCAATATGTGATACATTTCATAAGGATAGAGTTTAGTAATTTGTATATGGGGGCTACGATCCCCAATTCTTCCTTAAAAGAATTATTTCATTCATAATCAGAAAATACTTAATGTAATGAAATGTTTTACTAAGTTTTTACAAATTAATATATAAATTTATTTCTCTCCATTCAGAAAGTATTCTAGATGCCTAATTATTCTTACTAGGAAATTGCAAATATATGATATATGATTAAACTGTGGATATTATAAATGAAATAGTGACAGAGGGTATATTGAAAACAGATTTGGGATTTATTGCTTCAGTAATGACAAAAAATGTCAGTAATTAAAAGGTACAAATAGTAACATGATGATACATTAGCTTGAGTTAAGATATATTTGACATCTCTTAAGCATTTTAAGAGTGACTTTCTTGCCTAGTTTTTTCAGATTACATTTTAAAACAGATATTGAAAAACTTGGAGGGGTTTCAGAAAAGAGTCTCATAAATAATTAAAGGGAAAATATGACCTGAAAGTGTGGTGAACTATTATATATCTTTAATTTTTTGAGTATTTTACAAAAATGGTAAAATGCTTTTATATACCTGTATATTACCTTTCATAGGAATAAATTAACAAATGAGAAAAAATTTCTTGTTTAGACTATTTGTCTTGATTTTTCATTTGGAAAATGTGCTCCATATTTTGTAAAAGTTAAAGATTGGGAGTATCAGTAGTCTAAAAATGAAACAGTCTAGTTTGATGCCCTGTTCCCCTCTGACTTTGAGGATGTAGCTCCTCTAGTCATTTTCCTCAACTGATTAGTGTATAACTTTGTTTTATGTGTGTTTCTGTGGAAATTACCTTATTTACTATATATTGCTGATTTATTAACATTGACCTCATGGCCAACAGCAGTATAACCTATAACTCATGCCTAAATGAAGTGTTTTGTGTGTAAGGCATATCACAGCCTTTGCACTTACGAACATTAGGCAGCACTCTAGCACTATGCTTGGGAACCATTTTTAACAGTGACATCACCAACAATAAGCACAAAAATGTGGAAATCATGGTGCTGAAAAGACTGAAAATGATGCTTGTTTACAGTATGACAGCTGAGACAAGACAGCAGAGTACTGTGTTTGACCTTAGCTGGGGATGTGTGTGTTGGGCAACTCAGATTTTTCACCACTTTGCACATGTCCACGAATGACCACAAAAGCACCTGTAATGATTTTGGGGTTACAAATTTAGCAAGTAGGTGAATTTACAAATATGGAATCTGTGAATAATGTAGATTGACTCTGCTTGGGAACAGATGACTGTACTGATGTCTCATCTTTTGCTTTTCACATTCATCTCTATCTTTTTGGAGATTTTCTTCAGGGAATCTCATCTTTCATTATTTTATTTTCTGCACTTTAAAATCTATTTTTTTCTTTTTGAGACAGGGTCTTGCCCTATTGCCCAGGCTAGAGTGCAGTGGCACGATCATAGCTCATTGCAACTTCGAATTCTTGGGCTCAAGCAATCCTCCTGCCTCAGCTCCCAAGTAGCTAGGACTACTGCATGCCACCATGCCTGTCTAATTTCTTTTATTTTTTGTAGAGATGGGATCTCACTGTGTTGCCCAGGGTGGTCTTTAACTCCTAGCCTCAAGTGAACCTCCTGCCTTGGCCTCCCAAAGTGCTGGGATTACAGGTGTGAGCCACCGGACCTAGCCTAAAATCTGTTGTTGATTTCCTTTATTGCAGCTTTAAATTTAGATCATTAGGATTCTTTCTGAACAGCCTTCCTTACCTCAGAGCGTATAGGGTTTATGATTGTCTAGTCTGGTTTTACATGTGTATTTGTCCTTTTAAGTTCTAATAAGAATGTGAATTATAAGTTTTCCAAAATGTTTTCCTATTTTTTATTACATTTCTGTTAAAGACCTTTCTATAAGCACTCAGTTATTACCATTTAAAAAATATACCTGATGATTTATTTTTATTTGTTTCTATACTTTTACGACAGATATCTGTGCTTATCCTTTATTTGGAGTTGAAATGACTTCTGGCAGAATTTGTGTGTGTGTGTGTGTGTCTGTCTGTCTTTTAGTCTTAATGTCTCTAGTAGGGGGAGGGGTTTATGAGTTTATTTGTCAGAAGTCTAATAGCCTGAGGAATGTGAGGAGCTTATAGGTAGCAGGGAACTTTTCTTCTGTTTGGAAGACTTGCTTTTCCATATTTAGTGTGGGAGTCAGGAGTTTGTTTGCATAATTCCATTGTTTTTTTAATCTAGTTTATTGGCTGCAGGCAATTTGAAGGAATGGTTTTTGAAGGGGAAAACAGGTTTTATTTAAAGCAATTTTTTTTTAGCAACTAATATGAGCTCATCATTTTCTTGGCATTATAAATAAATAGTCCCTTTTTTCTAAAGAGTTCGGGTGGCTTAAAATCACCTATTTTTGTTTCTTTCCTATCCCTGCCTATAACATACTCTTTTCCTTTCCCTTTCTAGTCTGAAGAAGGCGTAGATAAAGTAACTAGCCTTGTTGGAATGACTTGAAGAAGGGCAAGTGACTTTTGTAGTAGGGTCTGGGGACATTCTCCTTGCATGTAAATTCTGAAGCACATACTCTTTACACTTGTATCTACTCCTTAGGATGCATTTCTTTTTTTATACTTCAGAAAATGGTTTTCTGGATTTCTAGTTTGACTAATAAAGCAAGGAAATCTAGTGGAGTGATACCATATACAGTTAGCTTACAGGAAATTTAAGTCAATGTACTAGCAAAAGCAAAAACATTTGGGCACCAAAGCAAGCAAACATAATAACAACCTCCCTCTCCAAATGGACAAAATTAACACAGAGTCTGAAATGATAGGTATAGCTGTGCAGTTCCATCAGTCAGACTTTCCAAGTGTCTCCTATATAGTGTTGTTAACGTTTTACTCTCTATGGAGGTGAGATTTTAATATAATTATTTGCTTAGAGAAGATACCAAATATTAGCAGCTGTTTTGTTCAGAGTGTAAAAGTATTTTATTTAAATACTTTAACCATTTTGAGTAGAACTCTAGCATAAGGCAAACATCCCCCTCCCCCTTTTTTTCTTTTTGTTTTTAGAGATTATATTAACTATCAGTTACCATTTGTTTGGTGGAGGAACAGGAGCACCAGTTCTTACGCTGACACGTAAACCATGTTACCATCATGGCCTGTAGAGGAGTCAGGACTGTTTCTTCCTAAAAGGAAACCAGGAAAAAAAAAAAAAGAAAACACCTTTTTTTTTTCCCCTCCATCTTATATATACCAGAGATATTTGCCATAGATTTTTATTTCCTCAGAAATGATTATTGGTTTATTATCAGAGAGTAAATTTGTTATACTTTGAGGGGTATATTAAAAAACAAAAATCAGCACCTCTTGCTTTTTTCTTACCCTTAGTCCCCTTCCCAAAGGAACACAAATAGATCATTTTATCTAATTTCTTAGTAATAAATGGAAAAAATAAACAGGCAACTCCCAGTCACTAAGGCCCTAATTCAAAAGAACAGGATACTCCCAAAGTGGAATTGGTTGGAATATTTTATGCTTGTCTAGCCTGGTTAGCTGTGAGCAGAAAATAATTAGTAATTGATGGCAGAGCAGGAAGAGAATCTGATTCATAGGTACACTAATCAGAATAATAATTATTGGAAAGTTGGGACATATCCATATTATTCTGTTAAATGTGAATTTTTAAAGTGTTCCTTCAGTTCTATTAGAACGAACAAGACTTATATGTATATTATTATACATATTGGAAATTTTAGCGTTGATTAAAGTATGGTGATTTTTATAGTTGTGGTTACATTATCTCTTAAAGAAAACTTTTATAGGCTTAATATTAAATAATGTAACTTCAAAATTTTGTTTTAGGCTCACATTTGGCAGGGTTAGGCTTAATCTGTTGATGACTAATTTGTTTTCTAAAGCTTGAAGCTTTGTTCAAATTGTATAATATGTTATTTCTTGGATGTATGGCTTTTTTTATTCCTAGAAATGAAGAAATCTTTTTGGAAATATTTATAAGCATGAAAGTAGACAGGAGAATAGGAAGGTCTGTTATTGTTCATGCTTTTGCAGCCACATGTACTTCATTTCTGGATCACCTATCTGATCCTAATGTAACATTCCCATTCATGAAAGTAGAGAACAAAAAAAAAAAAAAAAGTGGTCTTTGCCCTGTGGTAAAGTCTTTTTTTTTTTTTTCCCCTAAACTAAAATTTGATAGCTATTCCAATTTCATATATTTATATGGATCATTACATGTAATTTTCACCTTTTTAAAATAGAGTTGTTGCTAACTTAAAAAAAGTATTTTTCATTTTTCAATGTATTTAATCAAATTAATTCCCTCTATATTCTTATTAGGATTTTTATTTTAATAGGGCTGTGCATATCTGATGATATGCAAAATACTTTTCCAGCATCGCTGTTGGTTGTTAAAGCCTCAGTGTCAAGTAGCTTTTCCAGCCAGCTCAATTGTCCGCAATTTGAAATAGTTAATTTTTCTAGATTTCCTTCAATTTTAAGCATAATTTTGGAAGTAATCACCGTTCCTTGGAGATGAGTATTTTTCATTGCCAGAAATCAGTCTTATTGTTATCTGTAATGCTTCTACCAAATAAGAGTATGCATTTGGTATATTTTTTCACAATGAATTATTTGAATGTGATCAAATTCATACTATTCATATACCATTATCCATCTAACATAACAGTCCCAATTTGTAACTCCATAATATTCCATCATAGGGATGAACCATACTTTTCAAAATCATCTCCTTGTTGTTGTATATTTAGATTATTTTTAATTTTCTTACTCTTAAAATCATGTCATCTTTGAATATTTTTATGCAGAAAAGTCTGTCTTGATTTATGACCTTTTTTAGTTTAAATTATGAGGAGAGGAATTATTGGATCAAAGGATGAAAATACATACATAAAATTAAATTGGTTTCATGAAAGATTGGGCCACGTTACATTGTCAGTTCTTGTTTCATAGTCCTCTATTGGCCCACTTAAATTAAATGTGAAAAGAGTTTTATTAGTTGAAACTCAGAAAATAGTATTACCTTTAAATCTAAATTTTTAAAAATTATACATTTTTCAGTATATAATTTAAGTCTTGAACTTAAAAATATTTTCATCAGTTACTTTTTTGTTTTTATGAGTTATCTATTTCTATCTTTCAAACATTTTCCTTTTGGTATTGCAATATTTCTTATAAATTTCTATAGATACTTTTTATGTCATGAGTATTAATTTAAACTCTTTATTATTTAAACTCTATTATTTATATTATAAATATGTTTCCTAGATTAATCATTTAATGAATGATTAATAAATACCAAGCACCAATTCACCAGACATTGTTAGGGGAGAAAATTCTGAACCCAAGAGACAAAGTCCCAAATTTGTAGAGTCTACATTTTAGTGGGGGTGTAGACATAGAACAAATAGATACATTTATAGTTTGTCAGGTGGTGATGGTGCCATGAAGAAAAATAAGGAAGAATTAAGGGAGATGGAAAATGATAGGATATGACATTTTATATATGATGGTAATGGAAGGCCCTTCTGACAAGGTTATATTTGAGTAGAGACTTTAGGAAATAAAGATATTAGTCTTATGAATATTGGGTATGTGTGCACAAGGCAGGATCTGTGTAGAAATTAGTAAGTGTAAGGGCCCTGAGGTAAGGTTGTGTTTCATGTGTTTCAGAAAGAACAAAGACTATTGGGTGCTGGAAGGGATAATCATAGCAAATAATAGGGACATACCATGGAGCCATATTGTATAAGGCCTTGTAGGTCAAGGTAAGGATTTTGGATTTTACTCCAATTGATATAGAAAGCTATTTTAAATAAAAGAGTGCTATGATTGTCCCTAATTAACAACAAAATCCCTCTGACTGCTGTGGAGAAAACATACCCTGTAGGTGGGGGGAGACTGGTAGGAGGCTAGTTCGGATTAGGGTAGTAGCAATGGAGGTGGTGGGAAGTGGTTGAATTGTGGTATATTTCAAAGGCAGCACTGTCAGAGTTTTTTGTCAGACTATTGTGAAGCATGAAGAAAGGGCAGTAGTAATTCAAATCTTTGGTCTGAAAAGCTTGAAAACTTTCCCATTTACTGATATGGAAAATCTGAAGGAAGAAAATGGGGAGGTGAAGAAATCAGTTCAGTTGGGGGAATGTTAAATTTGGCATAACTTGTAGTCATCTAGTTAGACAGTTGAATAGGGAGTTGGTACATGAGTCTGGAGTTAGGGACTTGGGGCTGGAGTGTTTAAACATGTGGCTAGATGATATCACCTTCAGAGTAAATGTAAATATGGTCTTCCCTTTGTTTCCACAGGTTCTGCATCTGCAGATTCAACTAATTGTAAACAGAAAATATTTGGGGGGAGAAATAAAAATAATGCAACAATAAAAAAAACACAAATAAAAAACAATACAGTGTAACTGTTTATATAGTATTTCGATTGTATTAGGTATAATAAGTAAACTTTAGGTATAAGTATAATAAGGTACTTATCATAATGTCTTATTAGGTATAATAAGTAATCTAGAGATGATTTAAAGTATCCAAGAGGATGTAATAGATTATATACAAATATTATGCCATTTTATATAGGGACATCAGCATCTTTGGATTTTAGTATTTGCCTGGAGTCTTGGAGCCACTGCCCTGTGGATACTGAAGAACCACGGTAGAGAAGTTTGAGCCCGAAGAGGCAGTATTCAACTACAGACTTGAGCCAGACTGCCCAAGTTTGAATCCTACCTTAGCCAACCTTGGGCATGTTGTATACTCTTAATGAGCCTCAAATTCCTCATCTGCAAAATACAGATAAACACAGTACTTATCTTTCAGGGTTATTGTGAGGATCAAATCACTGAATTAATATATTAATTATTCTGTATCAGTGGTTCTTAAATATTCTGATATTAGGACCCCTTTATGCTCTTAATAATTATTGTGACTCTCAAAGAGCTTTGGTTGATATGGCTTATATTTATTGATATTTACCATATTTGAATATAAAACTGAAAAATTTAAAAAATATTTAACTCATTTAAGAAAGTGAGTGCCGGGCGCACTGTCTGGAGAATGGACACGCTTGAGGCTCTGACTCAGGGGGATGGGCGGGACACGGACAATGTATATAACCTGAGCTTTTGTACCCCCATGAAAAGCTGAAATAAAAAAAAAAAAGAAACAATAAAAAAGAAACAATGATAAACCCTTTATGTGTTAAATAACATTTTTAGCTATATTTTCCAAAACAAAAATAAACTTAGAAGAATGGCATTGTTTTATAATTTTTTAGATATCTTTACTTCCTGGAAGGCAGCTGGATTCTTGTATCTCTTTGGTGATATCATAGGTCATGCAAACTCTGGAGAATTCCACTGTATATTCATGAGAGAATGAGAGTGAAAAAGACACATAACATCTTAGTAGTTTTATGAAAATAGCTTGTGAGCTCTCTGAAAGGGTTGTAGAACACTCAGTAAATTAGATATCCTTTGCTGTTATAACAGCCCTCATTCCTTGGCTCATGGCCCCCTTCCATCTTCAAAGCCAGAAATGGCTGCTGGAATCTTTCTCATATTGCATCACTCTGACACTGACTCTTCAGCTTCCCTCTTCCACTTTCAGGGACTTTTGTGATGACATTAGACTCAGCAGAATAATCCTGGGTAATCTCCCTATTTTAAGGTCATCTGATTAGCAATATTAATTTTATCCACTACCTTAATTTCCCTTTTCCACGTAACCTGATATATTCACAGGTTCCAGGAATTAGGATGTGCAGATTAGGTGGTCATTTTTTTTCCCTCTTAGGAAGCCATTATTTTTTCTATTTCACTTAGGGTCCCTTGACCACACTTTAAAAACTAAAGTTCTATACAGATATTTCTTGTTGTGGTTATTTCATCAGCCTCATTATTTCTGACATTTGAGGCATTCCCACATTTAAGAGAGATGAAGATGGACCAGTAAAAGGAGGCTGATGGTGATTGGCTAGTGGGGTAGGAGAACTGAAAGTTTGCTATCTAGGCCAAGAAAAGACAATTGCAAAGAAGTGTCAAATGCTGCTGAAGGTTATGTAAAATCAGGACTGAGAGATGACTGTTGTATAGGTGTAGTAGGCAAAATAATGGCCACCTTAAGATGTCCACATCCTAATCTCCAGAACCTGTGAATATGTTACATGGCAAAAGGTTCTTTACAGGTATAATTAAGGTTCTGGACTTTGAGGCAAAGAGATTATCCTGGATTCTCCTGATGCGCTCAGACTAATCATGTAAATCCTTAAAAATGTAGAATCTTTTTTGGATTTGGTGAGAGAGACGGAGAAGCATGAGAAGAATTTGATGCCCTGATTTTGGTTCTGAGATGCAGGAGCTGTGTGCAAGGAATTGAATTTTGTCAACAATTTGGATGAGGAAAAAAAAATCCCTTCCTTAGAGCCTCCAGACAGAAATACATCCTTGCCAGCATCTTGATTTTAACCCAATGAGCCGTGTTCACTTTTGACTTATAGAGTTGTAAGATAATACATTTGTGTTGTGTTAAGCCACTAAGTTAATAGTAATTTGTTATGGCAGCAATAGAAAACTAATATAGTAGGCCGTTTGTTGTCTTAACGAGCAGTTTTGGCATAGTAGTGGGGAGGAAAGTCTGTTGGAGTGGATTTAAGAGAATGGGAGGAAAGGAATTAGAAGCACAATGAGTAATTCTTCTACAATTCTTCAGTGTATGTGGGGCAAGAGAGAATTTTGGGGGGGGGCTGGAAAATATTATAACATGTTTATATCATTATTGGATTGATTCAGGTGAATGGGAAGGTTGATGATCAAGTGAAAATCAGAGGAAAGTCTCTGAGAAGATGAGGGAATATAGGATCTAGTAGATAAGTAAAGGCTGTTATCTTTAGAAGGAACACTTCAGCAGTTCTTTTATCATAACAGTAGAGAAGATTGCATATGTGGGTACAGATACAGATGACTGGTAGATATGATAGGCACATGTTTGCCTCCATTTCATGAGAATGGAGTAAAGAGGGCTGAGGAGATATGGGAGATTTGAGAATAAAGAAAGTGTGAAATAATAGGCTAAGGTTTATTCACAGACAGGATAACTAATACTACATGCCTGAATTTGACACACTTATTTGCTTTTTATTTGGCATAGCTGGGCATTGTTAGATACTCCTCTTCGAAGCCTGGCCTAGCAAGCTTAAGGCACTGAAGAGTAGAAAATGCATTTTGTGCAGTCAGGCGTGTGTGTGTGTGTGTGTGTGTGTGTGTGTGTGTGTGTGTATGAGGGAGCGAGAGAGAGAGAGAGAGAGAGAGAGAGAGAGAGAGAGGGAGAGAGAGAGAGGTACTGAGAGATATTGAGAGAAAGGTAATGAGAGAGAGAGAAGAGAGAGACTGAGAGACAGAAATAGGTTGTAGAGAGAAATTGAGAGCAAGAGAGGGAAAGAGATTGAGAGAAGGGAATACACATGTACACAGACACATCGTATATACACGCACATATACACTCAAATGCATATATATATATTCACCTCTCTTAATATCCCTATTTCTCATATGTAATATATAACATAAGGTAACATATACACACGTTTGTATGTGCATATGTACATGTATCTATACATACACTCATGTATATATGGAGGTGGGAATGGGAGAGATTGAAAGGAAGAGATTGAGAGAGAAACTTTGAGAGAAATGGTGCTGAGCTTTGCATTCTCAGCTTTTCCTTACTAACCCAAGGATTATACAAATCACCTCACCTTCTGTGTGTAGAGAGGGAGAGAGGAAGGGAAAAGTGGGTGGGTGGGGCAAGAGACCAACAGAGATGCTGAGTTTCCTATCATACAGAAAAATGAACTTAGGGAAAATGTCTCCCCAACAGTTCAGTTTCATCATTTATAAAATATGGGGTGGGAGAGAGAATATGCCTTCTTCGTCTTTATAGTCTTTTCTAGTTTTATAATTGTGTAACTAAATTTATGTAACTGATTTGATAGCCAATTTTATAATACAGTAAATTATTTTAGAATATTTGCTTCTCATTTTATAAAACAGCTTCTCTACAAATATGTGTTATCTGACCTTTTGGTGCATTGAGGATTTTATAGTCCTGTCTAGGCTGATGCCTCTGTTTTTCAAAATACAGTATGCATTATTCTAACATTAATTGTAGAAAAATTGACATGACTTTTCTAAGAGTGAGGTAATGTTTTCACTGGCTTGCCAGCTACTTTTGCCAGAATAGAAGAGAGAGAAAAATAGTTTAACAGCTAAAAGATGTGATTCATATTTTATGTCACATTTTTTCTGGTATTTTAATTTCCTATCTATAATAATTATTATTTTTATACTTGAGAACCAACAGGTATTTCAACAAAAGGAAAAAAAGTGTAGTGTGAAATTTTAGGAGCATATTTATAGTAAGAAGTCAAAGTTATACTAAAGAGGTAACATTTATATAAGAATTAAGTTTAGTGACTTGTAAATCTTAAGTAATATATCTGATTTGGAGTTAGTAGAACCACATACTAATCATTTACTTGACTATTTTGATAAGGAAATAGTGAATTTTGATGATTTTTGTGCCAGGGGATATATTTGCCTGTTTTTCTTTCTGTTTCCTTTTCAGCATTATGAAACTCCAACAAATATGTATTAGAAGAAACATCATCTTTGTGGTCACATACAGAGAGTAGAAGAAATTCCCTTACAGCATGGGCTTTCTCCTCATTTCTATGAATAGTTTCTTCTCTCATTTAAAAAAGATTTCTTTTTTATGTATAACATGCTTATCCATATTCAATGTCAAACTTGATCAGTATATATAGTCTTCACTCTGAGACAGAAACTTAACATAAAATCTCTTAGTATTCTCCCAGTTTTCATCAAAAGTGAAAGGAAGATGATGAGGAAAACTAATATTTACTGACTTGTTACTGTGTGCAAGGCACTGTGCTATCTACTTTGCATGCATTATTTATTTAATTTTTACCTTAACCCTATAATATTATTATTCTTTTTACAGATAAGGAAATTCAAGCTTAGCTGTTGGCATTTAAAAGAGGTCTTTTTTCTAGGCTGATCTGCCTTCCACTATTTTCTTCCTCAATAATTATTTACTGAACATTGATTGTTTATATCTGTTGCTTAATGTCAGCCAAATGCCAGTAGACAGAGAAGGCATCTGCCTACACTGAGTTGAGGGAAGCTGGGATTATTGCTTCTTCTCTCAAAATGTCAACCTTTATCCCTCAGTCTTGGTGTCAGAAATCTAATCATTAGATGTTTATTTCATCGAATTAGGTTTTTAAGGTAGAAACTTTGTATTTTATTATTTTAAAGGATAATCATTTTTGAAATGGCAATATAGTCATGTAGTTCAAAATGTTAAAAAGTACAAAAAGTTATATGATATTAAGTCTCCTTCCCACAATATCTGTTGCCTAGTTTTCCTCCCTGATGTCAGCCAGTGTTCCAAAGATATTTTAGATATGAGCATACAAATATACTGTGCATATATGTGTGTATGTGTGTATTCACATACATACATATATGTTCACTTCTCTCCTTTCTTCTTTAATACAAAAGGTATCATGTGCTCTTTCACTTAAGAGCATCACTTATTCTATGTTAGTATAATATTATAAGACCTGCTTCTTCATAATCTGTTGAATGGGTATACTATCATTTATTTAACCAATTTCCTGTAACGAACATTTAAGTGGTTTCAGACCTTTTTTTAGTTACCTTATGTATTGACTTCTTTCTAGCTAGGAAAGTCCTAAATGGTATCTTCCTCCAAAAAAAGGCTATTTTGTCTACATTGAAAATCTGTTGTTTAGTGTAGCTACCTTCATCAATCATCTTAGCCAGATCTTCTAGATAACTTGCAGTTTCTACATAAGAGTTTGCTGCTTCACCCGGCACTTTTATCTTATGGAAATGGCTTCTTTCCTTCAATGTTATGAACCAACCTCTGGTAGCTTCCAACTTTTCTTCTGCAGCTTTCTCACCTCTCTCAGCCTTAATAGAATTGAGGAGTTAGGGCCTTGTTCTGAATTGGGCTTTGTCTTTGGGGAATGTTGTGATTGATTCAGTTTTCTATCCAGACCACTAAAACTTTCTCCATATTAGCAATAGACTGTTTCTCTTTCTTATCATTCATGTGTTCACTGAAGTAGCACTTTTAATTTCCTTCAAGAACTTTTCCTTCGCATTTGTAACTTGGCTGTTTGGCACAAGAGGCCTAGCTTTTGGCCTGTCTTGACTTTCCACATGCCTTTCCTTGCTAAATTTAATTATTTCTAGTTTTTGATTTAAAGTAAGAGCCATGTGACTTTGTCACTTGAACAATTAAAGGCTCTTTTAGGGTTATTACCTGGCCTAATTTTAATATTGTTGTGTCTCAAGGAAGAGGAAAGTTTGAGGAGAGGGAGGGAGAGGGAGGAATGGCTGATCGTTCAGTCCGAACACATACATTTATTGATTAAGTTTGCTGTCTTATATGGGTGTGGTTCATGGCGCCCCAAAACAATGACAACATCAAGGATTACTGATCACCGTGATAAGTAGATTAATAATGAAACAGTTAGAAATATTGCAAAAATTACCAAAGTGTAACACAGACACACAAAGTGAGCACATGCTGTTGGAAACATAGACACAAATAGACCAGCTTGACACAGGGTTGCCACAAACCTTTGATTTGTAAAAAATTCAATATCTCTGAAACACAGTAAAGTGAAGTGCAATAAAATGAGGTATGCCTGTATTAGTTTCTAGGGCCTCTATAACAAATCACACACTTAGTGGCTTAAAACAACAGAAATTTATGTTGGGTCTAGGTCTATGGCAGGGATGCACTCCAAAGATTCTAGCAGAGAATATATCCTTGCCTCTTCCAGCTTCTGCTAGCACCTGATGTTCTTTGGTTTGTGGCAGTATAACTCCATCCTTTACCTCTGTCTTCACGTGCTTTTCTACCCTATATTTTTATGTCTGAAATCTTTCTCTCCTTTCTCTTGTAAGGACACCAATAATTGTACTTTGCACACATGCTAAATCAGGATGATCTCATCTTATGATTCTTTACTAATTATGTTTATAAAGACCCTATTTCTAAATAAGGTCACATTCACTGCTACCAGGGATTAGAATTTGGATATACCTTTTGGGAGAGTCACAATTCAACCCACTGCAAAACACTAAAGATGTATTTTAGTGTTTTTAAATATATAAAGGCAAATAATGATACCATGGACAGAAATACTCTGTATACAGAGAAATGACCACAACATTAAAAAGTGAGTTTTATTAAGCCATTTTATTTTAATTGATCAAAGTAAAATATTTTGAGAAGCTATGTTAATAGAAAGTTCATTTCTGTTACTGAACTTAAAATATAAACCTTTGGAGAGCAGGCTTGAAATGGGAAAAGTCATAAAACATTAGAAGAATTTTAAAGTGGCTTAGATTCTTACTTACTGGGATAATGTTTGTAGATTTATTGCATAAATAAGATATAGGCCTTTTCTTTAACATTAGGTGGCTGGGAATTGCTCTTTGTTACTCTGATGCCAGCACCTGGAACCACAAAATTAGGGAAAATTTATTGTAATTGTCTTGACACAAGTAGGCACAGCTGTTCTTAGAATTTCAAACTTTGTCCTTTTTTCCTTCCTCCTTTTTCTCCTTCCATCCTCCTTCCCCCCCCCCCCCCGCTTTCTTCCCCTTTATTTTCCTCTTTCATCTATTTCTTCCTCCTTTCTTCCTTCCATTGCTTTTTTCCCCCTTGCTTGGTTTGAGTTACTCAAGTCACCTTGCCTTTGAAGATCTTACTAAAGCTGAAGACAAATCATAATCTTCTGAATCTGGTACAGTGTGGAATTTCTTTGTTTCCTATTGGAGCACTTAATAAGGTGACACTGAAGTAGCAGTAGGAACAGAGCCAATCCAATCAACAGATTAGCCAGGATCTCAGCCAAGGTTTTGCAAGAGGCTACATTTCTCAGGCAGTGCAGGATTTGGCCTTTGTTCTTTAACAGAATGTGGTTGGTAGAGGAGATGTTGTGCTAATGGAGAAATGACAATGGCAGCAATCATGGTACTGTTGTAAATGTATCTTGTGTTATGAACTTCACTGGAGCAGCTGTTTTCATCTTCAGAGTGATAAATTCGGTGTGACCTGTTTATTCATTCCTCATTTGCTAACTACTAATTCCTTTCCTTAAAGTTGTGGCTTAGACATGGATGTGAGATTGTCATATCTGGGTTAACATACAGAAAAATTAATTCTGTGCTGGTATGAGCAAATGTGGGCTTCTTTGCATACTTCATCATTGTATCTGTTAGGAAAATTTCAGGAAAAGTTTGCTTCTTTATCCTGTTTTTGTTTGTAGGTGTTCAGCAAAGCTGATAGTTTTGGATTCTGCATGCTGATGAAATTCATGCATTGTGTTAAGGCAGCCATTAATGGGATTAGGGCCAAAGATTAAAATTCATCTTTTGAGATTTTGGATATCCTAAGCTAAAGTCTTACTAAGGGCATCTATTTCAATACTGGGGACAGAGGACTATGGCAAAAATGCTTTATTTCCGTTTGTAATACTACTTTATACCCTTAGAGTGATTCTTACATGTTTGTGTTATTTTTTTCTCCCATTTTATATTTGACTAAAATAATGGAATTAGTCTGTGAGACTGACTGGGGAAGATTTTAATGGGTTCTGTCATGCGTTGTTATGTGTTACCTCATGTATAGAAAGAAAGACTGAGAAATGATGTAGAATGGAGAGGTAGCGATTAAACATTTATTCAATGGGAAAGATTTTCTACTGTATAATGTGTATCATGCTGGTAAAACCTACTTTTCTTGCGAGGATTATGTCTCCTTTAGGAAACCAACCAGGCTTATTGAAGTTGTTTAAATGGCGGGGTCAATGAGAGAAGGAAAGTGTGTTTTTGTTGTTTTTCTTCTGTTTTGACAGTATATACATTTGTACTACTATGGCCACTTTGGGGTGTTGGATTCTTCAGATTTTGGTAGGGGAGAATTTTACACCATTTCTCAGTCAGAATTTTTTAGCATATTGGTTGAATGTTATTCCACTATCTTTATTTTGATTTTTTGACCCACAGATTTCCTTTTGGAATATCTGGAGGTGTTTATGCCTGCCTTCTCCAATATGGTTGATTAGTTGTTGTGAAAGGGATGTAATCTTGTGGCTACAGAGAAAGTGGTGGTGAAGCCTGTATTGGAGAACCTTCCTCATTCAGATGATATTTGCTAATTATGTTCTGGTAGGCTAATTATAGACTGGCTCTTGGCCAAAGCATTTGGAAAATGAGAAGCAGTGGCTTTCTCACAGGTGCAGTAATGGTTGATTGGTCTTTGCAGGTTTTTTTTTTCTCTCTCTCTCTCTCTCTTTGTTTTCCTAAAGCACAGTAATAATTCATTCCAAACACATCAATCACATGTTGGCTTTTAACTGTCTTTGTGGCAGAAGATCCTGTTGCTATGCATGGATTAATTTATTAGAGGTGATTAGTATGGGTTCTACTTGGCTTGACAACAGTCAACAAAAATAGAATGTGAGAAATGTTTTATCAGTTTGTGCTACAGCTTGCGCTTTTTAAAGAAAGTCTTGATTCAGATATTTGAATTGAGTGTTGTCATCAGTACATCAATGATGGTTATAGAAAAATTTTTTTGCTAATTTCTCATTTTTCTTGAAAGCACCTATATTTGTCGCTTGTGTCATTCCTGTTTACATATGTATCTATTCAACAAATATATTTTGAATACCAATCATGTCCAGGCATATTGAGGGTATGAGACTTAGGTGTATTTAATTATTTTGGCAATAAGGAATTGGGATTGGAGTGATATGGGTAGTGGAGGATTGGTTGGAATGTGCTTCTGCTAACGTTTGAAAAACATCTTTCATCATTTTTGTAGACTAAAGTTTCTGGTTGGCAGTAATGGACTCATGAATGACTATTTTATCAAGCATTACTAATTATGTCTTAGTTTTATCGACGTGTATGACATATGATATGTGAATCTGTGTATTATTGTGTTTTATACAGAAAAGAAATCTGTTGATGAGGGATTGGGAACATTTAAATAGTTCAGTTTTTGAGAGGATATTTTAAAATAAACATTGGGCTGGCTATTGGGAGATTTGATTTAGGCTATATCCTGCCCTTATTGAACTCAGTGGCCTTGAACAAATTTCTTGACATCTCTTGGCCTCCATATCCTTATATATAAAATGAATACATTAGAATAGTTTACCTTTGAAGTCTCTTTTTATTTAAAAAATTCTGTAGTTTTATTTAAGGTGAGGGCATTTTCCTGAGTCTTTCTCCTTTCTAGTGATGCTTTAAGGTTTGACATTTTGAAAGAAAGCTATCATTATGGTCAAATTTGGTTTTGGATACTTTGAAGATAGAGTGTAGAGTTTTGGCTCTCAATTCTTAAAATAAAAATTGCAGGCCCTGTGTGACTACTTGGTTATTTCTATGTTTTTCTTCTGGTAACTGAATAATCTGCTGTGTTATAATATGAATGCCATCAGTAACTTCGAAGTAAATAAAGAGGGTTGGTTGATGTAGTTGTAGCACATTGTGTTGTAGAATAGCATTAAGCAACTGTAAAATTATCTTAGAAATAAGTTAATCCAACTCCCTCACTTAACTGCTGGAGAAACATGCCCCAAAATGTTTGTTAATTTATATCCTTAGCTTGTATTAAAAAAGAACATTGATCATAGTCTCATTCATTCATTCAAGAAAACATCTGTGTGAACCTGAAAAGTAGCCTCCTTTTTCAAGACCAGGTTCTACATAGCAGTTTTTACATTTTTATTTTGATGTTAAATAGTTCTCTCTCTCCTTGATGAAGAAGGAAACACTGTTCTCATTTCTCAAATATATTTGGCCTTCAAATCCTGCCTATCTTTTCTTTATTCAGTTCTTATTTATTGAGCTGACATTCTATGTGAGGCACCATTTGAGATACATATATTCAATATCAAGCAAAACTTCACCTTCTCATGTTGAAATTACTATCAAACTTTGAAACCTTTTCGTTACCTTTTTATCCTCATTTTCCTAAGTTACCTTTTTATCCTCATTTTCCTAAGTACCAGAATGTTGGAGTGTACTATCATTATCTCTCCCAATATAATGGGGGGCACAGCAAATAAATAATAAATGTAACACATTTGGTAGTGATAGGTGCTATGATGAAAAATAAAACATGATTAGTGGATAGTGATGGTTGTGTACTATTTATATATGTGAAAATGGTCAGGGAAGTTATCTATGGTGAGATGATCCAGACGAAGTGAGTATGCAATATCTTGGGGGCATAGCATTTGAATCACAGCACATAGCAAGTGCAATAGCTTTAGAGCAAGACTGAGGAAAACCAGTGACAGCAGATGGAGGGAGTTAGGAATAGAAGAGTATAGTTTTGGGGCCATGAGAAGGATTTTGGATTTTATTTGCAGAAATATGGAAGCAGTGTGGGGATTTGGGGCAGATAACGTGATGTTTAATTATTCAACAGATATTTGTGACCACCCGATGTGCCAGGCACTATTTTAGGTGCTATGAACACAGCAGTGAATAATTCCTGCCATCTTAGAGATTACTTCTTATACTCTTCATGATTGCCCTTAAGTTTTAAAAGGATTGTTCTGGCTGCTTTATTAGAGAAAGAGTAGAATCTCAGCCACAAAGATATTATTGTAGTAGTCCTGGTGAGAAACGATTGTGTTGTGGACTAGAGAAGTAGAAGTAGAGATGATGAATGCTCTAATGGGTCATGGGATTGGTATAATACGTTTAAATAAATTAAATGAATAAATGTTTGTAAAGGGTTTAGAACAGTGCCTGGCACATAGTCGTATACTTTAAGCATTTCTTAAAGAAATAAAAATGAAGATTGAGCCAACAAGATCTTTTGAAGGATTCCATGTGGATTATAAGGGGAAAAAAAGAGAGAAGTTAAAGACGATTTCAAGATTTTTTTTTTTTCTGAGCATTTTTTTGGTAGAAGAAAATCAAAATTTTGACATTAAACTTGTTAACTTTGAGATTCCTTTTAAATATCTATATAAATATGTTAACAGATAATTAAATACATAAATCTGGGCATCAGCCATGGCAAGGTTGGAGATATGAATCAAAGAGTTATATATAGATAGTATTTAAGATAATAGAATTAAGATTAATTAGAAGTTGAAAAGGTTGCAGAAGAAGTCCCAGAAGAATTGATCTCAATCTTTCCTGTTAGAATTCATCAGTGAAGCCATTGGTCCTGGAACCTTCTTTGTGGGAGTTTTTTTGTTTACTGATTCAATCTCTTTACTTGTTATATGTCTATTTGGATTTTCTGTTTTTCCTTGAGGTAGCTTTGGGAGTTTATGTATTTCTAGGAAATTTTTCATTAAAACCTAATTATCTAATTTCTTGGCATACAAATATTCATAGTATCTTTTAATCCTTTTAACTTTCTTAATGTCTATAAGTAAATCCTTTCCTTCATTCCTGATTTGAATACTTGAGTCTTCCCTCTTTTATTTTTGGTCAGTCTAGATAAAAGGTTAACAATATATTGGATTTTTTGAAAGAACCGACTTTTGGTCTCCTTGATTTTTTCCATTAAAAAAAATTCTTTATTTTGTTATTTTTCATTCTAATCTTTGTTATATTCTTCCTTATGCTTTGAGTTTAGTTTGCTCTTTTTCTAGTTTCTTAAGGTGAAAGCCTAGGTTATTGATTAGAGCTTTTTCTTCTTTTCTTAATATAGGTGTTTAATTTCCCTTGTGATTTTTTTTTTTTGTCATTGGTTTTTAGGATTCTGTTGTTTAATTTCCACATGCAATATTTATGAATTTTCCAATTTCCTACTGTAAATTATTTCATATTTCATTCTGTTATAGTTGAAGAAAATACTTTGTATGATTTCAGTATTTTAACATTTATTTAGACTTGTTTTGTGGCCTCACCTATGGTCTATCCCAGAAAGTATTTCATGTCTACTTGAGAAGAATGTGTATTTTGCTGTTTTGCGGCAGTAGTTCTGCAGATGTCTGTTTCTCCTATTTGGTTTATAGTGCTGTTCAAGTCTTGTATTTTCTTGCTTATCTTTTCTCTTGGTATTCTGTTCATTACTGAAAAGTGTCAGTAGCAGTAGCGGATGTCATATTAGTAGCACCAGTAATAATAATTAATTTTTTAATCTTCATTAACAAAATCATTTCATACACTTTATCACTTTCAGGTCATTATATACAGATTACTCAATATTCTGTGCTACCAGAATAATGATAACTTTCATATTTTTATCATCTTTTTATAAGAGCATAGCACAGTCTGATATGTAGTAATTATTTAAATTTAATCTTTACTGAGAAAATTTGGTACAAAATAATGGCATCTGTAAAAATTTTAGGTTAATAGTAAATGTAAATTTCATGTCACTTGGAGTATCTACATTTTCTACCTTGAATTATGGTCGATATTACTGAATATCTTTACAGGAAAAGTTTGTTTTAATTTTATCAAGTGCATATTGAATATAACAGTCAAAATTTTGGTTATAATGTTTAAAATGACTTTAGAAATCCTTTATATCAATAATGAAAATTTCAGATAATCCAGCATTTATCTGTAGCTGGTATGTTCTACATCTCTATGCAAAGCATTAACATGCTATTCTTTCAAGGCAAAAAGATACAGCCATTGGTAAAGTATCCACTTTTGGTTATAATGAAAGATAATGTCATTGAACATTTTGATCATTGATAAAATGACTCAAAGAAAAGACTTTTTACATTAATTGTTTAATACATTATGTTCTGTGTGCTCCTTTTAATTGCACATAATACTTTTTAATGATTCTTGTCATTGTTCAGAGCATAGATATTGGATGATCACACTTTATAATTGAAATATGGTGTATATTCATCTTCAGTATGTAATTAATTAGGCCAAAGAAGAATATTCCCAGTTTCACTTAATAGATCTAGGTTAATGTGCTTTGTTTTAGACTAACTCTAATTTAAAAAGCTTTTTTAACTTTCTGGCTAGTGTCTTCCATTCTAAAGAGATTAGTTAGTAATAGGTATTGTCAATAGAAAAAAAGAAAAGTAATATTTGATCAGATAAGTTTGAAAAATGCTGGTTTTAGTAAAGTTTAACAGGTTGCTTTACTTCTGGGTTTGTGAGAAGTTTTAGTATGTGAATATATGTTGTTAATTTGCACAATTTGTTTGATCATGGTAGTCTATTTTATGTAAACTTTTCTGTTTTATAAAGTACCCTCTGGGTAACACTAGTGTATATCACTGGCCCTGAAGGTGGGATATATGCATCCCAAGAACTGCATAAGATGTTCCACTATGATATAAACATAAAATGTCAGAATATCTATTTCTATTTACTTTAAAAAATCTTGAACAGCAATAAAAAATGCTATGCTAATATTTAGCATATGGATTTGTACTTTTGTCCTCCCTAGACTCTTACATGAAATAGTCACCATACCATTTGTGACATAACCTGACATGAATGGGTGTTCTAAAGTGATGAGTTCATAGTGATGATTTGCTTGCTTGTTTATAGTATAGTATAATGCCTGAATTTTCTTAACCAGGTAATTGGATTTAGCTACTATGTTATCTAACTTTAACTAAAACATCTTACCAAAGTAGAAAAATATATTTAAAAATATGGCTGTCATGAACCACAGATTGATAATCATACTGACAAAAATTTGTGTGTATAACATCTACCCCTCTTGGTTCTTTATGATTAGGCAGTTTTGGTAAATAGTGATTTAGCTGTAATGAGACAAGATAAAGGTCTATAACAGAAAGAGGAATTAGATGTTAATACTAAAATAGAACCTGTTGAATCAGTAAGGTATAATAAATGGAATTGACACAAGAACAAATGGTAGCAGTAAAGAGACAGGAATTATTAGCATTATTTTTTACCCTAAATATAGCTGAAGTTTAATTTTCCCTCAGATTTCAAGTGATGGTGCAGTCATTCCTTATAGCCATTCAGAGTCCCAGGCTAGCAAAGGCAGGCGGCACCAGTTGCAGCATGTGGCTTCTACTGTCATTTTAGGTGTTGACACGCAGCAAGCAAATGGCAGAAGAAAGGGAGTTGTGTGGAGGGTTTTGTAGGTTTTTGTGGTTCATCACTCTGACCAACATAGCATTCCTGTAATAAATCACATTTGGTTGATTGTATTCTTTATATGTTGCTAGATTTTAATTGGCTAATATTCTGTTTAGGATTTTAGTTTCTATATTCTATAGTCATAATTTTATTTTCTTCTAAATAACTGTGCAGATTTGAGTATAACAGATATGTTGACCTAATTAAATATGCTGGGAAATGTTCCTCTTGCCGATTCTCTGTAAGAGTTTGTGGAAGATTTCTGTTACTTCTTTCGTAAATGTTTGTTAAAATTCACCAGTTTAGCCATCTGGGCCTAGAGATTCCTTGCTCAGAAGTTGTAGTGTGTGTGTGTGTGTGTGTGTGTGTGTGTGTGTGTGTGTGTGTGTGTGTGTTTGTTTTTTTAGTTAGCGCGCACTCAATTTCTTGAACACATATAGGACTATTCAGATTTTATAATTCTTGTTTCATTTTTGGTAAATTGTGGGAGTTTTTTTGGTAGTTTTAAAATGTTATCTAAAATTTCATATTTATTGCTATAATATTGGGTAATATCTTGCTTTTTAAAAATATTTGTAGCTTATGTAATGTTCTGCATTTAAGCCTGATGTTAGAAATTTGTATTTTCTTTTCACTTTATTTTTTATAATCTTACTACTAATTTCAGGGTTTTTCTCCTTTTTATTTATTTATTTATTTTTGCTTTCTTTTAGATTATTCTTTAGAGTCTTCTGTTACATCTCAATTTGATTTTTTTATTCTGTCCTGTGTGTCTTTTTAAAGTTTTTTTTTTTTTTTTTGGTATTTTTCATCATATTTTTCTCTTTTTGCTGTAGCTTGTATTTTTTCACTATCTTTTGCTTTCTCTAATCCTGTTTTCTGCTCTTTCATCTGTTCACCTCATCTATTGAGTTATAACTAGTACATATTTTCGGATCCAAAATTTCTATTTCAGAGATTCCAGTTCTCTGACAAAACTAATCCGTTTTCTCCATTTCCCTTCTATTTTTTTGACATATTAAAAACTTTTACGTACATATTTGAAACTCTTTGATAACTGATATCAGGATCATTCATGAGCCTATTTCTTTTATCTTCTGTTTTCTGCAGAGAGAGTGAGAGAGAGTGTGTGTGTGTGTGTGTGTGTGTGTGTGTGTGTGTTTGGTCCATCTTGTCTCTTGTTAGCTGTGATAATTTTGTATTGAAAGCTGAACATTGTATTTGAAAAACTGGAAAGGCTCTGTAGGATGTTAACATCCTCCAAAGATAGTTCATCTTGTCCTTTCCTAGGCAGGGAGAGTTATAGGCTAATCACCTTAATCCAGTGGTTCTCAAACTTTGGAATATATTAGAAACACCTGACAATGTTAATGAAAACCATAAAAGCTTGTTGCAGTAACAATTGTCTCTTGATCCTGGTCAAGAATTGCCACATGCCCCAAGAGAAAGCACCATGGAGTACCTGTGTTATTTTACCTCTTAGCATGTTTTTCCTATTTCAGTTCCTGTTTCTCTTTAATTCCTCATTGCCTCAGTGTTTCCCAATGCTTTAAACAGAACTTTAAAAAAAAAAAAAACCTTTTCCTTTTGTTTTCAGCTGCAGTGTTGGTGTGTCACAAACTACTCACTCATTCATGGAAGCAAAAGTCAATGGTTTTATGCTTTTGAAAACAAAACAGAAGAACAAATCATGGTTTTAGTTTCCTTTTTCTTTCAGGAAAAACATAAACAAGAATTGGAAGACATGAGGAAAGCTGGTCATGAAGCCCTTAGCATTATTGTGGATGAATATAAGGTAGAGGTTTGAGAGTCTATTGTTTATTCTTTTACACCTTGGATAAATTTAATAAAAATTTTACACACGTAGATATGTGCAAACATATACAAATCATAGATTTATAGTATAATCTTATTTTGGTTTATAATTCCTTTCCAATGGCCAATAAATGTTCATTGAAATTGTACTTGATAGGTTACAAAAGTAATGCTAGTCATTGCTCTGCATTTGAGAAACTTTTAGAGTATTTGATGATATAATATCAGCAGGTGAAGAAGTTTAAATAGAAAATACTATAGAATTCATTGCTAGATTATCATTTTTGTCTCTGCTGTGGTCCCTCTGTCTTATGGGAAAAAGATTAAGGCATGATATAAATCTGAAAAAATGCTATTATACCTTTTTTCTTTTTTAAAATAAATAGATTTGTGTACACTGAAGTAATAATAGAAATTATGATAAATCTCAATATCAGTGATACGTAGTAAAATTGATGTAATTTAAAATTATTTAAAAAACTATTCTTTTGATTCTGTGCCTCCTACATAAATTTAACCATTTAAAGCTAATTGACAGTTTAATGTCAAAGTCTTTTTTTCCCCTCTAAATTTCATGTTAGATCTTTTTTCTTTCACAAGTAATGGAGGAATACATTCTTACTGAAACAAAATTCAGACAATTTTCCACAGAGGGAACCACTACTGGCAGTTTGGTATACATTCTCCTAGGATGTTTCCCCATCTTTACATACATATACACTCACCTGTATGTGATTTGATTTGCTTTTACAAAAATGTTGTCTTACTCGATTTACTCATTTTTTTCTTGCTGTATTTACTCAATATGATTTGAAGATATTTTCATGCCAGTACATATAAACTTACCCTATTTTGGTTATTGTTCTGGAGTTTTTCACAGAATAAATGTACCATAATTTAACCATATATGTGTAAATAGACATTGAGTTTGTTTTTGAGTATTCATTATTATAATAAATGTAAAAAAATTCTTCCTATTACAGGGGGAATATAGAATTTTTTTCTTGTTGATTAAACTTCATTACTAGACTTGATAAAAGTCATTTTAGTTAGTTTATAATTTAATGTCAAAAGCTTTCTTAAGAACTTATTTGGGTAAAAGTAGAAAAACAAGTAGATCTAGATTTAATGTAAGTGAAAAGTGCCTTTTTTTTTTAACTTAAGATATTAAAGTAGTCTACTAGATATATCTTGGGACGTGAAAGGTCATTTTTGTGACCATACCCAATAGAGTAACTGGTGCTCATTGTCAAAAAGGTCATTTAAAAAATTTCTGTTTTTTATAGCTGTGATTATTGGCTCTTTTTATAATGTTAAGAATTTTTATTCTAATAAAAACCAGCTTTACAGTTGTTGAGTTGAAGAAAAGCCCTATATGTAGTATTTATTTTGAACTATCCTCTTTTTTTTCCCTAAGGCTGAGAGTGGGAAGAATTAAAGTACAGTTGGTTCTCCATGTCTGTAGCTTCTGTAACCACAAATGGAAAATATTCAGAAAAAAATAACAATACAGCAGTAAAAACTAATACAAATTTTAAAAAACAACACACTACAACTATTTCTATACCGTTTACATTTTATTAAATATTATAAGTAATGTAGAGCTAATTTAAACTATATAGGAGGATGTGTGTAGGTTATATACAAATATAGTACTATACGATTTCCTATAAGGAACTTGAGCATCTGTGGAGTCTTGGAACCAATCCACCCTGGATAGTGAGACTAGGGACAACTATATTTGGATTTATATAATTCTCCTGGTGCTCTAAGTGATATATTCTTGCACAAATTTGTATTTTACTTGTTTTATTCATTAGTTCTAAATTGAAGGTTTAGAAAATATAGTTATTGTGGGTGTGCTTATGTTTTTTTCTTAACAGCTCAGTATTTGATGTTTTATTTATTTATATATTATTTTTTATTTTTTAATTTTTTTAGAGACAGGGTCATGCTCTGTCAGCCAGGCTGGAGTGCAGTGGTGGCCTAATTATAGCTCATTGTAACCTCGGATTCCTGGGCTAAAAAATCCTCCTGCCTCAGCCTCCTGAGTAGCTAGGACTATGGTTGCATGCCACCATGCCCAGCTAAATTTTTTTTTTTTTTTAGAGACGAGCTCTTGCTTTGTTGCCCAGGCTGGTCTCGAACTCCTGGCCTCAAGCGATTCTCCTGTCTTGGCCTCCCCAAGTGCTAGGATTACAAGTGTGAGCCACTGTGCTCGGCCTAGTATTTGGTGTTTTAAATTCTTTTGTGGTTCTAGCTCCACAATACTTTCTTTGCTACAAACATGTTTATTTATATCACTTTCAGTACTGCCAAGTAAGGAGGCTTAAATCCTATGTGAAAACTTTTCTAATATTATTTGCAAATGGTATTTTGAAGACACTTGGATGAGAGCTACTCATTTTATCTATTGTCTAATATTGTTAACACTCAAAGAGAGATTTAAAAGTTTCAGATTTATGCATTGCTAAAAGGGATTAAGAATCTTGTCTTTTCCTAAAGTTATATTCAATTTGTCATATTACAACTTACATTAATAGTTGACTTATATTCAAATAATATAAATGAATTCTTTTACATTAGTGAACTTTTGTGTGAATATATTCCATGTAGTTGTTCATATTGATTTATTGATGAGTTCCACATCTTACACAATGATATTGCAGTACTCTGAGGAGAAATATAATCAGATATGTTGCTTACCGTGTAAAATGTTGCACCCAAAATGTTCTAAAAGCATACTGAGAATCAACTTTCACAATAATATGGAAAAAAAATAAATGATTTATGTAGGAAAAAAAGGCAGTGTTTTCCTGATAGGTGAGATGTCATTATAATTTAAATGTTGATGGTTTGTGTCCCATTATGGAATAAGAAAGGAAATTATTATTTTTTCATTCTAGATTCAAGCATGAGATGGTCATGTGATAATTATTTTAGTATGCTTCTCTTTTTTTTAGACAGCAAGTTACTTTGCATTAATATTTTTTAAGCTTTAAGTATTTTCAAAATATTTTGAAATATATATGCATTTTTTGGATGATTCATTAATCACTAGATATTTCAAAGGGAGACTAAAATACCTCTAGTTATTATCACTGACAAAAGTTCTATGACCATTCTCCTTGGATTTTTTCATTCCTTAATTTAACAGATATTCATTGACAGTCTTCTTTGTGCCAGGAACTGTTGCGGATACAGGACTAAACAAAATATTCAATGCTTTTTTTCCAGTGGAATATATATTCTATACCTACATACCGGTACACGTGCACACATATCATATTCAGGAGGAAAGGAACCCCAAACCGTAGCTTTCTTTGACATTTCAGTTTTCAGGGCTTCACACTTTTCCCTCTTCCACTTCTGTAGGTGTTTATTCAATTATGCAACTGGAATAGAAAAATCTGATACCATCTCACCATTATTCTTGGCTTTTAGATTCTGGTTATCCTAGACTAGATGTAGTCAATCATTTTTTATTTTCCAGCTTGAGTTGAGATATTGTTGAAGAGTTTGAAGAAAGGTTTCATTAGAAAAGCAAGTAGAAAATACCAAATGGAGTAAAACAAAAAAAATGACAACCTAAAAAAAAAAACGCACAGGAAGATGCATTATTTTTGTATTAACTTCTGATTCCAGAAATATGAAGACATACCTTTCCCTATTTTTCCTGCTAAGTACAGTTCAAAGACCCTAGTCATTTTGTATAAAATAGACATAAGCCCCTGAAGGTGAGAAAGAAAAAGGCAGACTGACTAGGATTCTTGGGACCTAAGAAACTACATGTGGTGGGTTCCCTGGGTTTTCTTTTTACCTTATTTGCACCAGCATAGGTGCTAGAGAAAGAAGTAACCCAGAAATACCAACTGGCATCTAAAATACAAGCCCCAAGAAATACCCACTCTCACTAGCCAAAGTCCATGAAAGCCTCCACCTAGTAAGACAAAAAACTATTGGATCATACCCATTCCACTCCCATCAAACACTATAGAAAAACTGCAGCCTCACCCTTAAACCTGCCAACAAATGCTGGTTGGGGAAGAAACCTAGACTTCCACTCTTACCATGCTATAATGAGGTACCCTTCCATCTCCTGACAGGGGTGTGGTATTAAAGAAGGTGGAGTGGGGAACCAGGATTTTCATTCACACTGAGCAGTAAGTTTCCTTCTCACTAGTGTCAGAGTAGATCATGTAGGAACCCTAGACTTCCACCCCAACTTGGTGGTGATGAGGCAGTCCTCCCTTTCCATGTTGGGGACGTATCAAGGGATACTTAATGGGAGTCAGAACTTTCATTACTGTTCAGTGGTGATAAGGCTACCCCACCTTATTTCCCCAATAAGGAAAGAATCAGTGGATTTGAAAATGTAGAATAGAAATCACCCAATTTGAAAAGTGTAGAGAAAACAGACTTAAATAAATAGGGATTTAGGAACCTGTGGGCATATAAAAAAAGAACTAGAATTTATGTCTTTGGAGTCCTGGAAAAAGAGGAGAAAGAGGGCAGAGCTTAAAAACATTCAAAGAAAGAATAGCTAAAAATTTCCCAAATTTGGCAGAAGACATAAAACTACATATTCAAGAAGCTGAATGAACTCCAAATATGATAGACAAAACCAAACACACACACAAAATATCCATGCCAAGGCACATTGTGATGGTTAATTTTGTGTGTCAACTTGATTGGGGAATATTTGGTTAAACACTATTCTGGAAGTTCCTATGAGGGTGTTTTTTTGGACATCAGATTAGCATTGAAATCTGTGAACTTTGAATAAAGCAGGTTGCCTTCCATAAATTGGGTGGACAATATCCAATCTTTTCAAGGCCTGAATGGAACAAAGCTTGACCTTCCCCAAACAAGAAGGAACTCTGCCAACAGACTGCTTTTGGACTTGAATTACAGCATCAGCTATTTCAGATTTTGAACTTGCTAGCCTCCATAATCGCATGAGCCAATTCCTTAAAATAAATCTCTGTCTATATTTGTACAAATCTTATTGGTTCTGTTTCTCTGGGGACCTTGATCAATACACACATCATAGCCAAACTTCCCTATAGACAAATTAAAACTCTTGAAAACTGCCAGAGAAAAATGACATTTTACCTGTAGGAGAAAATAATTAGAATTTTTATATCAGAAACCATGGAGACCAGGGAACAAGTGCTGGTGCGTGGGGCAAACCGGTCAACCCAGAATTCTATATCCAGTGAAAATGTACTTCTGGAATGAGGGGTGAGGGGAGTCAGTATGTTCTCAGATAAAGGGAAACTAGGAAAATTTGTTACAGCATACCTATTCTAAAAGAATGGCTAAAGAAAGTTGTCTAGGCCAGGTGTGATGGCTCATGCCTGTAATCCTAGCATTCTGGGAGGCCAAGGCAGGAGGATTGCTTCAGGCCAGGAGTTCAAGAGGAACCTGAGCAAAAGTGAGACCCCATGTCTACAAAAAAATAGAAAAATTAGCCCAGGTGTGGTGGTGCCCACCTGTATAGTCCCAGCTACTCAGGAGGCTGAGGCAGGAGAATCACTTGAGCTCAGGAGTTTGAGGTTGCAGGGAGCTATTAAGATGCCGCTACACTCCAGCCCCAGCAACAGAGCGAGACCCTGTCTCTAAATAAATAAATAAATAAATAAATAAAAATAAGATGAAATAAAAGAAATTGTCTAAACAAAAAGGAAATGATAAAGGAAGGAATCTTGTAGCATAAGGAAAGAACAAAGAAAAGAGCAAAAATATAGATAAATACAATAGACTTTACTTTTCCTTTTGAGTTTGCTAAATTATACTCAACTATTTATTCTAACACTGATGTGCTCCTCAATGTATGTAAAACAAAGTTTATGAAAATTAGACTGTACGTAAGAAAGGGTAAAAAATATAAAGGGAAGTAAGGATTCTGCAGTTCACTTGAACTAATAAAATGCCAACAGTAGTGATGCTATGACTTTTTATTATTAATATTCTAAATGTTTCTACTCATTCTTCTACCTATCCTATGATAAAGCTTAGTGCTTTCTTTATTAATGGAATTTGAATGTAGGATGCTAAACTATTAAAATCCATTTGGGGCCAGTTTGCATTTATACATATGTATTTCAGAAATGATAATCAGTTTAAAATGTAGTATGAGAGTCTTTTCTTCATTTATCACTGTGATTTCCAAGAACCTGAAGTAATATCCAACAACAATCACTACAAAGTGAGGTTTATTAATCATATATTAACACTGTATTTAGAATAGGCTAGTGATACTACTTTAATATTTTATAATCTGAATTTTTTTATTTCATAATATTATGGGGGTATAAATATTTTGGTTACATGAATTACTTTTGCACAGTTTGAGTGAAAGTTATAAGTCTATCACCCAGATAGTGTGCATTGTACCCATTGGGTGTGAATTTACCCATCTGCTCCTCCCCTTCCCACCTTCCTGATTTCCATTGAATTTAACTACCATATGTGCACATGAGTATTGATCAGTTAGTTCCAATTTAATGGTGAGTACATGTGGTGTTTGTTTTTCCATTCTTGTGATATTTCATTTAGGAGGATGGTCTACAGTTCCATCCAGGTTGTTACAAACGGTATGAGTTCACCATTTTTTTATGTCTGAGTAATACTCCATGGTATACATATACCGCATTTTATTAATCCACTCATGTATTGATGGGCACTTGGGTTGTTTCCACATCTTTGTGATTGTGAATTGTGCTGCTATTAACATTCAAGCGCAAGTGTCTTTTTTATAAAATGTCTTTTTTTCCTTTGCGTAAATACTCAGTAGTGGGATTGCTGGATCAAATGGTAAGTCTAATTTGAGTTCTTTGAGTATCTCCACACTACTTTCCGTAGAGGCTGAACTACTTGCAGTCCCACCAACAGTGTATAAGTATTCCTTTCTCTCTACGTCCACCCTAGCATCTGTTGTTTTGGGACTTTTTGACAAAAGCCATTCTCCCTGGAGTTAGGTGATATCTGATTGTGGTTTTGATTTGCATTTCTCTGATGATAAGAGATTTTGAGCGTTTTTTCATATGTTTATTGGCCATTAGTGTATCTTCTTTTGAAAAGCTTCTGTTTGTGTACTTTGCCCACTTTTTTATGGGGTTGTTTGATATTTTCTTGCTGATTAACTTGAGTTTTTTTGTAGATTCTTGTTACTAGCCCTTTATCAGATGTCAAGCATCCAGATATTTTCTCCCATTCTGTAGGTTGTCTGTTCGCTCTATTGATAGTTTCCTTGGCTGTTCAAAGGCTTTTTAATTTAATAAGGTCCCATTTATTTATTTTTGTTGTTGCTGTGATTGCCTTTGGAGTCTTCTTCACAAATTCTTTGCCTATGCCAATATCTGTAAGAATTTTTCCAACCTCTTCTTCTAGAATTCTTATAGTTTCATGCATTAGATTTGAATCTGTTATCCATCGTGAATTAATTTTTATGAGTAGTCGGAGGTGTGGGTCCTGTTTCAGTTTTCTACATAGGGCTATCCAATTTTCCCAGCACCATTTATTGAATAGGGATTCTTTTCCCCATTGTATGTTTTTGTCTGCTTTGTCAAAGATCAGATGGCAATATGAGGATGGTTTTATATCTGGGTTCTCTGTTCTGATCCACTGGTCTAGGTGTCTGCTTTGGTTACTGTAGCCTTGTAGCATAGCTGGAAGTCTAGTAAAGTGATGCCTCCCAATTTGTTCTTTTGGCTTATGGTTGCTTTGGCTATTTGGGGTCTTTTCTGGTTCCATATGAAACGTAGACTTATTTTTTGTAGATCTGTAAAAAATAACTTTTGTATTTTAGTGTAGATTGCATTGAATCTGTAAATCACTGGGTAGTATGGACATTTAAACAATGTTGATTCTGCCGATCCATGAGCATGGTATGTTTTTCCGTTTGTTTACATCCTCTGCGATTTCCTTCCTCAGTGTTTTGTAGTTTTCTCTGTACAGGTCTTTCACCTCCTTGGTTAAATATATTCCTAGGTATTTTATTTTCTTTTTTTTGCTATTGTGAAAAGTATTGAGTCTTTGATTTGATTCTCAGCTTGACTGTTGTGTACATTGATTTTGTAACCTGAGACTTTGCTGAACTTATTTATCAAATCCAGGACTCTTTTGGGGGAATCTTTGGGGTTTTCTAGATGTAAGATCATATCAGCAGCAAAGAGCGAGAGTTTGACTTCTTCTTTCTCCGTTAGGATATCCTTGATTTCCTTCTCTTGCCTTATTGCCCTGTCTATGACTTCTAGCACTATGTTGAACAGAAGTGGTAACAGTGGGCAGTCTTGTCTGATTCTAGTTCTACACAGGGATGCTTTCAGTTTTTCCCCATTCAGTATGATGTTGGCTGTGGGTTTGTCATATATGGCTTTTATAATATTGAGGTATGTTCCATCTATGCCTATTTTGTTAAGATTTCTTATCATAAGAAGGTGCTGAATTTTATCAAATGCTTTTTCTGCGTCTATTGAGAGGATCATATGGTTTTTGTTTTTGCTTCTATTTCTGTGGTGAATCACATTTATAGATTTGCATATGTTGAACCATCTTTGCGTCTCTGGGATGAAGCCCACTTGATCTTGGTGGATTATAATCATTAACAGCTCTGAGATATAATTCATATACCATAAAGTTTACCCGAAGTTTTTAATCAGTTTTTAGTATAGTTACAAAATTGTACAACCATGATCATAGTCTAATTGTATAAGATTTTCTTCACCCAAGCATGAAACCCTGTACCCATTAATAGTCACTTTCTACTTCTCTTCAGCTATCCCTACCCCCAGCCCTAGGTAACTACTGATTGACATTGGGTTTCTATAGATTGCATCTTCTGGATGTTTCCTATAAATAGAATCGTACAACTTACTGTCTTTTGAGACTGGCTTCTTTGACTTAGCATAATGTTTCCAACAGAAAGAGATGGTGGCCCAGCTCTTCACCTGGGCTCCTGTTTAAAAGCCAGCATTCTTTTGTCCATTTAGAAAATAAATAGCTACTACAGACTGATGAAAAGGACATGTGAAATTCTGTTCAAGTACAGAAGAAAACAACCTAAAACTATCTACCCTAATGTGCTGTATGCCAATTTTTCCCATAATGTTTACTTAATTTTGTCTATTTTTTTCCTTGATGCTATGATTTTTAAAATCTTTTATTCTGATAATTAACAATAGTAAAGTAAATGTCGATCTTGGAAGACTTTCCACAGGAACATGACACATTAAAGTTTGTTTACTACAAGCAACATAAGAATTTTCTTTTACTTGTTTAATTGGGTTTTGTGTCTTAAAACTGTCATTTTCCTACATACGTGCTGGCTCAGACTTCATGGGTACTTAATGTCTGTAGTTTTCTTTAGCAAAGATTACTATTTTAGCCATGATATAGAGTATCTTTTCTTTTTCTTTTTGAGATAATGAGTAGTTGTATTAGCCTGATGCTTTTTGTTTTAAGATGCATCCAACAATTGTCATTGATCAGGTTCCCTTAATCCTTTGGTTCTCCACCTTTGCAGCACATAATAAATTACTTGTGTTGCTTTAAAAAAAAAAAAAACTCATTTACTAAAGTGGTTTTCTTCCTTGGAAATTCTGAATGTGTAGATTGTAGGTGGGGGCTAGGTATCTGTCTTTTTTTTTTTTTTTTTTTTTAAGTTCTAGAAGTTATTTTGCTACCCCAAGGAATTGTTAATCATTGTCTTATCCTTTTATATTTATTTGTCTGTCAATTTATTCTATTTCAGCTGTTACCATTTTTCTAATTTTTATCTCTTATATTTACTCTGCCATTGACTGTGACAAGGTTGCGTGGGTGTTTGTGCCTGTCGGCATATATGTATGTTCTTATATTATATCCCATTGAAATCACTTGGAAATTTTTCCATATAAGAAAGATGAAAGAAACAAACTCTAGCAGAAACTAGTGTTAGATGGACTGCTGTCTGTTTTTGAAAGTTAAGAAAAAAGTGAGTTTTTGCTGTAACTAAGAAACAAGAATTTGTCCTACATCAAGATTAAAAAAAAAAAAAAAAAAACAACTTATTCCTTGTTTTCCTTGATGTGGGATAAGTGATCACAGTAAGAAAAAAACTTTATAGTGAAGGATTCTTACAATAGCACAGAGGGACTATCACAGAAAGTCATACATGGAAAAAATAGAGGCATATTTGCTAAAATAGATGTAATTTTATAACTTAAGAAATATGATGCCCTGTCTTTTTAAAGAGAAAGTATCCTCTTGCAGAGATGTATTTCCTTCTTGTTTTTCTGTTCAGAAATATCTCTGTATATATCTATTCAGTTAATACAGTGCATATAAGTGCTTGAGGTAAAGTAATTTAAATGCTAACCCTTTTTCAAAATGACTTTTCTTTTCATCCTAAATAACTTTTAGGAAGAATTTTCCAAAGGAAGTATTTAGTTGACTCAATCAGCATGTTAAAATTCAAAGTCCAAATTCCAGCTAACATGCTATAATAGTGAGTGGAAAGCACTCAAGAAATTAACTTCAACATGTTGTTTTTATTTTATTTCGCTTTGAGCTCAGTTCATTAAAAATTCCAACTCGACACAAATAATATATGAACATATTTTTAGGTTAAAATTTTTATTTTGCTACTGTTTAAAGAATCTTCTTTTTCAAGGTAATAATAGCAGCCTCCTCCCTCCTCTTTTTTTTTTTTTTTTTTTTTTTGGTTTAGAAAAATGCCTTTCTCTTTTGAAATTCTTTTTATATACATTATAAAAATTTCACACTGTAGTAACATTTATTAAATACAAATTATTTTCTTGGTTCTGGCTCACCTTGTTTATTTTTTGATTAAATTACACTCTCTGTTGTTTTTGTTGTTGTTTAATCATAAGGGATTGAGGCACTCTGCAAATCATACCAGATAGAAGTGTTGAAACATAGAATTTTGACATAGTTGACAGATTAGCAAAGTTGCTGATTAGAAAAATATCCTGAAAATGCAAAAAAGAAAATGCAGTTTGGTTTAATGTTTCTATGCAAATAAAATAACACCAAATAAATTATAGCTATAATGATTTAAAGGTATATTATATGTTTCTCAGCGTATTTGTGGGTACCTAAATTACACATTTTCTGTGTTCTTCTTTGGTGATGTGAATATTAGTTACTGGTCATCACATTCATCTTGAAATTATCCTCTTCTCAAACTCTAAGCCTTCCTTTTCTCTTTTGGTGTTTTGTTTGCACACATTTGGCCAAGTGGAATACATTTTAAAAACCTATCCTTATAGATATTTATACATTTCAAGATATCTCCACCACAACTAGACATACAGACACACGTACCCATTTTCCTTTTGCAGTCTTTGTTTCTGAAGCTTAACTAAATTGGAGATGTAAATCTCTGTATTATAATCCAGATGCCAAAAACTAGTCAGTGCTGGCCACTTGAATAGTGCTTATAAATACTTGACTATTTTAATGAGAAAGCAAGAAATGGGCAGATTCTTTTCTAAAGTCTTAGAGCATTTTATGAAGAGAATTTTCTGACATAATTTTTCTCTTCCTCTTATATTTAACTATTAGGGTATTGAATCAGATACACCGACATTTTAACTTAATAGGCACATGAGATTTCTGCTACTTATAGTGAAAAATGATGCAAAATTGCTACATATTTTAAGTTGCTCTGAAATAAACTTGATTAAAATTCTTAATATACTAATTTTCCATGTTAACCAACCTTTGTTTTATTTAGAATGTTGTCCTCTGTGCATTTTCTGAAAAGGTCTAATATGCCTTAAATACCTTTGGTAAGAATTGTTTTGAATTTTAGCAGTGTAACATATGTTACATTCCAGCTTAGAGTATCACATGACTGCTGTATTCTATTTTTCAAAAGCATCCACTTGCTAGTATTTTATTTGAACTCTCAAATTGTTTGTACTGTTTCATAAAGGAGAACATAGGAGACCAGTTTTTTTCCTAGGGTGTAGAATTACTTGTATTGTATAAAGTCCTTTCCCAAGGAGGGAGAAACAGCTTTGTTTTCGCTTCTTTTGATATTTTCTCTTGATTAGATATTGCTAAGTTTTTGTTCAAAGAGAGGGAAGGTAAAAATTAAGATACGTGAGACCTGACAATATATCTTTATTTGAATCCTACCATTTTATTAACCCAAAGGGGAAATAAATTTATAGTTTCATTTATTTGATTGAACAAGGATTCTCATAAATTTCAGTTTTTATCATATGATCAGATTTTTCCTGGACAAATAAAGGTGTCAGTTGTTGCCAGTAGAGTTTGGCCTAACGGCATGCTAGATACTAGTGATTGGTTTGGAACTAGAGACTTGGCTTGTCCTTTCTTATCCCTCCCACCAAACTTAACCTCAGTGGAGGATTGGGAAAGATTTGGTAGTTGAGAATAGTTCTTATGTGCCTCTGAGTTTCCTGGGCTAAGCCAGAATTTTGCATGCAAGGCTATTCTTGTGGTTTTTCTAGCCAGGCCAAAACCAAAAGGCATTGGAAACCTCACAAGAAAACTTGTACTAATATAGATTTAAGGCTTGCCTTTATATTGTGACTGATCATTCGCCTGATAGTCAAAGGAATGAAGGGAAAGACTTCATTCTGTATTGAGGGTACAAATTTCAAGTTTTTGCTCCATAGCAGACCTTTAAAAATAACTCTAAAATAATTTATAGTTAATAGAATTTATTTAGTTAGTTGTTTCATAGGACACATAAGACCTACTTTTTCTCCTGTAGTAATTTTTTACCCATTTTAAATATTATAGGTTCCTTTCTATACTATATCAGGTTAATATTTGTGACTAATAATTGGCTAAACTTGAAAATTGTATCAATATGAATCCTATTCTGCCATAATATTGCTGATTAATTATTGATTTCTGCTTATTATCATAAGAATTCAGGCTACTTTATCATTAGTACCTTCTGAAGTCCATAATATTTTTCTCCATTTTGACCTGATTGAGGCTTGACTTGTTATGATGGAGTCGAAAGTTTTTTTGACTCTTCATATTATCTTAGCATATTTGACACATTTCTATCTCTGGTAATGCTGTTGTTGGACTGATTATGTAGTACTATCTGTAAATAATATATTTCAATAACTATTTTAATCAATATAATATGTCAATTATATAGTTCTTAATCTTTCATTATTATCATGAACTGAATCAGCAGGGTCTCTCTAGATTCAGGCATTTGCAATTTTAGATAGTGTCTGAAAAGCACTACTTATTAGACTTTAGGAAAAAAATTAATATGTGTGTGTTACAGATTTATTTTTATTTATTAGCCACCAATAGTCCAGTTAGCAAAAGGCTGCATACCATAGTTGTTATAGGCAATGAAATGAACCGATGAAAATTAGACGTTCTTATACTCTCTAAATTTTGTAAGTCTGAGTGAGGATATGTATACCAAAATCTATTTGTAAAGATGCTAGTCTATGAGGCTACTTTTAATTTTTTGCCTGTTTAAAAAGATACAGAGAAAAATGGTTACATTTACTATTTATTCTGAAATATTAATAACAAACTCTGAGAAGGAAACCAGAGATACAATAAACAATAACATTTGGGAGAATAGCATTTTAACATGTCCATTTCATTTCTAATTACAGTCCGTTATCCAAACAGAGGGCTGGTTTTGATTTTAATCCCTATGTTCTTAGTAATCACCTTTAGGAAAACTTGAGATATCAGAATATTGATTTTATACCAACGGTAAATTATTAGGGGTGATAATGATTTGCCTTGTTCAAATACCATATTTTTTGGCATGGTAACATAAGCATGTAGTGCAAAATTCAAAAGATAAGGAACTACGTATTCTTCCTGTTGCTATCAGGCATCAGTTTCCTCTTCCTCCCAGGCTTTATCTTTTCCAGAAGTGGGATAATTTGCATAAAATTGTCACATTTCTTATTTGCGGTGAGTTGAATATCAGGTTGCTGTATAGCAATGAGAAAGGAATTCTATTTGATAAATAATCCGCATAGAGTCAGATTTAGTACATTTTAGTCAGAACACTAAGGTCAAAGGTTACATTATGTTGATATTTTAGAGGGATATTCATGTAGCCAAATTTTTTGTAATCAGTCCATTGTAACAACCCAATCTGGGCTAATGTAAGCCAGCAAGCACTACTTTGTGCCTTCTTACAATACCGAGTTACTTCCATACTGTACTTGTTAGTATTGTAACAATTCCTCAGAGCCACTGTGTTGACTTTATCTCTTCCCCTGGGGCTTCCTCCTAACCTACAGTCAAGCTAGAACTTGGCACTGCAGGGGACCTCTGATGCCTGCTTCAGTTCTGGGATGGCATCTCTTCTGATATTTTTGGTGTTCCCAAACCAATGGATTTCAACTATTTTACACATCACCCTTAATGTAATCACTTCTATAATATGCTGTCTACTTTTAACTGGAAAAGAAACTAGTAAAAGTATCTACAATTGTCCTTTAAGTTCACCAGCTTATTCTCTTTATGAATAAATTAAAACATAAAGGAAAATTAGTTGTTAATGTTTTCTCTAGTAAAATTTATTTAAATCAAACTTAATCCCTTTCTTAATGTTGTTGATGGGTATTCAGTATGAGGAAAATTTCTAATCTTTGAGGCATATATTTGATAAATAGATCTCCATTAGTTTGGAGGAAAATACTTATTGTAATAGTATTAAATCTAGTAATTAATAAAATGTTAATCCTAACTTCAATGCACATCACATGAATTTAGGTCTCAAAAATCATCAAATTGTTAGAACAATCCTATTTCAAAATATCACCATTAATGTAAAGAATTAAATTAGTTTTTAATATTTTGACAGAATTCCTTCATCATTGGCAGAGAAGAAATTGTTATTCTCCCCATTAATTAGCTAAAGAATCTGAGACTTGGAGAAACACTGTGCCTTGATCAAACACATATAAGCAAACAGAAGAGGAGTTTAAATGATTCAGGGCTCTATTCAACAAAATCATTGCCTCCTTGCATAATTAATACATGTGTATTTAAAACAAATATTTCTGACATCTAGATGAGTTTGTTTCTTCTCATGGTCTCTGATTTTTTATTTCAGAAAATAAAATGCATAGGCCTTTACTGTATAACCAGGTGCTTTATTAATCCTATGATAGACTATGAAGAGGTTGTTTCAGTCAGAATTCTTTTCTTCCTTTTTCTTCTTTCCTTAAAAAAAAAAACAACAAACTGAAACTATAGCCCTTATTCAAGTCACAAGGAACAATATTGTGGCATCTGAAGGGGAAGCATATCCATGTGGCAGATTTTCAGAAGGTTAAAGTATCTGGAAGGCAGACATGGAGAGTTTCTGTGCTGTACTTAATTTTAGAAACTTCTTAATTTTAATGTGTTGTCCATGGCACAAAAGAAATTTTCACTGGGAGACTTTTGTGGTGTTTGAGGTAACAACTCTTATGTTACTAGATTCCCTTAACAACAAGGCCAACAGGACTGATTCCCTCTGTCCTGAAGATTTTCTTTGGCTTTCACAGCCTCCAAAGAACTTTATAGCATGGCTAGACTGTATTGAATTTCCATGTTTAGATCTACACCCATAGTTTAACATTTTGCTTTTAGAATTGTATAGTACCACTGCACCGTAATTCAAATACACAGAAAAACCTGAGATTCACTGCAATTCCAAATGCTTGAGATCTATAACAGGATAAATGTTCAGCAGCCTCTATGTGACCTTGCTACTTCTCTTCCTTTTTTAAATTAAGGGAAAAGGAAGGAAGAAATTTTGTGTTTCTCAGTCTAGTTTTTCTAAAATTTTAGGTAATAGTTTCTGTCCTTTCTAAAAAGAAATCAGATGTAACCTATTACTATCACTCCTCAGACATCTGGAGTTTACTCTTGAAAAACATGCACCTTCATTCTCCCTAAGGGTTGAGCTTACAGGGTCTGTTCATGATAAAATGTAGGTAGGTATTATAGAAGAACTGTATGTTATATAGACAAAGTGTTCAGAAGGAGATCAAGTAATTATTACTTGATAGGTATACTACTAGTAAATATATCTATAGCACTTCTTGTAAGGACATATACAAGGAAAAAAAAAAACCTCATGTAGTTTTTAGTAGTATTAACTCTCATTATCCGAGAGGATAATTGTATTACTCTTAATTCTACAGTATAAAAAGAAAGTTCATGCATGGTGCATTAATTGTAAATTTCTAACTTACTTGTATTATGTGTAGCTTATAAAAAATCAATGCTACATATTTTCATTCTCATAAATTGTCCATTAATAGAGGAGTTTTTAATGGCATTTGAGTACATTTGGTACTTTGCAACATTGTTTCAGGGCTTCTGCAAATATGTCAGATTATAGAAACTTGCTTGCCTAAAGCCTTCAGTGGCTTCTCATTGCAATTCGAGTAGAATTAAAATGATGCTTGGTAAATAAATGATGCTTGATAAATAAATGATGCTTGGGCCTACGTGATCCTGGCCCTTTACCTACTTTTCTGATCTCTGATTCACTTGTCAGGCATAGGGCCCAAGAAGCCCAGAGGCCTTTTAAGAAGGAATTTGGCCTACCTAGTGGAACAAAAAGAAGTCCAGTGTGGCTATAGCATCTGATGAAATTCCCTAGTTCATATGATCTACGCTGGCCTCTTAAATAGTTCTTAAACTCACCTTATTTCTACTGTAGGACTTTGCACTTTTTTCTTTGATGGGAATGTTCTTCCCTAAGACTTTACATATGGCTGAGTTTTTCCTCACCTGTGGCACCTCAACTCTATTTTTTATTTCTTAGCCCTTTATTTACTACCTTTTCTGAAAAATTTCTCCTCCACTCTTCTTTAATTTTCTCTTTTTATTTTATTCATAGCATGTAACACCATCAGAAATGATTTTTTTGTTGCCTACTTTTAATTCTTCCTTACCCTCCTTGCCCTCCCCAGCTCAGGAAGGTAAGACCCTTGTCCCCTTTGTTCACTGGGTGTCCCCATTAACTAGAAAAGTGTCTGGAATAAAGTATGCACTCAGTAGATATTTGCTGAATAAATGGAGAGTGAATGAATAATTGAGTGAGTGACTGATAAAAAAATGAGAACAGGTGCTTAGTTTATGAAGAGAGAAATCTGCTTCGTGAGTTAGAGTAGCTAAGACAAACAGGGAACCAAATGGATGGAACTAAATTAAATTCGTTGTTCCACTGTGTCTTTTCATGTGATTTTGGACACATTTCTTCACCACAGTGTCTGTGTCTTTATTTGTAAGGCAAGAATGTAAAGTTCAGAGAGAAAAATAGATGAATGATTCAGTCAAATGCCTGAGAGCCATCATTTTTACAAATGTGTCCCACTCAAGTAGGTTCTGGTTTTGAATAACAGACTTACTTACAGTATGTTTGCAATTTTTAAGGAAATATTATGACATGCTAACAATTTAATATCCTTGCAAAATTTGAAGTAATATTTTGCTCAAAAAGAAGGCTTACACCAGAAAAAATGTAAACGTATCCCTTCACAGTTTTAACATCTATTTTTGCAGATATCTTTCAGTTTTGCTCATTTGATTTGTAGTTAAAGATGGGAAAAGTTCGAAGAAAAAAGATTGAAATAAAAATAGGAAAAAATATATGTTTGAAAAGCAAATTGTGATATTTTTCCAAGAAAGGTGAGATTGTGCTTGATTTCAGATGATAATTTACAATTATTTTGTCTGTACTACTGTAGTCAGTAAGCTGAACTAAGTGTGTAATTACAGACAGAATCAACATAAATGTTTTAATTTATTGTTTTAATTTTATTTTTCTATAACAAGGCAAAATAATCAGGCTTGCCAAAATCATGATCCATTTATTTAGGTTTTCAACGTATTTGTAAAATATCTTCTATGTGGCAGACACTGTTATAGGTACATTGGGTATATCATTGAGTTAAACACTGATTCCTGTTCTCCTAGGGCTTAAATTCTAGTGGCACGTTATCTTTACTAAACAGCTTGCTCCATAGCTTTATATTTTTCTACATTTATAAGGTATGACTTAATCAATAGATAAAATATTTTGTGACTTTCAAAATAATCTAATTATTTTTGCTTACGATTAGCTACACAGTGTTATTTTAGGATCATGTAATAAATACCAACATGATATTAATGTTTCAGAGACCATCTGGTTCTTGACACACATCTGTTCTGGAAATCTGGACAAGTAATTTAATTTGATGAAGCTGGAATCAGATCTGTAGGAATTGGGCTATTTCAAGCCAGAAGGAAAAGCTGTGGGTCTGTTGGGACAATGGAGTGTAGTGTGGATTGCAGTAGTCCGCTTTGGCTCTACTTTTATGCCACTTAAATTCCAGCATATATTCAGTTCCACCATAGAACTATGCATCTACTGGTATGTGTATTAGTTGGGGCGGCATCATTGTTTACTTCATACCTTTGTTTTCTATGAGTTTAATAATTCTAGAATTTATAACATACTTTTCCTTCCCACAGTAGTCCTTCACACTATTTTATTTACTCGCATTTGAGCTTGTGGAGTAGAAAGAATGGATATTTCTTGTCTAAAATAGTGACTTAAAAAAATTGAGATCTCTTGTAGGGATTAAATGTACTTAGTAACAATTTTGGTAACCAGACTTGGAAGTTATAATTTGAAGCTTAGTGAAAGTTCCAGTAAATATTGGTGCTGTTGATACTATGTATTTTCTTAATATCAGTTTTCACACAAGGATCCTCATTCATCAAATAACTATTACATTTGTGACTATGTACAAGGCACTCTGTAAGAAGCTGTGTGTAATATATAAAGATGAGGAAGATATAGATCCTGTACTAAAGGGACCTACAATCTTGTTCATACCTTTAAAATCATTCTTAAATTGTAATAAATAATTCTCGTTAAGTTAATGAGTTAAGTCCTCTGGAAAAATACTATAAATCTGTGCTAGAACTGTGACTAAGATGTAAATATGTTGAAAATCAACAAAACATTCCCTGCCCTTGGTTGTTTTCAATACAGAATATGTTGGCATACATCTTGGTTTTTCTCACTACGTATCCCGTGAGAGTCCTAATGCTTTATGTGTGTTGAGAATAGTTTAAAATAGTTTAGAAAGGAATTTATTCTTTCATATATCCTTATATAGTGTTGTATAGGCCCAAGGAGGAAAACAATAAATTAGTAAATTATAAGATTACTGTTCATTTTTATACTTAAAATTTATGAGAAATTTAAAGACAATCATTATGGCTTATTACAGTGGAAGGTAAATATTCAATTATATAATAATAGAGCAAGCCATAAACGCAGGTGGCTAGTACCACCAATGTGTATTTGTAAGTATGTCCACAATAGTTAATCTACTGGTAGGAACAGTTTTTGGAAATTACCTCATTTGCTTGGACTATGTACAGCACTAATAATCCCACTGTTGAGTAGTATAGGCCAAATTTTTAAACTCCTTGTTGTGGCATACAAGGTCTTTTAATATCTGACAGATGCCTACTTTTCCAGCCTCCTGCGTTACCATTTTCCTCCACTCTTAACTCCGCTTCTATGTTCCAGCTATTCTTATCTATTCAGTGTTCTCTGTGTATCAAGATGAGCCTAACAGGAAGGCTTGGGACATCTTTCTCTGATCTGCAGCCTGCACATATTAATATCTATAGTATGGGATTATCAAGAGAATGTTTGCCTTCAATCTGAGGCAGAACTCAGTGAAGAAAGACTTAAAAAAATCTTTATGTACCTACCTTTGTGTTCCTTTTATTGATGTAGAGATTCAAATGACTGAATGGGGCTAAGATGAGGCATTTGAATTATGTAAGAGGACAGTTACTCTTGCATAGCTTTTCTTCATGTTCCGTAACCACAGCTTTGGTTCCTAGTTGACTCATTATCCTCCTTGACATTGCAAAGAAAATGAGTATATGGTGTACAAATCAATCACTAGAGGAAAAACTATTCAAATTGTCTTTCTTAATTATGGAGAGAGAATATTATTTTATCTTATTAATTTACTTGTCCTCCAAAGGATTTAATCTACTAAAAAAATCACAATTGAACATTTAGATTATGGGATTATTTGGAACCCTTGTAAATAGGGAAGTGAAAACAGTTCCTTCCATTAAGCAAAATAATTCTGTCACACCCAAGTCACAAAAAAGAATGACATTTTTCTCTTTACGAAAGATGCTATGATTATTCCAAGAGAATGCTGTGTAACTATATCATTCTTTAAATTTTCTGAAGTCTAACAAATAACATATTTGCTAAAGGTAAATTAGAGATTTACATTACCTAGTCATAGCTTAAGAAAATCAAGTTTTGGTGCCTTATATAAATTAATCATTACGGAATCTGTAGGAGTTACTTATTGTATAAAAGCAATTATAGTAGTAAGCATTTCCTTATATTTTATTTAAACCTCCGTTAGAGCTTTATTTTTCTTTACTAATTTAAGGGCAATTCTGTAGCTTCATACTGACAACGACTGAATTGTAGAAGTAGTAACATTATCAGACAGTCT